>NC_063343.1:59305568-59326495 GCF_021869965.1 Rhincodon typus | reverse complement strand
CGCTTGGGAACCCTGCAGCCCAATGGTATCAATGTGGATTTCACAAGCTTCAAAATCTCCCCTCCCCCTACCGCATCCCAAAACCAGTCCAGCTCGTCCCTGCCTCCCTAACCTGTTCTTCCTCCCACCTATCCCCTCCTCCCACCTCAAGCCGCACCTCCATCTCCTACCGACCAACCTCATCCCGCCCCCTTGACCTGTCCGTCCTCCCTGGACTGACCTATCCCCTTCCTAACTCCCTACCTACACTCACCTTTCCTGGCTCCATCCCCGCCTCTTCGACCTGTTTGTTTCCTCTCCACCTATCCTCTCCTCTATCCCTCTTCTATCCGCCTCCCACTCTCTCCCTATTTATTTCAAAACCCCCTTCCCCTCCCCCTTTTCTGATGAAGGGTCTAGGCCCGAAACGTCAGCCTCTCTGCTCCTATGATGCTGCTTGGCCTGCTGTGTTCACCCAGCCCTGCACCTTGTTGTCTCGGATTCTCCAGCATCTGCAGTTCCTACTATCTCTCATGCATATAGATATTTGCATAATCTAAACTGTCAATCGTTTTACAGCTTTGTTTTAGCAAGTTTATTTTATTTTGGTAATAAACCAGTTTTTTATGTTGACTGAAGGAATCTGTAAGTCGTAGGAGCAAATGTAGGTCACTGAGCCCATCAATTCTGCTCTCCCATTTAATGAGGTCATGGCTGATCTGATAATCCTCAACTTCACTTTCCTGCCTTTTCCCCAAAATCCTTGATTGCCTTACTGATTAGAAATCTACCTATCTCAGCCTTGAATATACTAATGACCAAGCCTTGAAAGACCTCTGCAGTAAAGAATTACACAGATTCACAATGCTCTGAGAGAAGAAATTCTTCTCATTTCTGCTTTAAATGTGCAGTCCCTTATTCTGAGATTGTGTCCCCTGGTTCTAGACTCTGCCACATGGAAACAACCTTTCCACATACTTCTAATCTGACAATTCCCCTAAGAATCTTGAATGTTTCAATAAGGTTGCCTCTTATTCTTCTATATTCCAACAAGTCCAGATTCAACCTACTCAATCTCTCATCATAAGACTGTCCCTCCATACCTGGATAAGCCTAGTGAACCTTCTCTGGACTATCTCCAATGGCTGTAAATTTTTGAATTAGATAAGGGGCCCAAAACACTTCACCGTGTTCTAACTGTGGTCTGAATAGTGACTTCTATAATTTTAGTAAAACCTTTCTATTTTTATACTCCATTCCCTTTCAAATAAAGGATGAATGGATGAACCTGAGTGACTTGTTCTGAATACAGAACCTTACATGTCCAAGAATTATATAACTGGTGAAATCACCAAACTTGTTAAACTTTGTATTTGTTATGCCCAGTAGAGGAATGGGGCTACAAAAGGGCACAGTGACCTCTCCAATCTCAATCTTAGGAGTTTATTCAGTGGCTCATCCAACACTGAATCCATATACAAGATGTATAATTGGAAGTGGGGGTAATAATTTAAAAGTATAAGAAAAACTCCAATTCTTGCACATTAGAATAAAATTCATATGAACCAAAAGCAGAAAGAGATGCATTTAGAATCTTTAAAGGCATTGTCCACTGACAATCTGTAAAGTCTGGCTAGGTAGTTGAAGATAATATTAACAATAAATTATAAAACTGGTGTTTTATATTGAATTAGGAGAGCAAAAGGGAAGTATAGAACTGGAAGTAAACAAGGCAGCTCTGGCAAAGATTCAATTAGAACAGACGATGCTAGAATTAGAATTTCAAAGGGAAAGGAAGGGAAGAGACAAAGCATTTCAGAGAGAAAACAAAGAAAGAGGGCAGAAAAGGAAAGAGAAAGGGAGTGGTAAAGGGCATTTCCAAAGGAAAAATAAGAGAAGCAGGAACGATGTGGAAGTGGGAAAGGGTTATTAAGGCTGGAATAATGAACAGACGATTCCATTGAGTTCATTGGAAATATTGATAGGAAATGTCTGACTCCATTTCAGAGCCAAATGTAGAGCTATTTAAATTTGTACACACAATCATAAAGTTTGAATAAAAGGACATGGAAACAATTTAGGTTTTATTTGAAAATGGACAAAATAAATTAGGTGATCTATAGAACACTGGACACTGTTATTGAAGAGCAGGCTAACTGGCAAACCTGATGAAATTTCTGTCAGGTTTCCACAGACTTTGAGATTACCAAAAAGGCTATTGCCAGAGCTTATGAATTTGTCCCTGAGGTTAGCAACAGAATGTATGAGCTGGAGCCATCGAGAATCATCTTTACCACTCGGGGAGCAATCCTGAAGAGATTCTTCTTGAAAGTTACCTCATTGTATGAAGCAAAGAGAAGTCAGCCAACTGCAACTGTTCCAGGATGACACCACAGGGCCTGCAGCTCAGGTATGAGCAGAATACCTTTGGAATTAGAACCATTTAGGACAATGTATGACATATCCTCTTATGTGCCAAACTATAAATTGACCAAAGTACTTTGAAGTTAATACTGCAGCATGTTAAGTTATTTGTTCTTCCTCAGATTTGTATATGTGTGTATCAATTATTTTAGAAGAAGATAGTACTCTTGTTTCATTTTGTAGTAGTCCAGTGATTTGTTAACCACTAATAAAACTTGGCTGACTTATTTTTAATATTGCCTGTGACTGCAATCTAGATAATTGGCCATCTGACCAACCTGGATAAATTTGTAGTGACCAGTGTAGGCGTTTGACTAGGAAAGGAAGTGGTGCACTCCTCCAACCTTGGTTGCAACATAGAAACAGAAGTAGCCTTTCAGCCATTCAATATGATCATGGCTAATCATTAACTTCAGTGCCTTTTTCCCACATAATCTCCACACAAGAATATAGGAACAGGAATAGGTCATTCAGCCCCTTAAGACCGTTCCACAATTCAATGATATCATGGTTGACCTGTGGCCTAACTCCATATATCTGCCTTTGGCCCATATGCCCTAATATCTTTGCTCAACAAAAATGTAACCATTTCAGATTTAAAATTAACAACTGATCCTATATCCACTACCATTGTAGAAGAGAGTTCCAAACATCCACCATCCTTTGTGTGTAGAAATGCTTTCTCACCTCCCTGCTGAATGGTCTTGACTAATTCTCAGACTATGCCCAGTAATTCTAGAATCCCTACCAGTGGAAATAGCTTACCTTTATCTACCCTGTCTTTTCGTGTTAATATCTTGAAGAGATCACCCCTTAACCTTTTAAATTCTAGAGAAACCAGGCCTAATTTATGTAATCTCCCCTCATAACTTAACCCCTGAAGTCTAAGCATCATTTTTATAAACCTATGTTGTCCTTGCTCCAAGACCAATGAATCCTTCCTAAGGTGTTTTCCCAGATCTACTCACATCCTTTTACATCACTGGTATTTATAAATCTGTGAATCTCCACTGTAAACATACTTAACAACTAACTTCCTTATTTCTGTAGGACAGAGAATCCCAAAGTTGTAGGATCAATGTCATCAAGTAAAATTGGGTCAATGAGAGTCATACCTAGCACAAAAGAAGATGGTTGAGGTTGTTGGATGTTAATAAGCTCAGTCCCAGGACATTGTTTCAGGAGTTCCTTGGATAGTGTCCAAGACCCCACCATCTTCAGCTGCTTCATCAACAACCATCCCTCTAACAGTGGGTCACAAGTGGGGATGTTCTTTGATAATTACACAATTTTCAGCACTAATTGTGGCTCTTCAGATACTGAAGCAGCAGTGTCCTATGTGCAGTAAGGCTTGGACAATATCCAGGTTGGGGATGGTAAATGCCACACAAGCATCAGGCAATGACCATTTCCAACAAGACAGAATCTAATCCTTGGCCCCTAGCATTCAATTATATACCATCACTGAAATTCCACTATAAACAGCAAGGTGTTTGATTGTGCAGAAACTGTACTGATAAATCATATAAATAATGTGGTCACAACTGCATTTCAGAGGCTAGGAATTCTGCACAAATAACTCATGTTTTCCCAATACCTGTCTCCCATTTGCAAGTCAACATCAGGATTGTGATAGAATACGCTCCACCTATCCAATCAAGGACAAAAGAATCCATTTGATTGGTACCCCATCCATCACTCTCATGTTCACTCCCCTCCCCACCAATCTACGGTGACACCATCTAGCAGCTGCAATGCAGGCTCCTTCAGCAACACCTTGCAAACACATGATGTCTACTACCTAGAATGACAAGGGCAGAAATTGCATTGGAATACCATCACCTGAAAGTACCCCTCAAATCTGCACACCATCCTAACGTACAATTATTTCACTGTCTCTTCACTGTCACTGGGTCAAAAAGCCTGGAACCCTCTTCCTACAGCACTATGAATGTTCCTGCACCCCTAAGACTTCAGCATTTCAGAAGACAGACCATTACCATCTCTTCAAGAGAAATTAGGGATGGACAATAAATAACCATTGAGACATAACCTGCCACTGAGCAATGTGTAGATACCATAAATGAATTTTAAAATAGAGGCCATGCAAACAGGGCTTAAGGGTGAGTGCAGGGAATTGAACCAAAGGTCCTGGCATGGAGAAGACACAGAAAAAAGTTAAATAGGGGTTTAACTTTGGAGAAGATGGCTCAAATAGACCAAAGAGACTCTGAAATGTCGTAGTCCCCTTCATGTTGCTCTGCAGCTCACCCAGTAGAACCTGCCATGTTGCCCACTTGCCTTGGTCTTCCCCTGCTGCAGATAAAACAGCAGTAAATACAGAATGAGACTCCCACGTAGTCACTACGTGGCTCTAAAAGGCTGAAGGACTGCCTGACACATCAACCACGCCTCCTCCCCATAAAATGGGAGGTTGATCAGGGATGGGCAAGAAGGCAGTGATAAGGCCTCCCCACCTTCTCAAATGCCAGTTAGATCTCAAAAATCCAGCCTTGCTATTATATTAATATGTTAATATCTGGTCTCAGTAACTAGAGTTCCACGGTTTTCAACAACTGGGTAAAAATAAGTCTGAGATGAAGATAGAATGATGAGACCCAATTTTACCAGTGCACATCCAAGAGGAAGGAAAAGCACATGAAGACAACTATTTCCATTTCAATGTTCACCAACCCTCTGTTTTTCCACCCAACAAAATAAATAGGAGGAATGTTGAAGGAACAATAGAGGAGAGTTTGCAGAAGCATTGACAATAACACCAACAATAAAATAGAAACAAAAAATATGTTAATGTAGATCACGTACTTTGGAATCTTGATGACCGCATTGCAAAGGTTGCCTATTTTTTGTTACTATATTTTTATAAAAAGTCAACCATTGACTTTTGTGAAGTTAGCTGTTATCACTGATTGCCCTTGAAATATTTTAATAGTAAATTGTCACAACTATGGAACACTGTCAAACTTTGACCATCTCATTGATTTTCCACAATTTTTAGTGACTATTGGGAAAATCTAAATGTCTCCGTGGTATCTTCAAATAATTGGAAAATATTGGGTTTAACGTTTTTTTCAGAGTGCTTAAGAATTACATAATATTAATTTATTTCTAACCAAGACAATGAGAAGTGTAATGTTAGAAAAAACAAAGCATTGTGAAAATGTGAATACCACTATGCACTCACAATAGCAAAAGCAGAAAATAATTTTAAGCTAATGTAGTATCTGTTAGAAACATTTCAAAGCACCTCAGGTACATTTGAACAATTTCACAAACAGCGCTAAGCAAATAAAGAAGCCATGTGAGGTTGTTGACTTGCTCGTCGAGCTGGCTTGTTCTCATTCAGATGCTTCGTCACCATGGTAGGTGACATCATCAGTAGGCCCTCCAATGAAGCGGTGTTATTCTACTCCGCTTGGAATTTATACTGTCTGGTCCATTATGGTGAATAGTGTCATTTCTGGTTTTGATCTGTATGGGTTTGTATATGGGGTCCAATTCTATGTGTTTGTTGATTGCATTACGGGTGAGTACCATACCTCCAGGAATTCCCATGCATGTCTATGTTGACTTGGTTCACCTACCGTAATGCAATCAACAAACGCATAGAATTGGACCCCATATACAAACCCATACAGATCAAAACCAGAAATGACACTACTCACCATAACAGACCAAACAGTATAACTTCCAAGCGGAGTAGAATAAAATCGCTTCATCGGAGGCTCTACTGATGATGTCACCTAGCAAAATGTCTGAACAAAAACAAGCCAGCTCGGCGAGCAAGTCAACAATCTCATCCACGACCCGAGCCACAGATCTTTGCCAAAACTTTAAGGAAGCCACGTTGCCTACAGCAAAATCCCATAAGCAGCAATTAGTTCAAATTATCAGTTGATTGTTTTTAGGTGGCATTAACTGAGAAAACATTGTTGCTCAGGGTATCACGAGAATATGTATAGCTTCTAACATGCTGATGTGATCCATGCTGTGAGCCTAACTGATAGTGTTAGATTAGTTGTTCATGTAAGTCAAAGCACAATCAGGATTGTTTACTAAGTGTCGTCTATTTGTGGAATTGCATTTAATGTTGGACACTGTGTTCTTAGTTTTTCATGCATGGGCTAGTTGATATGGTTAGTAATTTGCCTGTTGCAAACAGCTAAAGGGACATCCTGTTTGATACAATCTGCCAGTCATTGTGATGTATACTCTACACATCTGGCATCACACTAGCACATTCCACATTGCTCATGTGTGTAATTGGCAGATATCATTCTGGTTTGATAGTAGGGTCCTGTTCAGGGAGAATAACCACTTGTGTTGCCACTTGCTAAACTCATAAATTCAATGAGTACAGATTCAGACAAAGGTGGAACTTCTTGATCACTCTGCTGTAGTAACATGGTGCAAATGTCAAGCTTCCTGAGCAGTACACTAATAGTTAGATTTGCAAAGTCAAACAAGCACATGGGCAGGACATCACTATCAATATGCAAGTCCTATACAATCTTTGTAAAGGTGAAGGAATCCTTCACCATATATGTAGATAACTCGCTTAGGGCTAGTCATAGCAGCTCACTCAACAATTTGGCAAATTCAGGTTGCTGTAATGCAGAAGCAGTCATTATCATGATAATGTATAAACGGGCATCACTCTTGTGTCCCATGGACAGCCCATGTCTATATGGACTCAGTGAAAAATGAGGACAAAGTGTATCATTCACATTACCAGACAGGTCATTACTCTTACATAAGCCCAAAAAATATTTTTATAACTGTATTGTATGATCATGCTTAACAATGGATCTAATGACAATGAACTTGGACTCATTATTAAGAACAATACTGATTTTATCAACAGACCAAGCTTGTTAAAGACCACTATTCCAACCCTTTTCTTGGCCTTACGGGTATTTCAACCAAATTATCAGCTGGGCTGGCTGTATGGTTCACTTAGGCTGGTAGATGCTAATGTATATTCCCACACAAGACTCTATCATTTATAAACATTCCCACACATTGTGCTTTTTCAATTAAACACAGTTTGAGGGACACCCACTGCAAAGCCTTCACCAATCAGTATCCACTTGCCTGGTTTGAATTTAAACAATAGGTTGGCAATTAGCTATTCCCTGATGCATTTCTGTAGCAGTAACCCGTGCTCTCAAGTCCACTTGTCAACCAACCAACACCTCTTCCTCATGCAATATTAATTGTTGTTCTCTTTGAGATTTGATATTCTTGCACTTCTATCCTAATGAATGTAAAATGAAAAGATTTGACAAAGTGTCTCTTTCTTCGGCAACATTTCTCACCATAAATGCTATTTTGGGCCAAGTTTGAAGATGTTTCATCTTTGATCTATAGCCACCAAAGACTGAAAGAACAATAAGTTAAAAATGTACCTATTGCAGGTTTTTAACATTTAACATTAATATAATCAACAAGCCACTGATTTTCTATAAAATTTTCCTGCTGCTAAATCATCTTTGTTCTGCCTGTTCATCTGAATAATATTATGACCAAATGAGTTTGATTATGAGGACATGTTGCATTGATCAGGCTCGTATTACAATGAGTATAGAAGATTACAGGATGATTTAATTGAGGTGTTTGTGGTGAAAGAAAAATTTGATAAGGTAGATAGAAGCTATTTTCTTTGTTGGGGAAGTACAAGAAGGGGAGGGGCACAACCTTAAAATTATAGCCAGGCTGCTCTGAACAATGTCAGGAAACATGCCCCTTGCAAAAAGGGTGAGGGTTTTCCAGAACTCTACACCGAATAATAAGTTGTCAATGGAAAAGAGGTCAATTTAGAACATGAAAACTAAAATTGATCACCCAGGGCATTAAGTGACAGGGAAACAAGGTGGGTATATGAAGTTAAGATACAGGGCAGCTATGATCAATTTGAGTGACGAAGCATACTCAAATGGCCCATGTGACAGTGACTGAAACTTTGCTTGCTGTTACAAACTGCATTGTAGCCACTGATAAAAGTTGAGCCCCATTGCTGTCCTTTCTTCTTTATCATCACTGGTCTGAGTTGAGTCAGTTGGCTTTTATTTAATTTTCTTATCAACTGCTTACCAACAGGAAGGCAGATTATTATCTGAATGGTGCCAGTTTAGGAAAAGGTGAGGTGCAATGAGACTTGGGTGTCATGGTAGAACAGTTGCTGAAGGCTGGCATGCAAGTGCAGCAGGTAGAGAGGAAAGATAATGGCATGCTCTCCTTCATAGCGAGAGGATTTGAGTATCAGAGTAAGGATGTCTTGCTGCAGTTATACAGGGCCTTGAGTATTGTGTGCCGTTTTGGTCTCCTAGCCTGAGGAAGGACATTCTTGTGATTGAGGGAGTCCAGCAAATGTTGACCAGACTGATTCCCAGGATGGCAGGACTGACATATGAGGAAAGACTGGATCGACTGAGCTTATATTTGCTGGAACTTTGAAGAATTAGGAAGGATCTCATAGAAACATATAAAATTCTGATGGGACTGAACAGGCTAGATTCGGGTAAGCCATTCAGGACAGAGACGAGGAAGAATTTCTTCACTCAGAGAGTCGTGAACCTGTGGAATTCTCTCCTGCAGGACGCTGTTAGGGCCAGTTCATTCAATGTTTTCAAGAGGGAGCTGGATGTGGCCCTTGCAACTAAAGGGCTCACGGGGTATGGGGAGAGGGCAGGAATGGGATACTGCGATTCCATTTTCAGCAATGATCTTATTGAATGGTGGTGCAAGGCTCTAAGGCCGAATGGCCTATTCCTGCACCTATTTGCTACGTTTCTATGTTTCATCAGTTTGATATAAGCATGGTGCCATGTGCTTTCCCTTCTGAGCCATCTTATCCTGCCATCAAGGTCCCAGACTGTACCTACCTGCTTGTCATGTAACCAGCATGCCATCACAAATTGCCTGTGCACACAGATTATAGAATAGAGGAACCAATGCCTTGAAGCAAAAAGTGCATAAACATTTGAAACAGAGGAAGATATAGGTTTATGAGAAGTGAGGCAGTTGGGTTGTTTTTGGTCTGCAATGTAATAAAAGACCCATCACTGATATGATAGGCTAGTTGGTCTCCTTCAGGGTTGCAAAGCTTTGGGATTCATTTCACTTTCTGCAATTTGTACAATTCATACAATTTTTAACATAAGCTCTTCAGCACCAGGCATTAACCTGCATGATCTGGTAACGGTAGCTGTATATCATAAGTACATTGAGATTTTTCAAGTTACTTTCAGTTCAAAAAGGGCGCGGAATTATGTCTAAATGACAATGTAAGAGCAATTAACAACTGTCTGGACTCTGGGAATGTCAACAGCTCTGTATTAAGTTGTCCCTTCACCCTGCACTTGTTAGCAAGTAAGTAAAAGGGAGAAATTTAATTAATTATGTCATGTGTTTGTGACCTTGATACATTGATGAGCAGCAAACTGGCTCACATGAAATATGTCCAGTGTTAATGGGACCCATAGAAATTGAGCGTCGCACAAATTTTGAGCCACTAGAAAAGCCAATGGATTAATAAATATAATGCAGAGAACTTTCTTGAAGGCAATGACATGGTTCTGTCAATGTTAAACTTAAATCTTAGCAGCATGCTGACTGACGTGATCAGATAGCTGTGCTTGGTATGGAACACCTATTGTATAGTGAGATAGCAACTTGATAACATAGCACTTAATATCAAGAACAAACTTCTCTGTTTTTGCCGGTCCTTTAGCAAGTCCAGTGTGCAACATTGAAAAAAATGTATACATTGTACAAAAATCTGGAAAGTAGAATGAACCATAAACCTTTGCAGCACTGAAGGTGATCAACTAGTCTATCATATTAGTGATGGCTCTTTTGTTATATTGCAGACCAAAACCAATCCAACTGCCCCACTTTCTCCTCATAAACCTATATATTCCCTTGTTTCAAATATTCATGCACTTTTCGCTTCAAGAATGTGATTGTCATTATCAGAACTACTCCCTGTGGCAAAGCATTGTATTCTTCAATTATTTATTTATTCTAACCTCTCTCTCTCCTAGTCTCTTAATGATAATGTTCAATTAATGACCCTTTGACACCAACAAGAGGAAATAATATTTCCTTATCCAGCCCACTAAACATTTCATAATTTAAAAAAACTCTATAATGTATCTCAGTTTTCCCCATTCCATAATAAATAGTCTCAGTTTCCTGTCATTCCTCATTGACTACAGTTACTAATCCCTGATATTTTCCTATATGTTTTCTTACAACTTCACTTTAATGGGGCATCCAACCTGCGGATATTGTTCTAAATGTGGACTAATTACTATCCTGTATATATAGTTATCCTTTATTCTTGAGTTATGCTCCTAATAGCCTTTTTATTGTTTAATCTACTTGCATTAGCACATCTATGAAACTTTCAGCTTTCACACTGCAACCACTGCAGTAATATCTGTTCTTTCTGTGAAAGATTGATGCATCACATCAGGGGATAGACTACAGCTGCAAAATGTGTTACTGCTTAACTCTTAGGTATCCAGTTTGTCAGATTAAATGGCCTCCTACACAAATTGAGCAAATTGATGTGCAAAATTGAATATTTCATTCAGCGGATGTTGCTCCAGTAAACAAACATACCAAAAGCAAGTGTAAAATCAATCTCCTGACAGTTTTCTTTCACTCATGTAATGTAGGTATCACTGGTAAGGTCAGCATGTATTCCCTATCCTTATTTGCCCTTGAACTGAGCAGCTTTCTAGGCCATTTCAGAGGGCAGTTAAAAGCCAATCATATTACCGTGGATCTGGAGACGCATGTTGGCCAGACCAGATAAAGACAGATTTCCTTCCCTAAAAGAAATTAGTGAACCAAATAGTTTTATTTTAACAACAATCAACAATGATTACTTGGTTATCATGAGGTAAGCCTTTAATTAGATATTTTTATTAAATTCAAATTTCACCATTTGCCCTGGTAGGACATGAATCTGCATCCCCAGAATTTTAGTCTCAGGTTCTGGTTTACCACTCTGCATAGTAGTGTTATCACTGGCCCACTGCCTTCTAATATTGTTGACAATTCTTGTAAATGGGAAGAAGGGCATTTTGACCTTATGAAAACTTTAACTCTGTCAAACACCATTGAGTATGGAGTATCCTCCTAAAATTTGGCCAACCTCACCTCTGGCAAATTACACATGGACCTGGAGATAATCTACTGGACATGCTGTATAATCTATGCTGCCAAATCAAAAATAATATTATTCAGCAGATGACACTTGTGTGTGCACTCACGCTGGAATTGAGCTCTAAGCAGTGAGTAAAGGAGGTGAGAGGTCACATTGCTTCTGTACAGGACTTTGATTAGGCCACTTTTGGAATACTGCCTTCAATTCTGGTCTTCCTTCTATTGGAAAGATGTTGTTAAACTTGAAAAGATCTTCAGAAAAGATTTTAAAGGTTGTTGTCAGGGTTGGAGGGTTTGAGCTATAGAGTGAGGCTGAATAGGCTGGGACTATTTTCCCTGGAGCATCGGAGGCTGAGGGGTGACCTTATAGAATTTTATAGAATCAAGAGGGGCATGGATAGGGTGAATAGTCAAGGTCTTTCCCCCAGGGTAGGGGAGTCCAAAACTAGAGGGCATAGGGTTTAAGGTGAGAGGGGAAAGATTTAAAAGGGATCTAAGGGGAAATATTTTCACACAGTGGATGGTGCCAATATGGAATGAGCTGCCAGAGGAAGTGGTGGAGGCTCGTACAATTACGATATTTAAAAGGCATCTGGATGGGTATATGAATAGGAAAAGTTTAGAAGGATATGGGCCAAATGTTGGCAAATGGGACTACATTAATTGGAATACCTGGTTGGCATGGGCAAGTTGGATCAAAGGGTCTGTTTTGTGCTGTATATCTCTATGACTCTATGACTCTTAAGTCAATTTCAGCTTGTTCTTCAGAACGTACGACAAAATGGGCCTTCTACTAAGCACCTGGAAATCTATGGTCCTCTTCTAACCAGCTCCCACAGAATACCACCACCCCTCCACCCCCTCATTCTCATTGATTAAGAATAGCATTAAAATGCAAGAAAATGTGAGCTATTTTCCATACTTCAGGAGGCTCAATTCGATGAAGGCAGACATGGATGATAAAATTTATCATCACATCCAATTTGTCAGCTCAGACCTCTGCTCACTAAAGAAAAGAGTATTTGAGGGACAGGATCTCACATCTGAACCAAGGGTTATATTATGCAAGGCAACAGTGATCCCCACGCTTCTATATGCTGAAGAGATTTGGCCAACCTACAGCAGGCATCGAAAAGCACTGCCTAAATAACATTAACATCTATGTTGCCTTTGCAAGACCCTCTGATCTGCTAATTTTCCTAGCATCAAGTGTTAATCACTCACAATCAGCTCTGCTGAGCAATATTGTAATTTGTAAGTCTAACCCAAGACTCCTAAAGTGAATTCTCTACTTAGAACACAGAAAATGTGTGGCACGGTGGCTCAGTGGTTAGCACTGCTGCCTCACAGCGCCAGCGACCCCAGTTCAATTCCACCCTTGGGTGTCTGTCTGTCTGGAGTTTGCACGTTCTCCCTGTGTCTGTGTGGGTTTCCTCCGGGTACTCTGGTTTCCTCCCACAGTCCAAAGGTGTGCAGGCTGGGTGGATTGGCCGTGCTAAATTGCCCACAGTGTTCAGGGATGTGTAGATTAGGTGTGTTATAGGGGGATGGGTCTGGGTAGGATGCTCTGAGGGTTGGTGTGGACTTGTTGGGCTGAAGGGCCTGTTTCCACACTGTAGGGATTCTATGAAAAGGCAGGAGATTTCCAGGGCACTGTAAATACTTTCAGGTTGTCCTCCATGCTTTTCTGAGGAGGTTAAACATCAGGATAGATCCTGCCTTGCAATCAACCAAAATGGAGAAAGGCTGAACTGAGAAGACAATGAATACATCAAGACGCTTCGTTAAGAGTGCAGAGAGGTGAAGTTGAGGAGTCTCAGGGACTGCACGAACTTCCAATACCTCCAATCATTCATGCCCTGCATTGGGCAGATGCTGCAGAATGAACATTGGACTTATCAGCCATTTCAGAACACATCAAATTGAAAGTGGTAGCAAGTCATCTTAGATCCTGAGACCTGTTAAGAAGGAAGAAATAGCTCTTAAAAGAAATATAAATGTAAAAGCATTAATTTATAAAAAAAATTACTGCAGTAAAAGTGCTTTTTAATATCAATTCCATTTCATTTAACTGAAAGACTATTTAAGCAAGTGACCATTTCCCCACAAGACTTTCCAAAGAATATAATTTCCCTCTCTAATGGATGCCTGGACTGAAGACCAAAAATGGCTCATCCTCATAAGGCAGCAAAATTTTAAGAGAAACAGTTTTACACAATTATCTTTTATGGATGGTACCCAGCCATTTATCCCTACTAACGACTATTTGCAAAGCAGAAACTATTCTGCATTGATCTTATAAATGGCCTCTGATATCCTCAGTTTCAAAAATGATGTCTGTTATAATAGCAATTTCATCTCAATGTTTTTACCCTTATATTGATGTAAACTGCAGGAAATCTTACGAGTGCAAAGTCACCCAAGCCCAAGTTAAGAAACTGATGCAATGTTACATTTGGGAGTCAGCTTGATGCCACTTTTGTTTTGCACACCAGCTACAAGGCAAATAGATTATTGTTTATGATATATTATTGCAAACTAATGGCAGGATGTAAGAATTCTGTCTGTGTCCTCCAGTAGTGTCAGGAATTGTTACTCATCTCCCTGACTCCTATCTTCTTTCTAACATTCTTCCATATCTCAACTGGACAGCTGACAAGCACAAGACTCAAAACTCCCATCAGGGACACCAAAGTTCAAAGAAAAGTTGATTTCAAAGTTATCACATAACCTCCTCAGAAAGTTGCTTAATCCCTTCACTTCAATGGTTTCCATACAACTATAGATCTGGAATTGCATTTGGAAAATAAATGAGATCCTGAAAGATCCTTTGGCTGCCTGCTAATAAGTGCCTAATTAGTTCCTCATGTCACTTAAACACAGATATATCATACTTTTATTACTCAGTAAAACCCTTTCTAATGGACCCTATAATGACAAATTTCAATTTGATTCCAGCAGGGACTCTGGTAGATATCTGCCTGGAGGACTCTGTGCAATTAGTCGCCTTTTATATAAATGGATTGTGAATAAAGGGGAGCTACTGCTGGTGTTGATTTATTATCTGCAGACATTAAATGCATGGGATAGATTGTGATGGGCTCAAGATAACAGACAGGAGCCATAATGCCATGGTGATAGGGAAGAGACAAAGAGAGAATGATGAATGCGTTGGAGAAAGAGAGAGAATACTGAATGTTTTATAAAATGAAAGAGTATTGAATGTTTCATAGAGGGAGAATACTGAATGTTTTATGGATAGTGTTGCATATTTTACAAAGAAGTGAATATTGAATGCCTTGTCGAATAAAGATATTGCATGCCCTATTGAAGGAGAATATTTAGTGAGAATATTTAGAGGGGATATTACATGTTTCAGAGAGGAAGATATTTCAGAGAGGCAATGTGTCCGTGAAAGGCAGTTTTAGAATTTTAATGTATTTTCGTGTTCAGCGTTAAAACCATCTCAGCAAAGATCCGAAGTGCAGACGGACATTCCGGAATGTTTTGGTTAAAGCCTCACGATTAATTTGCGTTGACGATTTGCTTGCTACTTCTTCCCGCCGTAGCAGCTTCTCACGCAAGAATTGCCGATTTAAGACCAATGTGAAACGCCTCCATCAACTGGAAACTTAGGCTGAGGAAGAAGGGGGTTGGGGGGAGGCAGAGACCTCAGTGACACGAATGGGGTCTAGTCTTTATCTGACAAGAAAGTATTTTAATAGTCACTTCGAGGCAGGGAACATCAACACAACAATCTGTACAGTTTGCAACATTCAGTCAAAGTTTTCTCGAAAACCAAAAAGATCCTGGGCAAGCAGGATTTATGAAAAATGCGCGTTTGGCAAGGAATAGGTGGGGATAAAATTCCAAAAACTTCTCAATGCAAAGTATTTTACTGAAGTCTTGCTGTAATCTGGTAGGTGAGTTTGAAAGGAAAACAATAAAACGTGCGGAAGCAGTGTTTTTGTTTTCCATCAGATTAATTATGCTCAATTGCTCACCATCCAAACTCGCTGAAATTGTCGTTTCTGTTATTATTGGAATCTGATTTACTTTGTACTTTTTTAATGGGAGGAAATTTACTTGGTTGGATCGAATCGCTGCGGATTTCGTTTAAACGTTATCCGTTATCGTTTAAAAATTTAAAATAAACTTTCAGACCTGTTGATCTCGTTACTGTGTCGCTCTCCCAGACAGAAGAAGGCACTAACAGAAAGAATACACGTTATCAAGCGGTTAAAGAGCTGCAATCAAATCAGACCTTCAATTGACAACTAGCTGCCCATTAATTCAACTTAAACAGTACAATCACAGACAATGGAATCATCTTTAAGCAGAAGACGCTGCTCCATCTGTAACCTCGGTCACAGTCACAATAGTCACAGGTTCCTGTCACAATGGCCCATAAAGTAGAAGTAAGGGTGAAATAGTCTTACCGACAGTGTAGGACACCCTCGGCGAGGCTGTGCTGAAACCGTGTTCCAGGGCTTGCTTTCGGACTGCTTTATATGAACCCTGAGCGATTAATATTGCATTAACCGTCTTCAACATTTTCAAAACCAGCAATATAATGTGCAGGCATCAGGGCATGTATTATTAACAGCAATTTGATTAAGAACGAATAGATCTGGCACGATCCCGAATTAAGGGCCGGGGAGAGTGGAGGATTCACAGGCGAGCAGGAGACTGAAAGGGAGACGACCAGAAAGGGAATGGGCTTGTGTAGATTGAGTTTGAGATCATTTTTATCCTACCTTCGGCTTTGATGTCTGACTCATTGAAATTCTCCAGTAAAATATTCACAAGATACTTCGGCTATTACATTAATTTTTTATCATCACAATGCTTTAGGGATTCGAGAATAGAACCGTTTTAGGTCTTTTTAAAGATCTCTGTCTCCCTAAATATTAGAAGAAAATTGTTCAGGAAAATATTCTCTTTCTACACTTTATTTCAAGTTGTGATGGAAATGAAACAGCGAATGAACAAAGCTACAAAGAAGTATCAAACCCGAAGCAAAATAAACTAAAAGGGAAAACTGCAGGTTCTTTTGTTTTAAAAATTAAAAAAAGGTAGTGTTTGTGTATAGTTGGAGTTTTATCAGTATGAATCTTGGTGTTTTTCATAATTTTAGCGCACAAGTGATTCTATTCCCAATTCAACAGCGTACTCCGTTGATGGGAAGGTGCAGAGTTCAGGCAGTTTGTACATTGAAAGTGTCCAGACACCGTCGCATTCCCCGTCTTTACAATAGTCTCTATTTGTTTGCCACAAAGGGACTGAAATCTTTGTTCAGCGTAGACAAGTAGACACCCAGAGAAACCCTTCCAGAAGTAAAATGTTAAATTACGGAGAATGTACAGTTCAGAAGCAGTTCTGTCGCCCTAACTGATGTGTTCTAGTTCACACCCCATCCTAGCGGCTTACTGTCCTAATTCATTTGATCCTATCTATCCTTCCAGCCGCTGGATTGCTGACCACGTATTCCTGTTTTCCTCGCTATTTCCCAGAGTGAAATATTTTTGACTGTAACCGATACATAAATTTGCCTGTGGAAAGACATGGAGCAAACAGAATAAGAAAGCTACACTTGAATGGAAGTTCGTCGCGCGGATATGTGTCCACAGCGTGTATTGAAATTGAAAGCCTGCGTGAGATTTGAAATGTCACTTTTCTTTAAGATAAAGTTATGATAGTTTCGAACCATTCAAAGACTTCGTGATCCCTAAGGTGAATGATGAGCAAATTTTGAATGTATTCCGGGAAAGTGCAAATCTGTAATGCTAGTGGGAATGGGCTTCGAAAACAATCACAAAAATAAAACTGGTCTGGGCAATGACGGCGTTTATTTATCAGAAAGAAAGAAACAAGCCGAATAGTGAGCTCTGGACTGCAAAACTGTCAGTCACATATCCTCAGAATTCTCCAGGGATGTAAGACGTGGACAGACAGAGAGGGCAAGAACGTTTTGTTTTATTCACGATGTGTGTGTGTGTGTGTGTCGCTGGCTAAACCAGCATTTAGTGTCCATCCCCTAATTGCCCACAGGGATGTCAATCATATTGCTGGAGCCACGTGTCTGCCAGACGAGGTAGCATTGACAGATTTCCTTCCCTAAAGGGCGTCAGTGAACACAAAAGGATTTTCACTTCAGTTGGCAGCTGTTACAGTGTCCATTAAGCTAGCTTTTTTGTTTAAAAAAATCCAGTTGTTTTAATTTTCGCCATCTTCCACAGTGGGATTCAAACCCTTGTGCCCAGAACATTATCCCATGTCCTGATTTATTTGCCGAGTGACTCTATCGCCGCCTCTCTAACTGTGCATGCCGCAGCAGAGACACTGCAATGTAGTACAGAACTAACACTCCGCAAGAATATTACTGTGGAGTTTCAGTGTCACTCTCTGGACGTGCCTGGTTAAAGTAGAATGTTATAGTAATGGAGGTTGCGCACGTTCGCGCTGCAGCCTGTAATCAGTATTTTCTGCACCTACAAGATACTGTAATGGGTAAACTCTCAGAGTTCACCTGGGAGTGAATTCCGCTTGAGTCCACTCCCTGTCCCTCTTGTGGTACCTGAGCAGTGTGCAGAAACTTCAGGGGCAATGAAGGAATGGAGACGCACACAAATTTGTTTTGGGAATGCTATACATCTCGACAATCCTGTAGGACCAGGGCCTGTACAAGATAATAAATTGGATTTCCTTTATTGGCACCTGGTTTATGTGTCTCGTCCAACAATGAAGTGGAGAACTGCAACTTGTCCCAGCACCTGCAGACAGGAGGGATGTCTTTGGTTTTATGAATGGACTGACATACTCTGAAAAACCATGGAGACCAATAGACACCAATTGGTGAATTAACGATTGCACTGGGTATTCAAAGGCGCCTGAATTCGCCCACCGCATGGGTATCGCTAAGGGAGAGACATAAGGCAGCAAGTTGCGATGATTGTTAGCACAGCGTAGAGGAATAGCGTGGCTGCTTCTGAACTTATCAGGAGCTTCGCCAATGTAGATGGGCGGTGACAAGTGATTCCCTGCCATCTGCTTTGGTTTTTTCCCCTTTGAGTAAGCAGGTAGGATTCCTCCAGGCCCTGGGGATGGGAACAGCAGAGCCGTTTTACTGGAGTGAAGGGGTCTCCAGAACATCTACTGAAGGCAGATTTACTGTTCCAAACATACCGCCAGGCTCTTAACCCAGGGCAAGATTCATGGCCACAGCGAAATCACACAACTTTCCTCACCTTTATTCAGGGAAGCTCTGGCGTCGGCAGATGAGCAAGTAACGGAAACCTGAACTCTATCCTCACCGGAAAATAACGCAAGGCCAACCTCATACTGCATCCAGATGCCCAGTGAGACCTAAAGCGTTTTTTTTGCTGTTTATAGGGAATATTCAATCGCCTACAACACTTCATCGAGTGTTTCTTGACGGCCGAGGTAATTCAAGTTCACGAAGATAGGTCAGTCACAAGTGAGTTGGAATCCAAACAAAATATAAACTGACTTGCAAAGAAAGATCTCTTTTATAATTGCAACAATAGACTTTATTTTAAGAAATAAACTTCAGAACAAAGACTGCACACGCTCAAACAGGAAAATAAGATACGGTGTTCGTAGTCGAGGGTGTTATTGCTAGCATCATTATGATTTGCAATAAATGATTTCTGTGCAAGACACAGACCATACGAGCTTCCGGCTTCTTTTTGTAAAAGGTCATGTTGTGCAAGGCCGACAGTTCGCAATTAGCTACAACATTGTCCTCAAAGCGGACCTTTTAACAGACCCAGGGAAGGCATCGAGAGATGGTCTTGTAGATAGGGGAATTATTCAAGAACATGATAAAACAATACAACGTCCAGAGACAGTCCTTAATATAAATAAACCAATAAATGTGGAAACAATTACTGATACCATTCCGAGCGAATCATTGCCCCACTTTGAAAAGGAGAACTGTAATCACCAAAGGCCGCTGGAATTAGCAATGACTGAATTGTCAGCTGCCAAAACATCCTGTTGATATTTGTGGAAACTAAAGTAGACCAGTTTAAGAATTAGGTCTCAACCAACTTGACCACAAAGGCGAGTCCAGGAGGTCTTAAAGAAAGAGGTTCTGAAAATCGTGTGAAATAATACCAGAGCCTTTAGCTCCCTTTTTGTAAAAGTCTCATCAACTCTGCAGCAGTGAGCCTCGAGTGATCTGAGGGAGTCATTGAAAAGTCGGATATTCCGCCTGCAGAAGGAGACGAGTCACTGAGTACTCCAGATTCGAAATCACATCGACCAATTAAACAAGATTATATTCACAGACAAAATCAAGTTGATGAGACCTTTAAAAACAGAAGGGGAAAGGGCTCCAGTAATTTTCAGCATCATCTTCAAACTGTTTCTTTACTATATCTTTTCTGGCCTCTTGTGCTTCCTTCTCCCCCGACCCCCATCGTTTTTCAGATTTTTCGTAAATGAAAAATTACCCACACTCAATGAGATCCTCCGAACTCTCCCTGTCAGTCCTTGTCCTGCCGGGATTGACGAGGCAGAGGCGCCTGACTGGGTTTGAATGAGGACAGACCCCGGAGCTGTGTAGCTGCCCGCAGGTACAGCGAAAACCCGACTTACACAGCCAAGGACACTACCCTCCAGTCTCAACTGCAAACCTCTCCTTACACAGCCCCGTCGGAGGCAATCTCAGAGAAACGGTGGGTGTTTCAGTTCCGTGTGGGAATATAGGTATACATCTATCTCCCTCATGGAACAACACGTTAGATCTGAGGGGAGACAACATCGAAACCTCAATGTAACATGTCACTTTGAGAACATCAGTAGGTACTGG
This sequence comes from Rhincodon typus, assembly GCF_021869965.1. Taxonomy (NCBI): domain Eukaryota; kingdom Metazoa; phylum Chordata; class Chondrichthyes; order Orectolobiformes; family Rhincodontidae; genus Rhincodon; species Rhincodon typus. Next base: position 59,306,058 of record NC_063343.1, on the reverse strand, counting down.
GTCTGTATTGAGACAGTGGTAGATACAGTGTTACTCCAGCAGGTCCTGCTTATATTTGCAATTATTAATACATGAAACAAATAGCATTAAATATTAATTTCACTGTGTAATTAACTCGGCATGGTGTGGCTAAAGGATACTCATAAAACGGAAGCTCTGTCTTGAAGCGGCAGACTGGTCCATTGTGAAGTCCCGTTAAGAAACAAGGTGCCATTGACAAATCTGGGACGCTCCGGTACATGTCGGTCTGCGGAAACCGGGGGGAGAGAGGCCGTCTCTCAGCAAGGGTCTGAGGAACTGAAGAGTACATCTGGTTTGACAGGAGTGGGGAGTGGATTGGGGGGTGGGGGTGTCAGACAGACAGAGAGAGAAGAGAGTGAGTTGGGGGGGTCAGACAGACAGAGAGAAGAGAGTGGATTGGGGGGGTGTCAGACAGCCAGAGCGAGAAGATAGTGGGTTGGGGTGGGGTGTCAGACAGACAGACAGAGAA
>NC_063343.1:59297908-59305468 GCF_021869965.1 Rhincodon typus | reverse complement strand
GGGTGTGATTGCTGGGGGGGTTGTTAGAGACAGCAGTCAAGAAAAGTGTCAATCACTATGTGCAAGAGCAAATTCTCAAATGGACGGGCTGAGCCCGGTTAGACATAAGAATCATCCTTCCTCTGTTAGAAATCAAATACCGGACCTTTCTCTGAGTCTGCGGTGACACGAGCAGAGGAAGTTACTTGGGTGTAAAAGTCCATGGCTTAAGTCCTTAGCGAAGACACTGAAAATCCCTGTTTTGATTCTTAATCTGTTTTTTTTTTCCTCCCCGCCTCTCTCGTTTTGCTGTTTACCGTCCGTCAGTGATTGGCGGAATATTTCATCCGCTTCTGTTTCTGTCTCTGATTGCAAAACCAGACTCTGACCACGTTTTTCTTCAGGTCCAGTTTCTCGGCGATCGCGGCGATTTTTTCGGAAGACGGCCGCGGCTGGATGGCGAAGTAAGCTTCCAGCGAGCGCTTCTCGGGCGCAGCGATCGAGGTCCGTTTGCGTTTCCTGTCTCCAGCGCTGAACACTTCGGGCTTGCTGGCTTTCTCCCGGTAAATGCTCTCGGCCTCCTCGAGCCAGGTGTGCAGCACCGGCTTCAGGGCGATCATGTTGTTGTGGGACAGGGTGAGAGACTCGAACCTGCAGATGGTGCTCTGGCTCAGGGAGCCCACTCCCGGGATCTTCAGGTTAGCCAGGGCGGCTCCTACATCGGCTTGGGTCACCCCCAGCTTAATCCTCCTCTGTTTGAACCTCTCCGCAAAAGCTTCTAGCTCCCTAGGGTCAGCGTCTGCCTCATTGAGGCAAGGCATGCCAGCGTGGCTGGAGAACGAGTGTGGGTGAGCCATAGGCATAGCCGGGTGTAGGTGTCCCATCCCGTTGAGGTGAGGAGGGTGCCCAGGCGTGGAGAGGACCGCCGATGGGTCAGCGCCTCCCAGCCCGGTCAGGCTGGGCGAGATATCCAGCAAGTCGGCCTCTAGGATCTGGTGAGCCGGGTGGACGTGGTGGGAGGTCAGGCTGGGCGGAGGCGAGATGGTCAGCGCTGAGGAGGTAGAACTGCACGGCACGCTGCTCATGGTGTGATAACTGAGGTCCGGCTTGAAGTGTGGCTGACTCTTACTGTGGGGGATCACATCTACAGCTGCCAGAGCTTCAGCGCGGGCTAACAGGCTTTCATCAAAGCCGCCGAATATATTGCCCTGGAGCTGCAAGCAACAGAACACACACACACACGCGTTGCAGTCAGTGGGGAATTCTGTCAACTCACTATTAAAAAACATTCACAAAGATAGAGCGAGAGAGACAGAGAGTAACATCTTTCCTCAAAGCCCAGATCATAAAAATTAATATGCAGTCAAGAGTGAAGAGGGGATACGCGATTGTTTCTGGTGACATGAAAAAAACATTAAGCTGCGCCTGTCAAACAACTGTGCCTCAAAGCAGCAATTCTGCATTTACATACCGGCGGGGTTGGGAGGCAAACTCTCCTCACGGCCTCGGAGCTGGGGTGCAGGCTTGGGTACTTGGCCTCCTGGAGGATGGGGGACATGCCTAAGTGTTGCTTGCTGTTCATGGTCATCATGATTCCGCACACCTTAGCAGCAAGGTGAAGCCTGACATAGACGTCGCTGCCTGGTGCCTGGCTCCTGTCAGCTCTTTCAATGGCACAGCCTCTTCCCCCACCTGCTCCTTACTCATCTTACCAGCAACAAATGTCAGCAGCGCGCAGGCGTGCTACAACCCAACTAAATATAAAACAAAAGCAGGAAATTAGCCCGAGGAGTCAAACCTGCCCCGCATTCACCTGCACAGAGACGCCTTCATTCACAAGACTCCAATGTGATCCTCCCCACCAATTCCCCCCTCCTCTTCAATATATGGTCATTCCCTGATCATTTCCTCCATTAACAAGCTGTGCTACAACATTTTTTTTTAAAATTACTCTTCATTGAGTGAACAGCGGAGCAAAAGCAGATACAATCAGCAAACTGAAGGTACAAAGTAGGATATAAGCAATCAGTTCTGAGGAAGAGCCATCGGACCCGAAAAGTTAACTCTGAGTTTTTTCTCTACAGATGCCGCCAGACCTGCTGAGCTTTTCTAGCAGCCTCTGTTTTTGTTCCTGATTTACAGCATCCGCAGTTCTTTCGGTTTTTTTTAATGCAATTGTTCTTATTTAAGCTATTTTACTTGCTGTCTGTCGAATACACACTCCGCAATAGAGTTATCAACAGAAAGGCTCGGAAGGCAAATCTCCAACGACAAATGAGTCCTATTATCATCTACGCATCTGAATATTATTGGACATTTATTACCCGTCTAAATAGGCAAATATATGGTATTTGAACGGATTGGAGTAGATCAGAAGTTTCTAGCAACCATATTTGCAGGGAACAAGCCTGCATGTATATACTGACAGTCAAATTGAGAATTGGTGTCAATGATCATATCCCAGGGACTGTCTAAGTGCTGCTGAGTACACGAATCCTATCCCGTTTGTATGGGGACTGAGCACAGATTGGCCAAGGTGGAGGCAACTGATTTGTTTTCAGCAACCTGGAGGTAAAATAAATGTATCTGACCATAACACATTTGTTGGATTGTAATAGAGCCATGCAGCCTGGAACAGACCCTTCGGTCCAACCAGTCCATGCCAACCGTAATCCCAAAGTAAACTAGCCCCACCTGCCTGCGTTTGGCCCATGTCCCTGCAAACATTTCTTATTCATGCACTTATCTAAATGTCTTTTAAACGTTGTAACTGTACTCGTATCCACCACTTCCTCACGAAGCTCATTCCCCATACCACCACCCTCTTGCGTAAAAAAGTTGACGCCCATGTCTTTTTTAAATCTTTCTTCTCTCACCTTAAAATATGCCCCCTAGTCTTGTAATCCCACACTTTAGGGAAAAGAAACTTTGAGAAGGTAGGAATAAATACACCGAAATACAATCAGGATCTGATAAAGGTTTTTCTGCACCGAAGTTCTCTTGTACAGTATTAAATTCATAAATCAACGCTTTAAATAAGAAGTACACTTGTAAAGAGTTTCTTTTAATTTTTAACCAGTACATTTAGTATTGATTTAGTTTACCCTATCATTCATAATTAAGGAGAAGTCAATTTAAATAGCAGACGACAAGAGACAACTGCATGAATCCCCCACTTGTCCAACAAAATGGTTCGTTGTTTTAAACCAGTGTTCGGGTAGCTTCAACATAGATCGAGTGAGTAATAATTTGTTGGAACATTTTAGAAGCTCCAATTACATTAAAAGTTGTCAGTTCTTTGTCAGATTCCTTCATCTTTAAGGCTCGGCGAAAGTTACTGCAAGAATAACTATTTCCCCGTTTTTAACAGCTTAGGGCAAAATTAGAATACGGCCCAGAATTGAAGGTAACTTCGAGCCGACTTATAAAAACGGCATCATTTGGAGAGAGATAGTAGAAGAGGTCGGTATTTCCATGCTTCAGGGACAGCCGCTCGTGCAGCGTTGGACGGCGTATCTTAATGTTTAATTTTTGTTTTATATATTGGATCAAGGTGATTAAATACGAAGTAGCGAAGTTCACCCGTGAATTATTGGCTCTAATTTGAGTAGCACTTGTGTTTCATTTATCAGCCAAACACGCAAAGTAAGACTAGCTTCCTTTTAATTCCAGCCACTTTTGCTTCTGATCAAAGCTTAGCGTAGGAGATCGGTCCAACCCACTTGCGAAAGAACCTGGACTTCTTAATGTGCCAGATAAACAATTTCTCCACATTGACAACGGCTGTTAGCAAAGATCCATCTCCCACTGTTACATACATGATCCGGGCCTCAACCAATAACTTAATTAGGGTTTGAATTATGAATGCAAAAATTAAGTACAAATAAATAATTTAGATGTTAAAATATTATTTAATAGCAGTGTATGCACGGCGAAACATAAAATTATTTCATAATAGATTCTAGCATATATTACTAATTATAGGTCTGCACTTTTAAAACACGTTATCACGAAAGACGAACTAAACATTGATTTAAAGCTAGAGTGAAGGTATTATTGTTAATGTAGAATTGTCTCTGAGAAAAGATCCACCCTCACGTTTGTTAGCATTTAATGCTTTGAAGAAGGCATTTTTCGCCCGCTGAGTAATACGCAGTCCAGAAAGAATTAAGTCCTTGTTTCATTTACTGATGCATTCGCAATGTTACTGTAGCAACATGTCAACAATTGTTAAGAAAATCCATACTTTTCTTTGGGGAAAGTAGTTGTGTGGGTTTTTTTTTTCATCATTCCTTGGCGCACTTTGTCCATCTGATCATCGGCCCGAATCAACCTTTACCTCTAACTGTTGAGTTGACTACGTCTCAACTAACCGAAATCATAGATTTTCTTATGGGGTGAAAGGTCCTGAGCACATTTCATCTCAGATTATTGCCCAACATCTCCGGTTTTTCGCACCCTGTTGCATGAATTACGATAAATTTACGACTAATGGCTCCACATCTACAGGTAAATCATCCGCTTTCCTTCATTTCGCTCCTCCATATTGAAGGTAATCATTGGCGAAAATTTGGTTGCAGTTCACGAAGCTAGTGGAGTTTTGATTCAGGTGATAGCCATATGAGCAATTTTGCAGTCCAATCTATTTGAATTCCAGTTCCACGCACCCTTTCGTAGTTCATGAGGATCCTACTGTGATGAAATTCACACTCCACTAACTATCGAGTGAAGAAAAGCTTGCATCTATGTAGCATCAATAAAATGCCCCCAGTGCACATTAGTTAAACACTGAGAAGGAGACACTGGAACATAGAGTCATAGAGAATGGTTTTAATAAGTGTCGTAAATGATAAAAGACGGAAAGATAGAAAGTTTGGGAAGGGGGAGTATCGGGAATAATGACCGTGAAACGACCAGGCTGCGATTAAAACCCATCTGGTTTGTTGATGGTTTTTGAAGCTGGAAATCGACCGTCCTTACCTGCTCTCGCCCCAGTGAGAGTCCATGCCATTGGCAGCATGCTTGCCTCTCACCCTGCCCCCTGAAATGGCCTAACAGATCATCGTAATCCAGAAAGTCGTTCTTTACCACCTTTGCCACAGCAATTCAGCAATGAGCTGCCAGATGAAGTGTTGGAGACTGGTGCAGTTACAACATTTAAAAGACATCTGAATGGGTACATGAATAGAAAGGGTTTAGAGGAATATGGGCCAAATACTGGCAAATGGGGCTAGATTAATTTAGGATATCTGGTCAGCATGGACGAGTTAGACCGAGGGGTCTGTTTCCGTGCTGTATATATCTGTGACTCCATGACAGGTGATATATATTGGCCTTGCACATTCTATGGAGTTTAGTTCTTTCTAAAACAAAATCCCAGGCTTAGAGTGTAAAGGATAGACGGCAGGGCTGCCAATGGGAAATTGTTCTGACGTTCTTCTTTTAAGTTCCTGCTGAGTGTAACCCCCACCTCGTTAGTAGCCACGCCAAAGTGACCATTATTGGTAAGTAATGATGACATTGGTGGGGAGGTCAATGTTTCCCTTTCCCCATGATAGCTTTTGAGATTCACAGAAAACGGAGATTAGAAATGGTATTTTACGATGACATAATCCAAAACAACGCGGTCATTTCAGTTGACAACGGGTTAAGATTACAAAAATAGAAAAAAAAACTGTAGGATAAAACACAAAATTACAAGATATGGAGGGAATTATTCAAATCTTATCTCAGATATAGAAATTAGACGACACACAAGATATCTTCATTTATAAATTGCCCTGAATACCGGAGAAGTCCAATTACAGTTCAACTCATTTATTCTTCAGTCTGCAAAACGGCTTAATAATGAGTTCATCTAAGCCTAGAATTTTCAATTAGAGTATGAATAATACTATAGTTAAAGTAACCACTGATCAAACTTGTGGTCCTCAGAATAGCTGGTCCACTTGCTGGATGGTAATCCGAGGCTGGTGCCTGGCGGCGAAAAACAGTTATATTTACAAAATGGGTCTCAAGTTTAAAGCTACAGTAGCAATGAGACAGCCTCCCTCGCCACACACCCTCAGTGTGCAGGACTGGATAGCTTCTGCCACTGTGAGAGGGAAGCGTCCACACCACGGGTATCCGCTCTTAAAAACTTAGTTCAGGACCATGGACAGGTCACACCGACTTGGCGATAACACTTTGTCATCCTTTTCGGCGATGAGAGGCTTGAGAGGCGTTCTCTGACATTCCCAAGCGGAGACAGGACAGGGAAGCAAATGCCCGGAATAGGGGGAAAAAATCCTGCAACATGCCAACAGTCTCCGGCAAATCACACAAATGGAACATTAGCGAGGCTTTGGGGAAAAGAGAAGGGGTAGTATCTGCGTCTTGTTGCATATATACATGTACTGATTTATTATAAAATTTTAACGAAATCATTTATATTTCAAGGGCCCTAAATAGCTGCATGAAACTTTTATCTAAAGTGCCGCAGTATTTATAGCAGGGCCTTGTCTGACGGAAGGTAATTAATAGTTGTATAAATCGCATTGCTGCTTTTTCATTATTCAACGTTTTCAGATGGCCCTGCTGTAAGTAAACGTTAATAAGGGGAGAAAGCTCACTGCCTACGGCGCGGTGAAGGAAATTAGGAAAATTTATATGAAAACCCTCATTCGGCCGGGGCTCCAATGAAGTAGCAAATTAAACGATAAGCGCTCAATAGCAAACACTTGTCTCGGGATCTGTCACTATTCGTCAGTGTAAGATTTGAAAGAAATTGAAAGAATTTCCTGTACAGAGATAGAACATCAAACAGGGGCCGATTGTAAATATTTGAATGCAATATTTGACAGTACGATTGCCCGCAGAAGTACGTATCAGTGTTAGTAGGAACTGCAGATGCTGGAGAATCTGAGATAACAAGGTGTACAGCTGGATGAACACAGCAGGCCAAGCAGCATCAGAGGAGCAGGAAGGCTGACGTTTCGGGCCTAGACCCTTCTTCAGAAATGGGGGAGGGGAAGGGGGTTCTGAAATAAATAGGGAGAGAGGGGGAGGCGGATAGAAGATGGATGGAGGAGAAGACAAGTGGAGAGGAGACAGACAGGTCAAAGAGGCGGGGATGGAGCCAGTAAAGGTGAGTGTAGGTGGGGAGGTAGGGAGGAGATACGTCAGTCCAAGGAGGACGTATGAGTTGCTGTACCTGCAACCTTCAGGTAGCATCGTTGTGGCACTGCAGGAGGCCCAGGATGGACATGTCGTCTGAGGAATGGGAGGGGGAGTTGAAATGGTTCGCGACTGGAAGGTGCAGTTGTTTAGTGCGAACAGAGCATAGGTGTTCTGCAAAGCGGTCCCCGAGCCTCTGCTTGGTTTCCCCGATGTAGAGGAGGCCACAGCAGATACAGTATACCACATTAGCAGATGTGCAGGTGAACATCTACTTGATGTGGAAAGTCTTCTTGGGACCTGGGATGGGGGTGAGGGGGGAGGTATAGGGGCAGGTGTAGCACTTCCTGCGGTTGCAGGAAAAAGTGCCGGGTGTGGTGGAGCTGGAGGGGAGTGTGGAGCGGACAAGGGAGTCACGGAGAGAGT
>NC_063343.1:59034719-59287908 GCF_021869965.1 Rhincodon typus | reverse complement strand
GTCTAGGCCCAAAACGTCAGCCTTCCTGCTCCTCTGATGCTGCTTGGCCTGCTGTGTTCATCCAGCTCTACACCTTGTTATCTCTGATTGTAATGTGTCTCTGCTGCAAAGGTACGCATACCAGGCTGAATTGCAGACCTGTGCCAAGGTCATGATCTCAGCTCTAGTGACTATCTCTATTGGTCATTCTGCTGGGGACAGTGCTGGGACTAGAGTCATCTCAGATGCAGGACATTTCCATAAATGGGGCGGCAGCACGACCCTGAGCAAGGTAATGTTCAAATAAATGTTAATTTACTGCAGGGCAGCTTATTGAAGTTGGGGAAGGTTTGCTCCCAAATTTTAGGCTGGGAAGACAGGAACCCAGCACAACATAAAATTCTGCCCCACAAACGCTAGGTGAGAATAGGAATAGGTCTGGTTATAATAGTCACTGACAACCAAATACCAGACTGGCACTCTTTGCAATCAGGAATGAAGACTAGCTTAAAGACTACTGAACAGTCTTCATTGAACCAATTTCTAGCAAACGGGCTGTACCTTACGGAGAAAGAGAAATGATAGAGGGGATTTATTTTTAAACAGAGGCTTATTTAGAAAATAAAATGCACTTCTAGATGTTATAGTGGAAGTAATATCAAAATGGAAGTGGATGAATAATTTAAAAAGTAGCATTTGCTAAGGTATGGGAAAGAATAGGATTTTGAATTAAAGTGAATATCTTATTGAAAGAGCTAGCAAAGCAATGATGGGCCAAATGACTTCCTTCCACACTGTATAATGAATTAAATGTCGACATTGAAGAATGTTGTACAAAGATGGGCTGCGCACTAATATTAGTAATCGTTAGACTAAGTCGTCTATTTGATCATTTACTCATTATTTGTCTATTTTACAGGCAATCTGAAAAAGAGGGAGAGAAAAAGAATGCTTCAAAATTCATGCCATAAAAAACTCCCTATTCCATTACACAATGTGATCTGGAAAGTTCTAGCTTTACTTGGACACTGAATAATTAATAAGAAGCTGAGTAAAGCTACAGTTACAGAGAGATCTGCTTCATTAAGGAAATTAAACCAAGCCATGGGTGATTCATAGGAGAGATGTAGTTACTTTACTGCTTCACATTAAGTTTTGCACTTGCCTCTGGGAAATGCAAAAACAGCTTACATATTTTTTAAAAAAAGCAAATTCCTCCTAAGTTCCTCTCTATTGCGTGCAATGTACCTCATCATGGAAAATGGATAACTGACAAGTCCTCGAGCAGTAGGAAAAGAATTCAGAGAGTAGAATCTGATGGAAGTGTAATGGCAAATGAGAATGGAGCTGAAAGCTTTATCCTTGCTGCTATATATTCGATGAATGAGCAACTTTAACAATATTCAGTGGACAGTAGTAACTTACAATTTCCACAGCTCAAGAAGGGCTTCAATTACTCACAATATTCATTAAAAAAAACTTGAATATTGGTATAAAAAGTCAAATATCCAAATCTGCTGATGACACAAAATTGGACAGCATTGTAGACAACAGCATAAAATTACAACAGGATATTGATAGATTAGACGAATGGGTAAAGCTGTTGCAGAAAGATTTTAATACAAGCAAGTGTGAGATCATCCATTTCAGACCAAAGAAGGGTAGATTAGGGTATTTTTTTAGAAGGCACAAAGTTAAATACGATGGATGTCTAATGAGAGTTGGGCATTCAGCTGCATAGCTGCTTAAAATGCCACAAACAGGTCCAGAAAATAATCAAGAAGTTTAATGGAATACTGACCTTTATATTTCCAGGGCTGGAATATAAAAATGCACACGTAATTGCTGCAGTTTTACAAAATCCTAGCTAGACCTCACTTAGCGTGTTGTGAGCAGATCTGGGCACCAGACCTCGAGAAGGATGTTTTGACTTTGGAGGGAGTTAACACAAGATGATACCAGGACTTTGGGGATCAAGTTATGAGAAGAGATTGTACAAATTAGGTTTTTATTTTCTAGAATTTAGAAGGTTAAGGGGTGATCTAATTGAGTTTTTCAGGATATTAAGAGGGTAAGATAGGGTATATAAAGAAAAACTACTTCCACTACTTGGAGATTCTAGAACCAGTGGGCATACTGAAGAATTAGGGCCAGGCCATTCAGGACAGAGGTTAGAAAGCACTTCTACATCCAAAGAGAAGTGGAGGTTTAGAACTGTCTTCCTCAAATGGCAGTCAATGCTAATTCAATTGTTAATTTGAAATCTGAGATTGAAAAAATTTAATTAAGCAAGGATATCAAGGGATATGGGCCCAAGGCAGAAATATGGAGCTAGGCCGCAGATCAGCTATGATCTTATTGAATGGCGGAGCAGGCCTGAGGGGCTGAATGGCCTACTCCTGTTGCTATGCTCTTTTGGTTTACAAAATGCTCATTATTTTCAAAACTGAAAACTACTCTTGATATGATAGCACCTGCAAATGTGTTGAATCAATGAGTTCATTTAAAACCCAATCAAAATCAAATCCATATAAACGTAGTCTACAGATGCTGGAAATCTGCAGAAAATGCTGGAGAAAGTCAGAAGGTCTGGCAGTATCTGTGTCAAAAGAAATGGAGTTAATGTTTTGAGTCCAGTATGACTCTTATCTACTTGCAAAGTTAAAATTGGGCAAAATGTTACATCAAGGATGTCCACAAATTTGGTATCTATGAATCCCTTTTTGTTCATACTGGATAGCCTCTATGTTAGTGATTTTGAGCATATGCTGATGGACAGAATCACTGCAAGCACATTATCAGAGAATTGAGAGGATATGACTTTCAATTCCCCATTGCAATCCCCAGTGAAGGCATGGCTAATTCATAACTTCAAACATGGACGTATTCCTGCTGAAGCTTCTGGAACACTCTTCTATTTTTAAGAAATGAATGTTCAGAAAGTGGCTAAGATGACTATCGAAGAGTCAAGTGACCTTTTCAAGTTCCACAAAAATGATCTCAATTGAGTTTCTGAAAAATTCCTTACTGAGTCATCCTGGGTGGGAGAACTTTCCATTGAATGGATGTGGAATTAACAGCTGCCATTATTTGAAGTTCACTCCAAATACCAACTCAATGTACTTCTAGAATCACAGCCAGGAGGTTGTGTTCTGCAGATTGACGTGCTTAGATCCCATTGCCCTTCTATCATGGAGGTTACTTGCTGAGGGGCTGGGAAGGGGGTCCAAAAGTTTCTCTGGGGCCACCCTGCCCAGTTATTAGCTCAGCCACCTCCAGGTACGACAAAATTATGCTCTCTGTCTCCATGTTTGTAGCTGAATGAAAGAGAGTTAACAGGACTAATTATCCACATATTAAACATGAAAGACCATCATCCATATCTGAATGTGCAGTGTTCCTTAGATATTCAAACTATTCTGGTTAGAATAGATTGGCCATGCGACCAAAACTGGCTCGAGATTGGGCCTTTTTACAAAAGGACAGATTTATAAGGTGATTCTAATCAGGGCTCCCTCAGAAATATGGAGCTGTACTTCCATTCAGATAGGTCTTTTGTATTGCATAACTGTCAGAGCAAAGAGCTGCTGCATTCTGATATTTAAAAGTTTTGACAGCTACTTTGATAGCTGCTGGCAAATCATAAGCACACAAAGTATGTGTGATGTCAGGTGCTGACAGGGCAGGGTGCCAGGTAAATAGTTACCAATTGAGTAGGGGGTAGAATTACAAATAGAAAGGGGGTAGTGTACCTGAAATTCTCTTCCTAAGGGCATTGTGGGTCAACCTACAGCACGTGGATTACAACGGTACAAGAAGGCAGGTGGCTCAGTGGTTAGCATTGCAGCCTCATAGCGCCAGGGACCCAGGTTCGATCCCACCCTTGGGCGAACGTCTGTGTGGAGTTTGCACATTCTCCCTGTGTCTGCGTGGGTCTCCTTCAGATGCTCTGGTTTCCTCCCACAGTCCAAAGATATGCAGGTTAGGTGGATTGGCTATGCTAAATTGGCCATAGTGTCCAGTGGTGTGTAATTTAGGTGGATTAGACATGGGAAATGCTGGGTTACAGGGTTGGAAAAATTGGCCTGGGTGGGATGTTATTTGAAGGGGCAGTGTGGGCTTGTTGGGCTGAATGGCCTGTTTAGGGATTCTATGAAAAAGGCAGCTCACCACCAACTTTTCAAGAGCTGCTGTGGATGGGCAATAAACATTGGCCAGCCAGTGATACCCATGTCCCATGAGTGAATAAAAAGAAGGCAAGCAGTGTGCCAAGTTAAGTATGTCATCAACTAAGTAGGATACCAGCTGGATAAAGGGTCAAGCACCAGGTGGTTATGATGCCAAATGGGAAGAAGGTAGATGCCTGGAATAGGGGAGTCAATCAGAGGTATCGTCAATTTCCCACACAGTTCCTTTGGAGAATGCTACAATGGGGATACGTCATGGTCTCCATTGGCACTCCGATTTCCACAGAATGATGATTGCCTGGCCATTGGAAAATCTGGAAGAAGCAGCCTGAGTAGTCTGTAGGAAACAGAGAAAAGGACAGCAGTTGAAGCAAAAGCTCATGCCATCTTTTCCTTTTAAGAACCAGGAGGTTGTCAAGCTTTTAAAAGTCTTCCAGGCTCATTTTGATATGAAAACCATGTGCCTGACTTCATGATATGTTGAATGCTCAGCTCTTCAAGCGAACCCTCTGATAATTCTAATACCTGACTCCAGCTATCTGAACTCATCACATCTACAGTTCAAGCGTGGAAGAGATGCCCTTCTTTGTTGGACAAGTAAAAGACATTTTTGACAATGAACTAGACATAAGAGCTATGAACTATTCAGATTATCTCTACTTCCCTGTCTGTAATACAATCCAGAAATACTCTTTGAGAATTGCTGATGGAGAATGCCACTCCCAGTAGTGAGTGCATAATCAGAACATTTGGGATACAAGCTTGAATTCTGTATTCCAATTGTTTCCTATTTTTCCCGAGATATGTTGGTGTCAGTAAATGAAATGGTCTGATGCACTGAATTCACAAAGAATGAATTGAATTTAGCTACCATGATGGAATGAATTGCCAGATCATGGAGGTCACAAATGATGTACAATTGGCAACACTTTGGACACTCATTCTCCATTTACTTCTCTGACCAGTGTCCAGTGTGAAAGGTGCTATGCAATAATTACCGGAAACCATGAAACTATCAAATCATTTAGAGCATAAGATCAAGTTTAACTCAATAACTTTTTTTAAAAAAATGCATTCATGGGATGTGGGTGTCACAGGCTAGGTCAGCATTTATTGTCCATTCTGAATTTCCCTTGAGAAGGTGGCAGTGAGCCAACTTCTTGAAGGACTGCAGTCCACCTGGACTAAGTGCACCCATGACGCTGCTAGGAAGAGAGTTGCAGGATATTGTTCAAGTGATGACAGAAGGGTGACATTTTTCCAAATCAGGACAGATTTGGATGGAAAGCTGCAGTTTGTGTTTCCCTATGCAAGGTATGATTTGTTTGGTTAGCATGCAAAACTACACTTTTCACTGTAGCTCAGTACATATGATAATAATAAAACAACGCAAATCAAAAATGCACTTCATGCTTTTGTTATTCCTGGGAGTTGAGGTCCAACAGGTGTAAGGTCCTGCTGAAGAAGCTTTGGTGGGTTCGTGCAGTGCATCTTGTACAAAATATCCTACCGTAATCCCATGATCCAAAATTAATGCTTCAGAGACATGAGTCCCACATGACAGCTGGGGATTTTCAATTAACCTGATTAACTAAATCCGGAATACAAGAAAAGTGCAATTATTGTTGAACGTGAAAGCGAAAGGTTGTTGTTGTTAAAATCTTTGAGGAAGGTTTTGTCTGTCTTAGATGTGAGAGCACATTCGAATACTTATTGAATTTTGATCTCTTGACCACAGAAGAATGTAAGTCTGTTGGATGCAAATCTGAGGTGGTTTACTATCTTGCTACGTGGAATGAGTGTTATGAGGAGAGGTTACACTAGACTTACTTTCACTGCAGTATACAAAAGTGAGGGGTACCCTGATCAAAGTATGTAAGATTCTGAACAGTCTTGTCAAGGAGAGAGTGATGTTTCCTCTTGAGGGTGAATCCACAACTAGGGGCACTGCTTTAAAATTCCCTTTCAGGGATAATGGAATTCTTTTATTCTCAGAGGGTGGTGTGACTTTGGATTCAGAAGGTGGTGAAGGTGGGTTATTGAATATTTTTAATGCACACATAGATAGATTCCCTCGTCTAACGAAAAACCTTAGTTTATCAGGGATAGACGTGAATGTGGAATTTGAAATACCAAGAAATCAGCCATGATTTCATTGAATAGCGGAACAAGATTGAAGGGCCGAATGGCCTACTTCTGCTCCTAATTCAGATTTTTGTATGAACATAGGAACAGGAGCAGGCCCTTCAGCCCTTCCAGCCTGTTCTGCCATTTATTGAGATCATGGCTGATCTGTGCTCTAACTTTATATACCTGGCTCTGGTTCATACCCCTTAAACTACCAACTGATCCAGCATCCACTGCAATTTGTGGAAGAGATTGCAAACATCTACTACCTTTGTGTGTCAAAGTGTTTCCCAACATTTCTCTTGAATGGTCTGGCCCTAATTCTCAGACTATGGCCCCTAGTTCTAAAGTCTCCATTCAGTGGAAAAGCTTATCTTTTTGGACCCTGTCTTTTCCTGTTAATATCTTGAAGACCTCAATCCAATCACTCCTTAACCTTCTACATTTAAGAGAAAACAGACTTTATTTATATAAGAGATAGTAGGAACTGCAGATGCTGGAGAATCCGAGACAACAAGGTGCAGGGCTGGATGAACACAGCAGGCCAAGCAGCATCATAGGAGCAGAGAGGCTGACGTTTCGGGCCTAGACCCTTCATCAGAAAAGGGGGAGGGGAAGGGGGTTCTGAAATAAATAGGGAGAGAGTGGGAGGCGGATAGAAGAGGGATAGAGGAGAGGATAGGTGGAGAGGAAACAAACAGGTCGAAGAGGCGGGGATGGAGCCAGTAAAGGTGAGTGATACCACCCCATAACAATCCCTAAAGTATGTTATGTGTCTCCATACCCACAGCAACACAGTTGACTATTAACTGGTCTCTCAATTGTCTAGCAAGCCTCAAAGTTAAATCAAACCACTACAAAAAGAGCTAACAATTTAGAGTTAATGAGCAACATATTAGTCAGAGGGGTCACGAGCATGGATGGGAAACAAAGCACAAATTTACATTGGATTGTAGAAATATTCAAGTGATGCCTTGGGCTGGTACATTGAGTGCACTGAGAAACAATTCTTGACTGTCACAAGAGAGTGTGAGCCAATCAATGGGTGCCACAGTGGGAAAGGAATCTTTTCTTTTGTAACGCTGTCAATTAAAGCTAATATTTTTAAACAATTAATGAAGAAGTTGCCTGCTTTGTTACAGGCTCAGCAGAAGTTATGCTAGTTGAAAATTGATGGAAATCTTATATTGGCCCTGATGAAGACCCAAAAATAGCCTGAAGTCATTGTTTATTTCTGATCGAATAGCAACTCACTCTTTTTAGAATAATACCTATTCCTTACTCTTCCCAGGGCTTACTGTCCTGACAGGACAATTTGAAGAGAATCTGGACTGACTGTAACTGGTGGATACAAATTTCATTTTTCCAATGGCAGAACAGGTAGTTCAGAATTGTAGACCAGAGTACTTAAAATGAGAAAGTGCACATTATTCAATGCCATTCCTCAATGCTAACATCCCTTAATGAGTGTGCAAGTTTATTCAAAAAACAAATTAAAGGCCAGTTCATATGCGATTGTTTTTGTCAATTAAAAACAGCTATTAATTTAAAAGCATCATATATATGCATTAGAAAGATATGTGTCTGCAAAATTGATGCTACTTTGTCACAAATGTTTAATTCTTTCAGAAGTGATTTCAATTGGTGATTAAATTGTTGTCAGTACTTGTAAATTCATGAAGGACCCACCCTGTAAAGTTAGAGCTGTGATAACACCAGATGACTCATGATTGTGTTACCAGTAAAAAGAACACAATCTCCTGTCTCTACCAACTGTTATTCCGAACTGGAATGATCTGTGTCAAGCAAAGGAGAGCAATGGCTCAAACAGTAGCTACTCAGTTACACTATACAGCTTGCATCATTTCAAAGTGGTTTAGGCTTAATACTAAATGGAAGTTGTCTAGTGCAACTTGGAATTGAAAACCCAATATAGTGCAAGCATCCAAGGAATGTTACTTGGGGGATCCCTCCCAAATTCAATTCCAACTTTTCAGTGTTGCTAGAGGGCGTAATGTTCTTTTGATCCTATGTTAACATTACAATATCTTCAAGATGTGTTCGCTGGTGAGCAATAGCATGCCTGCAAGCTTACCTTCTCTGGCTAGGAGGTAACACAGAATTTGGCAGTATAATTCAGGTCCGTCTGCTGAACGTCAGCAGCTTCTATTCAAAATCACTTTCACAAAATACAGCCACATTGCGGAGTGGAAAAGAATGATATCAAATCTGGATTGTCAATTTACACTGAGAAATACTCTGCCAATCCTCCAAAAATCTGAAAATATTGCTCGCATGCCATCAAGATTTAAAGATAAAGCAAGTGATATGCAAAAAAAGCAAGGGTGATGTGTCATAAAACTTTTTCACACAGCATGTAGTTAGGGTGTGGAAATATAGCGAACACACATTCATTTTATTTTCATTCATTTATGGGACGTGGGCATTGCTGGCTGGGCCAGCATTCAATGCCTCTCTCTAGTTGCCGTTAGAAGGTAATGGTGAGCTGCCTTCTTGAACTGTTACAGTCCACGTCCTGGAGGGAAGGAATTCCAGGTTTTTGACCCAGCAACTGTGAAGGAACAATATTTCCAAGGCAGGATGGTAAGTGACTTGGAGTGGAACTTGCAGATGGTGGCGTTCCTGTGTATCTGCTGCCCTTCTCCTTCTGGATGAAAGTGGTCGGAGCTTTGGATGGTGCTGTCTAAGGATATTTGGCAAATTTCTGCAGTGCATCTTGAGGATGGTACACACTGCCGCTACTAAGCTTTGCTGGTGGAAGGAGTGGATGTGGTATCAATCAAACAGGTTATTTTGTTCTGGATGATGTCAAGCTTCTTTAGTGTTGTTGGAGACAAGTGGGGAGTATTCCATCACACTCCTGATTTGTGCCCAGATGGTATTTGGTGGACAGGCCTTGGGGTGTTAGAACGTGAGTTACTCGACGCAGTATTCCTAACCTGCTGTTGTAGCCAGTATTTATGTGGCAAATCCAGTTCAGTATCTGGTCAATGATAACTCCCAGCATGTAGATAGTGGGAGATTCAGTGATGGTAATGCTATTGAATGTCAATGGATGGTCATTAGATTGTCTCTTATTGGAGACAGTCATTGCCTGGCATTTGGGTACCGCAAATGTTATTTGACACTTGTCAGACCAAGTCTGGATATTACCCAGGTCTTGCTGCAATTGGATGTGGGCTGCCTCAGTATCTGAGAAGTAGTTGAGGCATTTGAGAGGGCATTATTTCAATTCAAATAATTATCTAGCGTGTAAGAATATGGGCAAAAAGCAGGAGATCTACACTAGGTCAATAGTGCAGGAACAATGGACTGAATTGCCTCCTTTTCTGTTGTAAAACTCTGAGAAGGTAAATGATTACTCTGAATCCATGTGACTATGTTTTATTGAGCTGGATAGATGAAAGATCACCAGGCTACAGGATTTGGTTATCAAACAGTCCTCCTTTTCCATATAAAAACAGAACACCGTGGATGCTGGAAATCAGAAATAAAAGAACAGAAACCACTGAAGAAACTCAACAGGTCTGGCAATATATGCGAGGAGAGAAAGAGTTAACATTTCAAGTCTGATAGGACTCTGTTCTGTGTTCTTTTACGAAGTGAATACAAATTCACTGCAATCAGAGGGAGTTAGATTCCCATAGCACAGAAACATGCCATTCAGCTCAACTCGTCCATGCTGACCAGGTTTTCTAAACTGAACTAGCCCCACTTGCCTGTGTTTGGCTCATATCCCTCTCAACCTTTCCTATCCATGTACCTATCCAAATGTCCTTTAAATGTTGTAATTGCACCTACCTTTACGTAACATTAATGTGATTCCATTACAAATCAGTCACTGTAGTTTCTAGACATTGTTTAATGGAAAGGAAACTTCTAACCCAAGGTATTTTGCAATTGGTTGATGGCTGGAAAAGAGGGTGAATGGGGATTATTTTGTGGGCTGGTTAATTTCATTACTCTTCAGAGTTGTGGGCATCACTGGCAAGGTCAGCATTTATTGTCCATCTGTAAATGTCCTTTTATAAAGTGACTTCGTAAACCACTGCAGGGGACAGGTGACAGTCAATCACATTGGTCTGTAGTTTGGAGCCAGACCAGGAAAGGATGGCAGACTTCTTTCCCTAACAAACTTTAATGAACCAGATGGGTTTTCTTTTTAATAATAATCATTGACAATTTCATAGTCACCATTAGAGACTAATATCTCAGATTCATTAATCAAATACTTCCACCAGGCACCATGATGGGATTTGAACCCATGTAACGTGTGTTTTGCTTCATGCAGGGTATCGTCACCTGATGCAGCAATACTTATTTTAACCCTCATAATATAAGAAACTAGCGTGCAAATGACTTGATACTGAAGGTTCCAACAGACATTGACTGATGCTTACAATTATTATAATCCCAGGCACTTCAGCATTTGGGATAACACAAAGCTATTTTGCTACAAGGAGTAGCACGCTTCAATCAGTAATGGCATGCTGCAAGTGACCTACTTAAATGGCACCGGAGATATTGATGCAGTTAGGTCATATGCTATGACATGCTCATTATATCATCACTGCATCTTTTGAACATGTATTACCACACAAACTGGGAGACATAACACAATACCATGCCCCAAAAGCATAAGCATTGGTCACTGGATTACTGGTCCATCACATTAATACCATGCCACCATCTCCCCACGTGCAACATGATCAACTGGTATAGATTGATGGAGCAGGTGATCTTTTCGTATCTTTTTGGTTTTTAATGTGCGAACAAGCAGAGATACTGAAAAGATCTTTAAGAAGAAGGTGCAGTTCGAGATCCTATGCATCCACAGCAAAAAGCCACTAATGCTGTGCATTGTATTGTGGAAGATGTTTTCAGTCTCTTTTGATTGGGATCCTTCCTTCCCAATTACCTGTATAAATGTCATTGACAGTTCTCTTAAAATTGTGTTTCTATATTTAACAACAGTTAACCTTCAGTCTTTAAAATCTAGTCACATTCAAGGCGTTTCCCTACACATGTACTCATGTTCATGTTTAGATGACAGGTTCCATAGCTGAACAGATTTTGGTGGTTCAAAATCATCATTTATTCATTGGTACTAATGGGATAACATTGCCCAAGTTTAACAATTAACTACAAACATCACTTCCTAGAGAATACATGGGTTCCTAGATGTAGCTGGAAAAGCAGCACAGGGAGTCTTCTTCAGTGACCTACTTTCCACTTCTGTTAAAAAACAACTGATAAACCTATGTCCCATATCCACCACTGGTTAAGACCTAAAACATAGTCAAAGTCACACCCAATGTGAGCAGGTAGAGAGTTAGGATTAACCCTAACTGATCACCATCTTGCATGTTTGCTTCAGCTGTTCCCATGCTTTTGGATCTGTACCTTTAAATATGCTTCTTCCTGTTGTCTAATGTTAACACCTGAATCAAGAATTTAACCATCTTATTTTCTTTTAAGCATGGTCATTATAATGAGCCTTCCCACCTCAGGTGCCAACATGTTCCACTGCCCTTTTGCTCTGCTTTGATATAAATAGTGCATTTTCCTCAGTTTTGATGGAAGGATACACACAAAGTTGTTCTTACACCAGATGCTGAATGCTTCCAGTATTTTGCGCTTTTAGCTTCAGGTTTGCATTTTTGTAAGTATGCCAACTTTTTGCCACCTATGGAGTGGGTAATCTCCCTGAAAGTGTTAATCAGGTTTTAAAATAAGAGTGCCACTTCTCTGAAAATGAGAAGAAGCTACAAATCTCTTCAATAATATATATTGAAATGTATCAGCTTCAATTCCTCTAGAATTTTACAATTCTTTGAAATTAATTCTACATTAAACACCACTATTTTAAATTGAAAAGAGAATATTAGGCATCTAAATTAAATACATATATTGGTGTAACAGAAAAGATATATTGACACAGGGAATATATATCAAAATTTATTGAAATGTTGTTTAAATATATGGAAAATAGTCCAGAGCATAGGAACACAGATTAAAATAAATCAAACATCAGTTCTTCTGCTTCCATTGTGATCTGAAATACATTAACTCTGTCAAAATGTATATTACAATTTTTTCACAGTAGTTCAAGAGGATATTGTTTCGTTACATGTAATCTGTCAATTAACATAAAGAAAGAACTGTTCGGTGCCTACAGTAATATGCAGGTTTAAAAAGAGATATTGGTTTTAGTCCTTAGGGAATCAGGTTCAAAGGCAGCCAACAAATAAGGAGCGTAGTAGATGCATTACTAATGACTTTTGACGGACATAAATAAAATGAGCCACCGACAGCTTTATGCTATTCCCAAAGAAAAGATAAGCAAGCAAAAAATATTCCTAAGCTCTGCCAAGATTGCAGAAAAATACAACATCAATTAATTCACAATAGATTAAAAAAATATAAAGGTTGGTGAAAACACATTATCAGCAATTCAACTACTCTGCAAACATTTTTCCACACTTCAGAATATAAAATTTATATTTGTTATCTTATGATGTTTCAGATCCACAATGCATTCTTCAATTTTATTTTAAATGCATATAACCTCACGTGAGTCATATGTTAAAGCACATGATATACAATAGGTAGAAGTAAAACAAAACTTAAACAAATTAATGTGTTAAACAGCCATTTACATTTTTCACATTAGTTTTGATTTAGCATCCAGATCTTCTCTGGAATTCTTGATGTGAGACATACGTGAGAATTAAATAACCAAAATGCTGATTCTCTCCTGCCCAAATTTAACTTGACTCTGAATTAGTATCAGAAACCTGGGGCAGCTACACAACTCACCCTGGTAGCTACCGTGGAAATGTTAGATTATTTAAAACCTGGTCCAACAGCTGTTTAAGTCCAAAATTGATCTCGAATTCAACTCCCCAAGTATATGTGCACATATGCACAAAGATGAAAATTAGTTAACACAAGGTCGTAATATGAAAAATAAATATTTACCCTCTCAGTAATGCCAAACACACACACAAACATAGAACCATTTCCACTAGGAAAAGAGGGAAAAACAAAGATTTCTCTCTACAAAGATTCATTTTGAGAAAATAAATACTTTTTGTCAATCAGTTTCAGTTCACGAAGGCAAAAAGAATAAGGGTATGAAATTCTTAGATGGTGAAAGTCTGGCATTATGGTAGACAGGTATCACCAACATAAGTAAATATTTCTGGGGTCTTGGTAGACACAGCCTGGTCAGGAAATACAGTATTGCCAAAGCTTCCAGTCACACTCCAAGGGGACAAATCAGGATATAGCACAAAGCAAGAGGTATGAACTGAGCATCTCCTCCCTTTCAGAACATTTCCCCAAATGAAATCACCTCTGAGCTTACAAAATATTTTTAAACAGAAAGCAGCAAAAGTTGTCATGTGTTTTCTCTGAAGTGAGTCCAAGAAATCAAGCCCAACATGTACTTGGAACCATGTGCTTGTCAAGTTAGAAACCTCATTAAAAAGATGTTCCACAGTCCTTTATTAATCTCTTTAAAAATCCAGGTATCCATAATCTTCCAAACACAAGTCCACAGAAAATATTAAATATGTTGCCTTCATATTGTCCTCAGCATGTGGACTGGGCAGCATCCATGATCAACATCAATTACACTCATTATGAGCTTGACGACCTAAATGTCAAGTCCTGCCCTATTCGGTTTGACGTACTTTATACAAAAGCAACTTCTCCAGTTGAAATAGTAAGATAAAATCCAGGAAATACTCATCAGGTCAGGCAGCAACTGTGGAAAGACAGAAACAAGGGTTACTGCTTCAGGTGCCTTTCAACAGAACCCAGCTGACTCAGTTGTGCAGGACTCTGCATGCTACCAATTTGGAACCTATTTGGTGGGTATTAAGGCAAGCCAGAAAATGCATCTAAGAGGAAATTTGTTCATTATTTGTCGCAAATCTGTCAACACATTTATACAGAAATCTGTCTTGGACAACAAACTGTGGAAATCATCTTACTAGGTGTTTCACCAGACCACCATCAGAAATTCATCAGCACCTAATCTTATATTGCTATCAACTTCAAGAGTTCAGAGGCATTTTGTTCCTGTTAGAGTGAAGGGTAAGGCTGGTATGATTAAAGAACAATGGGTGAGTAAAGATATTGATGTTCTACTCAAGAATAAAAGAGAATCTTTTTATAGATATAGACAACTTGGTTCAATTGAATCTCTTAATCAATATAAAGAGTGTGGGGCAATTCTTGAGAGAGAAATCAGGAAGGCAAAGAGCGGATATGAGATAGCATTGGCAGATAAGGTTAAGGATAATCCAAAGAGATTCTACAAATACATGAAGAGGAAGAGGTCAACTAGAGAGAGGGCTTCTTAAAGATCAAGGAGGTCGTCTTTGTGTTGAACCCCAGGAGATAGGAGAGATACTAAACGAATATTTCGTGCCAGTTTTTACTGGGGTGAAAGAAACAGAGTCTAGAGAATGCAAAGAAGTAAACTTTGATGTTTTAAAAAGAGTTCACATTGCAGAAGAGGAAGTTCGGAAGGTCTTAGAGAATGTAAAGGTGGATAAATCTCCATGAACTGATCTAATGTATTCCAGAATGTTGTGGGAAGTAAGGGAGGAAATTACGAGACTCCTTGCAGAAATATTTGAATTCATCTATAACTACAGGTGAGGTGCCTGATGACTGGAGGGTGGCTAATGCTGTACTTTTGTTTAAGAAAGGTTGTAAGGAGAACCCTGTGAGTCTGACTTTGGTTGTGGGTAAATTATTGGAGGTGATTATAAATATAGGATTTATGGACATTTACAGAGGCAAAAATTGATTAGGGATCGTCAGCATCGTTTTGTGTATGGAAAGTCATGTCTCACAAACTTAATTGAGTTTTCTGAGGAAGTTACCAAAAAGGTTAATGATGGCAGAGCAGTAGACGTTGTTTATTTGGATTTTAATAAAGCCCTTGACAAGGTTCCTCATGGTAGACAAATTAGTAAAGTTAGGTCACATGGGATTCGGGGGAGCTTACCAATTGGATACATAATTGGCCTAATGGCAGGAGACAGAGAGTAATTGTGGAAGGTTGCTTTTTTGACTAGAGGCCTGTGACCAATGGTGTTCCACAGAGATTGGTTTTGGGTCCTCTTTTGTTTGTCATTTATATTAATTATTTGGATGAGAATATAGAGGTATGGTTAGTAAGTTTGTGGATAACACCAAAATTGGTGGCATTGTAGGCAGTGAAGAAGGTTTTCTAAGATTACAAAGGGATCTTGATCAAGTGGGTCAATGGGCTGAAAAATGGCAGATGGAGCTCAATACGGATAAATGCAAGGTCAGGTAGGGCTGATACGATTAATGGTAGGGCCTTGGGTAGTGCTGTAGAACAGAGGGACCTGGGGGTGCATGTACATAATATTTTACAGTTTGCATCACATATAGACAGGATGGTTAAAAAAGTGTTTTAGCACACTTGCCTTCATTGCTCACTCCTTTGAGTTCACAAGTTGGGACATTATGTTGAGGTTGCACAGGACATTGGTGAGGCCTCTTCTGGAATAGTGTGTCCAGTTCTGGTTGCCCAGTTATAGGAAAGATATTATCAAGCTGGGGAAGGTTCAGAACAGATTTACCAGGATGTTGCTGAGTATGGAAGGTTTGAGTTATAAGGAAAGGCTGGATAGGCTGGGACTTTTATTACTGGAACGTAGGAGGTCGAGAGGTGACCTGATAGAAGTTTATAAAATAATGAGGTATAAACAGCGTTGATGGTAGTTGTCTTTTCCCCAAGATGGGGAATTTCAAGGCTAGAGGACACATTTTTAAGGAGAGAGGAGAGGGATTTAAAAAAGACGAGGCAATTTTTTTTTTTTTTTAAAAACACAGTGGTTTGAATATGAAATGAGTGTCCTGAAGAAGCACTGGATGTGGGTGCAATTACAACGTTTAAAAGACATTTGGATGGATATATGAATAGGAAAGGTTTGAAGGCATATGGGCCAGGAGCAGACAGGTGGGACTAGTTTAATTTGGGATTATGTTCGGCATGGACTGGTTGGATCAAAGTGTCTATTTCCATACTGTATGACACTATGACACTAATTACAGAGCACCATTTCAATGACCTAAAGACTCCTATCATTTTGTCCTCAGTGACTGATGCATAGCAAATAGTATGAAATAGGGAAGGGCAGGGAGAGTAGTGCAAGGGAACAACTGAAAGTGACAGAGATAAGAACCTAAAGCAAGAAAAAGGGCTGTCCTCTGATGAGCACAATCCCTTTGAAGGATCAATATTGGAAACAGTGTTATATCTCACAGC
This sequence comes from Rhincodon typus, assembly GCF_021869965.1. Taxonomy (NCBI): domain Eukaryota; kingdom Metazoa; phylum Chordata; class Chondrichthyes; order Orectolobiformes; family Rhincodontidae; genus Rhincodon; species Rhincodon typus. The sequence goes on along the minus strand of NC_063343.1, from coordinate 59,271,276 downwards.
TACAGTCACACACAGAATATAACCACTAACTATAATCAACTACAACAGTCTGAACACAAGTAATAATATAGACCTTCAGCACCTTATTGTTTAAAGCTGTGTTATCTGTGGTTCAGTGGCAGCACTTGGAACTGATTCAGAAAATTATGATTTAAAACTCAATTCCACCAACTTGAGCACAGAATCTACGCCAATCATGGAGTGCAGCACTGACTGTGTTACACTGTTGGAGGTACATCTTTTAGATGAAGGGTTAAACTGTGTCCCATTTTGTTTCTAGGTTGAGTGTAAAATATGTCATCATGCTATCTTGAAGAGAGGGGGAGTTTTCTCCAACACCGTAATTAGTACAATGAACAAAAATCTTACGGCATTACTGTTACTGGGACCTTGCTATTCATAATGTAAGACTCATAGGAGCCAATTTCATCAGCTATAATCCATTTTTCAAGGCGACTCATAAATAAACCTGCAGTCATTCATATTTTTCTTCAACAGTAAGATGGTCTATTCCCAACTCCAAATGTAGTGGAGACACGCTTGCCTGTCTGCTGCCTGTAATTCTGGAATGTTCCACATGGGGGTGCTGAATGACAAGAGTAAATAGTGGAAGTGTAAAAGGCCAAGTCTCTTTATGTACACAAGGTGCACAAAATGCCACAAACCAATAATGTTAATTCGACTTAAATATTTTGTTACCTCCAGCTGTCTAAGCTCCTACAAGTAGGTGGGCACCAAGCTGCTTTCTCTCACGTCCTGGTCCGTAAGTACAAGTTGATGCCTTCAGCAAAAAAAGGGAGGAAGGAGAATCAAAATTACTCGATATATCAATGGTTAGCAACTTCCACTTAATTCATAAAATGCAAAGACAGAATTTGGATTTTATCAATCTGATTAAAAATAATTATTTATGGTTTGCAGAGTTTGAAGAAATATTCTTCAAATACAAGAAACACCAACTTGTGGGGTAATAAAACAGAACTGTGGATTCTGGAAATCTGAAATAAAAATAGAAATCATTGGAGCAACCCAGCAAGAACTTGTTCAGAACTGCAGAAGCTGGAGTCAGAGGTAACACAGTGTGGAGCTGGAGGAACACAGCAGACCAGACAGCATCAGAGAAGCAGGAAAGTCGACGTTTCGGGTCGGGACCCTTCTTCAGAAATCTGAAGGCGGCTCCCAACCTGAAACGTCAGCTTTCCTGCTGTGTTCCTCCAGCTCCACACTGCGTTAGCTCAGCAAGAACTTGTAATTGGTTTAATCAGCTCCAGGAAGCTGTGCATTACACTTTACACCACATACAAGTGGTAGAATGGTCTTTTGGTTTGCAAGACACTTTTTGAAACAAATTGCATTATCTTGGCTTTTAAAGGGGTTTCTTTGTCAATACTCATCAGCCCAAAGCATTCCATTGTACACCTAAAAGGTGACAACGATGTTTAAACAACTTGAAATGAAAACTGAATCTCTATATGATTTAAAGTTTTCAAATTTCATTTTTTTCCTTCAATTTCCAAAACTTATATTTTTAGGAGCAGGAAGTACCTTCTTTAATATCACTGTTTCAATGTTCTTTTGTAGTTTACTTCAGGATGACATTTGATAAGTGTATGAAAACATCTTGGAGAACAAAAACAAGAGATCTCATTTTCACGAAAATTATCAACTGAAGAAACTTAATCCAATAAATGGTCAACTGCATAGAACTGTGGTGCCCTCCAATGGTCACTAGTACAACAACAACAACGACAACATGATACTGATTTTTGAATGACAAGGAGGGCAGACGGCAAAGTAAGTTTGAGACTGCAAACAGATTGACCATGATCTTGATGAATAGTGGGGCGAGTTCAAAAGACTGAATGACTTAATTGTGTTTCCAATTGTGATGCTTGTCTGTGATACTATTGCAAATATGATGAAACTGGTTTTAAAAAAGTTACCGCTTTGCATATAATGATTAAAATTAAACAAAGAACTGTAAATACTGGAGATCTGAAAGAAAGAAGAAATGGAAAGTGCTAGAGAAAAATATCAACAAGTCTGGCATCCTGTGGAGAGAAAGGAGAGTTAATGTTTCGAATCCACTGACTCTTCTTCAGATTGACTTGAAATGTTAATTTTGTTTTCTCTCCACAGATGCTATTAGACATGTTGAATTTCTCCAGCAGTTTCTGCTTTTGTTAGTTGCATGTGGAGACTGCCTGATATTACTTACTTTTGCAGCAAGTTTACATGAATTTTGAAAGGCAAATTCAAAAATATACAGACAAACGCCGAGACCAACAGAGGTACTATCTCAAGTGGTAGACCATTGGTACTGCAAGAAAAGCAATACTATGTGGTTTCAGGATACAGGAATCTGAAAATATAGTGGAGTAAGGAAGTTAACCTACAATATTTAGATTTACACTCTCCAGCTGGGACCATTGATAAATATCAAACAGTGAATGTCCTGCCATTTTACCTTGCTCACTTCAGGAGCCCTAGTGTAATTTACTGTCAAGCAAAATCAGCTGGATCAGCAGTAATTCAAAATCATATCTAGGACTTTCTGGCCATGATTGCCCAGTTGCATGCTGCCTATTATCAAGTTAGTTATTGGGTGTACTCCCACATTACATTTTTAGTGAAAAACATTGCTGTCATCCCAAAATTGGCAGCACAATTTTATCAACCTGGTACTCTAGGGAATTAGTATTGCATAGACACTTCGGACCTGATGTTACATTGGGATTATTGTGGTCACTATTGTCTGTCTGAAAGTCATACTTATCCACTGTTGAACGAATGTTCCTCAGTTTTGTTATGACAAACTCTAGATCCAGTCTCCTGCAGAAGATGCACTATCCTTGCACTAAACACCAGCCTTGAATGTGTTTAAAATTCACCTGATTAATCTATATTTGTACTGTATATGATTCTGTTCAGGTAATCCAAGAAGGAAAAGCCTGTCTCTATATAGAGTTTTCACAATGTCAATATGTTTTAAACATTTGATAAATCAAGCGGAGATAGCAAGAACTGCCAATGCTGGAGTCAGAAATAAGACCGTGTGGAGCTGGAGGAACACAGCAGGCCAGGCAGCATCAGAGGAGTAGGAAAGTTGGCGTTTCAGGTCGGGAGCCTTCTTTAGATTTCTGATAATGCCTGGCCTGCTGCGTTCCTTCAGCTCCACACGGTGTTATCTCTGACAAGTCAAGCGCTTTTGAAATGTGGTCACTGCTGCAATGTAGAAAACGTGGAAACAAAGCAAACTCACACAAACAGACAAACGCTGAGACCAAGAGAGGTACTATCTCAAGTGGTAGACCATTGGTAGTGCAAGAAAAGCAATACTATGGTTTGGACACTGGGGGAAACTTTTGTTCAAAATACTGTCTTGGGATTAGTACTTCCAACGGAGTTGAAATTTTACTTGTCTATTACAGATCCTACGTATGGAGTTAAAATTGAAGTGTAGTAATGTTGCTGGCTGTTGTATTAAGGTTTGATCATGGCTGTCTCAGTGGAGCAGTGCTGGTCTTACACCTCTATCTACTTTGCAACCTGCTGCTTTGGTCTGGCGGTCAGTTTCTATTGGTTTACCTTTGTCTATCCACTCACTCAGGACTTCCTTACAAAAGTCAATGATAAACTTCACATTATAACTAGACATCCCAACAACATTGCATTCACTCAAAGTTTCATGGCATTATAAACAGTCACAGAATTAGCTTAATCAATGATTGCTTGCTATAGCTGTACAGGGCAGTTGTGAGGCCATACCCTGACTACTGTGTACTGTTTTGATCTCCTTACTTAGAAAGCAGATAATTACATTAGATGCAGCTCAGAGAAGGTTCACTTGACTGATTTGTGGAATGAGGGGTCTTATCACATGAGGAAAGGTTGGACCTGTACCATTGGAGCTTAGAAGAATGAGGTGATTTTATTGAAACATAGATCGTTCAGAGGGGACTTAATGGGGTGGATGCTGAAAGGATGTTTCCCTATGTAGGGCAGACTAGAAATAAGAGACACTGTTTAAAAATAAGTGGTCTCCCATTTAAGCGGACTGGATGATGATTGTATCTTCCAAAGGGTAGTGAGGCTATGGAATTCTCTCCTCACAGAGCAGGAGAGGGTTGAATTATGAATATTTTTAAAGTAGTGGTACATAAATTCTTGACCAACAGGGAAGTCAAAGGATTTAGGGGTAGGCAGGGAAGTGGGTTGAAGCCACAGTCAGATCAACCATGATCCAATTGAATGGCAGAACAGGTTCAAGAGGCCAAATAGCCTACTCCTGCAAATACAGTGTTCCAGGATTTTGACCCAGTGACACTGAAGTAATAACAATAGATTTCCAAGTCAGGAGGCTCAGACGGAAACTTGCTGGTGGTGATATTCCCAGGTTTGGAAGGTGCTGTTTAATCAGCCTTGGTGAATTTCTGCAGCGAATGTCGGTGGATGTGGTGCCAAATCAAGTGGGCTGCGTTGTTGTGGATGGTGACAAACTGTTTGAGTGTTATTGGAGATGCAATCATTCAGACAAATAGGGAGCAATTCCTTCACACTCCTGAATTGTACCTTGCGGATGGGTGGACAGGGTCCAGGAGCCTGAAGGCTGCAGGATTCCTAGCCTCTGTCTTGCTGTTGCAGCCACAGTATTTATATGGCTCATCCAGTTCAGCGTTTGGTCATTGGTAACCTCCCAGGAAGTTGATGATAAGGGATTTACCCATGGTTGAATGTTAAGGGTCGATGGTTAGATTCTCTTTGGTTGCACATTGTCTTTCCCTGGCACTTGTGAGGTAGGAAGGTTAAATACTGCTTGTCAACACAAGCATGGATGCTGTCCATGAATTGCTGTATTTGGACATGAACTACTTTAAATCAGATGACTTGTGAATGCTGCTGAACGTTGTGCAGTCATCAGTGAACATTGCCTCTGGGGGTGGGGGGAGAAGAAGAGGAGTTGGTTGTGGAGTGGAGGCAGCCAAAGATAGATGGGCTTAGGACACTCCTTTGAGGAACTCCTGTACATCTTGGAGTCGAGAAGCCTATAAGTATTACTCCAACCAGCAGAGTTCTCCCCGATTCCCAATGACTCCAGCTTTGTTGGGGCTGTTTGATGCTACAGTCGAACAAATGCATTCTTGATGTCAAGGGCAGTCACTATAACCTCACCTCTGGAATTCAGCTCCTTTGTCCATGTTTTAACCAATGCTGTAACGAAGTTGGGAGTTAACGCACCCTGGCAGAACCCAAACCAGACATCACTGAGGAGGTGACTGTCAGGCAGGTGCTGCTTGATAGCACTGTCGATGACACCTTCCGTCACTTTACTGATGATTGAGAGTAGACTGATGGGGCAGTAACTGGCTGGGTTGGATTTATCCTGCTTTTTTATTGCGAACAGATGTCAATGTTCTCCTTCATTTTTATTTTACTTTGAAGACCTCCAAGGACTATGTGTGGTAGTGATGGAAGCCAATGCATCAGTTAACAAACCTGCCAGAGACTGCACAGCAACACAGCTTAAAAGGAACGTTGTAAGACGTAACTGGGCAATTTTCCACATCATCGGCAGATGTCAGTGTTTTAGGTGTACTGGAACAGCTTGGCTAGGGATGTGGCAAGTTTGGGAGAAGAAGTCTTCAATACTATTGCTGGAATTTTTTTGGGCCCATACACTTTAAAATATTACTTGTTTCTTGATATCACATTGAGTGAATCAAATTAGTTGAAGACTGGCATCTGAGATACTGGAGACCTCAGAAAGAAGCAGAGACCGATCATCCATTCAGCACATCGGCTGAAGATTATATCAAATGTTTCAGTCTTGTCTTTTGCATTGTGGTGCTGGGCCTCTCCATCAATGAAGTTGGGGATATTTGTGCAGCTTCCTCGATCAGGGGTTGTTTAATTATCTACCACTATTCAAAATTGGACTTAGCAGTACAGCAGAGATGAGATCTGATCCATTGGTTATGAAGTCACTTAGCTCCATCTGCTACTTGTTGCTTGCCTATTTTGCACACAAATGGTCTTCCGTTATAGCTTTGCTAGGCTGATACCTCAATTTTAGTTATGCAGGTGCTGTTCCAACATGGCCTCCTGCACTCTTGAACTAGGACTAGACCCTTGGCTTAATGGTCATGGTAGAATGGAGGACATACTAGGCCACAAGGTTGCATATTGTGTCTGAATACAGTTCTGCAGATGGCCCATACAACTCAATACTGGGCAGTCATGAAGTTGTTCGATCTGTATGAAACCTATCCAATTTATCTTAATGTTAATGCCACGACGAAGGGTATTCTCTCAGAAGGACTAAGCAGTAGTCAAACTTATGATAGCATTGCGAACAAATGCATCAGCAACAGGTAAATTGGAGAGGATGAGGTCAAGTTTGTTTCCCATCTTGTCAACGTCCTCACCATCTGAGAGAGATGCAATTTAGCAATTATGTCCTTTAGGACTCCATCAGCTTGGTCAGTAGTGGTGCTCCTGAGCCGCTTGTGGTGATGGATATTGAAATCATGATCCGGAGTACTTTCTGTGTCCACAGCAGTCTGAGGGAGTTTTCCAAAAGGTGTTCAAATTAGAGGAGCACCGATTCATCAACTCAGGCTGAGAGACTTCACAAGGTCAATGTTGAGGGCACCCAAGGCAACACCGTAGAAACTGTATAGCACCGTGCACTACCTCTGCTGGGTCTGTTCCACCAGGGATGTTGATGGTGGTATCTGGGATGTTGTAAAGTAGGAATCTGAGAGTTTGACTGTGTCAGGCTGCAGCTTGAAACTGTTCTTCAATTTTGTGCAGGAAGGGCTCTGGAGGGTCATTTCCACTTCTAGGTTGATGCCAGATGGTCCATCTGGTTACATTCTTTGAGACTTTTTAAGCAGTTTGATACAACTGACTAGCTTGCCATGGCTTAGGCGCTTAAGCGACATCCACATTGCTGTGTATCTGGAGTCCAGGTAAGGATGGCTGATTTTCTTCCCTAATGGACATTAGTGAACTCGACTGATTGCAATAAAAACCAATGTTCCTGATCATTAGATTTTTAATTCCAGATGTTTTAAAATTCAAATTCTACCGGATGCTGTGAAGCCAGAACTATGAAACATTACCTAATCTCTGGATTACTAGTACAGCAACAAGACCACCACATCACCATCTCCCACCTCCAGTTATTTCCTGAAAGAATGGAGCCACAAGATTCCGTTCCAGGGTTTAAAATAAAATTATTTTAACTATGTAAGAATCAAACAAAGCAAACACTAGATACTATCTTAAGTAACTACCTAAACTCAAACATCCAGAAAGACTGAGGTTATCATATGAAGAATACAGGAGTAATTTGGGAGTTTTATATTTTTCCTATTAGGAATATTTCAAATGTGGAATATTTTACCAGAAAAAGGCTATGAAGGTCATGTCCAAGATATATTTTGAAAGAAAATGAAATATTGAAAGGGAAATAACATTCTGGAACAAGGTAGGGAAATAAAATTAAAATAAATCACTGGTGCCGTTAAAAGAGGCAACGGTGCATAATGCCCTCTTTCGTCCTGTAAATTCTATGTTCGTAAGTACAATCAACTTCTTGAATTGAAAAAAATCCAGTACTTACATATTCTTCGATGATTCAGAACTTTGTTACATCTCCTGATGATTTAACAAACTCCAGTGGATAACAGTGAAAAATATAAATATTCAGTTACTAAAACAGAAAATACTCATCAGATCTGACAGCTTCTGTGAAGAGAGAGAGAAAATAAGTTAATACTTCAGGTTGGTAACCTTCTGCAAGAACTCAGATATCTGTTGTATGAACTATAGGATCAGGACAATCAAGAGCTCAGAAACAATTAATGATCAGAGTTAGGTGCCTATCATTTTGCCTAATCCTATAAAAGCAGAAACAGAACAATCACTTAGCTATAAAATAAAACTGCACAGGGACAAGATCTATTCCTCTTGAATGTTAACAGCACAACAGATCCCTAGTTAATAAGCACATCAAAAGATAATGACAGGTCAGAAAAAAGATTAAAAATAGCAAGTCTGCCAACTGGTGGGATGGCTTTATTAGTATGGACTAGGCCATGGTAAACTGAAATAAGACCACAAACTGCTGGAATTGCACAGCAGATATATCTACATTTTGAGAGACAAAAGAGCAGTTAACCAGTTGACCTCCAGCAGACTCCTTGTTACACGATTCTGATGAAAGATTAATTTGGAAAAAAAAAATTCTATTATTTTTCTTCATAGATGCTAAGAAACTTGCCACGTATTTTTTTGGCCTCAGAATTTCAACTGTTAGTTTTCATGGACTTTTCTTTTGGAGTTAGTTAGAAACTCATAACCAAGGACTTTAACTACAATTTCTTCATGTTAGGTCACTCTGAATATATACAATAGCATTTCTAAATTTAGTGCCTCAACATACAGTCATAGTTATACTGCACAGAAACAGACCCTTCAGTCCACGTGGACTAGATCTCCTAAACTGAGCTAGTCCCATTTGCCAGCATGGGCTCATATATCTCTAAACATTCCTGTTCACGTACCTGTCCAAAAGCCTTTTAAATGTTGTAATTGTACCCACCTCCACTATCTCCTCTGGCAACTGATTCTATACATGCACCACACTCTGCGTGAAAATGTTGCCCTTTAGGCCCCTTTTAAATCTTTCCCCCCTCACCTTAAACCTGTGCCCTCTAGTTTTGGACTCCTCCACTCTGGGGAAAAAGGACCTTGGCTATTCACCCTATCCATGCCCCTCAATTTCATGAACGTCTATAAGATCAGCCCTCGGCTTCCAATGCTCCAGGGAAGAAAGGCCCAACCTATTAAGCCTCTCCCTACAAGTCAAACCCTCCAACCCTGGCAACATCCCTGTGAATCTTTTCTGAACCCTTTCAAGTTTCACAACTATTCCTACAGCAGGGAGACCAGAACTGAACGTAGTTTTCTAAAAGTGGCCTCACCACTTTTAGCCGCAACATGATGGCCCAACTCCCATATCCAACACATCGACCAATGAAGGCAAGCATGCCAAATGTCTTCTTCACCACCCTGTCTACCTGCAGTCCACTTTCAAGGAACCCACCTGCATCCGCAGGTCTCTTTGTGCGGCAACACTTCTCAGGACCCTACAATTAACTGTATAAGTCCTGGCCTGGTTTGCCTTACCAAAATGCAATACCTCACACTTATCTAAACTAAACGCCATCTGACACTCCTCGGCCTGTTGACCCATCTGATCAAGGTCCTGTTGTACTCCGAGATAATCTTCTTCACTGTCACCAAAGCACCAATTTTGGTGTCATCTGTAAACTTACTATGCTTCCGAGATTCACATCCACAGAATTTATATAAATGATGAAAAGCAGTGGACATAGCCCCAATCATTGTTGCACACTACTGGTCACTAGCTTCCAGTCCAAAAACAACCCTCTACCACCACCCTCTGTCTTGTACAATCAAGCCAATTTTGTATCCAATTGGCTATGGGACATATTCATATGGCAAATTTTATACTTACAGTTTCTGGCAAAGAACAAGCTACTCTCCAGCTGAAACAAAACATAATTAGCAAATACAGAGAATGGTGCAAATGGTTGTAGCTCTTTTATGAAATTTGTTACTTTTTTTTGGAATGGTTTTTTTTTTTAAGATGACTAATTTTTTTTAAATCTTTTTTCAAAAGTTTTTTCCATTTTTAATTCATTCTTTTAAACTTCTTTCATTTTAATTACTCTTGAATATTTTTTCATTTTTTTCCCCTCTATATCCATGTATGTATAATTTGCATCTTTTAATGTCATATTTCAAACCATTCCACTGCGAGACTTTATTTCAAATGTGAACATGCCTCTATTAGAAATTCAGATACAATCAGTAAAACAGAAATAAAGACATAAATTTGAACGTATAAACTGTTACAAATTCAGCAACAATATCACCCAAAGAAGTAACATTTTACTGAAGAGTGCAAGAAACTTGCACTAAATTCACATTTTAGCATAAACAACCTAAAAATACATTGATGTTCTACATGTCCACAATTCTGAACAAATTCTATTATACAAGTATTTACTTACAAAAGAAAAAAGATCATATAATATCTGACTGTTCTTCCCCACAAAAAAGATCTACAATAACCATTTTAACAGCTTCAGAAAACTGTAATGAGTTTCCTTTCACACTATGCAATTTTTTTGTTGAATCCAGATAGATATTTCCCTTGAAGATTACATGGCAATGACGTCAGACTACAGCTTCACTCTTTCCCTCCTCCCTCCACACTGGCAAATGCTGTACATAAAATTTGAAGAGACACAATTGCAGCCTTCTATTCACGGGCTTTCCAACTGCATTCTAAATGAATGATGCAGGACTTTAAAGCAAATAAACAATAGCTTCTTAATATCAAAGGAGCAAACAGCACAAAATAAAATATAACAAAAATAGTATGAAAAATGGTTATAGAAATCCTTCAGAATAGTTGACAAAAAATTTAAATGACAAACTCAACAGGGCGCATTACCGGTTAACATGTCAAAGGGTTACAGCCAAAATTGATCCCAGTTGGATTAAGATGGCTAAACTTGAACTCTCGTATTCCAGATTATGTGTCTTATACAAATTATTAGGAAGTGATTGACGGTTGCTTGAATTATCTAACTTATGGTAAAATAAACAGTGTACAAGCAATGACATCCAGTAAGGTAGGTACAGTAATTTATAAACCACTGTCCCAAGGGGCTCAAATGATACTGTACAACATAAAAACATGCATTTACTCCCATCATTTATTTAAACAATTTTCTGATACCAAAAATAAATTCCTGTCTGAAAATACTCTCTGGTACTATTCACTCTGATGAAAAGAGGAAGGAAAAATTGTTAATCGATATCTGATTACTTTTTATGTCAGCTATGCCATATGATTTACAGTATACCAATTACATTTTCAAACTTACAGGAGCAACTGCATGTGTCCCAAGGACAGTTTTTCAAGGTGCTGCAATGTTTTTAAATGAATGTTATTGAGGATTCTACTATCAGACCATTACTGTCATTAACGAATATCTACATAAAGTGGTTGCTTTCTTCAGGGATTTATGAAGTTACTTAATATATATCTGATGTGGATTGTGGTAGAACAACAATGGTAAGTAGGTTATTTTTTTCAATCACAAGATGGCACTGTTTCAAGTTCTTCACAACTAAATGTATTCTTATGAAATAGTGATCAAAACTACGTTTAAAATATTCCAGTCAACAGTAGCTCTCTCTTTTATGAAAGAAACTGTACAGATATTAAAAATTCAGGGTTTTCAAGATGCCAAAAGATATTAACCCCGTACACTGGAATCTCCCACAATCCAGAAACATTATGACATTGAGCTGAGTTAAGGTACAAATGGTATAATTAAGATTTTCTTTTGGTAACTGCAAATAGTCCACATTTAATACAGCTATATGTTTTCCATAACTGTATTTCACCAGTTTCTTTGTCTTTTATATTTGCAGTAAGCTCTGTTGATATTTCATTTAAAGCTGCATTTCCTTGCAAATTGAAAATGAAGATTAGTATGTAGTTAAATGTGTACTCATTAAGTGCATATTTATTTAAGGATATTAAAATCCTGAAGTGTTTTACATTGATATTTTGTATTTCCGTTTATTAATTTATTTGTAATCTCCAGTTTGTTGCCTTCAACAGGCATATTAACAGGGTCCGAGATATTCTGTGTAAACTTAATGACTTGTTTCTAAGCCTATCATATTCAGTGAAATTAGAAACAGTCAACATTTTACAAGGTACTCTACTAGAAGTAAAAATACATGAAAGTATACCTCCATGATGATCTATGAGAATTTAATATTTTACTCTGGATGCAGATATTTGCAGGTCCAATTTTGCAACTAACAGGTTATAGAAGCAAGAAAACAAAGGAATGTATTATGGTATATGTTGACTGGGAGTTACTAGGTGCATCTGCATTGGGACTGTTATTGTGGATGAAGTACTCCACATGATAGATAATGACTTATAAGAGCATACTGAGCTATTTTACTTGTAAAACTCATCATAGCAACTCAACTTTACTGCTTACCCAGATACAATAAGGAAGAAGTAACTGTACTTTCTTACTTGTCATAGAACTTGATATGTGAAGTCTGTTCAACCTGTCCTTAGCTGATGTCTAAATGTCTACACTTTCTAGACTGAATCACAGGATAGAATTAGGGATTGGTCATTAAGAGATTCTTTGATAATGAAAATTGCTTCTGTATACGAAACATTTCCATTCATTGCATCTATATTGTCAGATATAAGCAATACTTATATTCTTTGATCTATTAATTAAATGACTGAAATATAAAGAGCAATCTTGCTCTTTTACCAAAATTAACATTTTGAGTCGAGGGAAGAGATGAGGTTGAATATACGAATCCACAGAAGTGGGATATCAAACGTGATGTATTCATTAGCATTTTAATACTTTAACTGTCATAGGATGACAGCAGAGTGTACCAAATGTAAAAATAGATCAATAACAGAGTCAACAGAAACCATAGAAAACTTAAGCAATGAGCATGCATAGAAATCTCAACTTGTAAACAAAAATTGGTTTCAATAAATAGTAAATTAATAAATTTAGTCTAGTATCGAAATTTTGATTAGTTGGGCACTGCAGCTTTAAATGCATTTCACTTTTGTAAACATTTACCATTTATATACCTCATCAACGATTACTATATTCAATCCAATTAAATTTCATATTGGTTAACAGTAGTCTCTTGGTTCTACAGCATTCTCTTTTCATATGCTTACCAAAAAAATCACTATCTGGCCCACCAAAACTACTGAGGAGAAACATGGAAGTTCCTTACGATTTGCATTACATTGAATCCCCCAAATAATATAGCAACCACTCTATTGCCTTTCCAACCAGATCTTCTTTTGAAATGTAGAACTCAATACTTGCTACAAGCTCACTTTCCTTGCAAGATGTATTCTGGTGACTTAATCTTTTTTTGAAAGGAGGAAAAAAAGACTATCAAAAATTTACTTACAAGCTTAAATGGTCTTTCTTTTCATCAAAAAAGGCAAAGTATTTACACAATTTTAATATACATTCATACAAGAACCTCTGCTACAAGCAGAATGTACATCTGGTTATTCCCTATCTCCCATTTTATTTCCTGAAACATTCTGTGATTTTCCTCCTTTGGGGCACATATCCTAAAAGCATTGAAAGCAAAATACTAAGCTTTTTGTCATTTTCACAAAAATGTTGCAAACCCATTTTTTTTCTTTAAATACAATAAAAATGTTTCTGTAAAATTAGTAAATATATTTAAACACAAAAAAATCCACAAAAGTTCACGACGATAGAGTGAATGTTCTAAATCCCATCATCGTCTCCAGGAGCGAGATTCATCATCATCTTCTTCATCATCGTCATCTTCACGAAAGAAAGGATCCACAGGTTCTGATGCCTTGGGAAGGCAAGAAAAAAAAATGCTTACTGGCTGAACTTTAAAACCTTGGAACAATGAACGTAGGCGTGATAATAGAAAGTGATAAAGCCCATTATCTGCCCCTTTTTTCAGATATAAACCAAGAAAACAAAAGCAACTTGGTACAAACATGTTCAAATTTTTTTTTGCAAGTACTAGACATTTGGCATTAGACATTATGATGGTAGTGGTGTTGGGGGGGGGGGGGGGGGGGGGGGGGATAGTGGTGGCGGTGCCGAGTAGGTATTAGAATTTCTGTGACATTTAGAACAGGAAGCACAAACAACAATTAGAATTAAATCAGATGGTTACTAAAGAGATATGACAACATGGGAGGAACGTGAGACCAATTTGGAAGATAAATATCAGCTCAGCTAGGTCAGGACAGATGGTTGCTTCCATTCTTTGATTTCAACCTATCTTATAAATGAAACAATTCGAGTCTGAAGAGAACAAATTGATCAGATCTGTTGGAAAGGCAAAGTTTTGTTGGTGCAGAGTAATACCATGGTTCAGAAATTTAGTTGGAAATGCTTAGTATCCTACAAATCAAAAAATATAACTAGAGTAACATGGAAGCCATTTCATTCTGTGTGTCTCAGTACTCAACAAGGTTAAGTCAACTAGTTTCATTCTCTCTCCCATTTCCCCACTGCTCTACAAATATTTTCTCAAATGATTATCCAATTCACTGCTGAAGGTCTTGATTTAAATCTACCTCAACCACGTCCCAAGACAGTACATTCCAGATCGAAACCACTTGCTATTTAATGAAGCTTTTGTCATGCTACGTTGCTTCATTTGCCAATCACCTTAAATCAGTGTCCACTGGTTTTTAATCCTTCCAGCAATGGGAACCATTCCTTTTGGTCTAAATTGGCCTAGAAACCTGGCAATTGAGAGCTTATTTACCAATTTTTGTCTGAATCTCCTCTTTCTTGCCAGCAAGATATTTCTCATCATTGGAAACATTCATGTGAATTTTTTCTGCAACCTCTCCAACACATTTATGTCCTTCCTAAAGCACCCAAAATCAGACATTATAAAATTTAAATTTTATAGAGTCACTAAAAACTTCCTTGTTCTTGTACTCTAGGTGCTTATTTATAAAGCCCAAGATCCCACAAGCTTCAGTAACTTCTCCCTTAACCTCTCCTTCAATGATTTATGCACATTCACCCTCAAAGTGCTTCTGCTCCTGCAGAATTGTACATACATGCAATACTCCTTTGAGAATGCATCCTTTATTTTAGTATTGCTCCTCCACTTCTTCCTTCCAAAATGCACTGCACCACAATTCTCTGCATAAATATATCTGTCACTTGTCGTCACATGCCACCAGCATGCTTATGTCCTCTTGAAGGTTAATATCACCTTCCCCATTGTTCACAATACTTTCAAGATTTGTTTTATTTGTACATTTTGAAACTGCCACTGTCCAGTTAATAAATATATATCAAGGAAAGCAACGGTCCTAACACCAACCTTTTGGTAACCCTATATGGGTTATATATATAATATGTATTCCTCCTGTCTAGAAAACAGCCATTTATCACTGCTGTTTTGTTGCTCAATTAACATGGCATCCATACTGCCCATTTATTTCATGAGCTTTAGCTTTGCTGACAAATCTGGTATGTCAGACTTTATCATAAGCCTTTTGGCACCTATGTATCAAATAGCTTAGCCTCTCACCAACACTAAGATACCTTAGCTGAAAACTCAAACATTACTGATATTCCATACAAAATTCCACCATTTATCCACAGTAGGTTTTGAATCCAGAACATTAGTCTGGGTCTCTGGATTGCTAGTCCATTACTAATATACCATTTTCCCCCATGCCAGGAAGCAAATTATCAGATGTCATAGTGGCAAATAAAACAAAACAAAAATGAAGAATTAAAACGCCCTATTAGCTATAAGTAAAAAGTTGAATTAATCCATACTTTTAAAACTATTTACATAGTAATACCTGTTTAATGAAATATATCTAGTATTTACCCCAAAGGCCAAATACAGGAACATCCAAACATTTGGTAGATTTAAACTGCAAATATATCCTGGAATCTTGGAGGCTAGTTGCAGAATTTAAATAATAACATAAACCTCAAATTGTCGCTGCTACAAGACCCATGTTATTCTGGTTTAAAGATTTGACTTCTATAAGCCCTTCCTAAAGAAGTCTCTCAAAATGCCAATTGAACAAACTAGCAAATTGTTAAGTACAAAAAACCTAGGGTGGCTTGAGCTTTGACAGCTGATGGGAACTGGGTGGTGAAGAAATGATAGGAAAGAGTGTTACCCAAGATACTACTAATCTGTTTGTATCATAAGCTCTCAGACTCCTGACCTTTGGTTAGAAAACCCATCTCAGCAGGGGCAGTAGATTCAGGCATTACGATTGCATTAATACAATTGGTTAGATCAAGGTGATGGCAGAATCAGCCAGAGTTTCTTCTGCCTATTGTGTATACCAACGTGTATGCACAGCTGTTAGGCTGTTATATTTTCTGAATAATCTGCTGTCATTTTGCTAAGTTCTGATTAAAAGGTTAGGATCTTAAGCATTAACCTTTTTTTCCTCCACTGATACTGCCTGACACGCTGAGTAGCTTCTGACATTCATTGCTCACGGTCACATTTTAACGATCAACACTTGGGACAGTATAAGAACTGATCCTGCTCATAGGACAGACCCAGGGAAGACAGAAGAGGGAAAATGATTTGCAAAACAAAACACTCATAAGAAAATCACTATTTTGTAATTGAAAAGGAAATAAATGAAGGAAATATTTGGGGTCTAAGGGTAATCATGGGTTCAGAGATTGTCAAAAAATTGTCAGAAGAGTAAAGTTGCATTGTATGCATGCTGTATTAATACAATTATGCCGTGTCAATTCAGACATTATTGCCCAGTGCCAGGGTTTATTAAGAAATTGAGAATTCGAATCAGTGCATGCTTCAAAGTTAGAATTTGGACAAGTAATTTTGATAAAGAATTGAATAATTTTATTTATATCCCTTTAAAGCTGTGTGTATTTGGGAAAGAATATAGAATTCTTCTTGAACAAAACAACTTAGGTATTTCTCCTGTGTCATCATGTACAAATTTTTGAAGTCAGCATTTTGGATTCAACGTACAAACTCTGGCAGAAGATCCAAACATCACCACACAAGATGGAGCTTCGCTAAAAAGGCATTTTCTTCTGTCAGCTTAGCAACTCACACTGTTTCTGCATCCTCTGCTCAGTTTCCATTTGTTGCTTTATTTCTCAATGTATATAATATAAAAAGAAACTAAGAAAATTATGTCTAATCTTTCAGAGACTTTAATGGAATGCAAAAAGTATAGTGGAAGCATTCAGGCACGAACAATTGGCTGTTTCAGGTCTAAAGCTTTCTTGCCTTAAAAAAGCCACTCTAAATAAAGTGTGTACAATCATGACTAGGAGAAGAGGTCTGGTGTTAATTTTGAAATAGAGTGCACTTGCTTCGTTTACATGGATTTTGTTTTGTAAATAGTATTTTCTTAAATTGTTAGTCATATTGCTCAAAATGATGCAAGCAGCATCATAGATTTTTTTTAAACCACATCCTCAAGGCAAACACACACTATACTGCAGTCTCTTACATTAAAATACACATTACATATGTATTCAACAATACTGGTTACAGTTAAGGACAGTAAAGCGTTTTGAATTTTTAAAAAATAATTAGAATTGAAAAGCTACAGCAAAACTAAATGCATTCTAGATGATAAAGATGTGTATCAATTAAGTTAAATCCTGACTTAAATTGCAATGCACATGGAAGGAGGAGAGCACTGCATTCTTGCAAGTTCCACTGCTTAATTTATCAAGTCACCAAAGTACCAAATAGTAAGCTGGACTAGGATAAACATTTTGAAAGGAGATCCTTTAGTAAACAGCAAGAGTTTTGGGTTCACTTATTAATTGAAAAGACCAGGATTATTGTAATTTTTCATCACCACTGAACAAAAGTCCCATTTCTATATTATATTTTCTTAAACTGTAAGAAATAGGAGTGCTTGGACAATCTCAGTACAATGAAGCTCTACTGAACTGACCAGATGAGGGTTCCAGTCTAAGATTGCAACTTAACTATCCTCAACACTCATGCAAGATTTTACTGGTCTCCCATTAATCAACATCTGAAACACATGCCTTTCGCATTCTGGTCTAAACGTTGACCACTAAAAACATAAGTTCCTTGGGGATTATAATCATGCTAACTATCCACAAATTTAGACTACTAAACTATTAACGACTATTATGGTGATAACAGGAATAAAATACAAGTAATAGCAAATGCTTTGGGCTGGCATCCTTATTTGGAATATGGTGTATAAAATGCTTCCTAAACCATGAAGAGATTATTTAGTCATTATCA
The DNA here is from genome assembly GCF_021869965.1 of Rhincodon typus. Classification (NCBI taxonomy): domain Eukaryota; kingdom Metazoa; phylum Chordata; class Chondrichthyes; order Orectolobiformes; family Rhincodontidae; genus Rhincodon; species Rhincodon typus. The sequence goes on along the minus strand of NC_063343.1, from coordinate 59,253,324 downwards.
AATTACTACCTGTGGAAGGAAGTTTGCTGTGTGCAAATTTGCCGCTACATTTCCTACATTACGACCGTTGCTACGCTTAGAAGCGCCAAATTGGCTACATAACATGTTGGGATGTCCTGAGATGGTTAACGATGATAAAATGTAGGACTATAACCATTGTGAGATTGGCAAATCTGTGCAGCGCCAATCTTCAAAAGCACTGATACTGGACAATATTATTGAAGGCAACGTGTCTTCAAAACTTCTAACTGCAGCGGAACTGCCGTTATTTGTCCAGTCATCTGTAAGGTTGCATGACATTTGGCTGATTGGTAACAGTTCTGTCCACAACCAACGGGTTTAAACCTCTCTGTCCAAATAACACTTAAAAGTAAGTCAGATGGAGAAGACAATAAAGGAGTACTCCTTCAAACAATTAAGTCACCAGGATACCAAAAGCTGTAGTTACATGAAGTGTGCCATTTAGCAGGAATGAATATTGGAAAATCACTGTTGTGGATATCTCTTCAGATTTAAATTGAAGTCACTACATTTATTCTTTTTCCAAAAATTATTTTTGCTGCAAGAGCTCACAGGAAAATTCTTCTGTTGAATTTTAATAGGTGACGACTCAGGGAAAGCAATGTTAGACCCACTGAATAGGGAATAATGCGTTCTTGTGAAGTGACAAAGTTAAAGAGTACTACTACTCATTCTTCATTCGTGTTCAGTTCCTTCAAAAGGGCCCATTGACACTTCGGTAAATTTTTACATGTTAATAAGACAAGTTTTATAACTCCAGTGTTAAATTCTACTATGACAGTCGCTACTGCTATCCATTCAGATCACTGTTAAATCAAAATTTCATGTATGTATGCATGCATTTGCGAGCATCAGAACCATGCCATTCTGAAATGAAATACAAGTGCACAAAAAAAATTTATGGACTATGCTACAATCCCCACAGAAACTAATAACTTTTAAAAATAAACTATTCCGTATAAAGTCAATGGACAGGACTTCACTTACAACTGTTATTGTAACAAAACAAAATCAACAACTAAAACATTAAAAAAAAGCAGGGTCATTTCAATAAAGCTAAGTTCCACTTTAAATAGTCAGGAAAACAAGGCAGGTAGTTATGAACATTCCCATTGCTTCCCTCACAAATGATTAATCTCAGAATCTTTTCACTCAGCTTCCATTTTGTAGGATATCTCACTTCTCATACAATTATATTGCCACTTTGGCAACTAATCGCCAAAGTTCCCAAGCACTGTTACCAAAAACAAGGCACCTTCGACAAACTCTCTCACGGCCTGATGGCACAGAATCCCAGAAATTCACTTTCACCAACTCCTTTAAATGGTTCGGTGACTCTGGTGTTACTTCAACAGCAGCAATGGGCACAATCCTTCACTTTTCTATCTTTTCCAACTGTATAACACATACAATTAAAAATGTGCACTATTTTCAGAGACTTATCTCAACACCAGGAATCAAACTGCCACTCAGAAAATTGTTCCATTTCAGAAACAGCCTATTTTGCTTTCTATTTGCACGAATCGCAGGCTTTCTGAACTAACAGCTTTAAAAAATGGGTAGACCTTGCCGACTACAAACAGCTTCTCAGTTGTTCATTCCCCACGGCAACCCAAGTCACATACGGATTTGTTGCAACCCAATTATGCCTTATCAAGAAACCAATTCACACCGTTTCAAAATAGTCCCCAGCCTACTTTGTTCTTAAAGGGACATGAAAAAAAATTTGTAGGCTTCACCCAGCACATGGCTCATCACAAGGTTTTATCAAGCAAACCTCAAGGCAATAATACTTAGAAATACTGAGTTAAACAAAGCAGTGAACTAAATTACTTATATTGAGTGGCAGATGTTATGTTTCTGCAGATAACTTCCAAGAAGACAAAAATAAAACATGAAAATGAATAACTGATGAAACAGGTCATTATTGCAGTAAAAGGGCATTTGAAAGTTACCAAAATTGACATGCATCTTTTTCTCCACTGCCAAATACAGAGAATCAATTTGTTAAGTATGAGAAATTTGATTGTCGAAATGCAGCACAATTCCTGCTGGGTACGTTTTTCTTTCTTCAGGAAATTCTCTTTCCTGAAGAGTGGTGAAAGCAGGGACCTTGAATAGCTTTAAAACAGATTTAGTTATATCCTCGATGAAGGAGAGAGTCAAGGGATATAGAGGAAATGCAGGAAAATTGAGCTGAGGTCACAATCAAATCAGTGATGGTGTTCTCAAATGGCAGAATTTGCTGAAAGGGCTGACTGTCTTACTCTTGCTCCTAATAATTCGTATGTGCAAATCAAAAACAAAAATTGCTGGGAAAAGCTTGGCAAGTCTGGCAGCGTCTGTGGAGAGAAATCAGAGTTAACATTTTGGGTCCAGTGACTCTCTCTCAGAACGGGAGGAAGAGTCACTGAACCTGAAACATTAATTTTGATTTCTCTCCACAGATGCTACCAGACCTGCTGAGCTTTTCCAGCAATTCCTGTTTTTGTATATGATTTACAGCATCTGCAGTTCTTTCAGTTTTTATTTTGTATGTTCATATGTAGGTTCAAATTTCTGTTTGATCCCAGGAGAGCCATGCTATCCAAAGGGACCTCTATTGCAAAATGAGAATTAACAATCTCACAATTTTGGGGCTAACGATGGTTTCATTAGGGGATAGGCTGAAATAAAGAGTTATGTGGAGGTATTCTAGCAGATGACCAAAAGCTTGTCAACATCTTTAACTCTGTCAAAGGTTTAAGGAACCTCTCATAGGATGAACTGAGAAGGCAATGGCCTTATGGGTATTAACTAGACTATTAATCCAGAGACCCAGATAATGTTCTGCAAATCCTGGTTCAAATTTCACCATGGTAGACAGTAGAATTGCATTCAATAAAAATCGTGGCTTAAGAGTCTAATGATGATAATGAAATCGTGGTCGATTGTCAAGAAAACCCATCTGGCTCACCAATGTCCTTTAGGGAAGGAAACTGCCACGCTTATCTGACCGACATGTGACTCCAGAGCCACAGCAATGTGACTGACTCTTAATTAGCCTCAGGGCAATTAGGGAAGGGCAAAAAAATGCTGGCCAAGCTAGCGATGTCCACATCTCATGAATAAATAATAAAAAAAATTATGGGCAGGTTTCTGGAGGGAGTTCCACAGCTTAGGGATTTGGCAACTGACTAGGACTAACTTTGATTAGAACTAGATCCACAAAAATATAGAAGGGATATCGAGTTGAAAGAGTGTAATCTAAAAACAAGGGTGAGCATTTAAATTCATGGACTTGCTTAAGAGAGAGCCAATGATAGTGAATGAGCACACCAGAAAAAAAAGTGAAGAGGAGCTGGTGAAAGTTAGGATAGGTAGCAGAGCTTTGGATGACTTCAGGTTTATGAATGATTGCACATGGGAGGTTAATCAGGAATGCATTGGCAAAGTCAAGTTTCAAGGTGCTGATGGCAGGAAGTTCATCAAGGTGGAACAGAACATAAAGTTGGAAATGGTCTTATTCAACCATGCGCAGATGTCAAGGAGAGGGATGAAGTTAGTAGATAGAGAATGGAGTTTGTGGCAGAGAAACAGTTTGGGGAGGGGGGACACGACAGGTCAAGTAGCAGGAAGTGAACCAACTGCAGGTGACAATCACAATCACAATCACATCGATAGACAAAGAATGGAACCAGGCAATGCAGTTTCACCCATCTAAGTAACGGTGGAGAACAGCTGGAAGAGGATGACATGATCATTGGCATCAAAGGCTGCCGACTGGTCAAAAAGAACGAGGAGGGACAGCTTACATTTGTCAATCACATGCGATGTAATTTATAATGCTGATAGGGGTTATTTTGGTGATGAAATCCAATTCTAGTCTTGAGAAGGAATCTAATTTGGAGGGATTCAAACATGGTGCTTTGTGAAAAATAGAGGTGTGTCTGGAAGGCAACAGCACATTCAATGGCGTAAGATGAAAGGAGAATTGCAGGTGGTAAGGTGATTTACCAAAACAGTTGGGTCAAGTGTGTTTTTTTTTTAAGCAGAAGAATGAAAGCAGCAGATCTGAAGGAGACGGGACTGTATTTCAGGAACAAGAACAGTTAACAATGTCAACTAGCATAGAAGCTAGGAGGTTGGGTGGCCACCCAATTGTTCAATTAACCACCTAAGTTGAGTAGTGCCATCAAATGTAATTTTAAATTGGTTTAACTATAAAAAAGGTACAAACAAAATTTCTCTGGTAATTGAACGAGGACAAAGGAGGAATAAAGGATTTCCTGCAATCCAAAACTGGATCACTGCCGTCCATATTTCCATGAGGTTGACCCTGGAAAATGGGTTCCATCTCTAACAAAAGCATATGTGTCCGAGTACTGTCAGCAAAGTCCTACAGATGTGACCTTACAGCACAATGAGTAAATAAACATTCATCACTGAATAAGCCTAGTCTTCTCCAGCATCAGTTAATTCCACCAGAATTGTAAAAACGAAAGGAAAAGGGATAAATCAATAATACGGCAAGTGAAATTAACATCAAGACAAAGATGGATATGCAGGCCTTGCTCTAAAAAATGCACTACTGATTTAATCATGTCACGCTCTTGCTGAGTCAGTGCTCACTTTTCGCAGCAACATACTGTTCCAAATAGAAATTCAAACATGAAATTACTGCTCAAACTACAACTTGAGTGACTTGCTCATTAATTTATTTTGCCTGATTCTATGGAAAATATGTTCATAACTATTTTATTGATTTTCTTCATTCATGAAAAAAAATTTGCATCACAGCACTTTTTTCTCATTTTATTTTCACACAGAAAATACATGAGTTTTCTTACCTACCTTTTATAGCTTAAGGATGTCCAGACTCTTTTAGTTCTCCATCATTTGCAAATGCAATTAAAAAAACATGATACAACACATGGTCTTACCAGTGCATTAAAGGGTATCAGAGGTGCTTAACTTCTTTTAAGATTTACCAAGTTTCTATAACAGCTTTAATATTTTAATTTATTCCAATGGTATGATATAATGCTCAATGGGTGATTGAAATAAAGCGAAAATCTTCCACAGTATTTAACTTTCTTCTTCACTTCATTGTAGTCATATTTGGTCTTTTTAAGTTCAAAGCCTTACTTTTAGAAAATGTCATCAGCCATTTACTTGTCAAGCCACTAAACGTCAGCATAAATTTTACCCTTCGCGGCGAAACATTTTAGTTTTCCTCAAAACTGAAAATTATTCTGAGACAAAGTATGCGTGTCACAGCTAAGCTTAAAAAAATGCTTCCTCATCTCAGTCCTAAAGAGCAGATCTTTTATTGTGACCACTTGTTCTCAACTCAGCAACAAGTGGAAACAGCTTCCTAAGTATTCACTCTGTGAAGTCATGCAAGCATTTTATAGGTTTCACTGAAATGCCCTTGCACCTTTCTGAATTCTAAGGATTACAGCCTTGTCCACAAAGATTATCAATACAAACAAATGGAGTAACAGGTTCAAAGGACTAACTGGCTCACCCCTTCTGAATTTTGTATGGTCTAAGGGCAATCTTCTCACCTTACAAATCAATCTAGTGAGGATTCACTGTAGTCCCTCTAAATCAGGATATGTTTATTAGTAAAGGAACCAAAACCATGCGTAACACTTTAGGTATGGTCTGACAAAGCCTTGTGCGAATGTAGTAAAACTTTACTGTTGTACTCCAATTTCTTTGTCATAAGAGCCAACATATCATTTGCTTTCCTATTTGCCTGCTACACCTTCTTGTTAACTTTCTGTGATTCATGTGCAAAGACACCTAAATTCCTTTGAACATCAACATTTCCCAGTCACTCTCTGTAAAATGTTGTGTTTTTGTAGCTTTTCTTCCACTACCTGACATGCTCCTGCTCACTCACCTGACCAATCTCTATCACCTTCCATCTTGGAACGGTCAAACAAGTCACTTAGCTCATGGGTAATTACAGGTGAGCAATTAATGCTAGCCTAGCCAGTGATTCCCACAACCCAGGAGAAAATAAAAAATAACTTGGTCCCTATAGCTGACAACAGAATGCAAACAACCAGGATTCAAGCACTGATTCACGGGGGTACGTTACTACTTATAATCTGTCAAGTCAGAAAGCATCCATTCATTTTAATACTATTTCCTGTTCATTACCCAATTCTCTCTCTATACCTAATAAATTACATTTAATTCTGGGGCCTTGGTTTTGTGTAATGAGTTTTTGTGTGGCACCTTATCAATTTTTTTTTTTGGAAAATCTAACCACATTACACCCACTCCTCGTGCTCCGTATGAGATATTACCTCACAGGTCTGGTGATTTGTTTTACACAATTTCCCTTTCAAAAATCTGTACTAATTCTGTCCTGTCACATCATAATTTTAAAAGTGACATGTTACCACATTCCGAATAACACATTCTAACAATTTTCCTTACTACTGAAGTCAGTCTAACTGATCTATTGTTTGTTATGGACCAGATCAAACCCCTCAAAAATATATTAAAAAGAGTGTCTCGACCCTAACTTTTTCTTACTTTAAAGTGTAAGGCATTGCAATCCAGATGCAATTTAATTGGTCAAACTATTTACCTTTAAGCAAAACATACTTTATTTTTACATTGCAGTTTAAATTCAGAAAATTAAAGAAAAAAATTGGCTGTAACTCTATTGACGTGCTTAACAAAATAATGTCTATATGAACTACTAATTAACTGTTCCAATACAGTAACATACCATAAACACACCCTTGGCAAAGGCATATTCAGTAAAATAGATTATTTCACATGTAATTCTAGCAGCAGGAAGAGAACTCCAAATTTTAGTTGTAACAGACAGCAGAATAAGAGGTTCCGCATCCAGCTTCAAGATCCCAGCAACTGCAGAAAGCTAAAACTAAAAATGCTGGTTCTGTGGGAGCTTGTGCCCACCCAATCAGACTGCTTTTATTGTTTGAACTTTCTAAAAAAAACCTGAGGCATCACAAGCTGTTTACTTTATTGGCTACGAGCAAATCGCTCAGCCCTGTCTCAACCTTTCTTCACAAATAAAAGGACAAAATACACCTCATAAAGCTATACTACGCATGTTCTGAATTTTCTCACTCTCCTTCCTTTTCTTAAAATAATGGTGTTATGTTTGTTTTTTTTCCCCAAAAAGATCCTGGTAGGTGCAGGGGAGTTTATTGGCTTTTTGTTCCATTAATTTCTCCATTACTACGACTTTACTGATAAAATAGTTTCACATTCTCAGTAGGCCCTGGGCTCCCTATTATTCCCACACAATTTATGTCTTTTACTGTAAAGACAAATACAATGCATTCAATTATTGTCTCTGCCATTTCACTGTTCTCCACTATAACTTCTAACATCTAGGCCTCAAACAGTCTCATGTTTATTTTTGCAAGTGCAACACATCACCACCACCACGACTACCACCTTAGAACTTTTACAATCTGCCTTAGCTCATTTTCCCTTCAGTTTATTCTCAGATTCAATTTACTCTCACTGTATCATTTTTGGTCACAATTTGCTGAATTCTGAAGTCTAGAAAATCCTCAGGTTAGCTACTGTTTTTATAAGCCTCTTGTCTCTAACACTATCTTCAACTTCACCATTAGTGACAGTTGGACCACATTATCAGATATTTTAAATTTCTTAATGTATTTTAGTTTGATTGTGAACTAATAATTATTTCTTGAAATGTTTACCATTGCGATCTACTGCCTTACCTTTTAATCTAGTTGGCTAATCTACCTGAGCTAAGTCATCCCTCATTCCTATGTTGCTTGTTTTGTTTAGATTTAGGGCCCTGGCTTTGAACCTAAACAAACCATTCTTAAAATTCTGATTAAAAAAGGTTCTAACCAGTCTATGCTTTCTTTTCTCATAGAACAAAAAAGTGGGCAATTCTCACCAGTAAGTGCAAAACAGAAGCAGAATGTTGTGCTTGATTTATGACTGTTGCTGTTGGAGCATTTTGTGAAAGGTTCATGGTTAACTGAACTATATAATTAAAGAAACAAAATCACTCTCTTGCAGGCACTAAACTGGAAATTCATATTTTTTGATTTGTTACTGTTTACCACTATTCTAAAAGGTCAAGAATAAATTTTTGTCTCAAATTATCTTTGAACGCAGGAGCAGATACAAAAGGATGCTCACTCGGTCCAGCTGAAGAGAGTAAAAATGTCTCCAATTGGAGAATGGAGACATTGTTTAAACCTCTCGGTGCTCGGTGCAAGAAATGGTGTTTGCTTCTGTAGGTTTCCACTCGTGTCCCTTGGAGGTTAATGCTCAATAACACACAAAATTCCAATTACTGCAATCTAGACTAATCATCTTCAGCTTCCTAAACCCAGAATGGAAATAAATTGATATTCTAAGAGTTCCACCAATACAAAAAAAAGTTCTGTTGCATAATATATTCACTCTCATGGAGAATACGAAGTTGAAAATTCATCAATACAACACAAAACCATGCTTTCAACGCTTGCCTTAAGCCATAACAAAAGACCAACTTCAAACCGGCTAATTAGCTCCCTATCAATCTTCTTTCTGATCAATAGGAAAGTGATGGTAGAGGTAATCGAAAGCTAACAAGCATCACATTCTCCACAATAAGCTGCTCACAGACACTCACTTTGGGTTCTGCCAGGGTCATTTGGTTCCTATGCCCATACAGCCTTGGGTTCAAAACTGGGTAGAAGAACTGAACTGCAAAGGCGAGGCAAGATAGTAAAATTGAAGTCAATGGAAATCTGGGAAAGTTCACCATAGCTGGAAACACAGCGAGCACAAAGCAAGATAGCTGTGGATGTTGCAGATCAGTAATCTCAGTCTTAGGATATCATCAGTGGAGTTCCTTGGGGTAGCATACAAAGTCCAACCATCTCCAGCAAAGACCTTCTCCCAGTGTAAGGTCAGAAATGAGGTTGATGGCTAATGATTGCACAACTTTGGGCACTATTCACAACTTCTCAGATACTGAAGTGGCCAGTTATTCACGTGCAACAAGAACTGGACAACATCCAGGCTTGCAATGTTAAACAGCAATAAATTTCACACCACACAAGTGCCAGGCAATGACCATCTGCACATGACATTCAATGACATTACATGCACTGAATCCCCCACTTTCAAGACATTAGTTGTTACCATTAACAAGAAACTGAAATGGTCCAGTCAAATAAATACTGTGGCTACAAATGATAGGTCAGAGGTTAGGAATTCTAAGGGAGTAATGCACTTCCTACCTCCCAGTGTCTGTCAACCAACTACAAGATACAAATCAATAACCCCTCGTGGCTGAATGCTGCCCCAACACTTGTTCAAACAAATACACTGCAGCAATCCACAAAGGCTCCTTAGACAGTACCTTTCAAACTTATGACATCTACCACCTTAAAAAGGACAAGGGCAGCAGATGCATGGGAAAAGCAATGGCCCAATGGTATTATCAACTGGACTATTAATCCAAAGACCCACCTAATGTTCTGGGGACCTGGGTTCAAATCCTGCCATGGCAGATGGTAGAATTTGAATTCAAATTCAATAAAAATCTGCAATTTAGAATCTAATGATGACCATGAATCCATTGCTGATTGTCAGGGAAAATTCCATCTGGAAAGGAAACTGCCTTCCTTACCTGGTCTGGCCTGCAAGTGACTCCAGACCCACAGCAATGTGGTTGACTCATAACTGCCCTCTGGGCAATTCAGGATGGGCAATAAATGCTGGCCTCGTCCTCATCCCGTGAATGAATAAAAAAGAAAACCACGAGTTGCAAGTCGCCTTAAAGCCACACTTCATCCTGACTGTGAATTATATTGCCATGCCTTCACTGTCACTGGATCAAAATCCTGAAACTCCATTCCTAATAGTACTGTGGGTATACCTGTACAGCAAGGAATGCAGTGGTTTACAAAGACAGCTCATTACCACCTTCTCAAGGGCAATTAGAGATGGGCAATAAACAATGGTTCAGCCTGCAATACACATATCAGAAACAAATTTTAAAAAAGCATCTTAACCTATATATTTTAATATTTGTACAAACTACCTCGCATTTCTATATTCATTTGGCCTCCCGGAACTTGAATTAGAAAAGCTCACCTTTCCACATTCAATTCATTCATATATGTAAACAAATGTGCATCTCCAATGCATCTCTTTGTGAGGCATATTATTGATAATTCCAAACGTTAAGATCAGAGGCAAAACTATCTCTTGAATCATGTTTCTTTGACTCCTGTCATATGCAGACAATTAGGTTATGTCATCAAAAACAGATGTTCTTTGTTGGTTGGTATTTAAAAACATGAAAGACTTGCATTTATACCACGTTTTTTTGCAATCAGACTGCTTAACGCCTCTTATAGTTACAAAACACAGGAGTTTTGAAGTGTATTTCATGTTGTCACACCAAGTTCCCATATACAATGTGATAACAACTACACATTCTGTTTTCAATGATTTCTGAGGAATAAGCATTGGACAGGACATTGAGGATAACTCTACTTTCCTTCTTCAAATTAGCACCATGAGACCTGTCGTCTATCTTAAAGAGCACATGGGGCCTTTATTTAATCTCTCATCCAAAATCCATCATCTTCAACATCACAACAATACCAAAAGCCTCCAACAACAATCCGAACAAGGTTAAAGTAACAGCATTTTTGGATCATCTGATTTGAAAGGGGAAAATACTATGGAACTAGATACCTTACTTTAAATTGTCATAACAGACAATACATTTCAGCGCGAACAGAATGGTGACCAGTATTAATATAAACACAAGTATCATGCTGAAGAAAAGAGAATTGTAACTACTGAAACATTACTTACCAGAAATACAACCACAACATACAGGCACCTCAAAAATGGACAACTAATACCTCCAGAAAAATATTGCAGTGACTTATAAGTTTGTAAATGAAAGTTGAAAATAGACATTAGAATGCCAGATTTGCTATCTGCAAGGGTGTACATTCATTTCTTTAAAGTCTGAAAGTAATCTCCATCACCCAAAACAATGTTCAAGTGTGCTGTGCAAGTTATATTTGAATATATTGAAGTGGAAAGCATAATGTTATTCAAATAATTTGGTTATACTGAATTCAAGGTTCCACATTGAAGCACAAACACCTTTCAAAGGACAGCAATCAAATTAACCATCTCGGAAGCATCTAATAAATTCAACATTCTTACCATAAAGATGCCTAAAATGATTTGCTTGTCACTGTGGCCATTTGTGTATCACATACATTTCCTCAGATTCCTCTACCCGATTACATCGGAGGGTGTTTCGTCCCACCCCCTCGTAATCATCATTCACATGCAGGCTAATACAAGTATGATATTTGGCCTAAATGCTCAATAAATGTTTACATTGTAAGTGTTGTGTTTCACTGGTCTTATCATTTGTTTTCATTATTGTTCCAAAATATTATTTTTACTTTCCTTTCTACTAACTGTTATGATCTAGGCTCACCATAGAATTGTGAGCCCAAATCAAAAATTACCTTTCTTAAGGAAATGTCTTGCCCACTAAGAGCCCAATATGCAAACTTCTGCATGAAATAATCAGGGTAGCAGATCCTAGCAAACAACAAACCCTCTTACTACTGTACATCACTTTATTGGAAGTTTAGAAAATAGCAGGAATTATAGGCAATTCGACTGAGCATGCCCTGCTATTGAATAAGATCATAACTGTTGTGGTCTTTTTGCAGTTTCAACTCCATTTTCCTTTCTACCCCTCCATAACCCTAGTCTCCTTTCAGACTCTCTGCAGAAGAAAGGGTACTTCAAATACTTCTTGACAGCACACTGTACCATTAAACTGATTTATTATAAGAGTTATCCAAGGAACCTTTAGGATTTTGAGTGCATTCTAATTTTGAAGACAATTCACAGGAAGTATCGAATTAAGCAAGGTCATTTAAAATATTCATTGCAGAACTGGGCAAAAACAATTGCCCTTCCCCACCACTTCATACAGTATAAAATCCATCACTTTTCTACTTCATTCTTCAGCTCTGAAGTAGTCATATTGGTCTTGAAATGTTGACTTTATTTTTCTATCTCAACAGATACTACTAGACCTGTTGAATTTCTCCACTGCTTTCGGTTTTAAAATCAGATTTCCAGCATCCATGATATTTTGCTCATTTTAGTGCTTAATTCACTGCTAGCTCACTTCCAAAAATACCAACCTTGAAGTTCTGCTTTTCTTTCCAATGGGATTTCCATTGGTTTCTTTCACCTTGTTAACCTTCATTTGCCTTCCATTTTCCTTCTGGTATTTGATAAGGTGTTTATCAAAATTCACTGTCACAGCCACATCTCTTCTTCAGTGACTTCTCCATAGGTTTTCCAAATAAAGCTCCATCTTTTATGTTTCAAATTCACCTAGGATTAGATATCCCCAAGAAATACAACACTCCTTGGACTGATGTTCACACTGTATCCTAAGTTCTACATTCAGTGCCAGGCGCCAACACACACACACACACACACACACACACACACACTCGAATTATCTCTCTATCAGCATTGACGTGCCCCATCTCAAAGTCATCCCATTTCCACTTTTATTTTATTCTTCGTCTCATCTGACATTTTAATAAGAAACATTTTGCTCTTCCTTCCAGGTGTTAAGGAACGCAAGCTCCAACAACTTATCGGTATCAAAATGCTTCCTTCACGCTGCTCCCTCTGAACCCATCCCTTCTTCTAATCCCACCTCAAAATGTATTAATGACAGCCTGGCATCAGTGTTAGAGAGTGAAAGATCAACATTCATTGAATGACTCAGTCAAAGCCCTTTAAACTCTCACTTCAATGAACTTCAGGCATGACATGATGTTGAACCCTTGTCACCTTTGCCTCCATACCTACTTCTTTTGATAGCAGTGTTCTCCACATTACACCAACCCTTCCACCTGTCTCCAATCCTCTCCTTCCACCTGGACTCCTCCCTCTTACTTGCATACAATCTTTTCATCAAGAACTGTCGGCATGACAGTGGTCACCTCAATATTTTTCTATTCCCCCAATCCACTTGCTGCTCCATTCACTCAGGTCTAATCAACTTTATTATCAAACCTGCCAATAACGGTACTGCTGTGTCATCCAGTGTACTGGTTTTTAAACATGAACAGCCCGAGTGTCCACTCAGACATTTCTTCCCATCTCACTAGACCATGACCACACCCAACCCCACCCCAGCCCACCACCGAGTATCCAAAAACCACTTGGTTCATCAACTCTGAACAGTCCACTTCTACTATCTTCCCAAAATCCACAAACCTGATTGCCTTGGCAGCCCAAACATTTTATCCTGGAAAATTAATTATTATTTCATCCAACTTCTGCACAGCTCTCACTTTCATCTGGTCCATTTATTTTCACTTCCCTTAACTTCTGTCCCCATACCCCATAGGATAGGCTGTCTATTAACATTCATTACAAACTGACCTACTCACCCAGCCACCTCAATCACAGTTCCTCAGACTCTGCTTCCTGTAAGGACTCCCTTCCATTCTCCCAGCTTCTCAGTCTCCGTCAAATCTGTTCAAATGATGCTCCTTTCCACAATGGTCTTTCTGACATATCTTCCTTTATCCTTGACCAAGGAATCACCCATACTATGGCGGACAGGGCCATCATTACTTTCCCCCCTCCACTCCCCTGCTCCTCCCAGAGGCATGGTAGGGTTCCTCACTTTCCATTCTACACCTAACACATCTGCTCCCCATTCATATTCTGAACATCATTCCCTCCATTATACCCTCACCCACTCCTCTAACCCCCTCGCACGGGCTCTTTCCATCAAACTGCAGTTACTGTAACACTTTCCTTTTTACCTTCTCCTTCTTTCCTTCCCTTCTAAGATCCCAAACACTTCTTCCAATGAAACACCAATCTGATTCATCATACTTGCTGTGCACAACATAGTCTCCTTTAAACTGGGTGATGAAAAGTAGACTGAGTGACTGCTTTGTGGACACCTCCTCTCAATCCCCAGACAGGACCATAACCTGCCGGTGACCTCCGATTTTAATGGCATCTTGCTTTCACGGTAATATTTATGTCCTGGGTGAAGTGAAACCCAATGCAAACTAAAGGAACAGACTTCTTCTTCTATCTTGGCACTTAGTTTTCTGGACTCAACATTGAATTCAATAACTTCATGCCATGAACTGTGTTCTCCATTTTGTTTTTGAGTCCACACCTCTCCCACCAGTGCCTGGTTTTCTTGGGACAAATTTCAGCCCAGTTTGCTCTTGTTATGCCAATAACACCTACTATTAACATGTCCTCTGAACCTCCCTCCTCAATAATGATAAGGGGGTCAAAGGTTACTGAAAGAAGGCAAGAGAATGGAAATGAAGAACGTACCAGTCATGATGGAATGGTACAGCAGATTTGATGGGCTCTTACTTCTTATGGTCTACAACCATTCCCTTTTTTCCTTTGGTTCTGCGACACCGATGATTCCTAAATTACTCTTTAACCTTCCCTAAGCTCCCTTCTAGTGCATCTGTTCCTCCCCATCTTTTCCGACAGCATAAAATCTATCCCTTTTCCACCTCTCTTCAGCTTTGAAGAAAAGTCCAATGGACTCAAAATGTTAATCATTTTCCTCTTCATGGATGCTGCCAGACTTGCTGAGTTTCTTCAGCACTTCCTTTTTAATTAATTGTGTAACAAAAATGCAAAAACCAATGCTATAATAAATCAACAATTTGCAATATTTGAGATTTCAAAACATATGCAATCTCTCTCTGCATCTGACAGACTAAAATAGAAATACTGAATGCTTGGGAAGTCTTACTTCCAAAGCACTTTGAAGGTCATGCTGAGAGATGATCATTATTGCATTGAATGATAATCGCTACCATCTGAAAATGCAAATCCAATATTGTGACTGCTAATCTACTGAACTGCTTCATAAGTTTCATTTGATGTTTAAGACACCATCAACTGAACTGACCAATGTGAGTTAAGTCAAAAGCAGTCTCAAGGAATGAATTCTTGTTCTGTTGACATATTCACCCTTGATAGATTTTGCCAACAAAACATTTACATGTTCAGGACAGTGCTTCAAAGGGTAATGAAAGATCTTCCAACACTCTAGCCAATCTAAGGCTATTAAATGAAAACAGAATTTATACTTTGCACGTGTTATGAAAATAAATTTCAGAACGAAAATTTTAATATTTTTGGAAAGAAAGCGAGCAGTCAAAAGTGCACAAGGGATATCCATTGTTGAACTAGAAAAAAAACATTTTGGCCCTTAGTAGCACCAGCAATCAGATTAGATCATTTACTGCTATTTTCAATAGATAAAATTGACAATGAGATGAAATGTCATCAGTGGCTTGATACTACTTACTACTAAGCTGTCTGAACAACTAAAAACTTAGTAAAGATGGCACTTTTACAGGTAGTTAATTATTCATCTTTAAATTGAAGCATTAACCCTAAAATGAATTTTCTTATTTGTGCACTTACCAAACATCTCATATCAGAAAAAAGTAGCACCTAATCTTTACCATTTTGCCATATCAGTGCCACTAGAAAAGTTTTTTGTTCAACTTTTTATTAAATGGTGTTAGCTCTAACACACATGACATCATACTAATACTTCCAAACCAGTGTCACAATATGTTTTATTTCAAGATTGTTTAATACATAATGTTCATCTGCTACATACATACATGCATGCATCACAGTATTATCTTTATCTTGTTTTCTGAAGGGAAGTGTTTTAGGTTGGGAGGGATGGGAAATATACGTTGTTTGGATTTACTGCATTCACATTTTCCCTATTTCACTTTCTTTCTGTAGTTATTGTATATAATGCATTTGGGTATGTGCCATAACACAATTGTGCAAGAAGTGTTGGGCCTTTCAATTGCTTTGTTCATCAAATGCCTGATGTATTACAGCTATAGATTCCTCATCATTGATCTCCTTCCTGTTGGTGTCCCTGGAGCTGGAATTACACATAATATTTGTTTAAACAAACCCAGATCTGATTGGAAATATCCATACCTACAGTCCTGTAATAAACCAATCTGAATGTTGCATTTAATTATCCATTTCTGATAATACCACAGCTTCTCAGTTAGAATTAAGTTTTCGTATATTTACTAGGTAATTAAGGAGAAGCTCGATCCTTTAAGCATGAGGATTTATTTCTATGAGAATGTAAAGAACTTAGTTTGTTTTTAAACAAAGATACTTATTTAAAGGCCCAGCTCCAGTTTCAAACAAGTGAATTACTAAAATTAATTTTAAAAAGCAGGAAAAGGAAGATGATATTTTTAAGAAGTGCATCCTGTCATGTGCTCTGTCTAAATTCCTGAACCCTGATGTCCCCATATGATTCAAATGCAAGAAAGGTTACAGAGCTGACCTGGCTTTCTCCCTGAACTAGGCTAGCACAGCAGTTTCACAGTGTTATATTCACTAAACTAATAGTAACACAAATTTCCAAGTGAACATATTAAGCCTCTGCACACTAACTCAGTCACCTGATTTCAGGGCTGCAGAACTTACAACTTTGTAAGTTGATAGCAACACACACAGAAGAATTTTCTCAATCAAGCTTTTTTTTTCTCTTAAATTAGCTTTTTAAAAATAGTGATACTTGATCCTGATCCCCTGGAAACGAAGTTTAACCGAAAATGAGTAACATCTGTAGCTGTATGCTGTTTTGTGAAAGTATAACAATGTCATTCTACATAGACAACTTACTAATATATTAAAATTTTTAAAAAATTAAATTTAATGGAATAGAAGACTTAATTTTCATTTTAAAAACAAGCGTCAAACGGTATTCCAATTCAACTAAGCTTGAAAGTCAAATTGATTGCCGTTCAGACAAGTGACAGCTCCAAATCAATGCCTGAAATCAGCTGTTTTAGCCTACCTAAAAATTAATCAACAGAAATTCAAAACTGGTTTAAAACTTGTTCCTGTCTCCAATGTCCTAGTTTCCCTCTAGTCTGATTTTTAACTTGATAAAAGGACGTTTTCTCAGAAGTTGTTTTGAACTGCATCAAACCAGAATCCCCAAAACATCTCTGAAAAATTATGGATTCAAACTTGACCGAAAGTCATCACTGTGATCAATGGCTCGATTCAGATTTAAATTCTTCCGTGAACCATATGCAGTGATCTGTTACGAAGTGAAATCAAGTTTAAACCTCACCAATAGCTACTTATTTATGAACCATGCACTGTGTTAATAATTAGGAGATAAACGTGATACTTCATTACAAAATAATTCCAACAACTGGTATTAAAAATTACTATTCAATTACAGATGGGCAGCAGTGACATGAACACTGCAAAAATATAACTTGGAGAATTTTTGGTGAAAATGTAAAACCCTCCCTACAGATCTGAATTAATCAAACAAACAAAAAGGTAATGCTGTACATTCTTATAAGATTTTTTGGTACAGAGGTTTCTGGGAAAAACTCCATATCTATTGGATGACACCATGTCGACCTTTCAGGAGGTACTAACACGAGAATTTGAGACACACACAAGACAGAATACTAAAGTGAAAGAGTCACACAGAATTTGAGATATCATAAATATGGCTGACATTATATTAGAGCTTTCTCCCCTGGTTCTAATGACACAGTAGGCTGAATGAGCTCTATGTTGTAAATTTTCAATGGTTCTAGAGGTGAAATGTTTTGGTCAGAGACCTGCTGAATACCCTACACCTGCTCTTGATTCATAAATGCATATTTTGTACATTGCACATTTTGAATTGCCACTGCATCCTACTAGCATTGCACCTTCGTTTCAGATTCAGTTTTTCCTTTTCAGTTGCACTATATAAACGCAAGTGTTGGGAATTTGACCAATTTAATATCTTCAATTCTACTGAATATACAATGAGTACAGATATTGCAGATTGATAATGTATGGATGGCTACACTTGATCAACAGTGTGCAAGTTATCAGAAAGCTTTGAGTTAGTTAAGTAATGTATATTTAGTTCATCTTACAAGGAATAAACTAGAGTTCTCCAAAAATGACATTCACATTCCTGAAATCAAAGCCATTTCTCAACATGCTGAATGTGAAATCCTCTCTGATTATGAATTGAAACCTTGGAAATCAGGTTAATGAAAAGTGTGAACATGTACACTGAAGTACCTTACTAGCATTGTAGGCAATAAATTTACTTGTTCTACTGTTTGCTGAAGAGTTTCATTCTTGCATAATGTGCTGAGGCATGGCGTCACGAAACATGACGTTACTTGTAAACCTGTAATAATTGATTTAATGTAGGAAAAGAACAAGCTTATAATGGAATGCATTTGAAACACAACTTGCCTTTTTGAGAGAGAATATCTGACCTCAGAGTTTCCCAAGGACAATATGAAATAGCCTTACTATTTTATAAATTGATAATTTAATATTTATAGACATTTTAAAAGAAAAACTAGAAATAAGTGCATTGATTTAACACTCTATTACAGTTGAAACCTCACAAGTAAGAACAGATACTCATTATTAACTGGTCTGAGAGATTTCAAACAGGAGAGTAACAGAATTACTTCAATTAGGTGTAATGCCTGAAGGTAAAGGTGGGGTGCTGCAAATCAAGGCAGGTTCAGGCACCCAAACATTATTAAAATGACTACTATTGAAAACTACAGAGTTGTTGGCTTGGTCACGGCTAAGCTAGGCAGAAGGCCCCCTCATGGCCAATGACCTATTGATGCTCATACAAGGAATGGCCACTTAGGCTACATGGGGAATGCTCTGGTACCCACAGATCAATGGTCCAAGCACAAATTTGTACCTTCAAAAAGAGACGGAGCAAAACATATTCAAATTGTTTATTTGCTTGCCTACAGTTTACCACAGTGACGATAGCCCCATCAATCTGATTTATGGGCACACAGCAGTTTTCTGTAGTGTACGTGCAACGACAACAAGCATGGTCTGAAAGCTTGTGTCGGTCATCAGTACACACTAGTGCTCAGTCAAGTAACAAAGGAATTTGCATCAATAAGCAAAGTGCACAAATTACAGTTATTTTGCTCTCCTACCCAAAGCCAAATAACTTGGTAATTTTTTTTCACATATCGAAAAACATTACATATTTACATTATACTACTTCAACTACTAGCAATATTGCCTTAAGAAGCAAACACTTCTGATAACTTTTCTATAGTTAAGAGTAGTTCTGATTTCAGTGTGAATTATTTGCCTGACAAGAACTTCAGGAGCACTAACACTACTGTAATATTCCAAGCAGTGGGAAATTCTATGGTCAGTGCAGTACCTCTTCCTTTGTATCCTCCTCCTCCGGTTCTGTTGATACTGAAGGTGCTTTTGGCTTGTACCAGGAGATCTGAAGGTTTCTGCCTTTGAACTTTGCACCCTGGTTGGCAGCCTGTGCACAATTCAGAAACAGGAATCAAAAGTTAGATAGCTCAACCACACAGTCAATTGATGACATAATTTTTAAAAAAATCATTTGAAGCAATCTTTACAACTCTTTCTTCTGAATCATTTTAAAATACAACAAAATAAAACATGTCACAGCAAAAAATTTTATCAGTAACAAGGACAGAGGCAATTCAACTTGCGCTGTAGTATGAAAATGTTTAGTAGTACATGTGGCCAAGCATATGAATCTCAAACAAATATTTACCAATGTGTACGTTCAAATTATGCCTTTTGTGTCTTATGTCTTGCCTTACTCATTAAGCTATGAACTGTGTAATGGCAAAAAGATTTGGAAAGCCTAAGTACAAAAGTCACAAAACTGTTGAACAGAAATGAAATTTGGCTTGAGTTAAAAACACTAAGTTTTCTCTGAAGGGGGATGGAATACAATGGAGTAAAAGTTATGTTACATCAGGTAAAGCTCTGGTTAGATCCACTTATAGAGTACAGTTCTACATTTAGTTGTAGAGTCATACAGTACGGAAACAGACTCTTCGGTCCAACCCACCCATGCCGACCATAATTAGTTCCACTTGCCTGTGCTTGGCCCATATCCCTCCAAACATTTCTTATTCATGTACTAATCTAAATGTCTTTTAGATGTTGTAATTGTACCTGCATCCACCAGTTTCTCTGGGAAATACATCTCGCAAGAATATCTTAGCTTTGCCGGAAGTGCAAAGCAGATTCACCAGAATGACAGCTAGATTAAGAACATTAAATTATGCAAATAAAACCATTAAGTTATGCAAATTTTTTTTTCTGAAGAAGGGTCTAGGCCCGAAACGTCAGCCTTCCTGCTCCTCTGATGCTGCTTGGCCTGCTGTGTTCATCCAGCTCTACACCTTGTTATCTCAGTTATGCAAATAAATTGTGCTGACTAATACAAGACACCTTCAATGCAATGAAACCCTCCACGGCATTTCACAGGGACATTATAAAAATAGCATCAAGTCACACTAGTGGATCAGGTCACCAAAAACTTGGTTAAAGAGGGAGATTTTAGGGGCCACCTTAAAAGGAGGAAAGCAAGGCAAGGAAGCAGAGAGGTGTAGAGAGTATACTCCAGAGCGGGAAATCAAGTGAACCAAAGGGATAGCCAATGATGGAATAAATATTTTTGGAAATGCACAAGAAGCCAGAGTTACAAACATCTAAAAGTTACACGGTTAACTGACATTATGGAGGCAGGGAACGGTAATGCCATTGAGAAGTTTGAACGCCTAAGAAATTTAATCACAATACGTTGCACAAATTATTGAGCATACGGGTGATAGGGAAATGTGGCTTACTGTAATTTAAGGGCCAGATAGAAAAGTTTTAGATGAACCTAAGTTTATAGACAGTAGAATGTAGAAGGCAAGCCTGGAGTGTGATGGAATAGTCTTGGCTTAACCAAGTGTTTAACAAAATGCAAGCAGTATTAAGGGTGGATAGAGAGAAACCATTCTCCTGAAAGGAGAATCCAGAACAGGGTATAGCATTAAAGTTAGTCCCAGGTCACTGGGCAGCATTATCAGGTAACTGCTCCTCATACAGAGTAGTGGAAATCTAAATTGAAACTAGATCAGCCGAAAATCTCTAAACCAAGATTTCATCAGACAAGAATATCATGCGATACAGAATGAAGTGGATAGATCAGGTTTGCCCAACAGTCAGAATGTTGGTCAAAGTACAACACTAAGGGGTTCCAATCAACCCACTCCAGTATTCTAAATACAGGAATAACGATCGGAAGATTCTGCAAGGACATATTCCTCCAACCAGAGGTAATTTCTCTTCCAAGCCTATCAGTGAGGGCAGGTGCCAGAACAAAGGGTGGGCACAAATGAGCAGGAACAGGCAAAAGCAAGCCAACCGAAAAGGCACCCACTTCTGTACAAATTCTGCTGAGGCCAGCTTGGAGTGCACACCACCAAAAGTGAACCAAGGTCAGGACTTGGGTTTTGTCTATCTGTCTCGCTCTGCTCCTTAACAGGAATGGCAAAGGTTTTATTTGTTAGCTCTGCAACTTGGCACTTCTAAAATTGCCATTTTTATTCATTACCCATTAATATTATCAATTTGCTTTGGACTTTTTCTTTATTGAAAGTCATCTACTGTGCCAAACCATGGCTTTCTGAAATTTGCTCTGCACTCATGCCTAAGATTATTTGGAAAGTAGTAAATATTTAATGAAGAAATGAGAGAAACATGAGATGTTTGGAGGCACATCACAGAATCAAAGATATTTAAAAATACAATGCATGAATAGCTCAAACAATGGGTAGGTGAAAGAGAATCATGAATGACTGGCCTTCAGAGCAGGCTACGAAGTCTGGGAGGCTCAATGAAATGAGAACAAAGCAATCACTTGCTAATTGTTTCACAGATAGTAGGAACTGCAGATGCTGGAGAATCTGAGATAACAAGGTGTAGAGCTGGATGAACACAGCAGGCCAAGCAGCATCAGAGGAGCAGGAAAGCTGACGTTTTGGGCCTAGACCCCTCCCAGGGTTATCTCACCTTGTTACCTCACTTGCTAATTGTGGTTGGTTGGCTCGCCGAGCTGGTTCATTGTTCCATTGAAGTTTCATTACCCTGCTGGGTAACATCATCAGTGCAGCCCCCGATGAAGCGCTGTTGTGTTTTCCTGCCTGTCATTTAAACTCTGGTGTCCGTTGAGCTGGATTACCTCACTTCCGGTTTTCCTTCGCAATGGAGTGTATACGGGGTGTGTTTATTGATGGCTTTCTTAGTGGAGTACCAGGCTTCTAGGAATTCCTGTGTTTGTCTCTGCTTTGCCTGTCACAGGATCCTGGTTTTGTCCCAATCGAATTGGTGGTTTGCCGCATCCATGTGGATGGAGATGAGTGAGTATTGGTCGTGTCTTTTTGTTGCCAGTTGATGTTCGTGTACCCTTGTGGTTAATTTCCTTCTTTTTGTCCTATGTAGTGTTTGTCGCAGTCTTTGCAGGGAATCTTGTATATGACATTGGTCCTGTCCACAGTGGGTAGTGGGTCTTCGGTCTGGATGAGCAGTTGGCATAGGGTTGATGTGGGTTTGTGTGCTACTCTGATGCCCAGCAGTCGTAGGAGTCTTGTGGTCAGTTCAGATGTGTTCCTGATGTAAGGTAGGGTGATGGGTGTGTCGGGGCATGTCGTATCTTCCTGGTGTGGTTCGTGTGATAGGCATCTTCTGATCCAGTTTTTAACATAACAGCGCTTCATCGGAGGCTGCACTGACGATGTTACCCAGCAGGATAATGAAACGCCTGCTGAACAATGAGCCAGCTCGGTGAGCCAACCAACCAGAACATCTACAACCAGGGCTACAAATCTACTCTAAAATCTTACTTGCTAATTGTTTCATCTGTAGTCTTGGCTATGCACCCTTATGGAGGCTCAGTACAAAGATCATTCCTCCATTCAGTTTCACAGAATCACAAGTGTTTCAGCATAGAAAGAGTCCATTCAGCCCACTGTGTTTGTACCAGATCTCCAAATGAGCATCATGACTTAATGCCATTTTCCTGTCTTCTTCCCCCACACCCTTCCGCATTTCAATTGAAACAATCACTGGATGCCCTCTTAAATGCCACCACACTTCCAGGCAGCACATCTCAGACCTGAATCACACCTGTGAAAAAAATGTTTTCTCACACATTTTCTTCTTTTGCAAACCACTTTAAAACTAAACCCTCTCGAATGTGATCCTTTTTAAGAAAGGGAGAAATCGTTCCCAATCTGCTCTATTCAACTCTTCATGGTTATGAAAACTTCCACCACACCTCCTCAGAGCCTTTTTCACTACAAGAACAGTCCAAATCTTTCCAATCTATCCTCATTACTGAAGGTTTTCATCTCTAGAATCATTTTTTTGTAAATCTCTTCTGCACTTTCTAATGCGCGCACATCCTTCCAGCACTTTACACAAAACTCCATCTGAGATCCAGCAAGTAACTTATTTCAGAGCAAGGTGAATGAAAGCCTAAGTGAATCCACCTGAATCTCAAAGAGTCAATTCCAAATCTTAATCATTTGTTGCATTAATAAGCATTCTCTCATTTTGTCTTTGGTTGTTTTGCCATTTACTTTAGATCAGTAGCCTCAATGAACTTGAGCTCACCTAAAACTCTGCCATCCCAATTCAGAAAGTCCCTTTCTCCCATCACTCCTGTCCTTATTGATCTATATGGTGTAGTAATGCATCAATTTTAAAATTCCCTTAATGTTGTAATACCTCCACCCGTAGCATTTTCACAGATGATCACTGCTAGCACCTCGGTTATTCTTTACAAAATACTGGTAGAGGTAAGGGCTATTTGAGGCACTGCACTGCCATCAACCCTCTTCTGACTGCTTTGTCTTAGACCACCTAGCAATTATGGTGCTGCATTCTCTACTACTAGAGTACTGACAGAAGAGGTACTATTCTGAGATAACAGGGAAGTTTACTACATGACAGTAATATGTCCAACACATTTGGTCAGCATAATTACAAAGTCCTGAGAGAGCTGCTTCAGATATGTCTGCTTCCTCAAAGCTTGAGTAGAACCTTTGTCTCCAATCACAGACTATGTGGGACATTAGTAGAATAGGTGGAGCCAACATAACATGAAAATGAACCATTCAAGAACCAATACATTATACGAAACATTCCATCCAATAAAATGCAGGAGTGTGAGCACTGCTAACCTGGGAATGTGAACATTGTTCTCCAATCTGAAAGCACCAGGTTCACAACTGTAACTTTGGACACTGCTTGACAATGGCTAAATCAGGGAAGCAAAAACTAGAAGCAGGAGTAAGCCATTCGGGCCTTTGAGCCTGCTCCGTCCTTCAATCTCAATGCCATATCCTGTTCTTTCCCCTACATCCCTTTAAAAATTTAGAAATTTATCACTTTCATGAATATATTCAAATCACACATATTTTCAAATTAGACAAAAAGGAGACAGAATCAAATTACACATATTTTCCAGAAAAACTGTTCATGCAGCTGGCTCTTTAAAAGGACCAATCAGAAATTCCTACAATTCTGGCATCTACCTGACAACGTGGAAAATTGCCCAGGTCTGTCCCGTACACAAAAAAGAAGAAATCTAATCCGACCCCATCACTCTACTCTCGATAATGAGGCAAGTGATGGAAGGTATCATCAATAGCGCAATCAAGCAGCACCTGCTTAGCAACAACCTGCTCAGTGATGTTCAGTTTGGGTCCTACCAGGACAGCTCAGCTGCTGACTCAAGCATGGATGAAGAGCTGAATTCCAGAGAGTGACAGCCCTCAACAACCAGGCCACATTCGACAGAGTGCGGCATCAAGCAGCCCTAGCAGAACTGGAATCAACTGGAAACAGTAAAAACGGGAACAAAAACAAAGTTGCTGGAAAAGCTCAGCAGGTCTGGCAGCATCTGTGAAGGAGAAAACAGAGTTAATGTTTCGGGTCCGGTGAACCTTCCTCAGAACTGGAAACAGTAAACATTCTCCGCTATAGAGATAGTAGGAACTGCAGATGCTGGAGAATCTGAGATAACAAGGTGTAGAGCTAGATGAACGCAACAGGCCAAGCAGCATCAGACGAGCAGGAAAGCTGACATTTCGGGCCTAGACCCTTCCGAAACGTCAGCTTTCCTGCTCGTCTGATGCTGCTTGGCCTGCTGTGTTCATCCAGCTCTACACCTTGTTATCCAACATTCTCCACTAGTTGATGTCATACCTATCACACAGGAAGGTCATTATAGTTGTTGGAGGTCAGTCATTTCAGCTCCAGTACATCTCTGTAGAAGTTCCTCAGGATAGTATCCTAGGCCCAATCATCTTCAGTTACTTCATCAATGACCTTCATTTCAGCATAAGGTCAGAAGTGGGAATGCTCGCCAACGATTGAACAATGCTCAGAACTATTTCCGAGTCCTCAGATACTGAAGCAGTCGATCTTCAAATGCAACAGGACCTTGACTGTATCCAGACTCGGGCTGACAAATGACAATTAACACTCGAGCTACACAAACACCAGGCAATGACCATCTCACCACTGTCCTTGACATTCAATAGTGTTACCATTACTGTTTCCCCAACAATGAACAAGCTGGGGATTACCACTGACCAGAAACTGGACTGGGCGCACCCTGTAGGTACAATGGCTCCTACAGCAGGTCAGAGGCTAGGAATATTGCAGCGAGTAACTCACCTATTGACTCTTCTATCACCCATCAACAAACGCACAGGTCAGATGTACGATGGAATACTCCTCACCTCCATGGATGGATGTCGTTTCAACAACACTGATGAAGCTTGACATCATCCAGGATAAATCAACCACCTGATTGGCACCATATCCACAAGCAGCCACTACTTCCATTAACAACATTCAGTAGCAGCAGTGTACTATTTACAAGATATTCACCAATGATCTTTAGACCTTTCAAACCCACCATTTCCATCTAGAAGAACAAGGGCAGCAGATACATGGGAACACCATTACCTGCAAGTTTCCCTCCACTATCCTGACTTGAAAATAAATTGCAGTTCCTTCATGGTCACTGGGCCAAAATCCTAGAACTGTCTTGCTAAAGATATTGTGGGTCTACCTACTGCACGTGGACTGCAGCAGTTCAACAAGGCAGTTCATCACCACTTTCTCAATGGCAACTAGGGATGGGCAAGAAATGCTGGGCATTACACGAGAGAATAAAAATGTGGTCCAACTTTTTTACTTTGCAAGAGTAAGTCAACACATAGGTGTGAGGGGGTTGGGGTAGAAGAAGTGAAATTTTTAAATTTCCCTTCCTCATAGTCCAGTCCCTAATCCACACATCTCAAGTAAAAATCCATTCCTTCTTCCAAATGCTGGCAATACTGGCACACCACTGTGCGAGATTGCTGTAGAGAAAAAAAAATTAATCAACTGTTAAATAGCGAAGCATGTTAAAAGTTGAGATGCCAATAGGCTGTCAAGTGCTTAGCAGAAAGCTAACTAACAGGCCTTGAGCTTGTGCTGAGCTTCAGTGAAACTGTGGAAATTGCCAAAAGATAGATGCAACAGTAAAACAGGAAACCAAAGTAGCAAACAACCAAAAGGTCAGTAGGACTTGCAGATAGGACTTGTCATTCAATCTGGATGTGTTAGTTTTGACTTAAAAAAATTCATCCATGGGGTATGGGGGTCACTGGCCTGTATTTATCACCCACTCCTTGATATCTCTGAGAACACATTGGTGACTTGTGTTCTTGAAACACTGCTGTCCATGTGATATAGGCAGGCCTACAATGCCCATTTGGAAAGGAATTCCATGATTTTGAACCAGTGACACTGAAGGATATAATTTTTAATTCAGGATGGTGAGTGGCTTGAAGGGGAACTTGCAGGTACAACAGAGATGGTACAACCTGCTGAGCATCACTGGTGGAGGACGTGAATGTGGATGTGGTATTCTCGTCAGAAGGTCAAAAGTGAATACACTTGTTGATAACTGCACACATTTCAGAATCATTTGCAACTCCTAACACACAGGAGATTCTGTCTGCATGTAGAAAGACCCAAACAACATTCTATTTGAGCTGATGAATGGCAAGTAATACATGCATCACTCAAGTACCCTACATTAGATTCTCTCTTGTTGGAGATGATCAATCATATTCCCTCGAGTTTAAGAGGCATTATCATCACCATCTCTGGAGATACTGAATGACTCAAAGGTTGATAGGACCAGCAACATAAAAATTGCAGCTAAGACAGCACATCAAAGGCAGTGAATTTTGTAGCAAATAACTCATGACTCCAAATGTCTGTCCACAATCTATACGGCATAAGTCAGGTTTGAATGGAACACACTCCACTTGCCTAAATGTCTCGTACAAACAAAGTTCAACACTACCTGGGACAAAGCAGTCCCCTTGATCATCAATCCATCATCTGCCTGAAACATTCAATACTACTTCACAGTTACAGCAGCATGTACCATCTAGAAAGTACGCTGCAGCAACTCGCCTCTTTGAGAACATCTCCAAAACCTGACTTCCACTTCTGGAAGAAAATGACAGTAAATGCATACGAATATTAGGACTTGAAAGTCTCCTCCAAATCATTTACCACACTGAAATGGAATTTGTTGACCAGTGATGGTTCAATGCCCTGCAACTAATATGAAAAATGAATTAGGAGCAAGGGTAGGCCATTTAGTCCCTTGAGCCTGCTCTGCCACTCAATAAGATCATGGCTGATCTGAAAATCAAATCCACATTTTCACCCACCCCTGAGAACTTTGCACCTTTTGGCTTAAGAAGAATCAGTTTATCTTTGTCTAAAAAATAATGAAGCACTATTTCAAACTTGTACAGAAAAAGTCCTAAGACACTCAACCTTCATTGGAAAAAAATTCAGTTCATCTCTCTTTTAAAGGAGGACCCCTGAATCTTTAAATAGTAACTCCTAATTCTTCCATAAGAGGAAACATCCTCTCCACATCTATCCTATCACGACATCTCAGAATCCTAGACATTTAAATCAAGTCACCTCTTACTCAAAGTTCAACAAATACAAGCTCAGCCTGTCTACCTCTCCTCATAACAGAGGCTAATTCCAACAATTAGTCCAGTAAACCTTCTCTGAATGGCCCCCAATACATCCTTCCTTAAATAAGATGATCAAAACTGTGCATGATACTCAAGATGCAGCCCATTCTTCTCTGGCTGTTCCTTGGTGTCAAGGATGACTTGCATCCACCCTGGGGGCAGGGGTTAACAGGTGTTGGTGGGTTCTGCAGTGACTATATAATACAATCCTGTAGCTGCAAACTCCACCACAGGTGGGGAGGTGCTGTTCAATGAGATAGTTGGATGGGACCACTCTGGATTCTGCGTGCTTTTTCCACTCTTGCCCTTGGCCTCCACGTGCTCTGCTCAGGTGCTTTTTCCCAAGTTTGTGTTCTAGGGCAAGGGATCCGCATGTGTTGGTGAGGATGTTGAATTTGATTTTGGATGCTTTCAGGGTGTCCTTGCTGTGTTTCCTCTGTCATCCCAGTGATTCCTTACCATGTGTAGCTGAGTTGAACGCTTGTTTAGAGTCTTTGGGTACATCGAACATAGAACAGTACAGCACAGTACAGGCCCTTCAGCCCACAATGTTGTGCTGAACTTTTACACTAATCCTAAGGTCAATCTAACCTCCACCCCTACCTTATATTATCATCCATATGCCTATCTAATAGCTGCTTAAATGCCCCTAATGAGGCCGACTTCACCACCCTCTCCGGCAATACATTCCACGCCTCTACCACTCTCTGAGTAAAGAACCTACCTCTGACATCTCCCCTGTATCTAGCTCCACTCACTTAAACTATGCCCCTTGTAATAGCTACCTCCACCCTAGGAAAAAGTCTCTGCCTGTCCACTCTATCTATACCTCTGATCATTTTGGACACCTCTATCAAGTCACCTCTCATCCTTCGTCGTTCTAATGAAAAAAACCCTAGTTCTCTCAACCTTTCCTTGTAAGGCCTTCCCTCCATTCCAGGCAACATCCTGGTAAATCTCCTCTGTACCTTTTCCAACGCTTCCACATCTTTCCTGTAATGAGGTGACCAGAACTGGGAACATTACTCCAGATGTGGCCAAACCAGGGTAATGTGGCTTGCTCACTGCAACTGGTCGTGCATAATCAATGCCTTGATACTAGCCTGGGAGAGGATGCTCAAATTGATAGAACATATTCTCCCATTCTTTTTATATTCATTTCTCATGATAAATGATAACAATTTATAGGCATTTGTAATTACTTGCTATACCTGCATATTGATATTCTGTAATTCATGCACAAGTATGTCCAGATCCGTCTATATCTCAGAGCTCTGAAATCTCTCACCATTTAGGTGACGTGCTACTTTTTTTTTAAATTCTTCTTGCCAGAATGGACAATTTCCCAATAGTACTCCATCTGTCTGATTGTTGCCTACTCACTTCATGTATCTATAACCTTTTTGTATCCTCATGTCTTCTTCACAACTAACTTTCCTACCTATCTTTATGGCATCAGCAACCATACCTACTGTCTCTTCTCTAAGTCATTTCTATAAACTGTCAACAGCTAAGGTCCCAGCACCAACCCTTGCGGCACATGACTCATTACAACTTGTCAACCTGAAAAAGATCCATTTATGACTCCTCTCTGCTCCCTCTTAGTCAGACCAATTTAGTCAGACCATGCCAATATGCTCCCATCTATACCATAAGCTTTTAAGTTCCACAGTAACCTTTGATACGGCATCTTATCCAATATCTTTTGGAAATCTAAATACAGTATATCCACCAGTTTCCTCTTTGTGAACAGTATGTTGTCAAAGAACTCCAATTGATTGATCAAATAAGATTTTCTTTTCACAAAACCATGCTAGCTTTGCCCGATTAACTTAACTGCAATAGCGACTCAATCCATAATAGCACTGCAGGTGAACCCACACCTCATAGGCCACAGTACTTCAAGATGAGTCATCAGCTTCTCAAAAACAATTAATGATAGAAAATTCTAGCTGGCCTTGCAGCATCACACTCAGCTCAAGAATAGATAAACAAAAAAAAACTTACATTTTCTGCTTCAATTCTTGATTTGAATGCAACTCTAACATTTAACGGAGTATCCTCTTGAAAATCTTCCACTTCTCCAAACTTCTAGAAGAAGCAAATAAAAGATAATTTAAAAAGTCAGATAGGAGTCGGATTTTTTTTTCCCCTCACTGTGTCTAACAGCCTTTGAATACCAGTTTATTGTCTCCAAATAGGTAACAGGTCACAGGTTAGTTTTGGAAACATTAATCTCAAATCCAATTAAACTTTATGTGACGCTAAGGAGAGGTATCTTCACTGATCCTAGTTCTTTTAATGCTTCCAGCTACCTATTCAGGGCAATACACACTGTGTCAGTATTGCAGGATTACTGATCATGTCTTTGGCGCTAATGTTGGGGGAAAATTGAACAGAGTGTAACCTATGAGGCTGATTTTTAAAAAAAATACACTTGAAGAACGTCAAAGTTCAATGGTGTTTAGTTCAGCAGAGCAAAAATAAATTCAAATTATCATTTTCACAGATAAGTGAAACAAAGGAAAAATAGTGAATGATGAAGTAGTTTCCCGGAGTTTAAACATCTGTGTGTAAATGTTTTGAACTCATTAGACTGGGCAAATAGGACTCCGCATAATCAAAAGGACAAATATGAACCCAAAACTATGTACCTCTGTTGGACATGTACTGATTTCAGAGAGCTCAATCTAAATTGTAATTAGAGAGAGATACACAGTAGATTTCATGCCAAGGCTATTTTTTTTTAATGTAACCTTCCAAAAGATATCATTTTATACATTAGTTTAAAATGATCTCACATTTTTGCTCAGCCTATTTATTTTGCACATTAATTATTTTCCTATATCTTTTTTAAAATATTTAGCACCTGATGATAGTAATCCCGTAAGGAGATATTGATTGGAGGAGCAACTCAGCCCTACTTAATAGAATGCAATTAAACACAGCTGAAACTGAATGACAGTTGGGTTAATGACTATTCCCATTTGCATTAATCAGATCACTTGCAGTGTTTAACTTATTAATTCCTTCATGACAACTTCTCTCAATGGGACTTGAGCATTTACTAACATAGCAAAATGACGACAAAGGGCCATACGAAAGAGTTCAGAAGGAATGAAAGATCATAAATTTAATTCCAAAACAAGGTTTGTGGCAAAACCTCCTTTTAAAAACTGCTCAGAGAAACAAATGATCTCTCTGGCATCATATCCCTTGTGGGTAGCAAACATGCCATGCAGTCATGAATGCAGTGAACAATGTAAAGACTACGGGCCTTGACAACATCCCAGCTGTTGTGCTGCAAACAAAATAGT
This sequence comes from Rhincodon typus, assembly GCF_021869965.1. Lineage (NCBI taxonomy): Eukaryota > Metazoa > Chordata > Chondrichthyes > Orectolobiformes > Rhincodontidae > Rhincodon > Rhincodon typus. The sequence goes on along the minus strand of NC_063343.1, from coordinate 59,221,934 downwards.
AAGGCATAGATATACAATGTCAGTACAGTAGTAACATCCACCCAGCAACGTAAGGAATGATAGAGGTACAAATGCAAAATGCAGAACAAAATCAGTGCTATTTAGTGATATTTATTCACCAATGACCTGATCATCAATGTTTTTCAAAAGGAACATGGTAACAAGAAACCAATCACTCAACCCTGTTCCACAATTCTAAAATATAGTTCATCATCTCGCTCAAAAATTTATTTTTCCTTGCTACTTCTGTATCCCTTCACATCATTAATATCTAGAAATCCACTGAATTCAGTTTTAAAAATACTTAAATGACTGAGCTTCCACAGCTCTGTAGGATGGGGAATTCCAAAGATTTAATACCCTTAAATGAAGAAATTTCTCATCTCAGTCCAAAATGGTCCATTCTGGGGCTTTACCCTCTTAATCAAGGCCACCTACCCAGGGGAACGACCTTCCTGCATCTACTCTCTTTAGCCCTTTAAGGAATGTTAAGTTTTAATGAGTGATCTCTCGCCATTCTAACCTCCAAAGAAACTCGCCCAGACTCCTAAATCTCTCCTCACAGGACAGTCCTGTCATCTCATTAATTAATACGGTGAACCTCTGCTGTGTGCCACCCTTAAGGAAGGGAACCAAACTGTGCACAATACTTCAGAAGCAGTCTCCCTAAGGTTCTGAACAAATGAAGCAAGGTGCTTTTATCGCTGTCTCAGATCCTCTTACAAAGAAGGCAAACATGCCAGTTGCCTTCCTACATCTGCATGTTAGCCTTCTTATGAACAAGAACAACCAGATCCCTTTGGACATCAGAAATAGCTAAACTTTCATAATTTAAGGAGTATTCTGCATTTTCATTGTCCCTAGGAATGTAGATAACATTTTCAAATTATATTTCATGCTCATGCCCACATACTAAGCCCAACCAAATCGCTTTGATACCTTTTATCATCAACCTCACTGCACACATTCCCAGACAGTATTGTGGTACTTGCAAACATGGATGATCTGATATTCCTCACATCCACTTTCCTGTCTTTTCCCCGTAACCTTTGATTTCCCCTACTGATCAAGGATCTATCTAACTCAGCCTTGAATATATAGAGACCCTGACCCACAGCTGTTTGTGGCTTGGTGTTCCAAAGACATTCAACACTTTGAGAGGAGAAATCCCTCCTCATCTCCGTTTTATATCAGTGCCCTTTATTCTGAGGCTATGCCCTCTAGTCCGAGACTTTCCAATGAGAGGAAATATTCCCTCAGCATTTACTCTGTCAAGTTCCTTGAAAATCCTTCATGTTTAAATAAGATCACATCTCATCCATCTAAATTTCAATGAGTTGAGTCCCAAACTGCTTAATCTTTGCTCATAAAACAGTCCCTATTTCATGTGGCCTTATGGTCTTATTGAAGGAATGGATTTGAGACAAACATGCCACTTTGATCCATCTAATTCCTAAAATCGTCTGCTGAATTCCTCTGCTAACTTCCTCATGCGGCATGGGAATCTTCTGGGTGGAACAAAAACAGAAGTCGCTGGAAGCTCAGTAGGTCTGGCACCAAGTGTGAAGAAGAAGTCAGCGTTAACGTTTCGGGTCCGGTGACCCTTCCTCAGAACGGTTCTCAAACTCAACTAAACTCACCACATAAATACAGTGCTACAAGAGTAGGTCAGAGGCAAGGAATCCTGTGGTGAGTAACTTACCTCCTGACTCCCCAAAGCCTGTGCCCCATCTACAAGGCACAAGCCAGGAGTGTGATAGAAAACTCACTACTTGCCTGGATGAGTGCAGGTCGAAAAACACTCGAGAAGTTTGACACCATCCAGGACAAAGCAGCTCGCTTGATTGGCACTACTCCACTCATACATTCACTCCCTCTACCACCGATGCTCAGTAGCAGCAGTGCGTACGATCTACGAGATGCACTGCAGAAATTTACCAAAGATCCTTAGACAGCACGTTCTATACTCACGACCACATCCATCTAGGTGGACAAGTGCAGCAGATATATGGGAATACCACCACCTTCACATTCCCCTCAAAGCCACCCACCATCTTGACTTGGAAATATAATCGCTGTTCCTTCACTATCTCCAGGTCAAATTGCTGGAATTGTATCCCTAATGGCATTGTTGGTCAATCCACACCAGGTGTACTGCAGCAGTTCATGAAAGCAACTCACTACCACATTCTCAAGTGCAACTGGGGAAGGGCAATAAATGCTGACCAGCCAGGGATGACCACAGCCCACAAATGAATAAAAAAAAAATCCAAATCTTTGTGGGGCCATCTCTCAACTTAACCGCTTCAAATCAGCTTGGAGGATTAGTTCACGATCAGCACCAGAGAGTTCACCGAGTCAGGATTTGAACAAAACCAGTGAGGCTTTTGCTCAAATAAAGTTTACAGTCTTAACAACAACTGTCATTACATGAACAAACTTCATAATTTTACTTGCTAATGCTTGCTGATGCATTATACATCAGTAGTTGACAAGAGAGGGGCAATTTTGCAAAATGCAACAAAGCCTGCATTTGCACCAAGCATGGCTGGGTGCACAAAAAAAAAGATTCTTGTCTAGAATTTTTTTTCTCAAAATATCCCATTTGAATTTATTGTAGATATTCTCACCCCTTAATCTCTCATTCAGGGGCAAATGGAAAGAAGATTTTTAGTTGTTACGGCCTCAAAACCCATTTGCACAAAAACAAATCAGTTCGGAGGAAGAGTCACTCAACCCAAAATGTTATCTCCGATTTCTCGTCACTGATGCTGCCAAACCTGCTGAGCTTATCCAGCAATTTCTGTTTTTGTCTGTGAACAAATCAGCTGGGTTGTGTCGATCACATTAATGGATTCTTCAAACTGTGAATACTGCAGCATTAACTTTCCATCCAATTCTACAGTAGTTGCTGAAAGAAGTCTCTGGACAAAGATTCCAGTCATCTTGCTAGTGTGAAAGCATCAAGTGATGTGTTCAGGGTTGTCATTGTTATTTCTTTTTTGTTCTCAAAGTTTTTGAATAAAGAATCATTGACCACAAACCACTGGTCCTTTCATTACTTCATCTGCAAATGATTTCTTTTGTGGATGTGAAATGATGCTCAGTGCAGGCCTTACCTTTTCTGCTGGTTGAGAAAAACAAAATCATGATTGGACTTGCAAAACAACCTTCAATTTATCATTTTTCTTTATCCAAAGAACACTGTTCAAAGGAAAGCCATCCCTGAATTTCAAATTCCCCTTTTTACTTATCAATATATTTGGTATCATGTAGGCAAACACTTGTCTTTGACAGTTGTGAACAGAAATTCATTTTCCCGTTCTGTGTGGAAGTTGCACATATTAGTTTCTTTTTAGATGGCCCAGGTTAACCCATCATTATTGCTTTACCTTGTAGCTCATGATGTCACTGTGCTGCTGGATACACTGCAGGTAGACCGCTGGATCTGTGCTTCTGGAACACATGGAAGTTGCTTGCTGCTTTCAAACTGAAGGCACCTGTGTTCACTTTTGTGACCATGATTTATTTATGTGGCCCCTCATCAGCTTGCATTGCTCAAATATTAGATACAGGACGTTGTAGTGTTCCCTATAATTTTTATTCATCCTGCACTTACCTATTAGGTAAGTAGCTGAAGAAATAAAGTTCAGGCCTGCAAAGGATTGGCAGAGTGCCATGAGCTGAGAAGCTTTTGCAGGCTCTGCATGGACATGATGGGTTGAATGGCTTCCTATGTTTATCTGTCAAAACAATTGCGAATTTTCAAATTTTTTTCTTAATTTTGATTTGGAGCCGTGAACTGAGAGCTGAAAATCATTTTACTCTGTGGGCAGTGGCTTGCATTTAAAAAAAAACAGACAAGCTGTGGTTTGTTTGAGGCCAAGTCTGAAATTAATTGGTTGAGAATTGGTTCCAGCAAGTTTAGGAAAGACATTATGTTCTAGCAGATGGCAGATACTGAACAGAAAATGGAAACTCATGGGGAAATGCTCAGTCTGACAGGAAGAGGTCGGAGTTTTGAACTAGGTTTTGTATTATGTTTTCTGTGAGGAGTTCTTGCTGTTGACGTTACAGCATGAAGATTTGAAAGCTCCCTGCCTAACCTCCCATTGACAGCTATTGCAATTTCAGAGAACAGAAATCAAGTATCACGGAGTTCCTCTGCATGAACTAAAATAAGTGGCCCTGATCAACATCTTCAGAAAATCTACAGGAAACAATCAACTACCCTTGTAAAACAATGCATCATGATAACCACTGAAGTAATCTACCCAGTTTTGTTATTTTCTTTGCTAGAATGTTTCAGGTCACCGGACCAGAAACATTAACTCTGGTTTTTTCTTCACAGATGCTGCCAGACCTGCTGAGCTTTTCCAGCAACTTCTGTTTTGTTCCTCATTTACAGCATCCACAGTTCTTTCAGTTTTTATTTTGTTATTTTATTTCTCCCTTAACTGTGTTGATTTGTCTGTCTGTCTTTTCTGTGAATGGCTGAAAATAAAGGTTACTTGTTTCAAACAGATATTAATTATTTTGTTGTATAATTTTGCTCTCCAAGGTTACTATATTATTAATAAATTGGTAAATCTTTTCTTTCGCCTAAAAACTGATGTTGAGAATTAGTTATTCACAGGGTCTAGGATTGGTTATTCAAAAAAAGACCAGTTAAGACGCATAGGGGTCAACTGAGGGTCTTTGAAGTTTTTAATTTTACAGTGTTGGCAATATAGAGGTAGAAAGAGTTGGTTCGGCTCTCTGTCTTTGTCTTGTAACATTAGCATTGGCTTCACACTGTCACTTTTAAAGATCTGTGCACCCATACGCTCAGGCGCCTCTGCTCCTGCACCCCCTTTAGAATTTTACCCCATGTGTTATATTATCTGTCCATGTTCTTCCTATCTAAATACATCATCTCACGCTTCTCTGCATTAATTACAACTGCCATCTAACTGCCCATTTCATTAGCTTGTCAATGCCTTTTTGAAGTTCGACACGGTCTTCCTCAGTTTGCATTGTTTACAAGTTTTGTATCATCCACAAACTTTAATATTGTCCCCTCTAATATAGATCTCATATATAAATCAGAAAAAAGCAAGGGTATCAATACCAACGCCTGGAAAATTCCACTACAAACCTTCTTCCTGCATGAAAAATATCCGTTTTTAATTTATTTCTATCAGGCAACCAATTTTGAATCTGCATTGCTGCCGTCCCTTTTATTTCATGAGCTACAACTGTACGCAAAGGTCTACTAAGCAGGATTGAACACCTTTTGGAAGTACATGTACACCACATCAACAGTATTGCCCTCATCAACTCTCTCTGTTACCTCTTCAAATCACACCAGTAAATCAGTCCAACATGATTTTCCCTTTAGAAAACAATTCTGGCTTTCCTTAATTAACCCACATTTGACCATGTGACTATTAATTCTATCCAGGATTCTGGTTTCCAGAAGTTTGCCCACAAAAAAAAAATTAAACTTAATGGTCTGTAGTTGCTGGGATTTCTTCTAACCTTTTTTTAAATAAGGGCACAATGATTGCAATTTTCAATTCTTTGGCACCACCACCAAAACCATCCTACCACCCCACTGCCTAAGAAATTACCACACTCACTTCCTTCAATATCCTTGGGTTCATCTCATATGGTCCAGGTACTTTTTCAACATTAAATACCAACAGCTAATCCAAAACCTTCTCCTGATTCATTTTGAACCGTATAGCAACAGCATTTCCACCTCTGCCACCATGCTTCCTTGGTAAAGGCAAATACAAAATATTCATTCACCCCATAAACCATGCTTCCGCCTCCAAGTGTAAATCTCCTTTATGGTTCCGAATCCGCCCAACTCCTCCTTTTACTATTCATAAAGGCTTTGTGAGTCCCTCATATGTTAGCTACCAGTCTTTTTTCCACAAGCTCTCTTGGCTTCTTTCACTTGCTTTTTCACCTCCCTCAAACATTTTATAGTTAGCTTGGTTCACAATTTTATTTTCTACTTGACACCTAAGCATTTTTTTCATTCTTTATCTTAAAACTGTATCTCCTTTATCATTCAGGTGCCTCTGGATTTGTTTGCCCTACTTTTCCCCTCTGAGGAAGGGAATATACCTTGTCCAAACCATCTCTTTTTTGAAGGTAACATATTGTTCAGTTTCTCCACTAACCTTTAGGACCAATCCATCCGGCCCAGATCTGTTCATACCCTATTGAAGTCAGCTCTCCCCCATGGCCCACTGTCATCTTAAACCACATGGTATAATGTTTAACTTCCCCTAAATGTTCCCGGTTTATACTTGATCTACCCGGTATATCTAGTCCCAAAAATCAGGTCCAACAGTGCCTCCCTTCTTGACTTGAACATATACAACAAAAGAAGTGTTCAGGAGGATTTTAGCAGAACTCTTGCCCCTTTCTGCCCTTAAAACTACCACTATCCCAGTCTGTAGACAGGTAACTGAAGTCCCCCATTATAACAACTTCAATGCTTGCACTTCTCATGATTTAGTTGCAGATTTGTTCTTTTACACCCTCCCAGGTGATTTAGTGGTACAGTATGTCACAAAATATATAAACAGATAGGCAGTGCAGAAAAAAAAAAATCCATAAAATGTGGCCTAAAGATGCCATAACTGACATCCACCACTTACAACTGGCCTGTCATTGCCTCTGGGAATTTTTCCATTTTTCATTCATTCTTAGGATGTGGGTTTGCTGGCTGGGCAAAAATTTATTGCCAATCTTTAATTGCCCTGGAGAAAATAATGGGGAGCTGCCATCTTGAAGTGGTTCACTCCTTGAGATATAGGCACATCCATAACGTTGCCAGGAAAGGATTTTTGGGATTTTGATTCAGCAAGTGATGGAATGACAATATCATCCCAAGTCAAGATGGTGAGAGACTTGCAGGGATACTTGCAGATGATGTTCCAAGAATGACATTTTCACCATAGAATTATTAAACTGATGCACAGCACACATGATGGCAACTCAAATTTGACTTTTCAATCAAGTTGAGGTGTGTATTATATGCAGACAAGTATGGTATGTGTTTGGTCTGCATCGATTTTTGTTACTTTATAACATTTCTTGCACTAAATTCTGCATTTCTCACCCAACATTTGCGGCTAAAGTCACACAATCTAGATGTTCATTATAGCACTTTCAGAAAGGAATAGTAAATAATTGGTAACATGATATAAATTCAGAAGCATTGTGGAAGGTACTTGCGAGCTGTGGGCATTGAACCTATTTCAGCAGATTTGAGACAACAGAATAGCCCGATGGCAGGATGAAGACCAGATACAATAGCAAGTAATTGACAAGTGTTTGAAACTATCAACATTATTCATTGTGGCTTAACAAGAAAATAAAAGATGTAGTTTGAGTAGCTATGTTAGTAGATTAATTTGAAGCCTTTGGTGATTCACAGATTAGTGGACTACCCTCCCCAACTATTCCTCAATGGGAAACTTGCGTTGTGTGTGCACCAACTGCATGCTGCCACTACAGAACTGTCAGGTAACAGGCCAAGAAATTATAGAACACGAACGCATTAAGCAACCTAAAATAGACTTGAAAACCAGAACAGACTGGGAATATGAACTTTAGATTGTCCAAAACAATCTACTCACAAGACAATTTCCTATCCCCACAACACTTAACCCCAATAATAAGTCTTTCTCATTGACAATATAACTTATGAACTTCAATTTTTGATTATGTTGTTTAAATTACAGTTAAACAGCAAAATATAGCAAGGGGAGTTTGTGGACCCAGGATGTTATGAATGCTTGGAACTGAACAAAATCAAAACATATGCAATCTTTTGCCAATTAGATTACTTAAAATGTCAATGTTGAATTAAATTTAGGTCTGGACTTACTGAGAAATGTGGCATTAATTCATCCTTTTCCTCCTGTGTGAAGCCGAATACTGTTAAAGTTTTGGGCCTGTGATCAACCACCATGTGCATCTGCGCGCCTCTTCCCCTCACGCTCCTGCCTCGACCTCGGCCTCGTGTTTGCATAGTCTTACCACGTCCTGCAGGAAGAATGCCCAGTCTTGCAGCCTGAAAAAGACAACAGATTTGGTTACGTCCTTTTGCAAAACACAAACATTGCTAGTTTGAGCCAGTGTCAGTGATATCTTTGTACAACCTGATTCTTCATTGTCAGAACAGCAAAATACAAAAGAACTAAGGAATGTACAAGCAAACCTTGAAGAACACAGGTAGATAAACTGTCAGTGAGAAATAATCAAGGATAAATGAAACAAAAATCAATCAAGCAGGAAAACAAGTAAAATAAAGAAATTCAACTAATCAAACTAGTGCAAATATTTATGAAATTATTTTAGCTACCACCTTGGTTTCTTGAGTAAAGTGAATGTTTTCTTCATGGCAAAGCATTTTTTGCAATAATATTTTCCACTATATGCCTGAGTTGCATACACTTCTGCCCTTCAAAGACAAAATCAACAACTGCTTAAGTGGGACAGGTAAACTTTTGGGAACTCTTTATTCAAAGGTTACAAAAGCATATACATCACTAGAAAGCTCGTACTTGTACATCTTACTCAGTCAACTAACACTCCATCTACTGTGTTACATGACAGATGATACATTATCCTGCCTAATGTATATAGATTATGGACACATCCATTTAAAGTCACAGTATAACAGCCGGCCACTAGGGCAAGCCAAAACCTTGATTTTGTGTCATTTTGTAATTTAATGCCTTCCAATTGAGGCAATGCAGACTAGAAATCACAGCATGTTGTCTGTCCATTCAATTAATAGAATTATAATTGACAGCACTCGGCATTTTGCTCTGAACTTATTGCTCCCACTAAATAAAACTTCCAAAGGTCACACTTTTAGAAAAGATCTAGGCCCGAAACGTCAGCTTTCCTGCTCCTCTGATGCTGCTTGGCCTGCTGTGTTCATCCAGCTCTGCACCTTGTTATCTCAGATTCTCCAGCATCTGCAGTTCCTACTATCTCATAAACTGAATGATTTTTTTCACAATATACCAAAGACAATGTTAAAGGATGAACAATTTAAAATAATTTTGTTGACCACAACCAAACTGCAGCTTCCAGAACATTTAGTGTCACCAACAGAATGCCAAGTTCCAAAGTACAAATGTTGGACATTGTCATACGTTCAACAGATTACAGCAGTTGCTTTTATTTATATCCATCAAGAAAATAAAAGTAATAGTGATTAATATAAACAAAGGCAGAAGCAATTTCTGTAATGCTTTTACCAATACTGAAAGTTGGAGAGAGCATTCCCCCAAACCACTATGTCCTGCAAAGGGCAAATCAGATTAACATTAACAGCATGCACTTAGTAGTTTTAAAATAGCACAAATCCCAGGACAATACACAGTACCACTTAAATAAAATTTGACACCAAACCCCACAATTTCGACCAGAAAGGTTTAGCACAGCATCTCAAAGGAAAGTTAGTCATAAAGGTTTAAGAGAAGAAATTCCAATATAAGACAGCTGCCAACTACTGGAGGAGAGAAGCAAACAAGGAAACACCAAAACTAGGAGGAGTTCACAGGTTTCATCGGGCAACTGGAAGTTACAGAGTCATAGACCTGTACAGCATGAAAACCATTCTGTCCAATTTGTTCATGCTGACCACATAAATTAATCTATTCCCATTTGCCAACATTTGGCCCATATCCCTCTAAACCCTTCCTATTCATATACCCATCCCGATGCCTTTCAAATGTTGTAATTTACCACTTCTTCCGGTAGCTCATTCCATGCACGCATCATCCTCTGCATGGAAAAGTTGCTCCTTAGGTTCCTTTTAAATCTTTCCCCTCTCACCCTAAACCCTATGCCCTCTTTGGACTCCTCCACCCTGGGGAAAAGACCTTGGCTATTCACCCTATCCATGCCCCTCATGATTTTAAAATCCTCTGTGAGGTCACCCCTCATTTTCCGACGCTCCAGGGAAAATAGCGCCAGCCTTTTCAGCCTCTCCCTATAGCTCAAATACTCCAACCCTGGCAACATCTTTGTAAATCTTTTTTGAACCCTTTCCAATTTCACAACATCCTTCTTATAGCAGGCAGACCAGAATTTGAACAGTGTATTCCAAAGTGGCCTAACCAATATCCTGTACAGTCACAACCTGACCTCGCAACTCCTGTAATCAATGTACTGATCAATAAAGGCAAGCACATCAAATGTCTTCTTCACTATCCTATCTACCTGTGATCCCACTTTTAGGGAACTATGAACCCGCACTCCAAGGTCTCTTTGTTCAGCAACACTCCCCAGGACCTTACCATTAAGTATATAAGTCGTACCCCGATTTGCCTTTCCAAAATGCAGCACCTCACATTTATCTAAATTAAACTCCATCTTCCACTCCTCAGTCCATTAGCCCATATGATCAAGGTCCTATTGTACAGTACTCTGAGGTAACTTTGTTCGTCATCCACTATACCTCCAATTTTGATGCCGTCTGCAAACTTACTAATCATACCTCCTATGTTCACATCAAGATCATTTATATAAATGACAAAAAGCAATGGACCCAGCACTGATCCTTGTGGCACAGAGTGAGGGAAGCAAGACCACGGAGGGACTTGAACACAAGGAAGACAATTTTGAAGTAGTTCCAGCTTTGCCAGAGTGGAAGCCATTAAGATCAAAGAGTAGAGGGGATAATGGTAAAACAAGATTTTTGAGAATTGGGATACAGCAACAGAGTTCTGCATGAGCCCAAACTTGCAAAGAGCAAAAGCAAAAAAAAACTTGAGGATAGCTAGTTTCAGTGAATTGAAGAGGGATCTGGACGTGTCGGTGGAAATCAAAGACTGGCAGGTAAAAGAAAATAACATGTTTCAGAGGAACTACTTTGCATGTAAACTATACAGATTTCCACAAGTCTGACAGGAAGTGGAACCAAAGTTGGTGCTCACTGCATAGCTAAAAGCAACAATTAAAATGAACAATGATACAGGAGACTTCAAGAATTGCAAAAGAAATGAGGGGCAAAAATTATATCTGTCTTAGAGTAGCAGAAAAAGTACATAAGGCCTTTAAAAAAATATGCTATGTATCAGTGGCATCAAGACGCCTTTACAACATTAAAGTCAATGAAATGCAGGGGGAAATTCTCCACTGGATGGAGCCATTTCTAACACAAAAGGAAGACAGACATGGCTGTTCGAGGTTAGTCTTCTCAGCTCCAGGGTATCACTACAGGAGTTTGTTAGGGTAGTGTCTAAGACAAAACTATCTTCCGCCATTTCATCCATGACTTCCCATAAAGTCACAAATGGGGATGTTCGCTGATGGTTGTTGAACACCATTGTGACTGTTCAAATACTGAAGCAGTCATATCAAAATACAGCAAGACCTGGACAATATCCAGGTATGACTGACAAGTGGTAAGTAACATGTCAGAGCATAAGAGCTAGAACTGCAAATAGGCAATTTTGCCCCTTCAGCCTGCTGTACCATTTGATACGATCATGACGGATTTCATTTCAGCCTCAACTCCACTTTCTGGCCCCCTTCCCATATCACTTTAACCCATTAAATGGAGAAAAAGCGCAACACGAAGGGACTTGAGCATTCTTGTGCACAAAACACAGAAAGCTAGCACACAGGTGCAACAGGAAATCAAGAAGGCGAATGGAATGTTGACTCTTATTTCAAGGGTGTTGAAGTATTAGAGTAGGGAATTCCTCCTGCAACTGTACAAGATACTCATACTACTGTGAACAGTTTGGTCCTCTTACTTAGGGAAAGATGTTTCATTGAAGGCTGACCAGAGCAGGCGCACCAGGATGATCCCAGTCAGGAGGGATGGTCTTTTGAGCAAAAGCTAAACAGGTTGGGACTCTACTCACTGGAGCTAAAAAGAATGAGTGATGATCTCATTGAAACACACAGGAATCTTAAGGGGCTTGACAAGGCAAATGATGAGAGAGGATTCTTCCCCTTAAGGGAGAGTCTGGGACCAGAGGGCACATTCTTAGAATAAAGAGGTGTAATTTAAGAGTAGGATGAGGAGGAGTTTCTTCTCAGGGTTGACAGCCTTTGGAACGCGTTGCCACAGAGGGCTTGGGGGCAGAGACCTTGTGTATATTTGAAGCTAAGATAGATAAATTTTTGATCAGTAGGGCAATCAAGGATTACAACAAAAACACAGATAAGTGTTTCTGAGAAATATCAGATCTCTTTCACTACAGTGAATTGTTTAGTCCTCTTATTTACGGAAACATATTTCATTGGAGTCTGTTCAGAGGAGGTGCACCAAGATGATCCCAGTTAGGAGGAACTGTCTTTTGAGTCAAAGATAAGCAGAAATAGCTATGATCTTACTGAATGGTGGAGCAGGCTCAAGGGACTGTACAACCTACACCTGTTCCTACTTATGATCTAATCATTACCAATTAAAAATCTGTGCATCTGCTCCTTAAATCTATTCAGTGTCTTGGCATCCATGACAGTCCAGGGTAGTGAATTCCACAGACTCACTCCCATACCGGAGAAATTATTGCTACTCATCTGTTCAAAAACTGCCACCACTTAGCTTAAAACTATGACCTCTCTTTCTACATTGCTCCACAAGGGGAAATATATGCTCTTTGACTACTTTGTCAATTCTTTTTGCATCTCATATACCTCAATTACATCTTCTCTCATTCTTGTAAACATGAGTAGGTATAGACCTAAATTGCTCAATCTCTCATGAGGAGAGGAATCTTTCAACTCTGGAATTAATCCCGTGAACCATTTCTGGATTGCCTCTAATGCAATTACATACTTCATCATGTAAGAGCACCAAAACTATATGCAGTACTTCAGTTGCAGTTTTCACCAAAACCCCTGTACAGATGCAAAAACACTTCCCTACTTGTATATAGTCCATTCCTTTAGCAATAAATGCAAAAAATCTATTTGCCTTTATTAGCTACCAAACCTGCTGGTTCATCAAGTGCTAGGCAATGACCAATTCCAACGCAAGAGAGAATCTAACCATCATTCCTTGATATTCACGACAATAACGTCACTGAAACCGTACTATCAACATCCTGGGTTTACCATTGGCCAGAAACTAACTCAACTAGACTAGCCATGTGAAAACCTTGCTACAACAGCAGGTCAGAGGCTAGGAATACTACAGTGAGAAACATACTTCCTGACTCCCCAAAGCCTGTCCATCATCTACAAGTCAGGAGTGTGATGGTTACCTGGATGAATGCAGCTCCGACAACACTTAAGAAGCTTGACACTACCCAAGGCAAAGCAGCCCACCTAATTGGCACCACATCCCCAAACATTCAGTCACTCCAGCAGCAGCAATCATCTACAAGATATACTGGAGAAATCTGCCAAAGATCCTTTGACAACACCTTCCAACCCACAACCAATTCCATCCAGAAGGAAAAGGGCAGCAGATACATGGGAAAGCCACCACCTGCAAGTTCCCCTCTAAGCTTCTCACCATCCTGACTTAGAAATATATCGCCCTTCTTTCATTATTGCAGTGTCAAAATTCTGCCATCCTTTCCTGAACGTATACTGTGGATGTCCCACACCACATGGACTCTAGCATTCAAGCAGGCAGCTCACCAGCACCTTCTGTAGGGGAGGTAGGGATGGATAGTAAATGCTAACCTAGCCAACAAAGTTTACATCCCCTCAATACATAAAGAAAAAAAATGAAACAAATGACTTCATAAACAGAAGCACAGAGGACAAAAGCAAGGAGATTGTGTTGAATGCTTCTAATCATTGGTTATGCCCCAGGTTATTCCCACATATCGGAAGGAAACTAAGGCCGAAGAGAAGACAAAGATTTGCGAGTAATTGTTCAAAGGTTACGTGGTTTCGTGGCATGAAGAGATTGGAAAAGCTTCTCGGAGAAGTGAAGACCAAGGATTTGATTGAGCATTTGTGGAAGAATTTTCCATTAGTATCAATAATTAGAGGGCACAAATGTAATATTATTGACAAAACAACAGTGAATTTAGACTTTTTAAATATGGAATTAAAAAATCTGTAATGTACTGTCTGAAGAGAGGTGGAGACAGAGATGCCATGCAGTGTATTCCAAGCCAATAAACAGCTTGAGACGCCTTAGGCCGTTTTTTAATATAAAAAGTTTGAATAATAGAAGCAGCATGAATGGGTGGAGTCCGCCTCCCACAGAATCAGGGTTTTAGTTTAGCTTTCAGCAGTTGTTCAGGTTTTGAAGCTGCCATATGTCTCTTCCTTATACAGCAAAACAATGGAGTTGTCTCTCTCTACCAGAATTTTCTCTTGATGTTCTTTCCTCCTGGACTAGAGAAACACTGCATGTGAGACAATCTATTTTACTGAATTTGTCTTTGCCAAGGTTGTGTTTATGGGGCGTTACTGTATTGGAACAGTTGCTGTTTAGTAGTTAAATAATTGATTATTTTGTTAAAAGGAGACTTTAAGGACTGCAGATACTGGAAGCCAGCATCTATAGGTGCGAAGCTGGAAAAACACAGCAGGTCAGGCAGCATCAGAGAAGCTGGAAAGTGAACATTTTGAGCCAAAACCATTCATTAAGACTGTGGAGGGGTAGGAGGACCCAGAAATAAAGAGGGGGGGGGAGGTCTGGGGGGGGGGGGGGGGGGGGGCGTTGATAGGAGAGATGGTGATAGGCGGGTCAGGTAGGGGGTTATTGTGATTGGTCCATGGGAAGGTTGGAGTGGATAGGTGAGTAGGAAGATGAACAGTTCAGGTCAGGTAAGGTCAGGTCAGGAGAGGGCCAGACATGAGATAAGGCCGGGGGTGGAAGGATTTTGAACCTGGTGAAGTCAATGTTAAGGCCATTGGGCTGTAAGCTTCCAAGACGAAATATCAGGTGTTGTTCCTCCAGTTTACATTTGGCCTCACTGACAGTGGAGGAGGCCAAGAATGGGCATGTCGTCAGGAAAGTGGGAGGGGGAATTAAAATGGATGGAAACGGAAGGTTGGGTTGGTTGATGTGTGCAGAGTGCAGATGCACTGCGAACTGGTCCCCGACTCTGTGTTTGGTCTCGCCGATATAGTGCAACGGGAGCAACAGATAAGGTTGAATGAAGTACAGGTGAATCTCTGCGCAATCTGGAAGGACTGTTTGGGGCCTTGGACAGAGATGGTCGAGAGGTATAGGGGCAGGTGCTGCACCTCTTGCGGTTGCAGGGAAAGGTACCGGGTGTGGAGGAGAAGTTTTTTTTCAGAGGGGGTGTGCGAGTGTAGAAATGACAAGGGAATCGCAGAATGATCAGTCCCTGCGGAAAGCGGTGGAGAGGGAAATATCTTTTTGGTGGTGGGGTCTGATTGTCGGTGGCAGAAACGTTGGAGAAGGATGAGTTAGATTTGGAGATTGATGGGGGTGGTACGTGAGGACTAAAGGGGACTCTATCCTTTTTGCTGTTGGGGGTGTGGAGGGATTTGAGGGCAGAATTGTAGGAAATGGAAGAGATGCGATTGAAGGCATCCTTAATTATAGAGGAGAGGAAATTACGGTCCCTAAAATAGGAGGATATCTGGGATGTCGTGGTGTCAAACGGCTCATTCTGGGAGCAGAGGCGGAGGAAATAGGAGTACGGGACAGCATTTTTGCAAGAGGGTGGGTGACAGGAGGTGTAGTTGAGGTAGTTGTGGGAGTCAGTGGGTTTGAAATGGATGTCGGTGATGAGTTGGTTTCCGGAGATGGAGACAGAGAGGTCCAGAAAGGGGAGGGAGGTGTCAGAAGTAGCCCAGGTGAATTTTGATGGTGGGGTGGAATGTGCTGGTGAAGTTGATGAACTGCTCGAGCTCCTCATGGGTGCAAAAGGCCGCACCGATGCAGTCAACAATATAGTGGAGAAAGAGGTGAGGGATGGTGCCGGTGTAGTTGTGAAAGAGGGATGTAGGAAGAGAGAGAGAGTTGCAAGGAGGCGGAGTTGCAAGAGTATGGGGGTGGGGCAATTTTTTAAAAACTATTCATTGCAGGACTTATTCAAGACAGCAATTAGGCCACATCCCCTGCAGCAAAGAAATAAAATAAGTTGCGCGCACACTCATATACACACACACATCAATGGGCCTCAGTCAATCACAGGATAGCCCCATCCAAACTGCCTGCTCCAGAGTCGCCATGAAAGAGATCTACTGGGGATTGCGAACTACACTTTAAGAACCTGGAAGACACAGACATTAAAAAGATGACCATTACCTCCACTTGGAGCTGATTCAACTTTTTACGCAAGTCTGTTGTGTCCTCCCCTGAATTCAGCTTCTTGTGGAAATCCAGTTCTGCATCCAGTAATTCCTTCTGTGCCTGAACAGTTAAAATCAAAAATAAAAACATTTAAGGTACGTTACTTCATGGGATGTGGGTATCATTGGCAAGGCCAGCATTTGTTGTCTATCGTTAACTGCCTTTGAATTGAGTAACTTGCTGGACCATTTAAAGGGGGCAGTTCAGAATCAACTGTACTATTCTGGATCTGGAATCCCACGTAAGCCAGACCAGGCAAGGATGGCAAACCATCTTTCCGAGAAGACATTAGTGAACCAGATGGGTTATGCACAAATCGATAGCTGTTTCATTACATCATTGAGACCAATCTTATATTCCAGATTTATTACTGAATTTAAATTCCACCAGCATGTGAACTTATGTCCTCAGTTACTCGTCCAGAGACATGACCACTACATCACCTCATCACCAAATAAAAAATTAGTAAGATATATTTTAATACATTACAAGATATATAATCTTTACATCAATGCATTCCTTAACCAAAACCAAATAAACCTTTATCCTATAATAATCTGTGGGGTATTGTGTGTGCAAAATTAATTGTCACATTTCCCCATTCCATATCGCAGGATCCATTTCAAAAGCTATCTAATTGGCAAAAGCGTTTTGTGATGTATTGCAGTCATGAGAATGATTATGTAAATATCTATGAGAAGATGGTGGGTTCCAAATCCCCCTGTGGAGCCATCCAGCACAACGTAGGCTGGCATTCCTTTGCAACATTGAGGCTGTGTTGTCAGAGATGCTGTTTTTTGGATGAGATGTTAAACCAAAGCTCTGTCAAGTTTGCACATGTGAATGTAACAAATTCAATGCCACTATTTGCAGCAGGTCAGATATGTTCTCCCAGTATCCCAACCAATGTTTATCCCTTAATCACCATGTTATCTGATCATTATCTCAATGCTGCTCATCAGTCCTTGTTGTGTGCATACTGGCTTCCCTGTTTCCTACAGCCTCAATTAAATTCCAAAAGTAGCTCCTAGGCTATAAACCACCCAGATATGCTTAAAGGAATCAAATAAACTCAAGTTATTTATTTTGTCACAGTCGTGCTATGCTTTGTGTTAATTCCAGCATCTGGTCAACTACCCTTTGGCTAAGTTTCTTTAATGTTCTTGTGGCAAAGTGCACAGCAGAGTCAAACTTGCTGTGATGCATGACAACAATTGTTACTAAAAGATTAACGGTTGGCACCCATTACTCATCACAGGAATTGCAACGGTGTGTAAAATGTTTTTGTACATTTATTACTAACTGTGTCTCATTTGAAGGTCTCAGAACTGCATACTCTTGAGCATAGGTTGCTTAGTTTCCATGGTGCCTCTTGTTAATTAATCTTAAAGCTGACTTCTATGCTGGCTGCTTTTGTTCAAATTTCATTCAGAGAAATTTGTATTAAAATATTGTTTAAGTATGATACAGGAATCATTTCAATTCACTCATTTTGCCACAGTTTCATTCTCAATCATCACAGATCAGGAAATCAGAAAATTCAGCTTCAATTGCTCATGAAGTAAGCACACTTTAACATGTTTCATTTAAGAAAAGACCTCAGAGCCAAAAGAACAATAGTTAAAGACTTCTAACGCTTTTTTGAAATTGATGCAATAGAGCCTGCGTGGACTTTAGCACAGTTCAGAGCTGAAAAGGACAATGGTCATAAGAAACGTTTCATTCTTAAAAGCAGTAAATCAAAAATATGAAAGTCAGGCAACTCTGTTAGCTATGCAAATCAATTCATTTGTCTCGTTCTTTCATGTACTTATTCCCCAAGGTAACCATATGCAGTTTTGATACAAAATAGCTCAGTTCAAATACTTCTTTAGAAAAAAAGATCAGTTTAACCACTTGCTCACCATATTCCTCAATCTTATTCATAATCCAGAATAGATCTATTTGCATTTGTCAGTGATTTATACTGCCTGGAATGGGCAGATTGCCTCACAAGGAATGGTTCAACAGGCCAGGCCTGTATTCTCTGGAGTTTAGAAGAGTCCAAGGTGACTTGATTGAAGGGGTCTTGACCAGGTGGATACAGAAAGGATGTTTCCTCTTGTGGGAGAATCTAGAACTAGGGTTTACAGTTTAAAAATAAGGGGCTCTTATTTAAGACAGAGATAAGGAAAATATTTTTCTCTCAGAGCATTAGAGTTTTTGGAATTCCCTTCCTCAAAAGGCTGTGGAGGCAGAATCCTTAAATATTTTTAAGGTAGATGTAGATAGAGGCATGTAGGGTTGAGGTTAAAATCAAGTCAGCCCTGACCTTACTGAATGGCAGAGCAGGCTTGAAGAGCCGAGGGACTGACTCTTGTTCTTTGTTCATATGTCTGATTAAATGATATTCTTAGAAAAAAAACTTATTCCATTACTATTATCCTTTCAGTAAGTAAATAACATATTTCTTAATTTTTGTTTTAGCAAGGCAACAGTTAATTATACATTTAAAAAAAAAACTGACATCAGATTTGGATTTTAGTTGTGATGGAGCCGACGACGATGATGCTGATGTTGCTTTGAGTTCATCACGCAACTGAGATATTCTTTCCGTCAAGTCTTTAATGGTTTTCATTATTTTAGCTCTTTCATCCGCTTTCATACTTTTGTTTTTTTCCAGTTTGCAAATTAATACCTGAATTGATTAAGAAGAAAGAAAAATAGTTTAATATTAAAAGTACTGATCTAAATCAGATACCATCAACAGATCAATGCTGTGCCAAATGAGCACCATTTTACATTAGCCAGGTAAAAAGGGCAACACTTTAGTTGTTTGAATATCTTTGATTGGAGTTTGAACCCTCCTATGAATCAAAGTCATGTTTCACTTCCTTTGTGACCGTGATCTTGTATTATCCAGCCCCATCTTTCCTCACCACTCTGCAGGCTTTGGTCTGGCAGACTTCACCATTCTATTCCAAACTACCTCCTCACTACTTCTGTCGTTTCCTTCAAACTTTACTCAAACTTAGGGTCAAACCACCACCTGTCGTCGCTGTAATGAGAGAGCACACCTATGGTCTGGTATAACTATGGCATCTTTACCGTTATGAGTTCATCTCTTGCTGAAATCCTCATACGTCTACAAATAATTATTTTAAAGCACTGCTGATTAATCTCTCATTTTCCACATGCTAAATTTGAGATCATCATAGGCTGTGCTGCCCATATCCTAACTTGCATCTTGTCCAATTTACTAACTCCCACTGAGATCAATGACCTACACTGCCTCAACTTCAAAATTCTCATCCAGATGTTTCAGCCCTTATTTGGCCTCACCCTTCCCTAATTTTGCAATCACACCAGCCCCCACAACTTTCCAAAATATCAAGACTCCTCCAATTTTGACTTCTTCATTCCCAATTTTAACTGCCCTATCATTGATGAATATGCCTTCAGCTATCAAGGTCCTAAGCTCTGAAATTCCTTCTCTGAACCTCTATTTCTTTCCTTTCAGAAACTTCTTAAAAGATGTTTTCGGTCATCTACCAAATGCCTTTCAATTTATTACATTGCAGTATTCCTTTAAGTAACTATTCCCCCAATGAATAGTTAGAAAGCCATTTAATATCAAGGCAATTGCCAGGTAAATCTGGCAAGCAAACATTCTTGAATGTACAGCAAAAGTGAGGATTGAACGAAACTACATCAAAATCAGAACAGACGTTCTTACCTTCTGGCACTCAATTTGTTTTTCTAACATCTCTTGTTTCTTTTTCCTCATATCTTGCTGTAACTTTAAAGCTTCCTAAATTCACATAAAACAAAATCAGATAAAAATTGATCATTTTAATTCAAACAAGATTTGCCTTGTGCACAGTGATAAATTTTAATTTTGCTTGTGAAAAATAGCACTCAAATTCAAATTTTCAATTTATTTTCTGAAGAAGGTAGTTAAGCTCAAAGTTATGACATATTCTCAATGAAATCATTCAAAACCCCCCAAACAAAATTCATATGTATCACATCTGTGAAAGGAAGAAATAATTTCTTCTTTAATAAGGAAAGAAAGGCAGAAACTAATTGCGCAGTTCCAGTATCTCTCAATTAAACTACTAACACAATGTTTTATCATTTTGACTGAATAATTAATTTTAATATTATTATCTCCATTTCCCACTTGATGCCCGCCCTCAGTCAAATGAGACTTTGATGTCAAGGGCAGTTACTCTCACCTCATCTCTAGAATTCACCTCTTTGGTCCATTTTGAACCAAGGCAGTATTGAGGTCAGCAGCTGTGTGTCCTGGCGGAAGCCAAACTGGCCATCAGTAAGCAGGTGCTGCTTAACAGCACAGTTGAAGACACCTTCCATTACTTTATTCATGATTCAAGAGTAGACAGATGGGGCAGGTTGGATTTGTTCTGCTTTTTATCTACAGGAGAAACCTGGGCAATTTTCCAAATTGTTGGGTAGATGCCAGTGTTGTAACCACACATCCTGTATGCCTGCTTAACCACCCTCTCTACCCGTGCTGACACCTTCAGGGATCTATGGACTTCTACACCAAGGTCCCTTTGTTCCTCAGTATTGCCTAGGGACCTACCATTCATTATGTATCTCCTCCCTTCACTGGCCTCCAAAAATGCATCATCTCACACATATCAGGATTAAATTTCACCTGAAATTTCACTGGACAATTTAGCAGGTATGAATATTTGACTGCAGCTAAGACGATCCGCCTCACTATCAACAACATCATCAATTTTTGTGGCATCCACAAAATTTCTAATTATACCTTCTAAACTCACATCCAAGTCATCAACATACATAACAAACAACAAGACTTTGTACTTAGCCCTGTAGTCACAGGCTTCCAATCACAAAAACATCCCTCCACCATCACCCTTCGCCTCCTGTTTGCAAGCCAATTTTGGACTCAGTTTGCCAACTTGCCTTGTCCCATGGGCTCTTACCGTTTGGATCAGCCTTCCATGTGAGACCTTGTCAAAGGCCTTACTAAAGTCCATTTAAACCATATCAATAGCACCACCTTCATAAATATATCTAGTCCCACTTTCAAAAAAAATCTCAATTAAATTAGTCAGACAGGATCTCTCTTTAACAAATCTGTGTTGACCAGCCCTGATCAATCCCTGCTTTTTCAAGCATAGATTAATCTGATCCTTCAGAACTTTTTGCAATAATTTCCCTACCACTGACATCAAATGAACTGGCCTGTAATTACATGCCCTAACCCTGCTGCGCTTCTTGAACAAAAGGAACCACATTTGCTATCTTGCAGTCATCTGGCATTTCACCAGATTTCATCAGTAGCCAACAAAGTATCAAATATCTCCACCAGGGCCCCAGCATCTCCCCGCTTAACTCCCAAGGCATCCCGGGATATATTTCATCAGGCCCTGGGGATTGTCCCACCACTATTAAACCAGTGGCAGGGGTGGTCTTAAAAGCTAGTGAAGCAACTGATGCCCTTATGTTGGCAATTAAGGACCTCATTCACTGCTGCCAGGATTTAACCAAAGGCAGGAGAGGCCCAGCAAGTGTTGAGCCTGGCAAGTTTCATTTATGGGCTGATTGTAAGTGGGGGAAGGCCTCTCCTTAGGAGACTTCATAGGCTGATCGGAAGACTCCCCTCAAGGTTTAGCCCCCTCTCCACCCACCCAACCATCCAATGTTGATCTCCTCCCAATAGCCTCTCTAATCCTAGTACCACCAGAAATGCTACCTCAACGCACCCAATGGTCAAGTGGGAAGGTAAGAGATCAAATCGCTCAAATAATTTGGCCCTATACCACAGTGCCATTGGCTGGAGAGACAGTGGTAATCGATGACTCTTGGCCAGGTGATGATTGAAAGGCAGGAGTCACTGATTATGCCAGGTTGTTGTTTGACTTGTTGACTTTCCCAATTTTGGCACAAGTTCCAGGATTTACTGAGTAAATCCTTGCAGTGTTGACTTAATGCATGTTTGTTGTGTCTGGTGCCTTGGTCAATGCTGGGTGGTTAATCAGATTTTATTCTCCCTGTAGATTGGAGAAGGTCTGCAGTTTTTCTTCCCTCAGTACAAGTAAAGGAGATGCCATTTTCTGTATATTTCTATCAAATGATGTGATGAAATGATACTGTTATTCTGGGTATATTCAATTAACTGAAATCAAAACGTGTTACAATAGTGAACAAGTTTAGAAATTACAGAAATTCACATTTTATTGCAATATCTACACATGTCCAGGCCTCTGGACTGCTAATGCAGCACAGATGGATCAATGTGTTCTTCTGCCTGATACACAATGTTAGCATAACGTGGCAAATGGAATTTTGGCCCTTATTGCTAGGGATTGAGTTATAAAATAGGGAAGTCTTGTTGCAACTGGTTGCACGTTAGTGAGGCTGTACCTGGAATATTACGTACAGTTCTGACTCCAATATTTAAGAGGGGTTTATTGGCATTTGAAGCCGTTCAAAAGAGATTCAATAGGCTGATTTCTGGGACAAAGGGATTGATTTATCAAGAATTTCTGAACAGATTAGGTCTTTATTCATTACTGTTTAGAAAAATAAGAGATGATCTTATTGAAACATACAAGATTCAAAGGGGACCTGACAGAGTACATATTGAGAAAACATTTCCCACTAGGAAGAAAATCTCAAACTAGGAGTATAGTTACACAATAACAGAGACCCATTTAAAACTGAGATGAAAATAAATTTCTTCTCCCAGAGTGCAGTAAATGTCTGGAGTTCTCTATCCCTGAGTAATGTGCCCTACCCTAGCATGTTGTGATCACTGAAGTTGTACAAAGAGGAAGTAGACAGGTTTTTGAAATAATTAGGGAGCTGATGGCTATGATGAGCTATCACAAGGAGTTGAGACTTGGGGTATATCAGCTATAATCTTGTTGAATGGCAGGGCAGGCTTGCTAGGCTAAATGGCCCACTCCTGATCCTAGTTCTCATGTTCTTAAGTTGGTCCAGGAGCATATCACTCTCCTGCTGTTTCAGAAATTTTCAACAGATCTGCTAAAAACTATAATTTAAATTTAGCAGTCAAAAACGCACTTGAAAGTGCAGAAAATTTAGTTCAAAAATGAAATCTGAAAGATCATGAAGAAAACTGGTCATAACATTGAGAGTACCTGTTTTTTCTTGAGAGCTTCTTTTGCTTCAAGTGCCTTACTGGATGTAACAGAAGATTTATGATTTGTCTTTGTGACTGCAGAACCATACCCTGGCTTTACCAGGCTTGTGGAGGTAGGAGGTCCCTAGGGGATACAAAGGCAGCATGTTAACTTCATTGCATCATGATCACAGACAAGCATTATAGAATGTTAAATACTCTGTGTGATTTTGCTGTATAACCAATAGC
Organism: Rhincodon typus; assembly: GCF_021869965.1. Lineage (NCBI taxonomy): Eukaryota > Metazoa > Chordata > Chondrichthyes > Orectolobiformes > Rhincodontidae > Rhincodon > Rhincodon typus. The sequence continues at coordinate 59,198,292 of NC_063343.1, read as the reverse complement.
TAGAAATACACTAAAATCAGGTAATCCCGGAAAACCTGCTGTGTTATCATTGCCAGCTGTTAAAATTTGTTTCAGACAGGGAACAACCAGCTCATCTAGTCTGTTCTTTAAATAACGTAATCGATAAACCTCAATGAGTTATCATTTTATCACCATTATTTGTAGCAGATTTCAGAAACTTCGCATTTGCTTCCCATTCCTAATTCAATCATGTACATGAGATAATAGTTTTTTCCTGAACTATATATTTAATTTTGTTTCTCTTACCTTGAATCTATGTCACTGATCTGAAATCCTGTTAGTCAAAACTATTTTCTCCAACTGATCAGTAAAAGAAGCAAAGTGATAGGAGGGAAAGCCTCTCAGGCAGCAAGTGGTTAGTGTATGGAATGCACTGTCTGAGAGTGTGGTGGTGGCAGGCTAAAGTGAGGCATATAAAAGGGAATTAGACGGTTACTTGGAAGGAAACAATGTATAGGATTACAGAGAGAAAGCAGGAAAATGGCAGTAGGTGAACTGTTCATTTGGATATATTTGCTCATATCCTGGTGGTTCTGAGGTGCTGCTTTACCCCTCTGTGCCCTCTTTGACTGACCTTCATCTTTCTTCAGTTTAGTGAAATCACTTTTACTGGCTTCCATTCCAAGTGCAGCCAAAATAGCTCCAACCAACATCTTCTCTTCCAGCCAATGCACCATACCTGTCACCATCATCATCAAGGATCTCTCCTTGGCTCCCTCCCCTTCTTCATCCATGTGCTGCACATCAGCAACAGTACTTAGACAATAGATCCATTTTCATATGGATACTTAGGGGGCCAAGCTCTACTAGTCCACTACCACTGAGCGCACTTTGTATTGCTCCTCATTCATCAGAGTGCCTGTCCACTATCCAGTCTTAGTTCAACTAGAATTAACAGTAAAACATCAGGAACAATCAAACTGTTGTTGCTGGCTAGTGTCAAAAATTCCATATCTCAGCTCTGATTCAAGCTTCTAGCCACAATCAGCCTGAACTAATTTGAAACTTCAGCAATATATTCAATCTTCAGCTGAGTTTCCAACTACATCTGGCCTGCTGCGAAATCCCACTGCCTGCGTTCTTCCCAGTACCATCCCCTTGCCTATGAACTCTGCTGCCTGACTTACATTAGCTTCCAGTTCAAAGCTGCAAGTGTAAACGTTTTTGTCCTTTTAATTAAAATTCTTACGTGACCCAGCTGCTCTCTACCTTTTCTGCTTTGAAGATGTTAAATAAAAGCTGGAAAGAGGAGCATAAACATGAAAAATTCATTACCTGTGAAGCTTCTCCGCCAGCTCCAAACTGGCTTGAACTGGTTTGCATTCCATCAGGCGGATTTCCAACCAGGGACCCAAGTCGTTGCTTTACTGTTGCATTTGTTAGTACAAAAGATCCTGGGCTTTGGTTTCGGTTTAATATCTGGAACACAAATTTGCGATAATCCGTGTTAAAATTCAACACATGGCTTCTTTGCTCACAATCCATTTAAAAAATTTTATAATCACACGTTTGTACATTTGGAACATGACTGAAGGGTTTAGAAAACAGTTTGGATTAGATAAAATGACATGAAAACCGACTCTCATGTTCGAGTCATTATTGTACAGAAAAAGCCCATTAAGGCCCATCAAGTCTATACTGGCTGTCAAGTTTAAAATATAATTTTATCCTAAGAAGTATTGAAACTTAAAAGGAATTACTAAGAAACAATGTATTTTTTTGCAATGTCATAAGCACAAGCTGTAACAAACATGCACAAAGTAAACCAAAATTAGACTGATTACAGAAGGTAAGTAAAACTTACTAAACAAGAATTCCTGTAACACATGACCACAGAAGACCAGAAGAAGACACAGAAGCAGAAATTAGGCCACTCGGCCCATCGAGTCTGCTCCACCATTCATTTGTGGCTGATAAGTTTCTCAACTCCATTCTCCTGCTTTCTCCCTGTAACCTTTGATTCCCTTGACAATCAAGAACATATCTATCTACATCTGTCTTAAATATACTCAACAACCTGGCCTCCACAGCCCTGTGGCAATGAATTCCCCAGATTCACCACTCTCTGGCTGAAGAGGTTTCTCCTTATCTCCACTCTGAAGAGTCTGTCCTTTACTCTTAAGGCTGTGCCCTCGGGTCCTAGTCCCTCCTGCCAGTGGAAACATCTTCCCAACGTCCAATCTGTCTCGACCGTTCAGTATTCTGTAAATTTTAATTAGATCTCCCTTCATCCTCCTAAACTCCTTCGAGTATAGAGCCAGAGTCCTCAAACGTTCCTCATATGTTAAGCCTTTCATTCCTGAGATAATGCTCGTGAACCTCCTCTGGACCTGCTCCACGGCCAGAACATCTTTCCCGAGGTATGGGGCCCAAAATTGCTCACAATACTCCAAATGTGGTCTGATCAGAGGTTTATAAAGCCTCAGAAGTACATCCAAGTTTTTATATTCTAGTCCCCTCGAGATAAATGGCAACACTATACTTGCCTCCCTAACTAGCGACTCAACGTGCAAGTTTACCTCAACAGAAACCTGGACTAGAACTCACAAATACCTTTGTATTTCAGATTTCTGAATTTTCTCCTCATTCAGAAAATAGACCATGCCTCTATTCTTCCTATGCAAGTGCGTGACCTCACACATTCCCACACTGTATTCCATCTGCCACTTTCTTTGCCCATTTTCGTAACCTGTCCAAATCCTTCTGCAGCCTCCCTGTCTCCTCAATACTAGCTGTCCCTCTACCTATCTTTGTATCATCTGCAAACGTAGCCACAATGCCCTCAGTTCCTTGATTGAGATCATTAAAGTGAAAAGTTGTGATCCTAACACTGACCTTTGTGGAACACCACTAGTCACGGCTTCTATCCTGAGAAGGACCCTTTTATCCCCACTCTTTGGCTGTCTGGCAGAAAGCAATCTTCTATCCATGCTAATACCTTGCCTCTAACACCATAGGCCCTTATCTTACTCAGCAGCCTCCTGTGTAGTACCTTATCAAAGGCCTTCTGGAAGTTCAGATAAATAACATCCATTGGCTCTTCTTGGTCTAACCTGCTTGTTATCTCCTCAAAGAATTCTAACAGATTTATCAGGCATCCCGCCTTAATGAAGCCATGCTGTCTTTGTCCTACGTTACTATGCACTTTCAAGTATTCAGAAATCTCTTCCTTCACAATGGGCTCCAAAATCTTACTAACGACCTAGGTCAGGCTAATTAGCCTATAATTTCCTGTCTTTTGCCTTACTTCCTTCTTAAATGGGGGGGTTCCACATTAGTGATTTTCCAGTCCTCTGGGACCCTTCCTGACTCCAGTAATTACTGAAAGATCATCATTAACATGTCCACTATCTCTTTAGCTATCTCCTTCAGAACTCTGGTGTGTAGCCCATCTGGCCCAGGTAAATTATCCACCTTCAGACTTTCAGTTTTTCTAATACCTTCTATTTGGTGATGGCCATCATATTCACCTTTGCCCCGTGACTCTCTTGAATTTTTCGGATATTCCTCATGTCTTCCACTGTGAAGCCCAACGCAAAGTACTTATTGAGTTCCTCATTATTACTTCTCCAGCATCATTTTCAGTGGCCCAATGTCCACTTTTGCTTCTCTTTTGCCCTTTACATATTTAAAGAAATTCTTGCAATTTTTTTTATATTACTGACTAGCTTACCCTCATATTTAATCATCTCCCTCCTTATTTCTTTTCTCATTGCCCTCTGTTTGTCTTTCTTCCCAATCTTCTGGCTTCCTACTGCCCTTCGTCACATTATATGCTTTCTCTTCTTCTTTTGTGCTGTCCCTGACTTCCCTTGTCAGCCACGGTTGCCTCATCCTCCCTCTAGTATGTTTCTTTTTCCTAGAGATGAATTTTTGCTGCGTCTCCCGAATTACTCCCATAAACTCCAGCCATCAATGTTCCACCGTCTTTCCGGCTAGGCTCCTCTCCCAGTCAATTCTGCCCAGTTCCTCCCTTGTGCCTCTGTAGTTGCCTTTATTCAACTGTAATACCGTTACATCTGATTCTACCTTCTCCCTCTCAAATTGCAGAGTAAATTCAATCATATTATGGTTATTGCCTCCTAAGGGTTCCTTCGCCTTAAGCTCCCTTATCAAGTCTGCCTCATTGCACAACACTAAATCCAAAATTGCCTGTTCCCTAGTGGGCTCCATCACAAGCTGCTCCAAAAAGCCATCTCAGACATTCAACATGCAACACGGGTGAAATCACCAGCTTCCAACTTTTAGCAGAAATCAGACTTTCATGTTCCCACTTTTTAAAACATTTCCAGTCCTTTTGGAATCAAACAAAATTCAGCTCTGCAGATTTGTTCAAAAGAAGCAAACACCTGAAAGAAGTGAGAAAGTTAAAGCAGAAGTGGAGAATAAAGAAAAAAGCAAAAACGTAGGACAGGAAATGGAAGCATATGGTCACAGATGGCAAAAATGGTGAAAAAGTAATACAGGAGACAGAAATACTGTCAATATCCTATTAAAGATGATGATGTTGAGAGGGTTTTTGTGAGGAGTGGCTTTAAGAGGCAGACAGCCTTTGGTTGCAACATCCTCAAAACAACACAGAATGAGATGTGCTCTTTAAATCCACTACCAAACATGATGACTGCTTTGATTAACTCTTGATCATAGGCTGGTGAGCATGGCACTGTGCAACGGACTGTAGGGGAAGGCCCTTTTTGACAGTGATTGTACCTGAACAGTGGAACTCTGCACTGTGCTAATGTCCCATTTAGGTGTAACTGGTTAATTTAATTAGATGAAAGAATAGTTTAGAACTTAATAATACTTTAGTTCCTATCACATAATATATATGAATTCCCACTGCTTGTTTTAAAGTGAGTCAACATATCCTTCACCCACAACTGGTTAGAAGAAAAGCACTCACCTTTTGCCAACTACATTAAAATAGCACACCATTTTTGAAAACAGTTCATTCAAAGCTTAAGTTCATTATGGGATAATTGTGGGTGTGAAGCTGCATCTTGCTACTTTACACTGCAGTAGGCAGAACAAACCGGGTCTGCAATAACTGTCCATCAATACAATGAAAAGTATAAAATCCGTTACAAACACAGTTACTGGAAAATGAGTAGCTTCAGGATTGGTTTTGAACTTTCGATAGGAGATCCAAGTAACAAAATAATGAAATATCTATTTCAACAGGTTCACATTTAACTGCATTCGTATTTAGTATAAAGTAATTTGGTGAAATTTGAGTTTTCAAAACATATTAGTGCACGTGCATAATTGATTTTTCCAAATTTGATGCATACTCATTTGAACTCCTTAAAAAGCCTTAGCTCCCAGATATGAAATCAAAAAGATCTCTATGCCAAGTACAAAACATGTGCCAGTTTGATTAATAAAGATTTAGAATTTCAGCAAATAGTTAAACAGTACCTTATGAACAGTGCTATGTTGTGACACTGCTAACTGCTGTGCCTGTACTTGCTGATGTTGTGGTTGCTGCTGAACTCCATTGTTCTCTCTGTGCCAGTAAACTCTAATAAATCTGTTATTCAATACTGCTGCAGTACTGGAAATAGCCCGTTTTGCTTCCTCGTTCTGAGAGTACTGAATAAGAGCTGCTTCAGGATCACCACTAAACGCAACCTGGGAGGGTGTTATTGGCAGAAAATTGTATGTTAAAATATAATGCTTGTACATTCATCTGACAAAAATAAGACCTTTATCTTCTACTTTTGCTTGGGAACAAACTTTAGCTGATCCAAGTAGGATTTCTTGCGTCATTAAAATTTATAACTAAGGATCTCGTAGCAGTGATAGCATCCCTGCTTCTGGGCCAGGAAGTCCACACTCAAGTCCCACCTGTCCCCAAGGTATATTATAACATATTCAAACAGGGTGATTGAAAGCATATTTTCCTTAAAAATACCAAAATCTGGTAAGTAAAGTTAGCTGAAATGTTTTAAAAGAATTTGTGCATGAGCAATTGAGCTATAGTCGTTCATCTCATTAAAAGAAATCTTGGCCTGGTAAATTATTAAACTTGTCTACTCCATTGCAGTGCAACAGCGATTGATTCAAATGTTAAGACAACAAAACTGCATGTTGAATAAGAAAATATATGGCTGCAACATTAATATTTCAACAAGCATATTTATGGCCCTGACTTTGTCTTTCAAATTTGAAGGCATTATTCTTGAACAGATTTTTAAAGATACGAGTCATGAACTACGACTTTCTGACAACATATGGTATGGGTGCATCTTGAATTTTTTTATGAAAGCCAACTGTAACATGATTGCAAGTTGTTACTGAGCTTTAGTTTTAACATTAAACAGAAATAAATTTCTCCAGTTTGCAACCTAGCCTGCACTGGGTCCTGCTTACTCATCACCTGTGTTCTTCATGATTAACAACTGTCATCAGGAACATCGTTCCTACATTGACCCTAATAGTCCTATTAGAACTTTAGAGGTTTCTATGAGACGGCCAACATGTCCACCCATTCTTCTGAAGTCTAGTGAACAGACCTAACTGATCCAGTCTCTCTTCAGATGTGACATCTAGTTGTCTCATCAAGTCTATGCCAGCTCTTTGTGGGGCAATTTAGTCAGTGCCCTTCATCCTGAAAGCACCGAAGATTTATTTCTTTGAAGTGCGCATACAACTGCCTTTAAATACATATGTCATTTCTGCTCCCGCAATTCTCTTAAGCAGAGTTCCAGCTCATTTGCACTTTTCGCATAAAAAAAGGTCTCCTTTGCATCACCCTTGGATCTCTTGCTAAAAGTCTAAATGCCCTATTCTTAAGCAGTGCCTCAGAACTGGGAATGTTTCGTTTCCACATCAGTTGTTTACATTTTCTGAAACAGGCAATAAATTTATTGGCCACATGCAGAGCTTCAAGGGTTGGGCAGATAATAATGTTCCTGATGACTGGGGAGTCCAGAAGCAGTGGTCGCAAATTAAGGATACTTAGATTAGCCAGTTAGGACTGAGATGAAGGGAAATTTCTTCACCCAGAGAGAGTGGTGAGTTTCTGGCATTCTTGCCAGAGAAAGCAGTTGAAGCCATAACAATGAATGTTTTCAAGAATGAGATATATATATAGTTCTTGCAGTTAAAGGGATTAAAGTGCATGATGAGAAAACTGGAACAGGACAGTGAGTTGGATCATCAGCTGTGTTCACATTGAATGACGGGGCCGACTTGAATAGCTGGTAGAGCTTCTGGGGTTTACATGCTCTCCAACACCTCAACTTCATCTCTGCATGCTCCTGACAAAGTCTCTCAATATGTCTGCTGCCTTTCAAATGAACCTTCTTCACTTTGGCTGGTCACAAGGCCGGAGTTGGCAGAAATGCCTGGCCTCCTGAGGGATATCCTCAAAGCATCTCTGAAGTAAACCTGCTGACCCCTGGAAACCTCCAGCTACAGAGTTCAAAGAGTAGAACAGCTGTTTCAGGAGTTTAGTGCAAGGAATGTGAATGACACATCTCTCCCCCCAGTGATTGGGAGCAATAAAAGATTTTGGGAAATATCCTCTGGTCCAATTTACAGGAAGAGTTTCTTTGCAAACGTTCTCCAAACTGGTCTTAATCTTGTACAGCTCTACCTGTATCTCCCCTCAATCTCCTTTGCTGCAAGAAAACAATCCAAGCTTCTCTAACCTAACCTTGTAGCTAAAACCCACATTTTTGAAAGCATTCTAGTTAATCAGATGGATCATTTTCTTTTGCAAAGATGAACTTTAAACTTAATGGCAATATTTTTAATCTTTATTATCCTTCCCTGTTCTTGCAGTTATTTTGTAAGAAAGTAAGTGTTTAAATACTAAACACACACTCGGAAGATTAACAAGTATGTTTTATTTTCACTATACTGGATGCAGTGCAGCAAACATTTTATTAACAGCTATCTATGGGGCTAGGAGTTGGTTGATTGATCAAATATTCCGGATAATCAAGGAGGTACGCACAACCGTAGAAAACCCTGACTAACCAAAGCTTCAAGGCATGAACATTCCTCAAAAAATATATGTAAAAACATCAACACACCTCCTAAAATCAATGTAAAGACCCAGTAAGTAATGGAAATTTAATGAAGGGGATATACACATCACTGCTGTACTTTATTTACATCACAATTCTTGTCGGTTGATGAGGTGCCAGTTAAAACAAAATTTGCTGTATTTGAATTCAGCCTGATGATACAAGTCCTGATACAAGTCAAATTGATTTGGATTAGATAATCACTAATTTTCCGCTAATATTCAGGGTCCAATGCTGGCTTTCATCAAAATTAACTTTCACGCTTACTTTGAAAGTAACGAGTTAAAGCACATTGATGGCGAGAGTAATACATGCTTTTATCTTGCGTATGGAATAGGCTTTTGCCTAAACTGTGTAGCTGGAGGTCAAAAATAAACTAACATTTCAATCATTAGCACTGAAACCTATTTCTGTGATGTATAGATTTTCATCTGAAAGCAGCTAACTGTTGAACAGAGGAAATATCTAATATCAATGCTCCTTTACAAACTTGAGGGGAAAAAAAAAAAGAGTTTTAAATAAAGGAATTAAAATTCTTCTGGCTCAGTCTCCTCACCTGAATGTTGACAATAGTACCAAATTTACTGAAATGTTCATTGAGCTGGGTAATGGTGTTCATTTCCCTTGGGATTTTGCGGACCTCTAGCTTGGTGTTATCATAGGTGTGTGGAGTCTTCTTCTGAAATCCTTGTTTGCTTTGATGATTGAAGTTTTGCCTGAATTTTGAAAAAGTGTAATATTTACATAATGGCAAAGACACAAGCATTTCATAGTTAGGCTAAAGATTTGCCTTCAACAAAGATTCACGAAATTTACTTGTGTCAAAGTTAAATTCTACTACAGATTTCAGTTTTGAAGAAAATTGAAATCTTTATATTCATTAAACTGCTACTAGAATATCCAACTTCTAATCGGCCTGATGCTGCAAAATATTCATCCCAATTTAGTGATTTGGAAATAGCTAGAACAGCAAATGTGCACATATATAATTACCCACCCCCACCTTTCCCCAAAATTCTAAGTTCTACAGCAGCACAACAATATTATGCATCAAAGATGATAGATTTCAACCAAAACAAAAACACACAACATAACAAACTTCCAATTTCAACATAATCAAGGAACGTGCAAACAAAGACTAGATTTGAATTTAAAATTCAAACCAAATTCATGTCTTGTTCTATAAATTGCCCTTTGACTTGGGATTAGACCACAGATTGATGTAATATGTCAGGAATTGTTTACATTAAGAGCAACAGAAACATCTTATTAATAAATTAATCTATAGGATGAGTGAGTATAAATCTACACCAGACTAGTGGAACACAATCCTTCTCACTGCTGATCGCAAGGCCCAGGTGAAAAATCTGGCCTCCATAATCAGCACGCAGCACATTTGTCCATGCAGAACCTACATTAGGAGTATTTGTTCTTCAAAATATATGTATCACCCATTCCTCACAGTGGTAGCTCTTGCCCCCAAAAAACACAAATGTTCACAAAAACATCTTTGGATATCAGGGTCCAACATTACTTTTCTATCCACGGTTTTTTTGTAGGTGGTCCATCCACAGTTACAACAGTTCTTTTCCTAGATTCTGGTTCAATAACTTCACGTGAAACATTGTTGCTTGTTGTTGTAGCTGCACAGATCTCCGCTTGGTTTACCTTCACAGGCACTGCAAGTGTTAATAAGAAGATTAACAACATCTGTTAGTCACCTAAATACACAAACAGCATAACCAAAATTGCACACAGCATACCAAATACCTTCTGAAATGTTATTTGGTTTCAACTTGGTTACATTTTAAAGTCAAAGCTACCCATCAGATCAAAACCATTAAGTTACAAATTCTCATTTGATATCTTTGGCATGCAGCTCCACAGAGAGGTAAAAATAGAAAATTATGTCATGTTAGCACCTCAGTACAAAGATATTGTGCTGTGCAGATTCAAAAACACTTCAGATGCACTTGGTGACATATTATCTGCCTCCATCATGTGGGGTTCTGCTGCATCTGACTTCAGGCTAATTGGCATTCAAGGGCAACAACATCTCTAAAAACCAATCCAAAACGCAATGACCTGCAATTAACCCCACCAACAGATGATAAAGATTAAAACGTATTGGAAAATAGCTTGACAGTAAAAACAAAAATGTAATCCATTTCACCTTGTTCAAGTCTATTAAAATTCTCCCAGATTAGACAGAAGTCTTGTCTCTCACTAAAACGAAAAACTAAAAAGCTCAAAACTACAATTACTGAGCCAAGTTGAAACAGGAAACAGCATTCATACCTCAATTTAAAATAATCAAATTGAGACTATACCACTATTTTGAGCTCCAAGCCAACTTAACTGTAACAAAATTTCAAAGAGTAGCTCTTAGCCTCATGTTTTGCTTTTGTGTATTGTACAATACAGGACAAACTGTTTACTCATCTATAAATTAAACTTTTTGAATTAAGAAACAATAATTAAGTATAGCTCAAGTTTTAATGTCATTAATTGGTAGGGACAAAGGGACCAGATACAATGTGCCACTACAATTTGGGATTCTAAGTGAGTTGGCTAATTCAGCAACTCAATCTATATTTTTGCTATTTAATAGGTTTCGTGGATCGTTGTATCTTGGTGCTTAATGACTCTACGGATTCAGCCTACAAATCGTTGTTTCCTCATCATAAATTCAAGTTAGTCAGTGTTTCAATATGTTTTTTCTACTATTCAAATGATTGAGATTAACATCACAGTTCAACTCACACGGAGTAGAAACTGCTCGGTTTCTACATAACCGATTAAGCACTTGAATTAAAAATATTTGGAAAAACTTCTTCTGAAAAGGTTATGCTCAAGAACTATTTTTGCAAGAAAGTAGTTTAGATATCTTAGCCTCGCCACCATTATCAGATCTGAAAGTTTTAAATAGTATTTCTACTAACGAATTTTCAATGTAAGCACTGTACAAAATCAAGGCTTATGCTAAATAAGTCTTCAAAACTGTCAGAACATACAGCAGAGTCAAAATTTCAGTGTTCTGATAACTCCTATATTGTGACATAAATTCTGAAACATGTTATTTGTAAGAAATTCTAAAACTAACTGAGGACTACCTGATAATTGCCTGTCACAGACAAATGCAGCATATTTTACCTCGTGATGGGCCATCCATGGTGCTGGAAGTTAAGCCAATCAGATTTGGGCGCTCAGTCTGAATTCGTGGGATGTAGTGTCGATATGGAGGCCTGGCACCACCAGTAATACTGGGAGCTTCAGGATTATAGCCATCAGGCTCATAGTTATCTGAAACAGAGAAGCCGTATAATAATCTTTTATTGAACCTAAGTGGAACAGCAAGGCAGTGTGGAATCTGGTCATCATGGGTTCTCAGAAACGTACTTTTAGAAGCCAAGCTTAAATGAACTGGAATCCAACCATATACTATTCCATAACTGGTGGCAAGATTTTTTTTAAATTCATCCACAGTTTATACATTGCCACGTACAGCACCGACTTAGGTACACAGTACCTAGGCACAGCTTCTTTAGCTACAAGATAGAACAGGGAACAGTACAGGCCCTTCGGCCCACTATGTTGTGCCAAACTATTATCCGACTAAGATCAAACTACCCTGCATAACTACTAGACAATAGAAAAATAAAAATGTCCAGCATTGCAGAAATAAAAGTTCAGAACATCCAGACAGATTTTTACAATTGGCAGTCGTTACATATCGCCATTAGGCCAGCTTTTTGTTCCAGGTTTTTACCAAATTCGAATTTCACCATCTGTCATGGTGCGATTTGAACCTATGACCCCTGAACATTTGAACAGACAGTCTGGATTACCAGTCCATTACCATGACACCACAGCCTACTTCTTATTCTAATGAAAAACTATAAATGATTCAGCGCAACAGGAAAATCATTCGCTCAAGAATTCCCGACTGAGGTTTGCCAACCCTAGTAGTGTTGCAAGCTCCAAACCAGCAATAGCCACGGTGAACCTCAAACTTATCCCCAACAGCTGTGTGCCCTTCAAAATGCATTTTGATTCAAATAGAGGGCATGGTCTAATATATTGTTTGGGACACAAAAGGGCTGTAGGTGGGATGCACTGTTTCAAAAATTATTAATTATCATTACACATATTGGACAAAAACAGGGTTTGTTTTTTATCATGATGGGGCCAGTATTTTTTGACAAAATGGTCGGTAGCATTTAAGATACAAAAGGTTGGGAACTGCTAGGATAACCAACTGCTCAGTTCCTGCTGTTTGAAAGTGCATGAGAAAAGGCAAGTATTGATTTTACCTCTTTTTCATCAAATCTCCCATGGTAGGTGAAATGATAGGAAATTCAAAGGAGAGATGTGGTGGTGGGGAAGGAAAGAAGATATTCCATCCCTTCAACAACTGTTATACACTGCTCCCCTCCAGGCTGACATTACACAAAGTCTGACATATGAAAATGGGTTCATAACAGAAAGAAGTTTGGGAAGCACTCATTTAGCTGCTGTCAAACAAGGATGAAAATTTACAACACAAACATCAGAAGTGCATATAAATCCAGCTACCTAAATTTTATATAAATGTGAAGCGAAATGTGAAATGCGTTCCGTAATTTATAAAATAGTTAACACAACTCCATCATAACAGCTCTGGTGGTAAAGCAGCGAGTACCTAAGCCATATTGACCAAGAAAGTCCCAAAATGCAACTACTCATCCATGCTTAAATAGATAATCCAACTGTGTTCATGCCATGGTTATCCCAATGGCCCTCAGTACTCAAGGCTCGAAAAAGAAAAAAAAACGATTCTGAAAGAGCTAAAACACTTAAACTGAAAGTTTTCCATCAATCCTTGCTGGTAAGTGCTCATTAGTTAAATTCGAACATGAGTAGGCCTTTCAGCTCATTGAATGGTGGAGCTGGCTCAATCAGATCATGAATAATTATCTAGCTCAATATCACTCCCCACTCCCTGCCATTTTAATCTCTTGATGCCACTAGTCTCCAGAAATCTATTTCTGTTTTGAACCTGCTCAAATGATTACCATAGTGGAATGTTGAGGCTCAGGTAATTCCAAAGACTCGCCACTCTCTGAAACGAGAAGGCCCTCCTCATATCTGTCTTAAATGGTTTATCCGAATCCTGAGATTATGTCCCCTTGTTTTAGACTAATTAGGGGAAACATCTTATCTAGATCCACTGTGTCATGCTCTGTGAGAATTTTCTAAGTTTCAAAGTCACCAATCATTCTTCAAAACTCGATGTAATACAGATTCAGTCTCATCAATCTCTGCTCAAAAAGACGCTCCTAACATTCCAGGGATTAATCTTGTGGATCGCTGCTGCACTCCCTCAATGGCAAGCTTATCCCCTCCTTACACCAGGAGTCAAAGCTGTACTCACTTTTCCAGGTGAGATACAACTACAGCAAGGCATCTTAACATCTGTACTCACAATCCCTTGTTATGAAGGCCAAAGTACTACACGCTATCCTAATTGCTTACTGCTCTAGTGTGCTAATTTTCAGCAACTCATTAACAAGTATAATTGCACTTCTCAACCTCTCATCATTTGAGAAATATTCTTCCTTTGTTTTTTTGTTTGTTTCCTTTGTTTCCACTCGAATGTTATTTGCTGACTTGTATGGAACCTCATCATTATCAAAACATATTCTGAAAATCTAAATCTTGTCTTTATCAATGCTAAAAATAACATCCTTAAAAAAACTTAAAATTCATTGTCCAAATTTGGTGTTCTTTTCTAGAGGTCCAGTTAGCACATCCTTTATAATATTTATAAATATTATTGCATTCTGATATTTTCACTACTACTGATAAAAAACTAATTGGTCTTAGTTCGCCATGCTCCTCCTTCCTTGCTGCTTAAATAGTAGGATTACATTTGCTACTTTCCAATCTACAAGAACCTTTCTTGAATCTACAGAATCTTAAAAGATAACTGAGGAAGCTCAACTGGTCCATGGGTTTTGATCTTAAATTAACTTTTCGAGAACTACCAATTTACTAATGCCATTTATTTTTACTTCATCATTTTCACAAGCCCCCGGTTGCTAGTATTTCTCGGAGATTTTCTGTGGTTTCTTCGGTGAAGAGACTTAAATAAACAGTTCAGTTTCTCCACTATAAATTCTACTGTCCCAACGTGCAATGGGCCACAATCTGTCTTTGTTTTCTCCTTTTCCTTTTCAAAATACCGAAAGTAGCTTTTACCATCTGCCTTTGTTTCTCATGAGTTTACACTCATTCTCTTTTCCCTTCCTTATCAGTTATTGTGTCATCTTTTCCAGGGTTCTTAATTGCTTACAATCCTCAAGCTTACCAATTTTTTCCAGCATCCTTATAAACCACTTCCTTTGATCTTCATGACCTTCTTTCGCTAATCATAGTTAAACTTACTTTTCCATTTGTAAGTTTGTACCTTAGAGAAACTTTCAACTGTTGCAGACAATGTAGCATTTCCTTAAACAGTAGCCATTGTTTTTGTAGCAAAATCTTTGTGTATTTTCCCAATTCACCACAGCCAATTTGCCCCTCATACTTTCAAAGCTTCTTTTCTTCAGATTTGAGACCCTAATTTCATAATGAACTGTATTGAAACAAATCTATTATATTATAGTCATGATTTTCCCAATGCTCATTCAATTCGATCACGGTTGATCTGTCTGCATTTTGAATTCCACATTCCCATTTAGCACCCCAGATAGCCTTTGATTCCTCTGCAAATAAGAATCTATTTATGATCTCTATTTCCATGATAATTTCGCTGATCTCTAAGGGCACCCATGTTTAAATTCACTAATCTCTACAATATGTTTACCTCTCAAAGGATTTACAATTTGTTTTTGTACATCACACTTAAGTTTACTTTCATTCTATTTTTTTCCTTCCAGCAAGCTTGGGTCATACTTTGCTGAATTCTAAAATCCTCTCAAACCTTAGGCTGACTCCCTTTTTTTTAAGGCAGCAATCCTTCAATCTAATCCTATTGTTAACTTCTTTCAATAGTCACAGTCACACCACTTTTCCCATAGGATTTTTATTCCTCTAAGATTCTGCTCTGGCTAAGAGAATCTGTCCATCCTCCATGACGATTCTACCAGTGCCAGCAAATTCAGACTGTTTCCTCCCATGTTGAGATGGCGCAGTCCAAGACTGGGAAAGAGGTACTCAACACAGTCCACAAAACTGTCAACAGTCTTTCCCATGACAAGTTTGTGACAGTTAATCAGCTATGCTACCACCAAATGTGCATGGGGGCACTAACATTATTCAGTTTCCTTTTAAATGTATTGATATTATTCATCTCTATGCTCCACATGATATAACTTCCAAATGCTCATCAGTCTAGGTGAAAAAGGTTTCTCTCAAATTCCTGACCAGTTTTATTCATTTTCAGTGTCTTCCATCCAATCTAAGGTTTTGTTTTTAAATTTGATTATTGAATTCAATTGATACATCCAGATTGTTAATTCACAGCTAAAAGTAAGAATATTTCAATTGAAGAATAGAACATTGATTTTTAAAGGTGTTTACAAATTATGATATTAGTCAATCAATCAGTTGCAAGCTATCTTCAATTCATTGACATTCTCTCAACAAGTAAGGCCATAGCTGAAATCTACAGAAAGCTAGGGAATATGCACATCTTACTGCACGTACAAAGAGGCAGGTATTTTGGGTCTCCTGATGGACGTAAGAAAGGATGCACCCAAATCAAGAAAGATTGCATGGTTCACTTATTGTAGTCCAGTCAGCCAGTCCTAATTTATCCCATCCAACTTGCTCTTAGATTGTTCTAAGGAAAAGGCAATTGACTGGGTCTAACTGGATTGCTCTCTGAAACACCTAGAATAGACCCGATAGATTAAACAGTCTCCTTCAATGCTGCAGGCAAAGACACATGGAAACAAGCACCAGGATATATACACAAAAGTAATTAGCTGCATTTGTATACTATATATGATTTGATTCATAAATATCATTTTGAATATTTATTTTGTAGTGAGTTTCACTTCTGTATTGTGACCAAGCAGACACTGCGATGGTCAACTACCAAAGGAAGATAAGATCGTAACTGGAAAATTGAGGTTACATTTACATGACACAGCCAGTGCAGACACTGAAGGAGATCAGGTCAGAGAAAAGCTGCTGTCCATCCTGCTCCTCAGTTGGTCACCATGCAGCTGATGGCATAGACTGTGTCTTCATGATGGCAAGGTTATGCAGTCTGACACCAACCCCAGCAAAGCTCAAGGGCAGCTCAGGCAGTGCAAGTATAGTTTCACAAGTCCAATGGTATACCCACATTTTGTGTAGCAGTACAGCTTATCCCTTAAGTTCAACATGTTCACGAGTTCTACAAATCATTTTTCAGTTTTTGACTTGGTGTTTTAGAGAGTTGATGAACATATTTTACACCAACTGTACACAGCTTTAAAATTAAGTACTATCATATTTAAGTAAAAACTACTAAGCTATTTCTAAGGTATCAATCACAATGGTGCAAAAGGAGGGGAGACAATAAATAAAACAACCAAATAAGTCAGAATAACTATCGTTAGAGAAAAAGTGCTAGTGAAACTAATGCATCTAAAGATTGATAAGTCCTCTCACCCTGATGGGATACATCCTAGGATAGTAAACTGAGTAGCTACAAGAAGTAATGGATGCACTGGTAGTAATCTCCCAGGAGTCCTTAGATTTTTGAAAAGTCTCAGAGATTTGGAAAAAATTTTAAAAGGGAAGGAAACAAAATAAAATTTAACTATAGACCAGTCAGCTTAACATCTGCTAATGGCAAAGCTGTAGAGTCTATTATAAAAGATGTAACAACAGAACATTTAGAAATACAGAATAAGATCAAACAAACTCAGGAAGGCTTCATGAAGGGAAAATCATGCCTGACAAATTTCCTAGAGTTCTTTGAGGTGGTAACAAGCAGGATAGATAAAGGGGAAGCAGTGTTGCAATATAGTTGGATTTTAAGAAGGCAGTTGCCAAGGTGCCACACATTAGGCTACTAAATAAGTTAGGAACCAATGATGTGGGGGGTAGCATATTAGTATCTAGAGAAGACTAGCGAACCAACAGGAGACAGTGAGTTAGGATAAGGAGAACATTTTTTGGATGGTCACCTGTAACTCATGTTACACAGGTCAGTGCTGGGCCATTATTATTTACATTATTGGATGAGGAAAGTGAATGTATGATAGGCACATTTGCAGATGACACAAAAACGTGTGGAAAGGTGAATAGTGAGAATGACAGAGACTGTACAGGGATACAGACAGGTTAAGCAAGTAGGCAATAACTTGGCAGATGGCATATAAATGTAGGAAAATGTAAGGTTATCCATTTTGGCAAGGAGAGGAACTGAATATTATTAAAATGATGAAAAACTGCAGACAGCCACAGAACAAAGGGATTTTGACACCTTGTCCATGAAACACAAAGTTAGCATCTAAGTTCAGTAGGTAATAGGGAAAGCAAATGGAATGCTGACCTTTATTTCAAAGGGAATGGAGCATAAAAGTAGAGAGGTATTGCTAAAACTATATAAGGCATTAATCAGACCACAGCTGGAACACTGAACCAGTTTTGATCCCTTATCTAAGGAAAGATATACCAGCGTTGGAAGCAGTCCAGAGAAGGTTCAATGAGCTGATACCAGGTTTGGAGGGATTGTCTGATGTGGAGAGGTTGAGTATATTGGGCTTGTACTCATTGGAATATGGAAGAATGAGGGGCAACCTCACTGGAACACACAAGATTCTTGAGGGACTTGACAGGCCAGATGCTGAAAGATTCTTTCCCTTTGTGGTAGAGTGAAGGACCAGAGGGCACAAACTCAGAATAAGGAATCACACATTTAAAACAGAGGTGAGGGGGAATTCCTTCCCTCAAAGGGCAGTGAATCTGTGAAATTCTTTAGCGCAGAGGGTTGTTGAGATTGGGTCATTAAGAATATTGAAAGGCTGGGACAGGCAGGGTTTTTTTTAAACCAGTAAGGGAATCAAGGGATATGGGAAAAAGGCAGAAAAGTGGAGTTGAGGATTGTCAGATCAGCCATGATCTCACCGAATGGCGGAACAGACCTGATGGGTTGCTCCTATGTATTATGGTCTTATGAGTAAATCATACCAATTTGCCAAAAACACAGGTTTCATTACTGTCTAACAATTGCATACAATTTTATGGGACTTTACAATAGAAATTGTTATAAAAAGCGTAAATAATTAAATTCACACAATGTCCACAACCGAGCGCTTAAGTTTAGATTCATCAAGTTGAGGCTAGGTCTTCAAGGAGTAGCTGCAAAATTTGTTGAGTATGTTGATGAAGAAAATTTAATGAGCTACATATTCTGCAAAAGGCATTTTTGACGTGCAGACACACAACAGTGGACAAGTCTAAATAAGAAACACCGGACCAAAACTAAAACCTTAAACATTTTAAATTGCAAGCAAAGTGAAAATGTATAATTTTGATCAGGTGACAAACTGAAGCTTAAGTTTACCATGACAAGATCATTATTAATATGGCAATATTGGAATTTAAAAATACTTGCAAGTACCAGAAACAGTCATAAAATGATGTTCATTCTAGCTTATGAATAAGATAACGACTCCTTACATTCTGAAGTCACATATGGTGGATACTGAGGTAAAGGTGGCGGCCTCAATCCCGGAGGTGGCATGGTAGGTACTGTACTGGTCCCAGAGACTTCAATGTTGTCTACACCACTTTTTGGGATTGGATGTGGTCCTATAAAAGATAACACACAATATTCAGCATTCGTATTGGCAAGTACAATACAGTGTAAAAACTAGACCCATTTGTTTGAAAATCATTCATAATGTTGCTTTTGATTGACGGCTTTATTTCAAAGGGATCACATCAGCCCTATTCACAGCTACTCTCACAATTTAGTAACAAAGCTACAATTACTACTTCAGGTATTTTACAGCCTTAAGAAAGATGTTCTTTTCGGCACAACAAAAATAATTTCATCATTCAAGCTGGGATTGAGTAAGTGGGTTTGTTATTTTATCTCATGTCTACTTTTACTTTTCCCCCCTACAAGAGCACTGACTTAGACCAGGGCATAGGTTTCATTGGCACCAATGTTACTTTTTTCCTTGCTTAATTGAAAACCTTTATGTTTCTGAGCCTTTTTACAAGTGGGGTCAGAAAAGGGCACACTGGTTGAAGTGGAATGGAGGATGTCCAATCCTCACTTACATTTTAGTGGAAGCAAAAAAATAAAAAAAAATTGATATACATTTTGCATAATACAGATCATAGAATCATAGAATCCCTAGAGTGTGGAAACAGGTCCTTCGGCCCAACAAGTCCACACCAACCCTCAGTGGATCCCACCCAGACCCATCCCCCTGTAACCCACTTAACCTACACATCCCTGAACACTATGGGCAACTTAGCATGGCCTGCACATTTTTGGATTGTCGGAGGAAACTACGCAGACACGGGGAGAACGTGCAAACTCCACACAGACAGTCGCCCAAGGGTGGAATCAAACCCAGGTTCCGGGCGCTGTGAGGCTGCAGTACTAACCACGGAGCGACTGTGCCACGGTCTTTAACAACCTCATTACAGCCCCAAATTTTTATTTACTTTTGCTTCACTGAAGCGATGTCTTTATGTTCTCATAAGGCTAAAAATTGTGAAGCTATTCGTGCAAGTCAGCAGAATGATGTTTTGTCAAATTATCTACTTGTTGAAAAGGCTTCAGCATATATCAGGGCACTACAAATGTAAAAAGGCAGGAAAGGGTTTCAAGAATAAAGTAATAAAATTCCCAATGCAGAAGTGTAATTAACACTTCTCAGTCAAGGTAAGCCACTGCCTGAAGATGCAAAGTCACAAATGAATGGGTTTTGCAGCATACTGTCTCTTTCCACACAGACTGAAATAGCAGGGTTTGCTGCCAACAAACAAATTACAAAGGAAATACATCTGGAGTTTTGCCAATGGCGATCCTGAAAGCAGTAAAAATATCCAATACCAATTCAATAGTTTTCAATTGGATGAAGAGTTCTGCAGATGTGTCAACAAGGTAACTGAGCAGCGAAAATGTTAAACCAGATCTCGAGACAGTCCCTGGCCCAAAAGTGGCAGTAACTTTGGGATAATCTATATTCAACATGGATGATCTTGATGTTAGCTGTAACTTACAACAGGCTTTTATTCTGGTCCGATATCACTCTCTGAATAATTGGCATTTCATGTGATGAAAATGACATAAAACTTCAATCAACTAAAATGGTTACTTTTTCTTGTATTAAAAATGTTACTTTGATCAGTCTTCCCACAACCATGTCATTTCAAAAATGAGTGCCCATCCCAATGCCCAAATAACTTTACAATTGAAACATATTGAAGTAACTCTGATTTTTAACTTTAGGTATCGTCATTTCTTGAGGGAGGAATAATGAATATTTAAGAGTCATCTTTTAACTAGACAATTCAACTTTTCTATCTCAGCAATTAAACAAACATTCAAAGGTAGAAATAAAGGAGAAGAGAAACTGACAATTATAGGCAGTTTAATATTGTTGACGAGAACACTTTTAAAACAATAATTCAGAAGAAGAGTTAATAGCCATTTAGACAAAATGTTGACTGATAATAAGAGTCAGCATAGATCCGTGCTGAGTAAATCAAACTTGAATAACCTGAGTTTTGGTTGAGGTAATGGAAAGGTTGAATGAGAACAATGCAGTGCATATAGTTTCAAAGGTGGATGATAAAGTATCACAATAGCCATTTAGCAAAATTTAAGCCATTGGAATAGTAGTAACAGTGTAGTTCTAAAACTGGCAGAGATACAAATGGTTATTGTTACAGTGAGTTACTATTTTTCAGGGCCACTCCTGCTTTGATACACATTAGCAAATTAGTCATGGGGCACAATTTCAAAATTTCCAAGTTGCATAAAAACTTGGAAGAGTACACAGAATGAGAAACATACAGACTGCATGAGGACACGGTTACAAAACTGAAGTGCATGTGACAAATGCGATTTGAAGAAAGCAAGTAACAGGAAGAGATGAGACTAAAATTGGAACGATACAGAGATTAGCATGGCCACTGCACAAGGATGACGTGAATATTCATGAAGCGTTCCATTCTCTGTATCTGAAGTTGACTGACCATATGGTTGAGGAAAAGAAAGCACAAGTTGCCATGAAGGGTGCTAAGAAAGCAGCAAAGATGGTACCAGTAAAGAGCAACAAGAGGAGAAGTAAGTAAGTTATGCCATGTAAATGTACAAATGATCAAGCAGATTCACCACAACACCAGCACCTCCAAGGCCATGAGCAATCATGGACTCATTCATCAATGATATTTCCCAGCACATCATAGGGGAAGCTTCCTGCCTGGCCAGTTACAAGTGCAGCACCATCAGCTCATGGGGAAATTCAGACTGCCATGTGCCTGCTGCTGCCCAGGGAGCTAGCCAAGCACGCTGTGTCAGAAGGCACAAAGAAGGTGACCAAATACACCAGCTCCATGTGAAAAAAACACACGGCAATGAAAATAAACGTACAAATTTAGAGGTTGGGTGCGGCAGGAAGAGGTGAAAAGACTTGGGAGAATTTGTGAATGAGTCTTGAAAGACAAATTAACAAAGCAGTCAATAAAGCATATAGAATTCTGGCTTTATTTATACAGCTACAGTTGCCAGGAGATTGTCCAACATTTGTAAAAGACAACTTCAGCCTCAGATGGAACATCCTTCCTAAAATGCAGTTCTGAAAATTGGAAGCAAAAGTCAAAATTTGAGAGATGGTATAGAAAAATTACCAGAATGGTCCCAGCAATGAGGAACTGCGTTAACATGGATAGCATGGAAAAGCTGGGATTGTTTTTAAAGCAAAAGGCTAAGAGGAGATTTGATACAGATTCTAAAATCGAAGGAATTAAGTAGAGCAAAGAAAGATAAACTATTTCCAGTGGCTGAAGGTTTAATAACAAGAAGGCACAGATTTAAAGTCATTGGCAAAATAACCAAAGGCACCAGAGAATATTTTTTTTTTGTGAAATGCTTGAAGGTTTGGAATCCACTAACCAACTGGACGGTGTAAACAGATCTGATGGTAGCTTTCATGAAGGAAATAAATAAATTCTTAACAGATGGAAAGAAATGCAGAAAAAGCTAAGGAATGAGATTAATTTGAATGTTTTTCCAAAGAGCATCTGGTTCTTTCAGACTAGATGGGATGAATGACCTCTTTCTTTGCTCTATGACTATTTCACAAAAACAGGAGATGACAACTGTAATATACAGAACTGGCTAGTTTTCAAGCAAAAAAATCTCTCTTGGGAAATCACATGTTAGCATGTTATAGACATTAAGTGATAATATATCATTAAATGCAAATCCCAAGTTACTACTGCAATTAAAAATGTATAATTTTTTTCAAAAGTAATTTTAAAAAGGTACTCACGATTCTACTGGGGGTTCCTGAGCTACAAAATTTAATACAGCAACTCACTAAACACATTTGAGATGTTGTCTTTGGCTGAGAAGCTTTCACATATTCATTTAACTGTTACTTTTTTTCTGATTTTATTTTTAAACTTTTGTACAATACTGCAAATCATCATGGAATGTTAAGCCAACCATCAAATTAACCTTACAAAGCATCCTCAGTTCTTGTACCTTCCTTACTTTTCCAAAAAAATAATCCCAGCTCTCTCATTAAATCTATTTTAGTTCACGGGTAATAATGACTTGAGTTTGCATTACTCAGGGGTGTTTCAAACAACCAAGCATGTTAAAAAAACCGTAACAGAGATGTTTTAAACAAAACTGCATCTTCAGAAAGATTTTAATATTCAGAAGAATACCAATATGTGGCATGCACCACAGTTAGAGTACTATAATGCTTAGCCCTCAAATTATAGAATCCATACAATGTGGAGGCAGCCCATTCATCCCATTGAGTCTGCACAGACCTCCGAAGAGCATCCCACCCAGACAAACAGCACCCCCCACCACCAGCCTTTCCCTGTAACCCTGCATTGCCCATGGCTAAGTCACATGGCCTGCAAATCCCTGACCACTATGGGGCAATTTAGCATGGTCAATCCACCTAACTAGCACATCTCTGGACTGTGGGAGGAAACCACACCACTCAGAGGAAACCCATGCAGACATGGGGTGTATGTGCAAACTCCACACAGTCGCCCAAGGTAGAATGCTAGAACTGAATCTGGGTCCCTGGCGCTGTGAGGCCACAGTGCTAACCATTGTGCCACCCCAATGTCAGACTTGTTTTGTGACTAATCCAGTAACTTCCTCTGTAATGACTGTAAGTTGTACACCTTTTCAACTTTATCACAATTGCATTCCTAACACTACATGTTGCTATCCTTGCTGGAGGTTGTAGACTTGCTCACCGAGCCGGAGTGTTTGACTGCCGATGTTTTGCCACCCTGCTAAGTAGCATCATTAGTGCGCCTCTGGTGAAGCGTGGGTTTTGTTCCCAGCAGTTTCAGGGTGCTTGTCATTTATATGCCTCGGTTTGCTGGGGTGGTTGGCATCGCTTCCGGTTCGGTTTTTCAGTTTGTATATCAAGTCAGTTCAAGGTGTTTGTTGACGGAGTCCCAGTTGGATTGCCAGGCTTCCAGGAATTCCCTGGCATGTCTCTTTTTGGCTTGTGCTATTGTGGATTTGTTGTCCCAGTCAAATTCATGTCCTTCTTTGTCAGCGTGTATTGAAACCAGTGAGAATTAGTCGTGACTCTTGGTGGATAGTTGGTGTTCGTGTATCCTTACTGTCAGTTTTCTTCCAGTTTGGCCTATGTAATGTTTCTCACAGTTCTAGCATGGTATTTTGTATATTACGTTAGTTTTATTAGTTGTAGGTATAGGATTCTTTACGTTCATCAGTAGCTGTCGCAGTGTGGTTGTTGGTTTGTGGGCTACCCTGATACCTAGAGATCTGAGTAGTCTTGTGGTTATCTCTGATGTGCCTCTGATCGACGGTAGCGTGGCTAGTGTCCCTGGCTGTGTTGTGTTTTCTTGTTGTGGTCTGTCACAGAGGTAATGGCGGATTGTGCTTTTTAGGTATCCATTCCTTTTAAAAACTCCGTGCAAGGGATCCTGTTTTGCTTTGCGCAATTCTGGGTTGTTGCAGCGTGTTGTGGTTCGTTTGAATAATGTCCTGATGCAACTCCGTTTAGGGTGTTGGGGTGGTTGCTGGTGTAATTAAGTATCCAGTCCATATGTCTGGTCTTTCTGTATATGCTAGTCTAGAGTTCCCCGTTCTACCATTATGGCTAGAAAGGTTAATCAGTTATTGTTCTCTTCTTCTTTTGTGAACTTTATTCTGGTGAGGATGTTGTTTATGTGCCGGTGGGTTTCTTCTATTCTCGTGCGTTTGATAATCACGAAGGTGTCATCTACACAGCGGACCCAGAGTTTGGGTTGTACAGTGGGGAGCACTGTCCATTCTAACTTTGCATTACCGTTCTGCAATCAGTTCTCATATTGGGGAGCCCAGTGGTGTTCCATTGATTTGTTTGAATATACGATCGTTGAAGGTGAAATGGGTTGCATAGCACAGATCCAGCAGTTTCAGGGCGCTGTTCTTGTTGGTGTTGTGCAGTGTCTGCCTTCCTGATTCGTCCAGCAGTGTGGCAATTCTCAATTGACGAGATAATGATATCCTTCGACGTAACAGCGCTACTTACATACATAAACATCGAACTAGCCAAAGAGGCAATTGCCACACTGCTGGACGAATCAGGAAGGCAGGCACCCCACGACACCAACAGCATCAACAAGAACAACACCCTGAAACTGCTGGATCTGTGCCTCACAACCCACTTCACCTTCAACAACCATATAGTCAAATAAATCAATGGAACATCAATGGGATCCCCAATATCAGAGCTGATTGCAGAAGCAGTAATGCAAAAGGTTAGAACGGACAGCGCTCCCCACTATAAAACCCAAACTCTGGGTCCGCTATGTAGATGACACCTTCATGATAATCAAACGCATGAGAAAAGAAGAAACCCACTGACACAAACAACATCCTCACTGGAGAAAAATTCATAAAAAGGAAAGAACAATAACTACTACCCTTCCTAGACTTAACGGCAGAAAGTGAGAAAAACAGGGAACTCCAGACTAGCATATACAGAAAGACCACACATATGAAACAGATAATGAATTACACCAGCAACCACCCCAACACCCATAAACGGAGTTGCATCAGGACATTATTCAAATGAGCCACAACACACTGCAGCAACCCATAACTGCGTAAAGCAGAACAGGAGCCCTTATACGGAGTTTTTAAAAGGAATGTATACCCAAAAAGCACAATCTGCCATTACCTCCGTGACAGACCATAACAAGAAAACACAACATGGCCAGACACACTAGTCACCCTGTCGTACATCACAGACACATCAGAGATGACTACAAGACTACTCAGACCCCTAGGTATCAGAGTAGCCCGCAAACCAACAACCACACTGCAACAGCTACTGACGAACATAAAGGATCCCATACCTACAACCAATAAAACTAACATAATATACAAAATACCATGCAAGAACTGTGAGAAACATTACACAGGCTAACTGGAAGAAAACTAACAATAAGAATACATGAACAACAACTAGCCACCAAGACACACAACCAATTCTCACTGGTCTCAATACACACAGACAAAGAATTTGACTGGGACAACACATTCATAATAGCACAGGCCAACAGAGACATGCCAGGAATTCATGGAAGCCTGGCATTCCAACCAGAACTCCATCAACAAGCACATTGAACTGTACCTGATATACAAACCACTGAAAAACAGAACCAGAAGTGATGCCAACCACCCCAGCAAACCAAGGTATATAAGTAACAAGGAGGACAGAACACCGACGCTTCACCAGAGGCGCACTGATGATGTTACTAGCAGGGTGACAAAACGTCTGCAATCAAACACACCAGTTAGGCGAGCAAGTCTACAACCGCATCCACAACCTGAGCTACAAAATCTTCTCAAAAAGCTATCCTTGCTTCTAAGGAAGAATGTCAGATGTACATCCATGTTTCTTAATTCACACTTCCTATGCTGCTCAGCGATTATCTCACAACTGAAATATAATGCTAATTCACAGAAGTAAAATTAAATAGTTGCCACAAGGACAAAAGACCTACTTTAAGTGAACATGAGTTATTACTCAAAAACAACCAAAAGCTTACACAGAATTAACTAAAGTTCACTGAATACATCAAATATGTTTAACTGAGTAGTATTTTACAAAAAAATAATGCTGTACTTGCCAGATACAGGATGGATGCCAGGTGGTGGTGGCTGTCCAGGTGGCGGTAATGGGGGCAACCTCAGGTTTGGAGGAAGACCTGGTAAGGGTGGAGGTAAGTGATGCCCTGGTGGAGGCAACTGATGTCCTGGGGGAGGTAAGCCTGGAGGTGGCGGCGGAAAAGGAATCATTCCAGGAAGAGTCACATCTTCCACGATTAATGGGTCATTCCCATGGTCAAAGAGGCAGAGGTCACCACGCATACAGAAACCTTTCTCTGAAAACAAGGCATGAAATTCAGTACAATGCTTTCTGTGAATTATTTCTAACATATCACTCAGAGTTGGGCACAAAAGGGATTCCACAGTTTGGGGAAAGAAAAAGTAATTTTTTCAGCAATCACCTGATTGGAGTGTTACACATGCATTGCACAGGTCCATAACCACAAATGGCTGACAAATTTATTTTCAATGAACAACATACTACAAATATTTTGCGAGGAATCTATAGTATTTGCTGATTAGTGAAGATTTCCAAAAAGTATCCTGCACTTTTGACACTCAGCTCAGTAGGCATGCATGATGCAGGACATGGCATAGCAATGCTTTTCAGTTCTCAAAGTAGTAAAGCAAGTTGAATAAACAAATTATATCTCAGAAAAAAAACCCATTAAATTCTACTTGAAAAACACTGACTTGGATCTATCTTTATTACAGAGAATTACATAAATATCCTACAATTAAACAGATCATTAGGCCTTACCAGTCTATGCCAGTGTCTACCTTTCGTTCGAAACTTTTCCCAATTATCTTCCTACAAATTTATTTTAACCTTCTATTCCCTTCTATGAATGTCCTTCTTCCTCCTACTTCATCTATTCACTTAACCATGATACATGGTAATGACTTCGACATTCTAGTCACTCTTAGGGTAAAGAAGTTTCTTCTGAATTTCCTGATGTCTCTCTTACATTTATATCCTCTAATTGTGTTCTTCGGCACAAATGGAAACATTTTCACTGCACCCACACTATCAAAGTCTTCATAAATTGCAAATAGCTCCATCATACCACCCTTCAGCATTCTTTTTCCAGAGGAGCTTTAATTTATAGGCAGATTTCAATTGGATACACCACAGCTTTATTTGCCTAGCCATTGCATCGTGGATATTAATGCGGAGTTTGCTATATAGCCATTTCAGTGCAGGATATCTTGACAATATTCAATAAACTTCAAATTGCAACAGTTGGAATTGAATACTGACCCAAAACATTTTTGCCAAAGAAAGCTGTGCATACTTCTTACCATCATAGTCTCTGCATCGACGCTTTGGGGCTGCATTTCTACCAAAGGAATTTGTGCCTGTGTGATTGTTATAGAAATTAGACCAGCTCTCTGTAGTGTTGTCAGAATGGTGGGCAGGAGCTACCACAGTTACTGCACTCGGAGCAGCATGTGCTCCAGAAAAATATTGTTCAGTTGAACTGTTCGATGATGTGCAACTTGGAACATAAATGTTCTCTGAGCCCTCATTTCTTTCCAACTCAAACTTGGATCTGTCTTTATGTTGCTCTGTTCATTTGAAAGAGAGAAAAAAAAGTTAAGCAAATATTGTTTGCAAGCTGTATGTAATTTTCAAAATAAGATTCAATACCAGAATGTGCGAGGTTGTCAAATTAATATGTAGCAAAGCTTCTACCAGAGTCCACTTGCCAACCAACAAGCACTCTCCTTTCATACAGTACGTTAATTTCCCTTTACTTTTAGATTTCTTGGGAATTGTCCTGATAATGTGCAAGATGAAAAGCTTTGACAAAATGTCTTTTTCTCAGCAATACCCAAATTACTTATAAAATCAACACTCAATCAAACTATTCCTTTAAAATTATGCTTGCAGTCCTATGAAAAGCTAAGTGCCATTCATATTTGCTTTAAAATCCAGCAATTATATGGACTGCAACATAATTTATTTTAAATCTTGGAATATACTACCAACAGCCATATCCAACTGTCTTTCAACAGAAAACAGCTCACTGAGCTTTGCAATAGCAAGGATATCACACCTCCCGTAAAATTTGCAATTCATTAAATTGCTTCTTGTGCGCAATTAAATTAATCAATGGGATTTAGCTGCATCTCTTGCAAAACAAGAAGCTAGCAATTACCTTATCATCATTTTTTCAATGACATTCTTTGTTCAGTACTTAAGCTAAACATTGAGAATCCACGTTATGATTTGCTTTAATACTAGGTTTCAATGTGAAAACATCCACCAAACTTCAAAATGAAACTGATATTATTCAAAATATTTTGTAAAGAGAAACACAAAATTTCTTAGTCAGTCTCGTAAGAATGGGTCATAGTAACTATTCAAAACTATAAATAATCCATTGACAATTACAGTTTAAATTTTTTTCTTGAACAAAAACAGAAGTTGCTGGAAAAGTTCAGCAGGTCTGACAGCAAAAAAAATCAGAGTTAACGCTTCAGGTCCGATGACCCTTCCTCAGAACCGATGGTAGCTGGGAAAACATCAGCTAATAAGGAAAAAATAGGGAGGGGGATGGGGTAGGGAGTAAATTATAGGATAGAACCCAAAGAGAGGGAAGAGCAGTTAGACTAAGGAGTTGATAATGATTTGGCTAGCATCAAAAGCTAGGAATTCCCACCAGCATTCACAAATATAGAACATTAGAATTTCTTCATGTAAAATGGGCTTTATCTGCAAATTTTTGAGAGTGGCTGGTATCTTCCATCCCTTCAGAAAGGCAGTCACTTTCTAAACGGACCATACCACCTAATGTTCTGGTTGAGAAATTATGAAGCCATAACATATACAGCTGAGATACCGACGGCTAGGGACATAATCCAAAATCCAGAGGGACCATGCTGTTCTCTTGCAATACAGCAAAGTCTCTTAACGTTAAGAGAAGAATACCCTTGTAAACACTGTGACATAACTTTCTTGATAGCATTACAAGTCACTGCACACCATGCGACCAATTTACACACTTAACAATGGAAATTGGCATAGCTGATCTTTTTCAATACTTAATGTATAATTCTTGCATATTGGTTATCAGCTATAGAAAGACTGTTCTATGACTGTTCAAAGACGGATTCTTGGTTCATTTTCTGCTGGTGCTTCATCCCGAGGTATCAAATTAAGTGCCTTGCAATAGGACAGTCTGAACTATTTCCAACCTTCAATACCTGATGGATTCAATCATCAGCAAGAATTCTGATGGAAAAAACAGCAACAGGTGGGATACAGGATAAATACTCAAATCGATTCATCTCCAATTGTGTTTAGCATGGCTAGGTGTGCACCACCCAAAATGTATTTTAAAGGAATTGTTTCTTTTTGGAAAGCAATAATGAGTCATTGACCTGCACCTTAATTACCTGTTCTTTGTGCATTGGAAACTATACAGGTTGAAATAAAAAGCAAAGTGCTTGAGGAGAAAGTGTTAAGGATAGTGGAGTAGAAATATAGATAAAGACTAATTGCTAATACTAAGTGGTGTTAATTGTAGAAAATGCCAGCTCTGTTGTGATCAAATCCACACAAACATGAGACCATGCGTGCGCAAGTGTGTGTGTATCTATCAGAGATAGAGAGAGAAAGAAATAAAATAAATAAAATAGAAGTTGGTGCTCATGGCCTGAGGTCATTGAACTCAATGTTGAATCCTAAAGTGCCTAAGCAGAAAATTAGGTGCTGTTCCTCTACCTTGCATTGAGTTTTGCTGGAACACTACAGCAGGCTTAGAACAAAAATGTTAGCATGACAGTAAGATAGTTTATTTAAGACAGCAATCAATTGGAAAGTCAGGATCATTCTTCGCAACCGAGCAGAGGTGCTCTACAAAGCAGTCATTCAGTCTGCATTTGGTCTTGTCAATGCAGAAAAGACTATTTGTGAGAGGTGAATACAGTACATTATATTGAAATTTGGACAGGTAAATCACTTCACTTGGAAGGTGTGTTCAGGGCCTTGGTCAGTGAGGAGGGAGGTGGTAAAAGGGGAGTTGTGACACTTGTTATAATTGTGTGGGAAGGTGCCATGACGCAAAAGGGGAAGTTGGGAGTGGGTGGGAGTGTTGAACAGATGTTAGAATTGGCGGAGAAGTGGACCAGGACGTCACAGAGAATTATCCATACAGGATGCTGACAGGGAGGGGAGGGAATGTGCTTGGTTGTGCCATTCTGCTGGATGTGGCAGACTCCCTTGAACTTTTGATCTGGGCACCCTCACCATTTACTCCTCCTCTCCCTATGTCAACAGCATAAAACCATTGTTTTCTAGCCCCTTTCAGTTCTGAAAGAGTCATAGCGGATTCAAAATTTAACTCTTTGTCTCTCCATAGGTGGTGACTGACTTGCTGAGTTTCTCCAGCATTTTGCATTTCTATTTCAGATCTCTGGCATCGGCAGTACTTTGCTTTTATGTAGGTTGAATACTGCACTAAAAAAAAACTACACCCTAGAGGTAAAAAGACAAATCACCTGATTCCAGTTGCCTAAACACAAGCATTGTTTTGAGATTCAAATTAAAATATTAAAAAAAATGCCCAAGTACTTTAGTTAAGGACGCCATCTAGATCTGGGAAAATATCAACCACTCTGGATCTCCTTTCTCCAGGCCCCTACAATCACTGGCATGTCATAAACCCCACAGTACAACTCTGCAGAGGGCTGTAGGTTAATGACTGAAGTACGGCAATTTAATGGTTATGGTACTAACCGATCAACCCAGAAATTATGACTTTCAATTGCACGATATAAATTTCTGATACTAAACTGAAGAAATATGTAGCAGCCAAAGAGCTATGGTCCGGTATAGATGGTAAGATTTACAATTCTAAGAAAATTCAAAAGTCACTAGCTGCAAAATAATAAATTGTTAGCTGGTGTTTTACATGGCCTCAGGGCCTCCCAAAGTGTTTTGCTGCCAATGAAGTACTTTTGAATGTAGTTGCTATAGTAATGTATGAAACAAAGCAGCCAATTTGTAAACATGTAAAATTCTACAACAGGTACATGCTATGATCGGGTGACCCTGTTTTGGTGAAAATGTTTGAGAGATAAATAAATATTGGCCAGGACCCTGGGTAAACTCTCTTGCTCTTTAAATAATGGCTTGGAGTTTTTGCATCAAGAGGCCAGACATGGTTTTAGTTTAATACCTCATTCAAAAGAGGCCATAAAACGTAGGCCTTAAAAGTTACAGAATCTTCTAACTCGGAGGTTAAATGATGCTATTACTGAGCTCTGCTATAACTGATATTCTAGTAGGTACTATGAATCGGATTTCCAGCTACTTTTTTTAAAAAATCAAATCCGACTGCCACTATCATGCATTTGATAGGTAGCACAGATCACACACATGCAATGATTCACACAGGGTGAAGCATATACAACTATTAACATTAATGGCAGAAAAATTAATAAATTTGATCCAAATGGCACTTCAGTGTAAGGAATTCAAGGTGTGACATGAAAAGCCAGCACAGGTGAATTAGGCAGAAAAGTACAGATTTTCTCAGTTTCTGACACGATCCACCGAGTCTTCCTACTTGCACTCTGAGCAGTGACAAGTGGGATGTTTATATTCAAGATACTTGTTCAACTCTGTCCGGAAGATATCCAAACCACTTTTCAGCAAAACGTTACTTTCTAAAATCATTCTAAAACCAACCATCTGTTTAACAAAATAACCATATGATCTGTCCAAATTTGTCTCTCTTCAATTCATACTTAACTTCCCAAATACTCCAAAATATTGCTCAATGTTCTTCAACCTTATAATTTGGAAGACTCTAACACATTGTCCCTCAATTTTCTCTTCCAACTACAGTTCCAGCTGAATCAATTCCCATAAAAACATTTTACTCTCTAGATCTCTATTTGTTGTGAGTGCTCTGCTTTACATCATTTGCTGATGCAGACTGAACAATGTTAAGATTTCTTTTAATTTACACTATTTCTTAATTTGCACTTAGGGACTTTCAACAGGAACTAAGAACCATTTCATTTCATGTTGGATTCCTTTTTTCTTTCAATATGTTCCAGCTCAAAGATACAATTTCACTGTTTTTGTGTATCTTTAGGCACAACTTCATAACTAACTGTGTTAAACTGCATCTTCAAACTACCTGGCGACATAGTTCTAAAATTTGTTCCCATCTTCTATCATATGAGCCAAACTAGTTTTGTGTTCTCATTCTTGTTTCCAAATCCCTTCATAATTTGACACCCTAGTTGACTCTTCCAGCCCACAATCCTCCAAAATTTCTGCTATCCTTCAATTCTGCACTTTCTCTCGCACTTGCTTGATTTTTAATTGCTCCACCTTTGATTGGAAGTCTTCATCGTCACAGCGTCTGTCTCTGGCAAGTGCAATCTTTTTCTGACTGGCTACGTAAAAGTGAAGAATACTGAACAACCCAGCAGAATCCCACAACTCCATTCAACATAGCTTTCCACCCAGAACATTTGCTGCTAAACAAACACTCTATATCCTATGGCTTAGACAAAACTCAAACCATGCCAACAAGTTGACATCTGTTAATTAGAGTCATTGAGGCATACAGGAGAGAAACAGAACCTTCGGTTCATCAAGTCCATGCCAACCATAATCCCAAACTAAACTCGTACCACCTGCCTGCACGTGGACCATATCCCTCAAAACATTTCTTATTCATACATTTATCTAAAATGTCTTTTAAATATTATAACTGTACCCACTTCCGCAATTTCCTCTGGAAGTTCATTCCACAAACTAACCACTCTTTAAAAAAAAACAAATTGCCCCTCAAGTCTTTTTAAAATTTTTCTCCTCTCAATTTAAAACTATGCCCCCAGTCTTGAAATCCCCCAAAGTAGGGAAACGACACCTGTCATTCACATTATCTATACCCCTCATGATTTAAGCCTCCATATGTAACCCCTCAACCTCCTGCCCTCCAGAGAAAAATGTCCCAGCCTATATAGCCTCTCCTTAGAGCTCAAACCTTCCATTCCTGGCAACATTATAATAAATCTCTTCTAAACCCTCTCTAACTTAATAATATCCTTCCGATAACAGGGCAACCAGAACTGAACACAATACTCCAGAATAGCCCCAACTAACGTCGTGTACCTCAACTTAATGTCCCAACTCCTATACTCAAAGGTCTGAGCAATGAAGTCAGGCGCGTTAAATGCCTTCTTAACCACCCTATAAGTGGCACAAACTTCAAACAACTACGTACCTGAACCCGTAGGTCTCTCTGTTCTTTCTACAACACTACCCAAGGCCCTACTTTAAATTGTAGAAGTCTTGCCTTTGTTTGTTTTACCAAAATGCAATATCTCACATTTATCCAAATTAAACTCCGTCTGCCTCTCCTCAGCCCACTGACCCACTTAAACAAGATCTCTTTATAATCATAGATAACCTTCTTCACTATCCACTATACCATCAATTTTGGTGTCATCCAGAAACTTATTAATTATGCCTTCTATATTCCCATCTAAATCATTTATATAAATGACAAACAAAAGTGGACCTAGCACAGATCCCTGTGGAACACCGCTGGTCACAGGACTCCAGAAAAAAGGAAAGAACCCTCTGCCATCACTCTCTCTCCTGCCGTTAAGCCAATTTTGTATCCAACTGGCACGCTCACGCTCAATCCCATGTTACCTAACTTTCCTAATTAGTCTACTATGTGGAACCTTATGAAAGGTTTGACTGAAGTCCAAGCAAACAATGTCTAATGCTCTGCCCTCAATCTTCTTGGTTACTTCCTCAAAAAAAATTCAATCAAGTTTGTGAGACATGATTCCCCTCGCACAAAACCAAGCCAACTATGCCTAATCAGACCTGGTCTCTCCAAATGCATATAAATCCAATCTTTCAGAATCATTTCCAACAACTTATCCACCAATGAAGTCAGACTCGGAGGTCTACAGTTCCCAAGCTTCTCCTTATTTCCCTTCTTAAACAAAGGCATGACATTGGCCAGTCATTCAGCACCTCACCCGTATTCATGGATGACAAATATTTCTGCAAAAGACCCTGCAATTTCCTCCCCAACTTCCCACAAATTCCTGGAATACACGAGATAAGGTCCCAGAGATTTATTTACCTTTATATTTTCTAAGACCTCCAGTACTTTCTCTTCTGTAAAGTGAACTATTTTTAAACAATATGTATTTCCAAGTTCTCTAGCTCCACTTCTTTCTCCACAGTGGAGACTGACACAAAATATTCACTTAATATTTACAGATTTCAACACAAAGACAACCTCATTGATCTTTAAGAGCAAGAGAGCAACTAGAGGGAGAATGGGGTGCTTCTAATGTACTTGTAAAATCTCTTTGGATTATCCTTAACCTTATTTGCCAAGGCTATCTTGCACCCCCTCTTTGCCTTCCTGATCTCCATCTTAAGAATATCCCTAAACTCTTTATACTGTTCAAGAGATTGATTTGAACCCAGTTGCTTATATCTAATATACAATTCTTTTTTATCTGACTAGAACCTCAATATCTTTTATCATCCATTGTTCTCCAATCCTACCAGCCTTACCCTTCACTCTAACAGGAACATTATGACTCTGAACTCCTGTTATCATACTTTTGAAAGCCTCCCATTTATCACATGTCCCTTTACCTGCAAACAGTCTACACAAATCAACTTCTAAAAGTTCTTGGCTCATACCATTAAAATTTGCCTTACTCCAATTAAAAGCTTTAATTTTTAATGGAAGGCTCATCATTTTCATTAATATTTCAAAACAAATAGAGTTACGATCACCAGACCCAAAGTGTTCCCATTCAGTCACTTACCCTGTCTCATTACCCAAGACAAGGTCAAGTTTTGCTCCTTCCCTCGTTGGAACATTTACATATTCCAACTAAAGTTCCATGTCAAAGCTCATAAAACTTTACGAAAAGCGAAGCAAACTATATCCGTATTGCCACCCGTGCTATTATAAGATAGAAAATTTTATTAAATTGATCTGGAATGACTTTCTTTTTGTAATTCCATGATTGCTTTGATCATTGCATTATGTTGTAGTGTTCTGGGCTGATTTAACCACCAGACAAGTCAAATTCCAGAATGAAATCAGACTTTGCAAATAATTTTAAAAGGTAAATATAACATGGTGGTTTGCATTACCTGTCACTGGAGCAGTGCACTGGAAATGAAGCCCCACCATTCCTGGAGTCTTCACAATAGTTAATGGTTTTATAAAAAGTAAACAAAAAGGCCAATTTACCGGTCTTTTAGACCCAGGTTGATAGAAAACACAGACCAGCTGTCTGTACTTAAGATTACTTTACAAATAAATACTTCTAGAGATGGGTAAACAATTAG
Source organism: Rhincodon typus (assembly GCF_021869965.1). Lineage (NCBI taxonomy): Eukaryota > Metazoa > Chordata > Chondrichthyes > Orectolobiformes > Rhincodontidae > Rhincodon > Rhincodon typus. Next base: position 59,162,531 of record NC_063343.1, on the reverse strand, counting down.
TTACGAGTTAAAACTCTAACCCCCTAATAATACTCCCCCTACATTCATTTACAGACAAAAAAATGGGTGTTATGGGCAGAGGGAAGGTCTGGGAAGGCAGTTGAATGGTCTCTGTTCGCAGGGCTCATAGAAATGATCCAATTGGCTTGTTAAAACTTGTTCCTTGAGCTTCCTTCTCCAAGGTACTTTCACTTGCTTGCAGGAGGCACACAGCATCTTATCTTCTGCTTGGAGACCCACAGCCCAGTGAACAGAGTTCAATAATTTTTAGGGCCCGAGCCCTTCTTTCATGTCCTCACCCCAATCCCCAAACACCAAGCCTTGTCATCACATGGGTTGCTACCACAACCATCCCACTGTCAGCTAGTAATGGTCTCAACCAGCAGCTATTGACTCCTCCAGCTGATCTTTCCCCATTCCTTTGTCTGTCCAACTGTTGTCGTCACTCTCTGGGCTTCATATCCAACCATGATTTACTCATCACCCTCTCCCCAAACTTCAACGTCAGCATATATACCAACCTTTAACTAGATTCAGTCAGTTCTGAAGGAGGGTCCACTGAACCCAAAACGTTAACTCTGCTTTCTCACCACAGATGCTACCAGACCAGCTGAGTTTTCCCAGAAATTTGTTTTTATTTCCAGCATCTACAATACTTTTTTTTTAATATTTCTGAAAGTCAGCTGAAATCTAATGCATTAACTAATCACTTCAGACTTCAAGCAGGATATACTTGCCTATAAACAACCTATTGTCCAAAGATTTCTGAAGGTCTCATATTCATCATTTGAAACAATTTGCTGAACTAGCAAGTTAGAACTCTTCTTTTCTTTTTAATTTATCCTTAACCATAATCGGTCTGTGAGTGAGTGGTGGTTGTAAAGTCATTGAGATGTACAGCACAAAACAGACCCTTCAGTCCAACTCGTCCAAGTCAACCAGATATCCTAACTTAAATCTAGTCCCATTTGCCAGCATTTGGCCCATATCCCCCTAAACCCTTCCTGTTCATATACCCATCCAGATGCCTCCACCACTTCCTCTGGCAGTTCATTCCATACACGCTTCACCTTCTGCATGAAAACGTTGCCCCTCGGGTTCCTGTTAAATCCCTCTACTCTCAACTTAAACCTATGCCCTCGAGTTTTGGGCTCCCCTACCCTGGGGAAAAGACCTTGACTATTTACCCTATCCATGCCCCTCACTATTTTTATAAACCTCAATAAGGTCACCTCTCAACCTCTGACACTCCAGGGAAAATATTTCTGCCTATTCAGCCTCTCCCTGTAGCTCAAACCCTCCAACTCGGGCAACATTCATATAAATCTTTTCTGAACCCTTTTTTAAGTTTCACAACATCTTTCCTATAGCAGGGAGATCAGAATTGAATGCAGTATTCCAGAAGTTACCTAACCAATGTCCCGTACAGCCGCAACATGATCTCCCAACTCCTATACTCAATGCACTGACCAATATAGGCAAGCATACCAAATGCCTTCTTCACTACCCTGTCTACCTGTGACTCCACTTTCAAGGAGCTATGAACCATGATTAAAGAAGATTGGGTTTTAAGACTGTGGATTGTAATTATATGGCCATGTTGTTTATCTGTGTTCTCCTAAAGTTATATTATTAATGACAAAGTATTAATTTTTGTTTAAAGGTTTAAACTTGATTTCTGTTATTCTTAAAGTCTGTTTAGGAGCAACTGAGCAATTTTAATGATCATCAAATGCTTTACTTCCACATATGCAGTAGTAAGGCTGATTTCATTTGGCTTGCTAAGTGTGTATCTAAACAACAGCAACTGATCTGGTAAATAATCTAGCTTGCTTCAGGTGGAAGGTATTTTGTACTGCAGAAAAAAAAAAGACATTTTACTTTTCAACAATCCAGTAGCTTCTGTTCAAGCAATCAGACCAACAAGCTCTTTAGCTAACTGGGAGTGAATCACATAGTTGTTGGCAGGTAGAAGGCCTTTGTCATCGACAACTGGTTAACCATTGCACAATCCGATCAACTACTTGTGGCCGTCCAAATCATGCTTTACAGACAACCTGTGGATCCAGCCTATCTGTAGTGCTTCTCCCACCACTTGAACAAGCATCTGTGTAAATAGCACATGCAATACATGTTAGGTAACTTGCTTAGGTAACCCCTTCAACAATTCTTGAATTTTAAAAAACAGTCCTTTTCACATATCACTTCTCAATCTAAAATACTGAAAAATAAAAAGATACTGCCTTTTCAGTTAGTTATAGAGATATTTTCACACGAGGCTGTAGATTTTCTCGAAAAGATATTTATTACACAAAAGAAAGTTATCTAGGAATAGAATATAGTTGTAAACATCATAAAACACACAGAAAAACAAATTTCAACGTGCTCCCCAACACTCCATTGTAGAAATGCAAATCCAGAGAGTTTACCCGTATCTCAACCATTTTGTGTTCTACTGAACTGACTCATGACAATGCCTCTGCCAGGTGTGCCAACATAAACTTTTTTTACACATCTAATCTTTCTTAGGTTCTAAAAGCATGCAGATTTGGAGCAATATTGTACTTCTCAGCATGACTTCTTAGAGAGGGAGAGGTAGAGAGAGTCAGAGTTGTAGTTACAGTCATACAGCATGGAAACAGACTCTTCAGTCCAACTTGCCACTCAAGTTTCCAAAACTACATTAGTCCCACTTGCCTGCGTTGATCCAAATTCTTCTAAACCTTTCCTATTCATGTATCTGTTCAAATGTCTTTTATAGGTTGTAGCTGTATCTGCATCCACCACTTCCTCAGGTAGCTCATTCTCCACATACGAATCAGCCTATGAGAAAAAATGTTGCCCCTCAGATCCCTTTTAAATCTTTCTGCTCTCACCTTAAAAATATGCCTCCCAGTTTTTAACTCCCCCACCTTAGGGAAAAGGCCTATGACTTTATAAATCTCAAAGTGTGACGGAGCGCACGTGTATGAGAGAGAGCATATGCACCAGAGTGCAACAGACAGCAAGTGCAACAACCAGTAACTAACAGAGTGCCACAAGGATACCACAAAACAAAAAATTGACACGGGAATACAACATGGGAATATAACATGGGAAAATGAGGTTACGCACTTCGGCAGGAAACAACGAGGAGCCAAATAGTATTTAAATTGACAAAGACTACAGAACAGAGGGATTTGTGAGTTCTCCTCCAAAGATCACAAAAAGCTAGCACCTAAGTTCAGCAGGTAGAGAAGGCAAATGGAATGTTGAAAAAGGTCCCAACCTGAAACATCAACTTTCATGCTCCACTGCTGCTGCCTGGCCTACTGTGTCCCTCCAGCTCCACACTGTTATCTCTGGCTCCAGCATCTGCAGTTCTTACCATCTCTAAATGGAATGTTGGCCTTTATTTCAAAGGGAATGGAGTATAAAAGTAGAGAGATTCTGCTAAAACTATACAAGGCACTTCTCAGACCATAGGTGAAACACTGAACTGTTTTCTGCTCCTTATCTAAGGAGAGACATACTGACAACATTGGAGGCTGTCCAGGGAAGGCACATTCGGCTGATAGCAGTATGGAGGGACTTTTTGAGGAGAAATTAAATAGGTTGGGCATTTATTTGAGGAGTTAAGAAGGATGACAGGCAATATTATTGAAGCACGTCAGATCCGTAGGGAACTTGACAGGGTAGATGCAGTGAGATTGTCTGCTCTTGTGGCGAAAGTCTAAGACCAAACAGCATAATCTCAGGCTGAAGGATCACACATTTAAGACAAAGATGAGGAAGAACTTGTTCCCTTAGTAAATCTTTACAATAGAGACCGTCAAGAACAGGGTGATGAGTACACTCAAGGGCTGACCCAGATAGGTTTTTAATTAGTAAGGGAATCAAGGGTTATTAGGAAAAAGACAGGAAACTGGAGTTGATGATTATCAGATCAGCCATGATCTCGATGAACAACTGAGCAGATTCAATGGGCTAAATGGCCTACTTCTGCTTCTTTGGCTAATGGTCTTATGGTTTTCTGACACCTATTGGATCGCTTATCTAGAAGGACTCTGACTATAAAAGAAACCCTCATAAAACTCATCAATACCCGTATGCCACTATTTTGAAATTCGACATAAAATGCACACCTTTCACCATGTATCACCCTGTCTTTCACAATTTAATTGTAAAATTTTCCAGATTTAAAATACTCTCATTACTGCTTCAAAGCAATGGCAAGACATTCAACCTTTACGAAAATGAAAAGGCAATTGAAAAGTTGAATGAACAATGATATTTGATCCTATCACAATGCATCATTCACTCTATCGCTCTTCCTTCCACATCAGATCTTTGCACAAAACGATGGACATGGTGAGGTTTTTTGTGCAATTCCAGAGCTTCAGGTCTGTGCGTCTTAGACCATGTTTCTTCAATTACTTTTTTATTTATCCTTCACAGTACCTCCTCTTTTGGCTCTGAATCAATTGTTATTTGATTTTGCTGCTTTGAAACACCTTAAGACACTTTCCTCCGTAAAAAGGTGCTAAATATACAGAAGTTGCTGTTGTCACTAATCCAGATGAAGATCTGTCCAGCACTGAAATGAGGTCAGAGTGGAGGAATATCCATAATTCAGCAGATCATATCGCAGAAAGTCAACTTTCCAATGAATGATTATGTATCAATGCTGACAGTAAACAGATTACTCACCTCCGTACCTTTCCCACACATACCCATAACATAAAATGTAAGATGCTAACCAAGAAGAAGCACCATTAAGAACTGAAGAAAAAACCTACATGTTTCATAAGCACGCTTATTTACCTCTACTTGTGCTGTTGCTGCGCCCAAGATCTCGAGTCCTGTCTCGGCTGCGACTGCGACTTCGACTTGCGCTCTTTGTTGGACTGTGGCTATAGCTTCTGCCCCTACGGCGGTCATACCGCTCTCGATAAAGATCTCTAGGATGAGGATATCTTTCAAAGTCCCTACGTCGTCGTTCTTCACGTTTTTTCTCATCACGAGTTCTGACAAATTGAAAGAACTCATCACACTAGTGTTGCAATAAAGTCTTTCAGATAAAAAATGTTTAAAAAATCCAATCAAGCTTGCATTCAACTGAAGTTAATGACATATGGAGAAATAAAATTCTGCTGTCAGAACTTGAGGAGGTCAAAAGTAACAGGCAGAAACCTCACAGATAACAAATCTGAGAACCGTCATTTCAGTCACATTCATATTTCCACAGGCACAAAAAGATTACGAGGGAATGTATAGTTCAAAGAGCAACATAGGCAGAATGGTTTCAGTTCATGGGAAACACAGTCACCATACTATGGAAAAATAAATTTATCTCTTCAAATGGCTTTCCCTTAAGCCAAGGTTTGGCCAGACCCCTAGCAAATCAAATAATTAGGATAGTGGGCTAAGTTTTGAAATAATGAAGGAAACACTGGGAAGAGGCAAGGCATATTCAGAAGTAGTTTGGCTGAAGACAAAATATGGTTTGCTGTTCACTGACGAAATATTTGATCATTTAAAAACAGTTGTGTAATTGTGCATTCAATATTAAAGGATGCACAAGCATTCAGTATATTGCTAGGCAATATCAGTCTTGAAAAGTATTAAAGGGAGAATAACAATGCAAAAATCTCTCAATCAAAATTCTCCTCTCTCTTTAATTACATTTCCCTCAGGAAAGCTGGAAGGCGCAGCTATCAATATATACAGTTTCAGTGCAATTTCATGTTTAAGACATTAGTTATGGGGGTTAAAAAAATCTTCTATTTGTCATTACAAGAGGAAATTAATCTCCTTAATATACAAAAAGTAAAATCAGAAAAGCACAAATTGAAATTACCATTACCTAGTTATCATGCCGAATAAGTATGTTGTGCTGCAACATGGCAAAACTAATAAATATCCATAATTCGTGAAAATACATAGCAATATAATTTGCAAACAATACCTTTCTGTTGTATAGAGGCTTTAATGGAAATAAATATAAATGGGCATTACTCTTGAGATTCAAGCATTCTCCAAGACAAATCTAAACCTTTTTCTTTTGTTTATTTGAATACTTCCTCTATGTGCAAAAATCAGAAAAAGCACCTGACTGGTGACATTAATCATACCTGACAATTATATGTGTATTGAAAACAGGTTCAAGCCTGAGCTTTTCAGAGACTATTTTGGGTTAAAGCATTTACCTTGTATCGACAGGCCCCAAAACTGGTTTAAAGGGACTATGACTCTTCTTTAACAAAGATTTTCTGCCATCTTGTTCTTCATCATACAAGGGAACCTAAAGTAGCAGTGGAAAAACAAAAAGAATGCTTACTGCAGTTTTACATTCAGAAAATTATCAGATGCTAAATACTAACTGTTCACCTCCAATAGGAATTTATTCATGACAAGTTACCCACAGCAGGTACATTTTTCAAACCTCTCTAGATATTGACCTCTCAGACAGCTGATCCATGCTATCGCAACCCAGCAGGAATTTTAAGTATAAAATGTGACTACTCTATAACCATGGACGTTTATAACTCATTCGAACTTGATATTGTCACCACTTAATCCAGACAAAGAATGGAATTCAAAACATTTCTGGATAATGATTGCACCCCACCCCTGACTTCAATGACATCGTCCAAATGACATCATCTTCATGCACAGTAAAATCAGAAATAATACTAAGAGATATGAAGGAAGTTCTACAGATTATTTGCCAAAGAAACACTGTGATCCATTGGTGCAAAACATCCATACACATTGTGGTTTAAAGGGAATATTATGTGACTGGAGAGTTTGAGCTATAAGGAGAGGCTGGACAGGCTGGGACTTTTCACCCCTAGATTGTAGGAAGTTTAGCGGTGCCCTTACAGACATTTATAAATCATGAGGGGCATAGATAAAGGTGAATAGCCAAGGTCTTTTTCCCCCCCAGAGTAGGGAAGTCCAAAGCTAGATGGCATTGGTTTAAGATGAGAGGGGCAAAATTTTAAAGGGATATGACGGGCAACTTTTTCATGCAGAGGGTAGAGCGTATTTGAATGAGCTGCCAGAGGTTGTGGTAGAGACAAGTACAATTAGAACATTTAAAAGACATTTAGACAGGTACATGAAAAGAAAAGGTTTAGAGGGTTATGGGTCAAACGTAGACAAATGGGACTGATTAAGTTTAGGAAATCTGTTCGCACACATAAGTTAGGCTGAAGAGTCAATTTTCATGCTGCATGACTATGACCTATTTTTTTCAAATTTTCAAAACATATAAGGAGCAAATGGCAAACCTGAAAACTAAAGAACTAAAGATAAACAAAAGCATAATTTTATTTCAAAATAGAACCGGGGTAGGATGAGCCAGAGATTGCTTGGATGACAGGGGCATCCACTCCCGGTGTTGCTGATGGAAGATGGAGAGAGGCCAGCCTTCCTATTGGCTACCAACTTACGTTAAATGGGATTTAACGCAGGATCGTAAATCCAAGGGAGGATTCATTGCTGGCCAGTTAGGTATCTCAGTGACACTCAATGGTGTTGGATCTCCTTCCACAGAAGTGTCTCCAGACTCCACCGTGAGACCCTGTCATCTACATGAAATCCAATGTAACATTTCAAGTCTGTGCACTTCCATTATACAGTCATACAGTTTTTAACAGAACGGAAAGACACACTTTCAAAAGACATGGCCAGCCAAACACCCATCTATTCAAAACACCGCTAAAATATCAACTCCGTTTCTATCACAACAGATGCTGCCAGAATGACTAAAGCTGCTTTCAAGGAGGTTTGATATCTGCTGAATTCAGGCCAGAATTAAATTTCTGTACCATCTCTCTTCTAAATGCTAATTTAGTGTTTGTAAGGATAAATGTTCTGATAATTGAATAGCATCATCTCCATTGTGCCTATGTCACCCTTTATACATTGATAGTTACAAATTTCAAGCCTTTAACTGGATTATTCAGGTGTTGGAGCAGTTAGTAGCAATTAAAGACACTTGTGTGAGAAGCCCACTTGTACTGCATGTGAAATAACTGTACATCCATTTGTTTCATTTTCTATATAGTGGACAGAAGATAATGAAAAAGTGCATATTATGTCTTAAACAAGTACATGCAAAAATTACATGTAGGTTTATCTCAGTTGAAAATATCAGATTCTTCTGCTATTGAAAATTAATGAACCAGAGGTATTTTACAACTATGAGCATCTTTCATGTGACATCCTCTAAATTCCGATACTTAATAAATTCTTGAACTCTGAATTTCTCATTCAAAACTATATTTACTAGGTTGGCCATACTCTACTTCAATGTAAAACTCACACTAAGTAAATACAAGTAACTCACCTCTTTCTTGTCCTCCCTCTCTTGCCATGTAGGTTGCATGTCCTGCTTTATAGTTTCCTGGACAAGCTGTTCTGGTCGTGGCACGTAGTTCTTTGTGCTTAAAGCATCAAAAAGTTTGTCCACAAATCCAACAGTTTCTGTTAAAATAATTACAGATTAATAATGAGTAGTGATGCCATGCAAAGCAACATGTTATACATATTTCAAACAAGTAAATTGCTCACAGTTTAGTAATCGAGTGCACTTTGCAAAGAACATAGGCAATGCTTTCAGACAGGACTTGGTTATTTATATGTAGGAAGATCTCTTCCAAATCAGCAATACTCAGAACTCTCAAAAACAGTCATAAATTGCCCCATAAATGTTCAGGGATATGCAGGTTAGGTAGGTTAGCCAGAGTAAAAACCCCATGCAGGTTAATGGCATGGGTCTGAGTGGGACCCTCTTTGGAAGGTCAGTGCACTGCAGAAATTCTATGGTTCTTTGAAATAGGGAGAGGCAATTGATGCTGCCTGCCAGCAACATCCACATCCCACAAATGAATTAAAAAAAAGGAGATAAACAGATTTTTGATTAATAATGGGTTGAAGGGATATGGAGAGCGGGCAAGTAAGCAGAGTTGTGGCAGAGAAGATCAGTCATGATCATTGGCAGGCTCAAGGGGTTGAATTGCCTACTCCTGCTTCTGCATCTTATGTTCTTATTTATGATACCCAGTATGTCATTAAAATTAAAAATCCAGTTGCATCTTAAATTTCCCAAATTCCCTCTAAATCTCCTGCTCCTGAACTTAAAATTGCTCCTGGTTATTAACCCGCTGAGGGGTTAAGTTTTTCCCTATCTAGCTTGTCTATGACCCTCAGAATTTTGTACACCTCAATCAGATCCCCTTCAGCAATCTCTGCTCTAAAGAAAAACAACCTCAGCCTATCAAATCTCTCTTCACAGCTGAATCACTCCGGCCCAGGCAACATCCTGGTAAATCTGTTCTGCTGTAATCATATTCTTCAAGTGTAATCATATTCTTCCTACAGTGAAATGACCAGAACTGCACACTGTGCTCGTCATTGCCTAACAAACTTATATACAGTTCCATCATAACTTACTTACTCTCATATTCAATGCCTTGACTAATAAAGACAAATACACATATACCTTTTAAACCACATTATCTATCTCCACGTTTGCATAGGTTTCCTCCCACAGTCCAAAGATATGCAGGTCAGTGGTATGGCAATGCTAAATTGCCCATAGAATCCAGGGATGTGCAGGCTTAGTGGATTAGCCATGGGAAATGCAGGGTTACAAGGACAAAGTAGGGGGGTGGGTCTGGGTGGGATCCTCTTTGGATGGTCAGCGTGGACTTGATGGGCCGAATAATGGCCTGCTTCCATACTGTCGGGATTCTATGATTTTATCTGCCCTGCTGCTGTCAAGAGCCAATGGACATACACATCAAGGTCACTCTGATCTTCTGTACTTCTTACGGCCCTATCATTGAACATGCTCTCCACTGCCTTGTTAGTCTTCCCAAAATGCATTACCTCAGTATTCGGGATTAAATTCCATTGCCACCGTTCAGCCCATCTATATCATGCTTAGTCCAAAGATGTCCACTTCACTATTTAACATACCACCTGCAAACTTACTGATCATCCCCGATGTCTAGATCATTAATGAGCACAATGAACAGCAAAGGACCCTGTGGTACACGATTGGACAGAGGTTTTTTGTGACAGGAAGCCTTTCAACCATCACCCTCTGCTTCTTGTCGCTAAGCCAATTTTGGATCAAATTTGCCAAACTGCCCTTGATCTCACAGACTCTTAGCTTTTTAACCAACCTGCAATGCGAGACCTTATCAAAAACTTTATTGAAGTCCGTGTAGGCTACATTAACTTCAATACCCTCAACTACACACCAATCATCACCTCAAAAAATTCAATCAAATTTGTTAGACATGATCTCCCCCTTAGCCATGGTGACCATCCTTGAATGTCCCTTGCCTCTCCAACTGGAGATTAATTCTGTCCCTAATAATTTTTTTCCAATAGTTTCCCCTCCACAAATGTTCAACTCACTAACCCTGTAGTTTCCTGATTTATCCACATCATCCTTTTTGAATAATCATATTACATTTGTTGTCCTCCAGTCCTCTGGCACCCTTCCTTTGGCCACAGAAAATCTGAAAGTTAATGTCAGTGCCCCAGAAATTCCTCCCTTGCCTCCCACGCAGCCTGGATACTCTCATCTAGGCCTAGGAAAGCCTGCTAAAACCACTGATAACTCCTCTCTCCCAATGCTACACAATGTTTTTACAGAAAGACTAATGGTTAAAGCAGAAAGTTCTTGTCAGTTCAGTCATTTCTATTTGACTGCAGTCTGTGGGCACTTCAACAGAATAAAAAACAGAATTCGTGTTAGCAACTTCTGCATTACTGAATTTACACGAGGTGGCATGCAGTGGGAATATCATTAAACTACTAATCCAAAGAACCTGGCTGATGCCCTGAGGACATGAGGTGGAATCTCACCATGGCTGGCAGTGAAGTATGGATTTAATACATATCTGGGATTAAAAACTAGCCTAATAAGATCATGCAACCATATTTGATTCGTCAAGAACATCCATGTGTTTCACAAATATCCTTGAGAAAATGGAGTCTGCTATCCTAACCTGGTCTGGCCTACCTATGACTCCAGATCAACAGCAATGTAGTTCATTCCGAATTGCCCTCTGAGATGCCTGAGCAAGTGACTCAATTTACAGAACAATTAAGGATGGGCAATAAATATTGGTGCAGCCTACAATGTCCACATTCTATGAACAAGTATTAAAGAAGGCAGACTCCAGAAGTTGCTGAGAGTTTCTCAAGTGTATGAAGGTGTTTTCATATTAATGTGAACATCAAAATAAAGAACAGGTCCTCTATTTTAGTGACGTTGGTTGAGGGATAAATTTTGACCAGAATACCAAAGATAACTTTCTTATTCTTCTTCAAATATTGCCATGGTATCTTTTACACATCCCTGAAAGAGTTGACAGGACCTCAGATAAACAGCTCATATGAAAGGCAATACCTCTGACAGAGCGCAACAGTCACAGTGCTACATTGCCATGTCAACCTAGATTTTGTGTTTGTGTCTGGAATGTGACTTAAATTCACAACCTTCTCACTCAGAAGGAGTTCTACTGCTGAGACACAGCTAATCCCTAAAGTAGATTTTGCATACAGAAGTGCAGATCAATTTAAGTACAAGAAAAAATACTAGGGACAACCATAAAAGTGTTCAGAAAAATGAAGAAATGAACAAATGAACAACTATAGAGATAACAGTGTGAAGCTGGAGAAACACAGCAGGTCAGGCAGCATCAGAGGAGCAGGAAAGCTGATGTTTCATGTCGGGACCCTTCTTCAGAAATGGCATTGCAGTGGGGTTATAACTCACTCAGAGATAGTAAGAACTGCCGATGCTGGAGTCAGAGATAACACAGTGTGGAGCTGGAGGAACACAGCAGGTCAGGCAGCAAAGGCAGGAAAGCCGACGTTTCGGGTCAGGACCCCTCCTTCAGAAAATTATTATTGAACAGCTATGCTTTCTTCCGGCAAAGCAAAATATATTTTCTTCATTTGCAGACTCCATGTTCGTCTGCTCTGCTGCATTAGTAAACAAGCGAAAGTTCTAGTACATGCTTGAATGTCACTGCCTTTCTTGTGGCTTGACACTCATGAAGCATGCTGCTTCTTTCAGGATATCATCAACTAAATAAACTGCCATACCATTTGTTTCTAAATTGAGGTTGCATTCAAGTACTTCTTTATTTTAAAGTATTTTGAAACAGCACACACTCTGGGACTACGTATGCAGTGATCCAAGGAGAACAGAGGAAAACAAGGTAGTCCTGTCCATAGGAACCAATTAACTTTGGCTCTCTACTTGATATTGTCAGGCAAACAATGGTAGACCACAAAACAAACTGGTTATTTTTAGATGACAAATTTAATTTGCCAAGGGCTGCATCATTTTATGTATTTAGATTGCAGTCAGCATCTAATCACCTGTCCAATATTCAAGCTGTGTAATTCAAATAAACAAGTCATTATTATATTTTGGCAAACTGGTAGATTTAAAAAGGTGACTCCCAATAACAACCATCTTTGATTTCAATTGCTTTTATAATAATAAAATGTTTTCAGGCTGTAGTTGGGAGGCCAACAGGTATTGAGTTTTTTTTTAAAAAGGTACTGCGCATTAGACTGCTACATGCTAAATATTAACCATGTACTTGAAATGTCTCTGTTGTTATAATATTCAAGTCCAAAACAAGAAGTGTTGGCATACACCTATTCTTTAAAAATCTCAATACTACTGGAATGAACAGTTACAAAATGTGACCGTGAAGGAAAAATAAAACTTACATGGGAGGTTAAAACAGGATTTTCATAATCACAGACTGGCAAATTAGAAACTAAAAATGTTTATTAGCATTAAACAGTTTGTCAGGTGAGGCTGATACTTTCTGGAAAAAGATAAACAAAACTGCCTCCCTAATCATTCAATTAGTAAATATACAGCCCATTGTGGAACTGAATTATACAGATGCTGAAACCATGGTGCGATGTATATTAGTTGATTTCTTCCTCATCAACAATAGAAACACCACAATTAGAAAAAGTAGGGTTTGAGGTGGTGAGGTGGAAAATAATACTCTTTTCCATTGGCTGAGAACATGTATTTCCAATTAGGCAAAAATACCATGAAAAAAACTCAAATATGATGATCTTTCGTTTCCCCCATCTTTTTCGCGTTAATAGTTTATTTAGTGACTGCTGTCTATACTTCTGTGTGATGAATGTTACTTGCGTCAGTATTTGAGAATCCCATATATGCATTAGCCGTTACAAAAAAAAGGCACAAGAAAACTGTAGGAAAAAGAAACAAAGCATAATTCTTACCTTTTTGCAGAAATACGTCCAGTTGATCAACGCACAAAGCCTTCAGCTCTTTTTCTGGCTTGTCTTTCTTAACTAAAGCCACTACATATTTAGCTAAAGCTGATGGGTCAGCATCACAGCTGAAAAATTAAACAACAAAGAAAAATAAAAAAAATTAAAAACTACAAAGAAAGAAAATAATTAAACTACAAAGAAAAATCAAACACTAAATTGATATATCAACCACCTTGATTTGATGGGTGGGTCTTTAAAACATGCAAATAGGCTTCTTTTGTGTAGTAACCATTCTATGACATCATCCACAAAGCACAGATCAATTAGCAGTTCTTTCTGTTGAAAATCACCAACAGGCTAATTCTCACTCCACCCTGGTCAAACCTCTTATTGTTTTTGCAAATAAATGTAACTCCTATACCAGATCGCCATTGGTAAAAGCTGCTCATTTCACCTTCTCCCAGAAATTACATTTATTATCCAATATTTTTCATAATATTAGCACACTACTGTGCTGCATCACAGATTCTACCCTGTCTCAAAAATGTGCCACCAGCAGAAAGGAACTCTCATACACCTCCACTTGATCTACATTAAATCCAGGTTACTTTCTAGCCATCTTAAGCACCTTTCAAGTGAGTATAAAAGACAACACTTCAAGTTTGAAGTGAACGTGCTAACTTTATTTTATTATTTGATAGGATGTGAGCATTATGCTAAAGCCAGCATTTGCCACCCATCCTTAACTGCCCTTGACCACTTCAATGGGCAGTTAAGAATCAATCACATTGGGATCTGAAGTCACATGAAAGAACGATCAGGTAAGGACAGCAGATTTCCCTCCTCAAAAGGGCACAGTAAGCCAGATGACGGAATTGATGATAAAGTTCAATAATGGTGACCGTGAAACTGTAAATTTCAGTTTTTCTTTTAATTCATTGAATTTAAATTCCACCAACTCTGGTTTTAAACCCATGTCCCCTAAAGCCTAGGTCTCCATATTATTGCCCTAGGACATTATCAAACAACCATCTCAGAATTTGAGATAGTAGGAACTGCAGATGCTGGAGAATCCGAGACAACAAGGTGCAGAGCTGGATGAACACAGCAGGCCAAGCAGCATCATAGGAGCAGAAAGGCTGACGTTTCGGGCCTAGACCCTTCATCAGAAATTGTGGTTCTGAAATAAATAGGGAGAGATTGGGAGGCGGATAGAAGACGGATAGAGGAGAGGATAGGTGGAGAGGAATCAGACAGGTCGAAGAGGCGGGGATGGAGCCAGTAAAGATGAGTGTAGGTGGGGAGTTAGGGAGGGGATAGGTCAGTCCAGGGAGGACGGACAGGTCAAGGGGGCGGGATGAGGTTAGTAGGTAGGAGATGGGGGTGCGGCTTGAGGTGGGAGGAGGAACAGGTTAGGGGGGCAGGGACGAGCTGGACTGGTTTTGGGATGCGGTAGGGGGAGGGGAGATTTTGAAGCTTGTGAAATCCACATTGATACCATTGGGCTGCAGGGTTCCCAAGCAGAATATGAGTTGCTGTTCCTGCAACCTTCGGGTGGCATCGTTGTGGCACTGCAGGAGGCCCAGGATGGACATGTCGTCTGAGGAATGGGAGGGGGAGTTGAAATGGTTCGCGACTGGGAGGTGCAGTTGCTTATTGCGAACCGAGCGTAGGTGTTCTGCAAAGCGGTCCCCGAGCCTCCGCTTGGTTTCCCCGATGTAGACGAGGCCACAACAGGTACAGCGGATGCAGTATACCACATTGGCAGATGTGCAGGTGAACATCTGCTTGATGTGGAAAGTCCTCTTGAGGCCTGGGATGGGGGTGAGGGAGGAGGTATGGGGGCAGGTGTAGCACTTCCTGCGGTTGCAGGGAAAAGTGCCGGGTGTGGTGGGGCTGGAAGGGAGGGTGGAGCGGACAAGGGAGTCACGGAGAGAGTGGTCCCTCCGGAACGCAGATAAGGGTGGGGAGGGAAAGATGTCTTTGGTGGTGGGGTCGGATTGCAGATGGCGGAAGTGTCGGAGGATGATGCGTTGGACCCGGAGGTTGGTGGGGTGGTACGTGAGGACGAGGGGAATTCTTTTTTGGTTCTTATTGCGGGGACGGGGTGTGAGGGATGAGTTGCGGGAAATGTGGGAGACATGGTTGAGGGCGTTCTCAACCACTGATGGGGGTTGGGGGGGAAGTTGCGGTCCTTAAATTCCTGTTTTTGCTAAGTCAAAAAAGATTTTTTCTGAGCAAGCCAACATTTATTACCCATTCCTAACTGCACTCGAGAAGGTAATGGTGTGCTAGCTTCTTGAAGAATGTAGTCCATGTCACGTAGATTATCACATAGTCTGCTAAATAGCAAGTTCCAAGATTTTGATCCAGTTAGGATGGAGTGTTACTTGGAGGGGAACTTGCAGGTGGTAATAATCCCCATGTTAACTGCTGTTCTAGTGAAAGAAGTCATGAATTTGAAAGGCATTACCTAGCAGACTTGCGTGACTTAACCATGTCCTATCCTCCTGAAAAACACAATCCTAACATTGGCAAAATAAGTTGAGGAGGGCAATGAAAATTTCTACATGATCATATAATGATTTTTTAAATTCAATTTTAATTCAACAGAATTATCAAAGATTGAACCAAAGCATTTGATGAAATGGTAGTTAAATATCAATAATGTCAGGCTTTAAAAACTTGAAAATTGTAGAGATGAGGAAAAGGCTAAGAAAGGCAGACATTTTCAATGCTCTCTGGCAGAATGGATAAAATGTTGAATATGGATCAAAATGATGTCTTAATTATGTGACTAAACAAATATTATAATAAATATTCCAATCACTTTCAGACATCACAAGAAATATGATTTATTTAAAATGCTAACAAGTAAATGTATGCCTCAATTTGTAATTTAGAAGCTTCCTGACGATTGCATAATTCATTTTGCTGTTTTTACAAGTAGTGTTGATTTCTGCTTTTGATAAAATTGTTGCATAAATGCATACTGTAACAACAGAACATCCCAAAACATGAGAAAACAATACAAGTCAAAAGTCAACATTATCAAGGCCTTTTTTATTATGCTCCCACTCCTGTACAGGTTAAATTCCTTGGGCAAGGGAGTAACTAGCTAAACAAATGAAGAAAACTGAGGGGTAAAGCTTGCCATTAAATCTGAGCACATGGTACATTAGCATGGAGGAGACCATCAAAAATAATATACGATCGTCTCCTTATTCAACACTCAGAAACATCCATTTTCAGTAATCATAACTCTGGGCCATTTTCTCTTCCTCATCTCTGGAACACCAAGGCACTTCCTGAAACTTTATAATCTCCCTAATCCCTACAGTTTCCAATTCAGTCTAGACTTTGAATTTACCCAGTTTGAATATTTGAATTACTTCTTCCTTCAAACACAAAGGTAAATCATTCCTATCTGGTCAACCATTTTCATTTTTGTAAAGTTTTTTATGTTAACATAGGAGGATGGATTGAAAGGATCTTAATTGGAGAGTTAAAACACTGAAAAAAATCAGTCAAATGATTGAATATTGAGAAGGCCTTTAATAGCAGAGGAAAGTTTAAGTTTAAGGAGAGAGGTTCCAATGGTAGAGTTGAAACAGTTGGAGCCTCCATGAACCACAGTTAAGAACAGATTCTTAAAGTTAATAAAGTGTGAACACAGGACTGGAAGACATTTGAGATTTCCAGTATCACTTTCTCGCTTTAAAAAGAGGTCCAATTTAGTTTAACATCCATAATCCTTTTAAATAAAAGGCAATAAAGCATCAGAACTCAGTTCATCTTGGTTCAGTTGATTTATACGGTATTTAAAATACTTTCAGAATGGTTGGTACTGGATATATACATTAGAACACTCACTTCAGGAGAGGTAGTGTCAAGTTAAAACTCCTTGTTACCCAAATATACCCCACTGCTGTTAAAAGTAAACCCAAAAGATAAATTGCTGCAATTTTACACTCTAGGACAGGTTTTATGGCTAAAATATTAACTATTTGTGTCTTCACAACAAACATTGCTTGACTCGTGTTTCTGGTAATGCTCTGTTAAGTGAAGAGCTCAAAAAAAAGCAACAGTCCAATAACCTAAACAATTTGTAGCAAATCAATACTAAAAGGTATAACTTAACAAATTCTCTAAAACAAGTGAATTTCAATGCAAATATCTGCTTACTTCACTGCTCCTAAGCAAATATCATTTATTTTCTTCAAGCTCTTCTATTATTACCGATCCTGAGAAAATAAATTTTGAGTGCCTTAACTACACTGGTAGTTTACTGAAGCTCTGAGGGAGTGCGGTAGTGATGGAGATGCTAAATCTCAGGTGGGACTTCGAATTCCAATTCTCTGTTTATAGGGTTTGTCAAAAAGTAAATCTGTCAACAGTACAGTCCACACTAAATGTAAGTGTGTATTTGCAATTATCCATATTCAACTGTTGGTGAAATACAGTCTTTGCCATATACCACTGATGGCCCTCTGTCTGACAATTTTATGTTCTGCTCAGCGTTGTCTATCATTAAATTTTGCTTTGCAAATCCGGAATTAAATAAAACAGTTGCAAAGTTTTATCCCAGTTATAAAGGCATGGTAGTTTTGCTATGCGCACAAATTTTAAAATGTATTTCAACTCCTCAGATCTTTCAAGTGTCAAGTGTCAATGCAAAATAGTTGAGAATCACAAAGTTTAGCGCCACTACACTTTTACACATGGTAAAACAAAGTCTGTCACACTCGCCCTCGATGAACTGAAATAATACCTTTTTAAACAAGATATTAGCGCAAAGCAAAAAAAAAAAGAGAGAAAAATCAGTCATGAAACAGCTAAAAGAGAGATGGGTAGATGATTAAATCTTTGATTTTTGTTTGTAAGCAAATTTGGCCACCATCCTATTTGTTTCATTAGAATCAAGCAGCACCATGCCAGACTTACAATGCCTCTTATTAATTCAATTGTGTTAAATTTAATTGTCTTAAAACGACTTGCACTGACATCTTTGCAGCAGCAGAACCACAGAATCCCTACAATGTGGAAGCAGACCAGTTGGCCCATCGAGGCCCACACTGACTCTCCAAAGAGCATCCCACCCAGAACCACTCCCCGCCGCCCCATCACCACCACTACCGAGAACCGTGCATTTCCCATTCTAATCCACCTAACTTGTATATCCCTGGACACTTTCAGAAATTTAGCACGCCCAACCCACCTAACCTGCATATCTTTGGACTGTGGGAGAAAATCTGAGGAAACCGACAGACACAGGGAGAATGTGCAAACTCCACACAGTCGCATGAGGTTGCAATTGGACCCGTGTCCCTGGCACTGTGAAGCAGCAGTGCTCACCACTGAGCCATCGTGCACCCAAAAATAACTGTTATTTTTACACAATGGAATTTTCCCGTCCTTATAAACAACAAATACCCTTCCCTACCAAAGAAAAGTTTAAATATTTTAACCAAAAATCAAAATGTAGGTACCTGAAGTAGGTCCATTACATATCTAATGCAAATTTCTGTGTCAGGCCTAATGGCAATCTGCTTGATCTCTTTCAGTTAGCTGCAGTTTAATTTGTGTCATGAAAGGTTCAGTGATACCTAAGGAACCCTGAAACCCAAAACTAAGATGACTTTCTATGGACTTCTGCCTCTCTCAGAGCTCGTGTCCATGTCAAATAAATAATGCATCTTGTACCCAGGTAGAAATTCCAATTAGCAGTCTTCTAAGTCTCCAGCTCCTTTGCATCTTGGAATTAATCAAACTGCTTAAAGCACAAACATATAAAAAACGACATTCCTAACACCTCACTGTTGGACAAGGTGCCTAACCATCTGCATGCAGTCACCACAACTGCTCTAACTATTGCCTACATTTGTGAAAATTTGGCACTTTCCTCATAACAAGTCAACTTCCATCTTGCCTTACAGAGAAAGTTCAAAAACACCTTAAGCTTATACATGTGTTTTTTTTTTTCGATCACCTAACATAAACATCAGTGCAGGAGACTTGACAGTATGTACATGTGTAGTCGGAAATTGACAAGCACATTCAATCCAAGTGTGCAGCTAAAATTAACCTCTGAACAATCTCAAATCTTCACTGAAGGAATGAACAAATAAATGTCAAGGTGAAAGAATGTATTCAGATAATTACCAATTAAACCTTTAAATCTTAAAGAAACACAACCTTACCTTAGGAGAATAAATATTATGTAATATATCACATGACAATTTTTTAAAAATAAAAAATAGTTTTATCCAATTGAATTAGCAAATGTCTTATAACATCACTGATATTATGTGAATAGAATGCTTACATAAATCACATCTTCATCACATGCATGAAAGGTCATACAAAAAGATGCGAGTTTCTCAAATCTCCCCGGAACCAATCATAAGACTCTTACTTCAGAGTCTCCAGCCATATTTATTGAAAGCTTCTTTCCAAGTTTTGTGCAGCCTTTCTTACTGCAGAATCTAACTTTAAATAGTATCTGGCTTTATTAAGTATTGAATTAAATCAACACACAATCACAGAATTGAGACAGGAGAGAATTTCCAATATCCTCGGGAAGAAAACGACACTAAGCGTTACTAAGAAAGACACATTTGAAGAACCTTAGATGCTTTCCTACATTAAAGATGTGATACAAGTTGCATTTTTTATTGAATTAGGTTTTAAATATTTCTTTTAGAATCATAAAGATTCCCATTTCTATTAGAATTTCATTGTGCGTACTCCAGTTTATCTTCAAAAACTTGGGAAAAATCTTGAAAAATTAATATAACCTTATTTGAACAAAATGCAAGTCCATTTCATCCATTTTAAAAGGGCATCAACATAAGATTTCAAAGGAAAAAGATTAACTAAATTATCTTTTTCATTGCTGTAGCCAAAACCACAAATAAAATAAATGGCAAAAATATAGGAACAAATGCTTGAGCGCACTGGAGAGATCCCTTGAAATCTCATACAGCAACTCAAAAGACCTTCTAGAATATTAAAAGCAATTGCTCTGGACTTTACCCTACGCACAGAATAATACAGCATTTTTGCTCACATTCTACAAATAACACCCTGACTTCCAAAAAACTGATTAAATTCTCCATTAAATGGTTGTTACATAAGCTTAGGGCAATGGCTCCCATCCAATGGGTAAAATAAACAATGATAGATTGGGAAAGGCAGAGGTGCAGGAAGATCTGGGTGTCCTCATACACCGGTTGCTGAAAGTATGCGTGGAAGTGCAGTGGGCAGTGAGGACAACAAAAGGAATATTGAGCATCATAGCAAAAGGATGAGTACAGGAGCAGGGATATCTGCTCCTACAGGGCCTCGGGGAGACCACACCTGAGGAATTGTTCACAGTTTTGGTCGCCTTAGCTGAGTCTATTGTGGGGGTGCAATGAAGGTTGACCAGACTGGTTCCTGGGATGGCAGGACTGACATCCAAGATCGGTAAAGATGATATTCACTACAGTTTAGAAGAATAATAGGGGAAATCTGAGATACCAATGAAATTCTAACAGGACTTTGGATCTTTCCCCTCTCGCCGTGAACCTGTGCCCTCTGGTTTTGGAGTCTCCTGCCTGCCTGTGTGTGTGTGCGTGTGCGCGCGCATGCCTGGGGGGGGGAGGGGGGGGGGGGGGGGCAGTGCCTTGGCTGTTTGCCTCATCTGTGCCCCTCATGATGTTGTGGGCCTCTAATGGGTTCAGTCTCCTGGGCTTGGGGGAAGGGTCTGCAGGCTACAGCCTATCAGGCCTCTCCTTGTTTGCTCGGGCCTTCCAGTCTCTGTTGTCAGCATGGACAGGTTAGGCGAAAGGGCCAGTTTCCATGCTGTATCACTCTATGACTAGACAGGGTAAACACAGGCAGAATGCTCCTGATGGCTAAGAAGTCAGAGCCAGGGGTCACAGTCTAAAAATACAGGGTAGGCTATTTAGGACCGAGATGGGAGTCATTCCTTCACCTAGACAGTGGTGAGCCTGTGGAGTTCGCTGCCACAGAAAGCAGTTGAAGCCTAAACATCAAATGCTTTCGAGGAGGAAACAGATTCAGTTCTTGGAACTAAAGGGAGCAAGGAGTATGGGTTGGGGGGTTTAAAAGTGGGAAGTGGGAACAGAGTACTTAGCAGGATGATCGTGTTGAATAGCTGTGCAGGCTCAAAGACCAAACGCTTACTCCTGTTTTCTGCTTCTTTACATTATCAAGCACTTTTCCTTACAGCAAGGGAAACACGTAATCATCAAAGATTTTCTCCTTGCACTCTTCAGGACAATTTGTAATACCATGAATAAAGGCTAAACTAATTGTGCCTATTTTTCAGTGTTCAAGTCTGGACAACAATTCAAAAAAGAAAAATAAAACTGCCTCTGACCTCATTTTTTTCTAAGTTGAAATGTCACTCTGTGCCCAACAGCTGCAGAATGCAGCCAGTAAGAAAGGTAAATATTCCAAGTTTTTGCATAAAACAGAACTCAAAAGATAAGATTTTAATCTATACTAAGCATGTTCTATCCAGAATTGTAGATGGCAGCCTTGGGCTTCACAAGGCCTAGTACCAGCCACATGGCTTAACTTGTGTACCATGTGACCAAAATTGTGGTGAAAACATCAAACCTTTACAAAGATATACTTATCAAATATTATGGAATGCAGGTTCTCCCCACCACAAAACAGACAAGGACATGGAATTTATCAGTAACATTTAATCAAACTAGCCATGCCGAAACACGAGTTCAGTCAAATATAATGAGCCTTCCGTTAGAGGTATGGTACAGCACAGCACAGATGTGCTCCTTGTGAAAAATTTTTAAAACCCAGACTTCTCTTTTCTATGTGTCAATGATAAAGGAGTTTAGCTTCCAAAGTTTTCAGTGGTAAGAATTATAAATAACAAAATGCACTAAACTAAATAACCAATTTCTTTATTCAAATTCACCTTGGCATAGCCTCATTAAAAAAAGAATCATTTTCTTCAAATTTTATAACCTGACCACTATATCCAGGAAGAGTTAATTAAACACTCATCGACACAGAGATCACATAACTTTACAAAAAAAATTAAAATTTCCCAA
Source organism: Rhincodon typus (assembly GCF_021869965.1). Classification (NCBI taxonomy): domain Eukaryota; kingdom Metazoa; phylum Chordata; class Chondrichthyes; order Orectolobiformes; family Rhincodontidae; genus Rhincodon; species Rhincodon typus. The sequence continues at coordinate 59,140,158 of NC_063343.1, read as the reverse complement.
TTTTACTCTTTCAAGGGCATTCCAAGCTTAAAAAGGGTAACTATATGCTCAGGAAGAATTCAGAGTAAGTACCAATGTCTGTCAGGCCATACAGGAATCAGCACAGTTCAGGCAATACCAATTATTTGAAAAACAATTTATTTCACAAAACTTTCCATTTTCTACATCAACAATATAATCCCTGTAAAATGTTTGGTCAGTTTTGCAAGTTACAGGGGAGGAGGTAGCCATCTGACTTCTGTGGGTATCACTCTGATGTCATAATAGCATTTGTTTTTGCAGGAAAAAAAGTTGACTCCAGAACATTCAGAATCACACAAAGCACTTGTATTCACAGTGATCAACAAAAAAGAGCTGCAAGAATCTTAATTTCCTTAAAGACTGTCAGAAGGCAACCTGAAAAAACGTGAATCACTTCACCACAGAGACAGAAAGTAGGCTTTAAACAATCATTTCTGGTAGCTTGAAATAATTGCACCATTTAAACTTGGTGCAACAATGTCTTCAGTGGCATTCCCAACTTCCCTCCAAGATTTTCCTTTAAGGATTATTATCTAACAGGAAAAACAACTGAGAGGATAGCATAGATGGCTGTGGTGGTGGCAGCAAAGTCAAGGGGTGAGGATTTCAGCAGAAAATTTGGGTAGTTGTACTATTTGAAAGAGGCACTTTATAATGATATAGACAATATAATGTTAGAGGGTCAGCTTGAAGTTAAACAGTTTTACTATAAAACTGGTGACAATTTGTACTCTGTAAAGAGACTCAATGCTTCTAACTGAGAAAATTTTCAGAGGAAAGTAATGAGAAAACTGAATCCATAAACAGAATATCTGGAACTTATGAAATTGAACCTTTACTAGCTGCACAGAAGAACCTGCCATACTGAAAACTCTTGCTTATCTTATACATCCCTAAATTCATTGGCTTTCATTCAAAAATTCTCCTAAGCATACCGTCTTGGAAAACTATAGCTAATATCATGCATCTTTTCAAATAGAAAGCACAGTGCTGAGCAGTACCCAATATATAAGCCTAAGTATTAAACAGGCAGAATAAGAGGTGATGCCAAACAGTGTAAAAGTATCTTGCCAAAAGCAATTATAATGTCATTTCTGCTAAGTGCCCCACTTATTTCCCACTATCTGGCAACTGTAATTATTTCCTCGGTCATAAAGACAATTATGAGTTCAAGCAAACAACCTAGGCCAGGTGCAGTACCATCCCTCTACAAGTATTAAATTGGAAAGGGTGCAGCAAAGATTTACAAGGATGTTACTGGGACAGGAGGGTTTGACTTACAAGGAATGGCTGGGATTTTTTTCCGCTGGAGCATAAGAGGTTGAGGGGTGACCTCAGAGGTTTAGAAAATCATGAGAGGCATTGATAAGGTGAATAGCAAAGGTCTTTTCCCTATGGTAGGGGAGTTCAAAACTCGAGGGTATAGTTTTACAGTGAAAGGAGAACGTATATGGAATGAACTGCCAGAGGAAGTGGTAGAGGCAAGTACAATTACAACATTTAAAAGACTTTTGGACAGGTACACAAATAGGAAAGATTTAGAGGGATTTGGGCCAAATGCTGGCAAATGGGACGAGGTTAGTTTGGGAAACCTGGTCAGCATGGACAAGTTGGACTGAAGGGTCTGTTTCCATGCGATAGGAGTATGACTGCACAAGTGCAACTATCACTCCTAAGTCTATAATTTACATTGAGATAACTATTAGCTATTATACATCTATTATTTAAATTTTTCTCTCTATATATTCCCATGCACATAAAACAAATGAGGCTATGAACAGTACTTGCCAATCTGCCAAAATGGACTAATTTCTTCACCCAATCACTCTGGATGCTGAACCAACTGGTTCAGTAATTAAAAGATTTGTTTTCTGGCTTTTGAAAACATTTGCCTTCAGTTCTCCCCAATACCATGCTCCATATTCCTCCAACTACAAGAGTTCAGTTTAGAGGCCCATACTTAGCTCCGTGGTGCCTTGCCTTCTTGAATTTCTACCCTGCTTTAAAACTATTAGGCTTTCATTCAAACAATGAATTTAGGGATATAAAAAATAAGTAACGAATCAAAGAATCACTCTGCTGGTCCACTTGCTAAACAGAAGCTGAATCCAATTTCCTCACTTGCTTTGAAATGAATTAAGGGATCAATTGAGGTAACAACAAATAAGTTCCATCTGCAACACCACTCTCCACTCCACCTCACTCCTTCCATTAAAGTCATGGTTTAAAATAACTTTGCAGTCAGGATCATTGAGCACTGAAAAATACAATAATATTTTGTTACAATGACCAACACTGCAAGCGATCTATAATTTATGCCTGAAAGGAGTTAACAATCGTACTTTTCCTTCATAGCTTTATTCTCATTACCTCAAATGTGATGTAATTTTGATCTTGGTATCTTCCATTCCTTTATTTTGGTCTATAGAAATAATAGGAGTGACAATAACAAAGTAAATGGAAAATATGCCATTTTCTGGTGTGTGCTATGACCATTCCCATCAAAATGGCAGAAAAGTTAATAACTGGAGGTTACAGGGTATCACCTGATTGCCTAAAGAACCAGGTAATATAAGGATTTTTTGTAAAAGGTTATTGAGATCAGAAGCGCATTGCAGAGGAGAGATTCAGAGACAGCTAGCATAATCCTGATTGCAGGTTCCTATTTAGTAATAGCAATTTTTTTTGGAGGGTGGAGAAGTGTTGGGCAGTTGCGTGACTCAGTTGGTAGCATGCTTGCTCAACAAAAGTCATTGATTGAAGCCCTCCTTTCAGATCCTTATCCAAAAAACTCCAGACTGACCTTTCAGTGCTGTCTTGAGTGCGCTGCACTGGCAAAGGTTTTGGATGAAACAGTCCAAGGCAAAAAAACAAAGGATACACAATACATTTCAAAAAAGAACAGCAAAGTTCTCCTCAGCACTCTGACCAATATTTAGCAATATCAATCAGCAGCACTGAAGCAGATTATCTGGTTATCATCACACTGCTTTTGTGCCATCTGGCTGAGCAAAACTGTCAGTCACATTTCCTACATTACACCAGTAATATCACATTGTTTTTAATAAGCTACAAAGCACTTTGGAATGGCTTCAGACTGTGAAAGGCCTTACAATAAAGCAAATATATTTGTCATGGCCTCCACAAACAGAGATAAAAGCTTATTAACCTATTCTTTCAGCTTCTTTCTGCACAGATACTGCCAGATTGCCAGTTCCAATATTTTCTTTTCGTTGTTCCTTTAGCACAAAGGAATAAATAAGTTTGCTTGAATAAACGAGTCTTCATTTAGTAAGATGTGGAGCAAGAGTGACTTCAGTATACTGACTTAGTAATTAAGCAACGAAGGCTTTAGTATCCAGATCAAAATTTCATAGAACATAAATTCCATGTTGATTTAGGATTCAATGTATTTGAATATGCCATAATAATTTAATTTTTATAAGAAAAAAATTCAGTATGTGGTCCAACACCAAAAGGAAATACATGAAGTTGAAATTATTGCTTGCCCAAAAGTATGGAGAATATTTGACTAGAACAATGTAATATTGGATAGAATAACAAAAAAAATTGCCTCAGCTGCAAATACTAGTCTTTCCAGTAAATAAAATCCTCTGGAAAGGCAGTTGCAGAAAAATGTAAAACAGCAACACAAATTGTCATGAATGGCGAATGAACAATCTCGCTTAGACAGTGAAGTTCAGTCAGATTCAAATAGGCTTTACAGGTTTCATGTTCTACCTTAAAAATTCCTAGTTCCAATTTTTGGAATATTGTTTTTTTTTAATTTTGCGACTCCCACCGCTGCCCCCCCCATTAGAATTGCATCCTTTATTCTAAACTGAACTCCAAGTTATTATCAGATAATAGCAAATAAATCTCAAGATGGAAAATTACTCTGTGGCATCAGAATCACAGATGAGGTTGTGGATTTGTAAGTATTATGCTGCCAACACATTGTACAGACTTCTCATAGAACTCAAAAGCCTTTCTTGTAAACAAAGACAACGGTCTGGGACTCTGCAAGAGCACAATTCACAGGAAGTTTGATATTTTCTGTTATATGATAGGATCATTAGATCAATTTACAGAAAGCAATTCTTATGCCCTCATTCCTTTAACATCAAAGTCTAACTGCTGTTAAGTAAAGAGATAACAAGGTGTAGAGCTGGATGAACACAGCAGGCCAAGCAGCATCAGAGGAGCAGGAAGGCTGACGTTTCGGGCCTAGACCCTTCTTCAGAAAAAGTTCCGCAGTTTGTGATCCATCAGAATTTAACTGATATGCTACATTTGCAGCTAAGAAGGATATTGCTGGGGTTATTTTCTGTAGAAGAGAGGAGGATGAGGGGAGATTTAATTGAGTATGGAGTAGCTTGGATAGGTCAATGCCCAGAAGACATAAATTTACAATAATTGACAGAAAGAATAAAGGGACATGGAGAAGTTATTTTCAATCCTTATAAAGGTGGGGGAAGTCTTTAAGTCACTGTTTGAAAGGACAGAAGAGGCAGAAGCACTCTTCACGGTTGAAGTTTGACATGGATTTGTGCCCATGTAACCCAGAGGGGTAGATATTGATGGCTGGGAGGCGTTATTCTACAGGGAGAAACGACAGCCAATTTAAGCACATCAGTACCCACAAAAAAAACCCGGAGGATAAAGCGATTAGATAACCTATTTTAGTCACACTGGTTACAATGCATACTGATAATCAGGGGTTCACTTTTTACTAGTACCTGACCAGAAAATGAATAATTATTATTGATAATTGACAGTGTTGTTCCTGATCATTGCTCATCATTACTGGTCAACTAACTGTAGAACATATTCGTTTTCTTTTTAGATAAAGGTTTGAAAATGAAACAATCAATAAACGCATCATTTTGTTTGCTCACCCACCAAACTTGAGCAAGAATACTGCGCTTAGGGAAATGTACGCTCGGAGTTTGAGAATGAAAACCCAAAGTTTAAGGTCAGCACATTTCGAAAGCAATCTGGCACTTCAAAGTAAACCCTCGTTTTCAGTAAATTCAGTAAATTTTCTTGCTTCACTTATTACAAGCAAACCCCCGAAAATCGCGAAAAAGTGAACGGTCCCTCCGTTAACATTTAAAAGCAAGATTATCCTAAATGCGAGTTCGCTAATTTTGGATTCGTAAAAGCAATGGAGAATAAGTGTTTCCAAAGAGTTAACATATCTCAAAAACAGTCTACCAAGGCAAAAACTGATAGATTACATTGATTTGCCCCATTTTAATCCCGGTGACAGACCCTAATCTTTGCGTGTGGCCTGACAAGCCTGGCTCATGAGGCAGCCCGAGAGCCTGAAAAGTGTAAAAGTCCCCGCCCCCTTAAAAATATATATATCACCCCCGTGCCAACAATAAAAAAAAGTGCCTAGTGGATTCGAAGGAGCAGAGTAATACTCACATAGGGTCCAAGGCCCTTGACAACCAAGATCTGAAAGCGTCCAGATTCTCTATGATCATCTTCCTAAGGTGAACGGCCCGGTCACTGCTGCACCGTCAGAATGTCAGGGCCCTCATTGGAAGTCCACCAGCGAACATGACAACAAACCGGAGCAGAACCCAGGCCGCACCGCACCGTGCGACCAAACACCGACCTGTGTGTGATCGACAGAATTGTCTTCCAATCAGCGACCAGTCCCCGCCGCGCGGGCCAATCAGAAGGGTGTGGAGTGCGGGTCAAGGAGGCGGTAGCGAGTTAGGTTGTACCCAACGGCCTCATGGAGGGGAGGGGGAGAGAAGAGAGAAGCAATCGATCGATCTCAATTTCGGTTTCCTTTCCCCGCTCTCGCAGAGAGGAATAGGAACAAGAAAGAAGTTGAAACGCGAGTTTTGGGAGAATATATGCTCCTTTAAAGACAAACGGCACATTTACTTGAAGACGAAAGAAGGAGGGGGGAAGAATGAGGAGAAATAAAAAAAAATGCCGCACTGCTCAATCAAACCTGAAAACGTCGTGCGGGCGCGTACTGTTTGATAGGCAGCAGGACCGTCCAATCAGAATGGGGCGATCTGACGGCGCAGCCTGATCATTGGACGGCCGGACTGTAGAAGGCGGGACGGCCGAACGCCTCGCGCGTCCAACAGAACAAATGGACGTTTCGTAGTGACGAGGAGGGAGAGAGAGAAAAAAAACAGCGCCAGGCTGTGATCTTTTCTTTTTATCGTGATGATTAACGTATTTGGTGAGACGGACAAAAAAAATGACTGAATTACTGAACAAAACGCACGAGGCACGTCACTGCGTGATCGGACGTCGGGCAGGCCCCCCCTCCCGACGTATCGCCGTGAAAATCTATTATCGCGAGAGCAGCCCACCCCACTTACGTGTTTTTTGCGGCAAAGCTGTCTCCTAGCAACCAGAGGTGTCTGCAATTGCGCAGCAGCGACCAGTCATCAAAAGGAAATGGTACATAAATGCAGGATATAAAGAAAAGATGCTGCCGGCCCATACTTTTCCATAGCCTGCATTTCTGTTTGTAAATATCTTTCCTGAGATGTGGGCATCGATGGCGACGGTGGAATTTATCACTCATCCCAACTCGCGCTGCGTGATGGGCTACCTTCTTGAACAGCCAGTCGGTGGCAGGCTTGTTACACCGTTTTGATCGTCTACGCGCGAATTGGAGTCAGATTTCCAGGCATGCAAGATAACAGCTAATTTTCCTGACATTTGGGTTATAATGGTTCCGCAGTTAGAACCTTAGGGACTGGAGTCGGCCATTCAGTCCCCAGAGCCTGTTTCACCATACAATTAGATCATGGCTGATCTGTGTCCTCGCACGATCAGCTGCCTTTGTCCCATATCCCATAATAGTTTTTCTTAACAAAAGTTTAGAACAAATTAAGAACTGCCATGGCATCAACTGCCATTTATGAAAGAGTTGCAAACCTCTACTAGCCTTTGTGTGTGGGAGTGCTTCCGAACGTGCCCCTGAATGGCCTGGCCCTAATTTTTATACTGTGACCCCAAGTACAAGAATCTCCAACCAGCGAAAATGATTTATCTCTTTCTATTCTGCCATTTCCATCAGATCACTCCTCAACCTTCTAAATTTGAGAGAAAACAGGCCTAATTTGTATAATCTCTCCTATCTGATTTGACTTATTGTGACATGTACCAAAGTACAGTGAAAAGCTCTGTTTATGAGCAGTCCAGGCAGATAATAGTAAGCAAGGACATATAGATCATAGGGTGAAAAAAAACTTAGAGGCATACAAGTTACGTCATATGGGCCGTGTGCTAGGCAAGATCAGCATTATTTCAAGTTAGAGAGTACTTTCATCTGTCTAATAATGGCCAGGAAGAAGCTGTTCCTGAACCTGCCGGTGCGTGTTTTCAAGCTTCTGTATCTTCTGCCTGACAGAAGTGGTTGTAGGAGAACATTACAGGGGTGCAATGGATCTTTGATGATGTTGGCACCCTTTCCCCGGCTCCAAGCCATATAAATGGGGTCCATGGATGGAAGGAGACAGTAAGGACTGCAGATGCTGGAAGCCACAGTCAATGGATGTAAAGCTGGAAAAGTACAGCAGGTTAGACAGCATCCGAGGAGCAGGAAAGTCAATGTTTCGGGTTGAAACCCTTCGGCCTGAAACATTGACTTTCCTGCTCCCTCAGATGCTGTCTGATCTGCTGTCCTTTTCCAGCTTCACATTCATGGATGGAAAGTTGGTTTCCGTGATGTTCTGTGCACGCAACCTTCTATAGTTTCTTTTGGTCCTGGGCAGAGCCCATGCCAGGCTGTTATGCCCCCAGACAGTATGCTTTCAGTGGTGCATCGGTAAAAGTTGGTGAGGGTCCAAATGGACGTGCCAAATTTCCTGAGCCACCTGAGGAAGAAGAGGCATTGTTGAGCCTTCTTGACCATCACATCTACGTTGGAAGTCCAGGACAGGTTGTTGGTTATCGTCACTTGTAGAAACTTGACACTCCCCACCCTCTCAACCTCAGCTCTGTTAATGTAGATGGGGTGTGTCCTCCTCCTTTCTTGCTGAAGCCAATTACCAGTTCTTTAGTTTTGCCGACGTTGAGAGAGAGGTCGTTCTCACTGAACCACATCACCAAGCCCTCTATCTCCTTTCTGTATTCTGACTTGTCGTTGTTAGATATCTGTCCTATCACGGTGATGCCATCAGCAAACTTGTAGATGGTGTTCATTCAGAATTTAGCAACATAGTCATGGGTGTACGGGGAGTATAGTAGGGGGCTGAGGATGCATCCTTGGGGGGGCTCCAATGTTGATGTTATCATGGAGGAGGTACAGTTGTCTATCTTCACTGATTGCAGTATGTGGGTCAGAAAGCTGAGAATCCAGTTGCAGAGGGTGGAGCCGAGACCAAGGTTCTCAGAGTTTTGAGATCAGCTAACTTAACTGTTGAATGCCACGTATCATTCTTGGAAACCTACATTGTACTCCTTCTAAGGCAATATATCCTTCTTAAGGTGTGGTGCTCAGACCTACTCAGAGCACTCCAAGTAATCAAGGGAACCTAATCAGCAGAAATTATGATTTAGAAGGAGAAAAGAGAAATGATTGTTCACAGGGGCCTGTAGACAGATAGATATTGTGAGGAGCTCCCAAAGGAGTTATGCGGAGTATCCATCTTAAGCACTGGAGAAATACCACCAGCAATGCCTTGGCACAATCCCCAAATCTAATGACAAGAAACAAGTGACAAGAAAAGTGGTCCAAAAACAGCATCTTCTCCCAAGCTAACTTGTCCAGCTTTGAAGTATAAATCATTTAAAACTAGCTCCACTTAGCAAGAAGTTATATGTCTGCCTGACTCCAGATTTCCGAAGCATCTGCTATATTTATAACTCCATTCAATCAAGATCCTTGCAGCAGAACGAAACAAACACTTTAATGATGTCTTCAAAACATCTTTAAAGAGGTCCAGCAGCTTTATTGACACCTGTGATCAAACACATCAAGGAATTTCATTCGGAAACTGAAGAGGCAGAGTCAAGAAGTTGGAGGGAACAGACAAATCTCCAAACAACCCTTATTTCCACCTCTTACAGCCGTACCTGCCTCACAAATAACTCACAGGAAAAAAAAGAACAAAAGGAGAGACTAAAATTACATGATGTTACTTAGCAAATCTGCTTACCTTAGATTCAAGGAGACTTTTGTTGAAACAAGTTAAAGTAAAGCACAAATTTGATAAATGGATGAGGAACAAATAAATGAATAATCCATTTTATTCTCTATTTATTTATGGGATGAGGGCATCGCTGGCCAGGCAACATTTATTGTCCATCTCTAAATGCCCAGAGGGCAGTTAAGAGTCACCGACATTGCTGTGGGTCTGGAGTCACATGTAGGTTAGACCAGGTAAGGATGGCAGTTTCTGTTCCTAAAGGACATTAGTGAACCTGATGAGTTTTTCCAACAATTGACAATGGTTTTATCATCATCAGTAGACTCATAATTACAGATTTTTTTTAATTGAATTCAAATTCCACCATCAGCCATGGCAGGATTCAAACCCAGGTCCCCAGAACATTATCTGGGTTTCTGGATTAACAATCCAGCAATAATACCATTAGGCCATCACCTCTCCTTTGATATACAAAAATCATTTTCATGGCTGGAATGAACTTCCAGAGGAAGTGGTGGAGATGGGTACTGTTACAAAATTTAAAAGGCATTCACATAAGCACATGATTAAGAAATGTTTGGAGATATATGGGCCAAGCACAGGCAGGTGGCACTAGTTTAATTTGGGATTATGGTCAACTGGTTAGACCAAAGTGTCTGTTTCCATGCTCTGTGACTCTATGTGACAGAGTCTGCTGATTATGCATTGAGCTTGATAGTCATTTCAGATACCACAGAACCAGAGTGGAAGCAACTCATCTATTCTGAGGGACTGCCTGAGAAGAAATTTCTGGCAGTCAGAAAAGCCCAAATTTATTTGGGAATGAGGATCCATAAATGAAATGATTTGCATTTATGTAATACCACTCACAGACTTGGGCTGACCTGAAACATTTAACAATCATCAAAATACTTTTGCACTGTCGGCACCTTTGCAATATTGAAAATGTGGCTAGTAAATTGCACACAGCAAGACTCCACAAACGGAGATAGCAAGAAATGCAGATGCTGGAGTCAGAGTCAACACTGTGTGGAGCTGGAGGAGCACAGCAGGTCAGGCAGCGTCAGAAGAGCAGGAAAGCCCACGTTTAGGGCCCAGACCCTTCTTCAGAATGGGAGGGGGAAGGGAGCTGGAAAATAAATAGAGGCAGGAGGGGTAGGGCTGAGGGAAGGTAGGTGGTGGGATGGTGATAGGTGGATACAGGTAGGGAGTGGTGGGGATTGGTCAGTGGGAAGGGAGGAGCAGACAGGTGGGAGAGAAAATGGTCAGGTTGTGTCAGGCCAAGCAGGCGAGAGGGAAGATGGGTGGAGCTGAGGAAAGGTATGTGTGGTAGTGATAGGGGGTGCAGGTAAGGGGTAGTGGGGATTGGTGGTGTCAATTATCGCGTACTGAGGACAGATGCTCCACTAAACAGTTCCCAAGTCTGCGCTTGGTCTCACTGATGTAGAGGAGGCCACATCAGGAACAGCAGATATAGTAGACCAGGTTGGAGGATGTACAGGTGAACACCTGTTGGATATGGAAAGTTTGCTTTGGGCCTTAGATGGAGTTGAGGGGGGAGTTGTAGGGGCACGTGTAGCATTTCCTGCAGTTGCAAGGGAAGGTGCTGGTTGTGGTGGGGTTAGTGGAGAGCGTGGAGCGGACAAGGGTGTTGCACAGTGAACGGTCTCTATGAAAGGTAGATAGGGGTGGGGAGGGAAATATCTCTTTGGCCGTGGGGTCGGATTGTAGGTTGGGGTCCTTAAGATAGGAGGACATCTGGGATATCCGGGAGTGGAACGTTCCATCTTGGGAGCAGATGCAGTTGAGGGGGAGGAATTGGGCATATAGGATTGTATCCACCGTATCACCTCACATACCACCCCACCAATCTCCACATCCAGCGTATCAACTTCAGCCACCTACAATCTGACCCCACAACCAAAAAGATATTTCCCTCCCCACCCCATCTGCCTTTCATAGGGACCACTCACTCTGCAACTGCATCCACCTATCACCATCCCACCTACATTACCCCAGCCCCACCCTTCCTCCCTCTATTTATTTCCAGCTCCCTTCGCCTTCCCCTGTTCTAAAGAGGGGTCCTGACCCGAAACAGCAACTTTCAAGACTCCACAAACAACATGTTAATAATTGGATAATTTGTTGTGATGTCAACTAAGCCAAGACACCAGGGATAGGTCCCTTAGAAATATTGCTATGATCTATCTGCAAAGGGACACAGGACTTTGATTCAACATCTTACCTGAAAGACGACATCACTGGCAGTGCAGCACTTCCTTCATATTCCACTGGAGAATCAACTTTCATTACTATATTTGAGCATAAAACCCAAAAATGAGACAAGCAGTCAGAAAAGTCCCAAGTTAAAAGTAGATCTGTAGATTTATGGTGACCTGACAAAGGCATTCCACACTGGCAGTAAAGAAAATCTCGATAAATTCTTCTCCAAGGTTCAGGGAAATTTGTTGTGACAGTTAAATTATTCCATCGTGACTAAAGTGAAGAAAAATCGGGACAATCCCAGCTCCTTTCTTATTGCAAATTGTGTTAAGTAAATATAGGTCCTGGTACAATGACTTTTCATAATTTTGTTTGTTGCTATGCATGTTTCTCATGGTTTTCAATAACCTCAAAATCAAAGTCGAGATGAGGCTTAGAACTGAGAAGATCCTTAGAAGATTATAATCTACAAAAAGACTGGAGGAGCTTGTTCATGAACTCTGGTCTGTTGATGGTTATTTCACAAATCAATAATTTCACAGTTGCCTTTCATGGTAACAGCTTTTTATTTCCAGGCTTTAAAAATTAAATTTAAATACTCAAACAGACATTTGTGAAATTTGAATTTTTGCTCTCTGAATTGTTCAAAGCCAGGCTTCTGAATTACCCATATAATATCATAGCTACTATGCGCATGCACATCGTAGATTTTTTTTTTCATAGAATCCCTACAGTGTGGAAACAGGCCCTTCGGCCCAACAAGTCCACACCAACCCCCAGAGTATCCCACCCAGACCCATTCCCCAAACCCACCTAATCTACACATCCCTGAACACTATGAGCAATTTAGCATGGCCAATCCACCTAGCCTGCACATCTTTGGACTGTGGGAGGAAACCAGAGCAGCCGGAGAAAACCCACGCAGACACGGGGAGAATGTGCAAACTCCACACAGACAGTTGCCTGAGGGGGAATCAAAGGTGGGTCCCTGGCGCTGTGTGGCAGCAGTGCTAAACACTGAGCACTGTGCCGCCCCACATCAGCCAAATGTCTCCAGTTTTTGCCTGTCTGCCCAATCCAAACATCTATTCCATCAGTTGATCATATTGTATGCGAAAAGTATTGACATCAATCTATTTGATTTGATTAATTATTGTGACATTACCTAGATACAGTGAAAGGTTTTGTTTTTTGTGTAGCACAGGCAAATCATACCATACAAAAGTGACAGGCGGAATAAACAGAATGAGGAGTACAAAGTTGCAGCAACGAAGAAGGTACACAAAAAGCAAGATTAATATTAGATTTACAATTTGAGAGGTCCATACAGAAATCTAACAACAGCAGGGAAGAAGCTGTTCTTGAACCTGTTACTCTGTGTGTTTAAGCTTTTGTATCTTCTGCCTGATTGAAGAGATTAATACCAGCGTGGACGGGTCTTTGAGGTTGACTGTCTTTCTGAGGCAGTGAGAAGTGTAGATGGAGTCAATGGATGAAAGGTTGGCTTGCATGATGGCCTGAGCTGTGTTCATAATTCTCTGTAGTTTCTTACAGTCCCGGACAGAGCAGTTGCAGTACCAAGCCGTGATGCATCCAGATAGAATGCTTTCTGTGGTGCATCAATAAAAGTCGGTGAGAACCCTTATGAACATGTGGAATTTCCTTAGCCTGCTGAGGAAGAAGAGACATTGTTGTGCCTTCTTGACCGTTGTATCAATTTGGGTGGTCCAGGACAGATTGTTGGTGATCGTCACTCCTAGGAACTTGATGCTCTCGACCACCTCTACCTCAGCACCATTGATGTAGGTACGGGTGTGCCCTCCTATTTGCTTCCTGAAGCCGATGATCAGCTCTTGAGTTTTGCTGACGTTGAAGGAGAGATTATTATCTTTATACCACACTACCTAGCAGTCTGTGTCTATCCTGTATACTGTCTCGTTATTCTTTGATACCTGCTCTACAACAATAGTGTTGTCAGTGAACCTGCAGATGGGGTTCAGACAAAATTTGACCACACAGTCATAAGTGTACAGGAAGTACAGTAAGGGGCTGGTTATGCAGCCTTGCAGGGCGCCAATGTTGAGGATTGTCATGGAGGAAGTGATGTTGCCTATCCTCACTAATTGTAGTCTTTCGGTCAGAAAGTCGAGGATCCACTTGCAGGGTGCGGAACAGAGACCTAAGTCCCTCACTTTGGAGATTAGTTTGGTTGGGATTATAATGTTGAAGGTGGAGCCGTGGTCAATAAATTGAAGCCTGATGTTATAGATTCATAAAGATATACAGCACAGAAACACCCTTCAGTCCAACTCGTCTATGCTGACCAGATATCCTAACTAACTCCCATTTACCAGCATTTGGCCCATATCCCTCTAAATCCTTCCTATTCATATACCCATCCAGATGCCTTTTAAATGTTGTAATTGTACCAGTCTCCACCAGTTCCTCTGGCAGCTTATTCCATACATGCACCACCCTCTGTGCGAAAACGTTGCTCCTTAGGTCCCTTTTATATCTTTCCCCTCTCACCTTAACCTATGCCCTCTAGTTTTGGACTCCCCCACCCTGCAGAAAAGACCTTAACTATTCACCCTATCCCTGTCCCTCATGATTTTATAAATCTCTATAATGTCACCCCTCAGCCTCTGACGCTCCAGGGAAAATAGCCCCAGTCTATTAAGTCTGTCCATATAGCTCAAGGCAATGTCCTTGTAGATGTTTTTTGAACCTTTTCAGGTTTCACAACATCCTTCTTATAGCAGGGAGGCCAGAATTGCATGCAGTATTCCAATAGTGGCCTAACCAATGTCTTATACAGCCACAACATGACCTCCCAATTCCCATACTCAATGCAGTGAGCAATAAAGGCAACTGCAGGTTGCAATTAACCATTTGTTCCAGGGATGAGCGTAGGGCGAGGGAGATGGCATCTGCTGTGGACCTGTTCCATTTGTAGGCAAATTGCAAGTGAGCAAAGCAGGCTGGGAGGCTTGAATTGATATTATCCATGACTAACCTCTCGAAGCACGTCATAATTATGGAGTTCAGAGCCACCGGGCAGTAGTCATTGAGGCAAATTGCATGTGATTTCTTTGGTAGCGGGATGATGGCGGTCTTCTTGAAGCAGGTACAGACTTCAGATTGTAGCAAGGTGAGGTTAAAGATTTCAACGAATATTCCCCCCAGGTGGTCCGCACAGTATCTGAGTGCACGGTCACGAACTCCATCTGGGCCAGTTGCTTTCATGGGTTTACTCTCAAGAAGGCCCACCTGATGTCTGCAGTGGTAACTGAGGGAACAGGTGCATCTGAGGCTGTTAGGGCAGGTAACACCGTTTCATTGACCTTCTGCTCGAACTGAGCATAAAATGCATGGAGCACATCAGGGCGGGATGTATTTTTGTCTGATATTCTGTTCTTCATTTTGTAGCCTGTTATGTCGTGTAGGCCTTGACACAGATGGTGGGTGTCTGTGTGGTTAGTTTGGATTTCTATTCCGGTATTGCCTCTTGGCATCTCTCATGGCCTTATAACAGTTGTATCTTGATTTACAGTAAAGGTCAGGGTCGTCTGACTTGAATCCATTGCACACCTGGTCTTTAGTAGGCAATGGATTTCCCGGTTCATCCATGGTTTCCAGTTGGGAAACATATGGATTGACTCCTTTGGCACACAGTCCTCTACACACTTGCTAATGAATTCCGTGACGGTGGTGGGATACTCATCTAGGTTTGTTGAATTCTTGAATATGGACCAGTCCACCAATTCCAAGCAGTTCCACAGAACTTCTTCCGCTGCCTCAAACCAGGTCTGTACTACTTTCTGCACTGAGTCCTCATGTTTCAACTTCTGCTGCTAAAGTAGGAGGAGGAACACGGTGTTGTGATCTGATTTTCCAAAGTGTGGACAGGGTGTAGAGCGGTAGGCATCTTTGATGGTTGTGTAGCAATGGTCAAGGATGTTTGGCCCCCTAGAGGGACAGGAGACGTGTTGATGGTATTTTGGTAGCACTGTCTTAAGGTTGGCTTAGTTGAAATCACTGCCTATGATGATTAAGGTCTCAGGGTGTTCCATCTCAAGTGCATTTTTGGTGGTGCAAATTTCATCAACAGCATTCTTCAGCTCCACATGAGTATGTAGACTACTGTCAGGATAGCAGAGGTGAACTTGCATGGCAGATAATAGAGATGGCATTTCACTGTTAGATACTCTAGGTCCAGGGAGCAGAACTCGCCAGGGTCACCACGTCTGAGCACCAGAGCTGTTGGTTAGGAGGCAGACTCTACACCCCCACCGCCACCCCCCCCCCCCCCCCCCCCCGCCGTCTTTCCTAAGGATGCCATACGGTCCATGTGATGTATGGAGAAACCTTCAGGTTGTAAGGCACAGTCAGGTGGAGCAGGAATGTGCCATGTTTCTGTACAGCAGAGCACATGGCAGTCTCTCAGTTCTCTCTGGAAGGTAAGTGTAGCTTTAAGGTCATTTAGTTTGTTTTCAATGGCTTGGATGCTTTCCAGGAGTATGATGGGGAGGGGGAACTTTAAGCCACATTGCTTCAGTCTCACCTGCAGGGCAGCGTGTCTCCCTCGTTTCCTGTTAAAAGTGGCTGCTTCTGTTACATCCTGGACATCAGTGATGGAAGTCTGCTGCTCCAGAAGGTAAGTGTGTGCTCCCAATGGGTTCCTAGGTATGGGTCGAGGCCATGGGTGCTCCAGGAGGGTTTTGGAGTCAGTTCTGTCGGGCTTCCACATTTATCATATATCAACTTTGAAGCTGTGGTCCCCAGTCTGTGCTGATGCACTAGTTCAAAGTTGAGTTGTGGATTTATGTTTTATGTGTTAGTTGGTACCATATATACCCCTGTCTCCTTTGAAGATTGAAAAAAAACAAAATTGCTTACCCTTTTTCCCAGTCACTCAAACCTTGAACATTAGAGACTCCTGCATCTATAAAACACATCAACTAAGACCAAGCATGTCAGCCTCAAAAACCATAAGGTTAAAAAAAGCTGAATTTTTTTGTGCAGACATTAACAGCTCCAAGATGGATTTCACCACTGTGCAAAACCAAGTAGCGACAAATGTTTTGTTCCTATAACTGAAGTAAATCCTGCACTGTGTAGTTTGATTTTTAAAAGGTATTTGCTTTCAACTTCCAATTAAAGGTCGCTGACTCTGTTCCTCTCTCCACAAATGATCCAAATGTGCTGTGTATTTGCAGTACTTACCATTTTTATTTTAGGCACTTCAAGTTCCAAACAGAAGACAACAAATTAAATTCAAACATTCAGGGTTAATTTTGGAAAAACCCTGTAGTTGAAAGATAGACAAAAATTAGTGCAGATTAGAAGAACAATGAAATCAATGATGTGGTCATTCGGGATGGGGGGGCCAGTGCTCCTTGACTCCATGTTCAGACTACTACTGCTTCTACATTCAAGATTTTGATTCACAACCTCAAGGAAATTGGTTAAAATTGTAAATAGTACATTAAAATGGGCAACATGTTAGAGGAAGGTAGTCTAAAATGAGTAACAGCTGAGACTTAAGGCTGATAAATGTGTAAAGTCATACTTATAAATAGCTTAAATCAGGGATTCAGAACCTGGGCTCCATTTCCACAGGAGTTTTCAAGGAGTTTGCCTTTTTATTATTCATTCGTGGGAATGTGGACGTCGCTGGCAAGGCCAGTATTTATTGCTCAGCCTTGATTTTCCCAAGGGTAGCCTGGAGTCAGCCATATTGTTGTGGTTCTGGAGTCAGATGTAGGCAAGCTTTCTACCAGACTTGTATTGAATTCACATTTCACCATCTGCCATGGTGGCATTTGAACCCATGTCCCCAGAACATAAAGCTGGAGTTCTGGATTAGTTATCCAGTGCCATTACCACCAGATCACTGCTTCCCCCTTTGTAGATAGAAATAGTGCATTTTCTGCTTTAATTAAAAATAGAAGTCCACATTTTCAAATTAACATAGCCCAAAAGTTGTCATGTCACTGGACAATGGAAGCCATTAGAATCAATGCACTGTTTGAATATGCAAATCAATACAAAGCTGTGAGTGGAGGTGAAGGCAAATTGAAGCACGAGGGGAGTTCTACTGTCTGGAGACAGTAAGTCTGTGATTCTAGATAAGATCCAGTTCCACTCTGCTGTTGGGTGTGGGAGTTCATTAGTTTTGGCCAAGAACACAATTGATCTGAATAATATTTAAATGGAGAAAAGCTGGGAACAGTGGAGATACAAAGAGATTTAGGAATCTATGTGGACACACCACTAAAATGTAATTATTGCATATAAGAAGTAATCTCAAAAGTTGATGGAATGTTAACATTTATATCAGGCAATTTGAATACAAAACAAAGGAAAATTTGTTATAGCTACAGAATCCTAGACTGACCATACAATACACCTTTGAAAGATTATATTGGCCTTTGAAAATTACAGATTTACCAGGGCTCCAAGGGTCAAATCATGAGAAAAGAATCTATTGAGTAGTTATATATTCTTCGGAATAAAGGAAGTTAAGATTTAAGTGACTAAGGCTTTTAGGATTTGAAAAAAAGAATCAAAAAGCTGGATAGAAAGAAACTATTTCTACTGGTGGGCAAATCAAAGAAAAGGGTGGAAATCAGACCTGTGTCATTCAGCTGAAAAGGTTGGGAAGTGTGGAAACCTATCCCACAAATAAGTACATCCTCTCCCAATTAATAATTTTAAATTTTGTGATTCAATAGCAATTTTAGTAGTAAAGGATATGAGAAAAAGGTAGGTGTATGGAGTTTAGCTAAAGATTAGCTGTGATCTCACTGAACTGCAGAACATGTAAAAAGAACTGAATGACCTGCTGCTATGTACAAAGTAAAGAAAATACTCCACCATTAACTAAATGTGAAGTTAAAGTTTTTCTTTCTTCTTAGGCTGTTCCTTGAGACTGTTAGGACTAAGCAACTTTCCTTCAGATTAAAGCAGCAGAAAAAGCACAAGCACATGACAGTTTGAATTAAGAAATCTAATCATTGAAGGAAGAAAATTGGTATAGTAGTGCATTACTAGGGAAATTTAGAGTTGTTCCAAAAGCGTCTTCCTTGAATAAGGGATAAGGAACACATGCTGGTATTACTGGTGACACTCATATCCCTGAAATAATTTTTAAAAAAGTAAGCAGGCCCGATCTGTGTCCCAGGTGGACATAACAGAACATATGTTGTTATTTTGAAGAAAAGCAGCGGAGTTATTTCTCAACTAGAGATGAACAATAAATGCTGGAGTATCCAGTGACACCAACATCCCATGAAAAAAATCCTCCATGTGTAGGGGAATATTTTTCCCTTCAATCAATATGACAAAAACAGATTAGTTGCAGACTTTGCTGTACAGAAGTTAACTGCCACATGTTTTACATGATTACATTGACTATACTCCAAAAGTGCTTTGTTAACTGCAAAATACTTTAGTAAGTCAGATAGTTGTGAATCACAAATGTAACATTCTTTTTAATCTTGTCTTTTTTTGTTTGCCCACCATGGTTGCCTTAAGCTAGTGATTGTGGACTTTCTTGACAAAGTGGTTTTCCAGGGCAGTAAACATTTAACCATGTTGCTGTATGAGTGTGATCATGCAGAAGCCAATTCAAGTAAGGAAAGCAGGCTTCCTCACCTAAAGAACATTACTGAACGATTTGAGTGTGTAAGACAATCTGGCAGCTTATCGTCATAGATTCCCTACAGTGCGGAAATAAGCCCTTCAGCCCAACAAGTCCACACCTCAGAGCATCTCACCCAGACTCATCCCCCTATAACCCACATAATCTACACATCCCTGAACACCGGGCAATTTAGCATGGCCAATCCACCTAGCCTGCACATCTTTGGACTGTGGGAGAAAACCGGAGCACCCGGAGGAAACCCACACAGGCACAGGGAGAATGTGCAAACTCCACACAGACAGTCGCCCAAGGGTGGAGTCAAACCCGGGTCCCTGGTGCTGTGAGGCAGCAGTGCTAATCACTGAGCCACCGACGTAGACAGAGCTTGTGATCACTCTGAGTTTGAATCTGAAATATTATGGTAGAATTTGAACTCCTGTTCTCTGTGTGATTAGCCTAACCTCTGGATTACTCGTGTGCAGAAACAGGAGTAGGCCACCTCTTCCCAGCAAGAATACTCTGCCATGTAATTTAGATCATGGTAGATTTGTGACCGAACTCCACAGGCTGGATCTGTGGCCAACACTACCACTAGGTGGAGCCAACAATGTGTAAATGCATCTCCTTTAGTTTGAGATTTGTTTAGTTTTGATAACACCTGAAGAAGGAGTAAGACTCCGAAAGCTTGTGTTTTCAGATAAATCTGTTTGACTGTAGCCTGGTGTCATGTGATCTCTGATCTTTAGTATTAAAGGCTGTGTATCAAATTTTTCTGTTTGTACAAGGGAATCATTGGGATTCCAAATTTCCATTGTAAAGCTGAGAAAAGAGCAGAGAACCCCGATAATGTCAGTGATTCTCTGTGATTAAAGTTTTTGCTGTTTGTGTGCGGGCAATGTTTTTTAGTTTGTTGCTGGTTAAGGCACTTCTGTGTTTCTGACAGGTAATCTGTCAAGAACGACTGTCTTTATTTCTGACTGAAACATAGCAACATGAAAGACAGGAACAGGAGTAGGCCATTTGACTCCTCAAGTGTGCTGTACCATACATTATGATCATGGCTAATCAATGAGCTCAAAACTCTCATCCTGCCCGCCCCCATTTCCCCTGATCCCTATAGCTGCAAGAGCAATATCTACTTCCTTCTTGAAAACACTTAATGCCTCTGTGGTCGTGAATTCCATTGGCTCACCACTCTCCGGGTGAATAAATTTCTCCTTGTCTCAGTTCTAAAAGATTTACCCCTTGTCCTTAAGCTATAACTCCTGGTTCTGGACTCCCCCACTATCAGGAACTTCCTTTCTGTATCTAACCTGTCTAGTCCTGTTCGAATTTTATAGGTTTCTCATTCTTCTAAATTCAAGTGAATACAATCCTAACTGATTACATCTCTCCTTCTACATCAGTCCTGCTATTCCAAAAATCAATTTTGTAAACCTTCACAGGAAAAACATTCTTTCTCAGATAAGTAGACCAAAAATGCACACAAAATTCCAGGTATGAAACAAAACTACTCAGTTCAATTTTCTGAGTTGGAAGTTTCCATGTGCAGAAAATAGGAGCCAGTATGACATCACAAGTGCCACTGCACATGCACGGGTGGATCACATTCCATATTGCAATGGGAACGTATACTTCAAACTGTTGACTTGGCTGCAGGCCCCATAATGCTTTCAGTTAATAGAAATTTATTGATTTAAATTTAATAATTGACTCAGCATCAACTGCATTTCGTGGGAGAAACTTAGAAGCTTTACCACCCTTTAAAAGTAGAAGTGCTCCTGAGCTTTGCTCGTGAAATGCCTGCTTCTAATTTTTAGTCTATTACTTTGCATTCATCAAACAGCATAAACCATTTCTACCTACCCTCTAAGTTCATCTTAATATCTTGACAACTTCGATCAAATCATTCCTGATCCTTCTAAATTGCAGGGAATACAATCCCAGTTTATGGAATTTCCCCTTGTAATTTAACCCTTGGAGATCAACTATCGTTCTAATGAATCGAAACTGTAATTTTATCGCATCAAATTCTACCTGCCAGTTTTCTAGTCTGCTCAATATAAAGACCAGTATTGCTTTAGCCTTTTTGATTTTCTTTTTATACAGTCCATGACATCTTAATGATTTATTTCAACAGCTTGCAAGGGCCAAATCTTTCATGATTTATGTTGACTTTGGCACCTTTACAATTGGTAGTGGGGACTTGCTTCTAGGATTCTCAACTCAATTGCCTTCCTCTCCAATTTTCAGGTGTGCCTTTTTAGGGCATGAGCTGGTTTGGGTCATGAGCCTACGCTCAGCACTCCTGACTTGGCAGGCTCCACTGTAGAGCTCAGCATGACTTGCTCTTCAACAATTTTCATGGAGTCAGACCAGCTTCTTAAAGGGTCATGGTTTACAGCAGCACAGAGGTGTTGTGAACCTTAGCAACCTAAGGAAACTTCTTGAAAACTAAGTTCAAAATAGTCCTCCTCCTGCCACTGAATGTCCCCCAAACAACTCCCAAACTGCTCATGCCTAAGTATGCTTCCAGCGCCACTCCCCTTTGCCATCCATGGAAACATATGCTCCCAAACATGGACTATCATGCCCTGATGCCAAGGTATGCCCCCTCTACGCCTGTTCACCAAACTATACACTATTTATACAGGAACCACATAGGGCAGCTGTAAGTGTTAAAAAAGCTTTAACAAGTGATTCATTCATAACTTCTCAGTAATGTTTTAAAAAGTTCCATTTTTGGCAGTCCAAAAGAAGTGCCAATTATTCTGACATTTATAGTTCCAGTACCTGAAACCGTATGGCATTTGAAACACTTAGCGTTGTGTGAACAAACATTTTGAAGTTCACACATCCTAGGATATTAAAGGAAGTAGCTACAGAGATAGTGGATGCACTGGTAAAACATCTTCCAGGAATCCTTATATTCTGAGAACATCTCAGAGGATTGGAAAACTGCCAGTAACGTTAATTTACAAAGGGTGGGAGACAAAAACAAAACAGGTAACTATGGGCCAGTCAGCTTAACATCTTTCATTGGGAAAATATTAGAGTCTATTATAAAGAATAGCAGTAGCAAGAGCATTTAGAACAATGTAAAATGATCAAACAAAGTCAACATTACTTGATGAAGTGGAATCATACCTGACAAATTTACTAAAATTCTTTGAGGAAGTAACAAGCAAGACAGATAAAAAGGAAAAAGTGGATCTAATATGTTTTGATTTTCAGAAGATATTTGAAGATGCACCATGCATTACACTAAAACAGGAGCCCGTGATGTGTAAAGTACTGTATTAACATGGATACAGCATTGGCTAACTAATGGAAAACGAGTTGGTATAAGGGTGGCATTTTCAGGATAGCAACCTGTAAATTGTGATGTCCCACAGGGATCAGTGCTGGGTCTATACTTACTTGCAACTAGTGACTTGAATGAGGAAAGTGAATGCACTGTAGCTAACTTTGCGGATGACACAAAAATACGTGGGAAGGTGAGTGGTGGGAATGATGCAAAGAGTCTGCAAAGGGATTTTAGCTTAAGTGAGTGGGCAAAATCTTGGCAGATGGCATATAGCATGGGGAAATGTGTGCTTATGCACTTTGGGAGGAAGAATAGAGGAGTTGCATGTTATTTAAGTGGAGAAAGATGTAGAAAGCTACAGAACATCAATTTTAAAAAGCTAGCAATCAAGAACAGTGGGTAATAGGAAAGGCAAGTGGAATATTCGCCTTTATTTCAAAAAGAACATACTATAAAAGTAGGAAGGTTTGCTAAAACTATACAAGGCAATCATCAGATCACAGCTTTAATACTGTGGATAGTTTTGGGCAACTTATCGAAGGAAAGATATTATGACCTTGGAGACAATCCAGAAAAAGTTCACTCGTTTGATATCAGTATGGATGGACTGTATTATGAGTAGAGGTTGAGTAGATTGAGTCTGTATTCTTTGGAATACAGAAAAATGCAAGGCTACCTTATTGAAACATACTAAGATTCTTAGGCAACTTGACAGGTTAGATGTGGTCAGATTGTTCCCCCTGTTTGGAGAGTCTAGCACCAGATGGTTTAATCTCAAAATAAGAAGTTGCATTGAGGTCTTCCAGGTGGGCCTCATTGAATATGAGTTCCCTGATTGGGGCTGTTAATCTGGCCCAGTCAAGGAACACTGGCTGACAAGTATAAACAGATGTGTCAGAGGTTCTGTTCACTCTGACAGCTGGCTTTGAGAAAGCTAGATCAGCGTCAATGGACTCTCCACATGTAAATAAAGGCTGATTTCATGACAGGATACCAGCCTCTGTGGAGTTATTTCAATTCCCACTTCTGAATTTTGATGGAGGGAAGGTGATTGATGAAGCAACTGATTATGGGAAAAAAGAAAGTACAGTTGTGGATTATCAGATAAGACATGATCTCATTGAATAGCAAAGCAGACATGATGGATTCAATGGCTACTTCTATATCTTGTGTTTGTAATTGTGGCCACAAGATGCGATTTTGAAGACATAAGTTCTGAGACAGAAATGGATTGAGAGTTGAGAAGTTCCATGAAATTTTGAACTTTCTGTTGGTGGGTGTGGTTTAGTCTGTTCTCTCAGGTCTAATACTGCTGCAACCATAGCCTGTACAAAGTGGCTCATTGCTTTTTAACAGGGTAGGCGAACAATTTAGGAAACCCCTGCCCAATGACTTCCCCATCCCACGCAATAATTTCCAAACCTCCTCTCCACACAACAACTGTCACCGATCACCTTGTCCAGGATTGCGATCATAGGTTTTGTATTAGACATCACAGACGATGAAATGAGTTTTCTCAATGTTCAGTTGTAGAGAGTTGCAGAACGACTGTGTCTCTAATGTTAGACATTTTGAGCTTGGGGCATTCTATTTCCCAGCACGAGAACAGCTGTGGACTCAGAACCTCAACTGCTTGCAGGCAGTATTGAAGGATTCACTCAGGCTAATAACTTTTTCCCTGATTCAGCAGCCCAGACAGAAATGTAATTAACCAAGAGTTTATATTTGAAGAGAATTAAAATCCAATGTCAATGTCTGTCCTTTAGACATTTAATAGTTTTGAAGAAATATTTATGAACATATATTCTTTTTTGATAGATTGTTGAAGCTGCAGACAAAGGTTAATCTATCATTTAAATATAAGCTATTTCATTGGGTATCCGTGATTTGAAGATACTGGTGTTGGACTGGGATGGACAAAGTCAGAAATCACCTGACATCAGGTTTTGGTCCAACAGGTTTATTTAAAATCACAAGCTTTTGGAGTGCTGCTCCTTTGTCAGGTGATGTGAAATTACATTGAGCAGACTGAGATGAACGCTGGTGATCTCCTGGCAGGAGAAAGCATTGAATATGGAAGAATTCTAGAGTGTAGGTATCTCAGCATATTTGCCACTATTGAATTAACAGCAACTCCATTGGCTGAGTCTTTGGGCGGAATGGATGATGGCCACATTCCCAAAGACATGTTCTATGGTGAACTTTATATCAGCATAAGACCAAGAGGTTCCTCACATCTGCAATACAAGGATTGCAGGGACAGCACAGTGGCTCAATGGTTAGCCTTGCTGCCTCACAGTACTAGGGACCCGGGTTCAATTCCACCCTCAGGCGACTGTCTGTGTGGAGTTTGCACGTTCTCTCTGTGTCTGCGTGGGTTTCCATTGGGTGCTCTGCTTTCCTCCCACAGTCCAAAGATGTGCAAGGTAGGTAGATTGGCCATGCTAAATTACCCATAGTGTACAATGATTTATAGGTTAGATGCATTAGCCATGGGAAATGCAGGGTTGCAGAGGTAAGGAAGTGAAATGGGTTTGGGTGGGATGCTCTTCAGAGGGTGGGTGTAGACTTGTTGGGCCAAATGGCCTGTTTACACAGTGTAGGGATTCTATAGAAAGGAGGTTTGCAAGTAAGCTATCAAATTGACTGGAATCGGAGTTCATGCATGGGAAGACTTTACTGCTGACTACTGTGCCTGGAGTTAGGAAGAGATGGAAAAAAGAAAAAAAACTGAAGTTGCTAGAAAAGCTCAGCATTTCTGGTAGCATCTTGGAGAGAAATCAGATTTCTCTTCTCACATTTTGGGTCGAGTGACCCTTCCTCAACATGAAACATTAACTCTGATTTCTGTCCACAGATGCTGCCAGACTTGCTGAGCTTTTCCAGCAATTTTTGTTTTTGTTTCTGATTTACAGCATCTGCAGTTTTTTTCAGTTTTTACTTGTGATGGAAAAAGCAATGGACAAAAAAAATACAGTGAGGCAGAAAAGAAAAATACATCAGTTGACCATGGCCCAATGCTATTCATCTGTACAAAATACAGATGTTCAGTCTAGAAATGGCATACACCCTGGGTGCATTCCATCAAGTCCCAAGATGGACATGGCCTGCACATTTAAATGAGCTGCTAAAAAGAAATATCATTATGCAATGAGATTGAAAAGCTTTATCTTAATCTCGAAGCAATTTGCAATTATTAATGAGTCATTATGTTGATAACTGAGATCCTTTCACACAAAGGACGTGAGAAGAAATAAATTTGAACAATGGGGTTTTGAAGAAAAGCTTGTTTACACAGCTCTGAAAATGCAATGATCACCATGGTGCCAGATGCTCCATGGGGTTTATACAAAAACATTAGCTAAATGTCAATTTTAGGGAGTTCCTTGGAGGTGTTCGCTCTGTGAATGCTATTGAGTTTTCTCACGCAATGTTCCACAAATTTTGTAGTTTTGTACACACCAAGCCCCTAAAGCACCACTGTCATGCACTCACCAATACTGACAGTCCTTGCCACAGCTGGGGCCATCTGAGATTTGTTCTACCAGCGCTATATTGAAAGCCTATCTGTGGACCAGGTCAAACACTGAAAGCCAGGAACCGCTAGTCACAGTGTGCTGCTGCACAATTCTGAAAGACATGGTTGAGAAAGGGAAGTTATCTCCCCATATCCAACAGGGACTTGGAGATTCTGGCAGATGTACTGGCAGAGAGGACAGCCACCCTCTTCCCTCAGGACCTCCAAAGGAGACCACAATACCAGACTTGATCAAGATGCGTCACCACAGATTTGCAAAGAGGTCATTTACAAGTTAGCTTCTGGAGTTTTTTTCAGCATGAACAAACATGATAAAGAGGACGTCTTTGTACTTCTCAGAGCTATTCAATAAGATCCCACATAAAAGACTTCTTACAAAATCTGGGAATATTGAATTGGAGCCAACCCATTGGATACAGAATCAATTTTTAGTTCATAGACAGAGAGAAGGGGTAATGGGTTTGCAGCCAAATTAACAGAATGTAACTCGTGTTTGTCCCACCAGTTGTTGTTCTGGGATATCAGCCTTTCATTACATTTATAAGTGAGTCAGTGAAGAGTCACATATCCAAGTTTGGTCAGTACCCAAAGTTCAGTGGCACAGTAGTGTGCATCTCTGATCATAAAGGTTGAAAGAGACACCAAGAAGTGGAGTGGCAAAACTATGGCAATTCGAGATCACTGTGGTAAGTGTGAGGTGACCCACTGGGGACCTAAGAATGATAGATCAGAATCATTTCTAACTAGTGATAAGCTAAAATCAATGGACATGCAGAGAAATTTAATGATCCAAGCACAGAAAACACTAAATTAGGGTTAGGTTCAAAATAATTCATACAGCATAGTAAGAGGTCATTGTGCCTAAGCTGGCTCATTGTTACATCCTTTTAGTTAAACCCACTTGCTTCCTATTTCTACATATTCCCGTATTTCCTTCCCTTCACATATTTATTCAGTTCTTTATTGATTCTTGAATCAGATTCTACCACGTGTTTAGGCAGCGCATTCCAGATCATTACAATTTTCTATGCTTAAAAAAGTTACAGACATTGCCTGTAGTTCTTCTGCCAACTACCTTAAATCTGTGTCTTTTGGTCACTGATCCTTCTGCTGCTGAAAATCAATCGTGATTTTGAACACATGCATCTCATCTCTTTATCACATGAGGGAGATCAACTTCAGCTTCCTCAGATCTCCATTTAACTCAAGTCAATCATCCCTGGTACCATTCTAGTAAATTTTGATTGCATCCTCTCCAAGACCTGAGCATCGTTCCTAAAGTGCTCAGAAATGAATACAATAGTGGCAGCTAAGAGCTAACAAGTGTTATATAAAAGAGAACACATCTTTTAGTTCAATATGCATCTGTTAATAAACCCAAGGATCCTACTTGTTTTTTAACAGTTTTCTGAACTTATCCTGCTAACTTCAATGTCTCATCTACATACATCTCTGGCTATCTATGTTTCTACACCCACTTTGAAATTGTACAATTTACTTCCTTTTTCACCTCCTTTTTTATTACCAAAATGTATTACTCTGCAGTTCACTGCATAAAATTTTATCTACCATGTGCTGCTTATTTCACCACTATGTCCACCTACTTCCGAAATCTTATACTATCTTCTTCATTGCCCACTGCTTCTTAAGAGGGCTGGGATTCAAAGAACAAAAGTCATGTTATCCCTTTACAGAGCTCTGATTATAGAGTATGGCTTTGAATTCTGGTCACTGCACATGATGAAGGATATGTTGATCTGCAAAACCACCAGAATGATACTGAAGTGAAATTACAAAGGTATGTTGCATAGACCTGATTTGTCATGCTTTGAATATAGAAGATTAGCATGTGATCAACTGAGGTGTTTAAGAAGATTAAAGGATTTTAAAGGATTAGAGAGAGATAAATTCCTTTGGTAGTGGAATTCAGACATCACCATAACAAAATTAGAGCCAAGCAGTTCTGGATGAATTCAGTAAACATAAAGGGCAGTAGAAATCTGGAATTATCCCTCACAAAAGCTGTTGAAGGTATCTCAACTGAAAATGACAAAACTGAGATTAATGGATTTTGTTAGATAAGGATACAGACCCAAAGCAAGAATTGGATGGAGTTAAGATCAGCCATTTTCGAATTGAAAGGTTGAAAGGCCTAATCCCGTTTCTGTTTTTCTATTTCCCTTTGTTCAACTATCTGGAAGAGGCTGTTTCTGTCACGTTAATGATAATAGTCCAGTCATCAATTGTTCATCAGTGATTGATCAGTTCCACATGAAATAATTCCACAGAGGCCGGTATCCCATCACCAAGTCACCCTTTATTTACACGTGGAGAGTCCTTGACACTGATCCAGGTCCCTCAGAGCCAGCTTTCAGAATAAACAGGATGTCTGACACTCCTGACCTAAGATTGTAGACACGCTTGCTGAGCCGGTGTGTTTGATTGCAGACGTATCGTCACCCTGCTAGGTAACATCACCAGTGCGCCTCCGGTGAAGTGTTGGTGTTCTGTCCCGTGTGTTATTTATATGCCTTGGTCTGCTGGGGTGGTTGGCCTCAATTCCAGTTCTGTTTTTCAGTGGTTTGTATATCAAGTTCAGTTCAATGTGTTTGTCGATGGAGTTCGGTGGGAACACTTTATCTGTCGATCAGGGCTCCCTGATTGGATCAGATTAACAGCCTTAATCAGAGAATTCATATTCTATAAGGTCCAAACACAAACAAAAATGGAAATTGCTAGAAAAGCTCAGCAGGTCTGACAGCATCTGTGGAGAGAAATCAGAGTTAACGTTTTGGGTTGTCCACAGATGCTGCCAGACCTGCTGAGCTATTCCAGCAATTTCTGTGATTATTTCTGATTTCCAGCATTCACAGTTCTTTCAGCTTCTATGAGGTCCACCTGGCTGACCTTGTTACAATCACTACACTATGAATAATCGCATTTCAAATTATAAGACCATAAGACATTGGAGCAGAAATTAGGCCATTCGGCCCATCGAGTCTGCTCTGCCATTCAATCATGGCTGATAAGTTCCTCAACCCCATTCTCCCGCTTTCTCCCCGTAACCCTTGATCCCCTTGATAATCAAGAGCCTATCAATCTCAGTCTTAAATGTACTCAATGACTTGGCCTCCACAGCCTTCTGTGGCAGTGAATTCCATAGATTTACCACTCTCTGGCTGAAGAAGTTTCTGCTTTTCTCAGTTCTACAAGATCTGTCCTTTAATTTAAGGCTGTGCCCTCAGGTCCTAGTCTCTCCTACCAATGGAAGCATCTTCCCAACATCCACTCTGTCCAGGCCATTCAGTATTCTGAAAGTTACAAATAGATCACCCCTCATCCATCTAAACTCCAATGAGTATAGTCCCAGAGTCCTCAAACGTTCCTCATATGTTAAGCTTTCCATTCCTGGGACCGTTCTCGTGAACGTCCTCTGAAACTGCTCCAGGGCCAGTACATCCTTCGTGAGATATGGGGCCCAAAACTGCACACAATACTCCAAATGTGGCCTGACCAGAGCCTTATAAAGCCTCAGTAGTACATCCCTGCTTTTGTATTCAAGTCCTCTCAAAATAAATGCCAACATTGCATTTGCCTTCCTGACTACTGACTCAACCTGCAAGTTTACCTTGAGAGAATCCTAGACTAGAACTCCCAAGTCTCTTTGCACTTCAGACTTCTGAATTTTCTCCCCATTTAGAAAATAGTCCATGCTTTTGCTCTTCTTACCAAAGTGCATGACCTCACACTTTCCCACGTTGTACTCCATCTGCCACTTCTTTGGCCACTCTCCTAACCTGTCCAAATCCTTCTGCAGCCTCCCCACCTCCTCAATACTACCTACCCCTCTACCTATCTTTGTATCATCTGCAAATTTAGCCAGAATGCCCACAGTTCCTTCATCTGGATCATTAATGTACAAAGTGAAAAGTTGTGGTCCCAAAACTGACCCTTGTGGAACACCACTTGTCACCGGCTGCCATCCTGAGAAAGACTCTCTGCTTTCTGCCAGACAGCCAATCTTCTATCCATGCTAGGACCTTGCCTCTAACACTATGGGCACTTATCTTACTCAGCAGCCCCTTGTGCAGCACCTTGTCAAAGGCCTTCTTGAAGTCCAGGTAGATAACGTCCATTGGCTCTCCTTGGTCTACCCTGTTCATTACTTCCTCAAAGAATTCTAGCAGATTTATCAGGCATAACCTCCCTTTGATGAAACCATGCTGACTTTGCCCTACTTTACCATGCATTTCCAAATATTCAGAAATCTCATCTTTTACAACGGACTCCAAAATCTTACCCAGGACCAAGGTTAGGCTAATCAGCCTATAATTTTCCATCTTTTGCCTTACCCCTTTTTTAAAAAGGGGTGTCATGTTAGTGATTTTCCAGTCCTCTGGGACCCTCCCTGACTCGAGCGATTCCTGAAAGATCACCACTAACACTTCCACTATCTCTTCAGCTATCTCCTTTAGAACTCTGGGGACTAGTCCATCTGGTCCTAGTGATTTATCCACCATACTCAGCTCTGCCCCCGATTCTCTTGAATTTTTGGGAGACTACTCGTGTCTTCCACTGTGAAGACTGACACAAAGTAATTATCCAATTCCTCAGCCATTTCCTTGTTCCCCATTACTATCTCTCCAACGTTATTTTCCAGTGGTCCAATGTCTACTTTTGCCTCTCTTTTGCCCTTTATATATCTAAAGAAACTCTTACAGTGTTCATTTATATTGCTGGCTAGCTTACCCTCATATTTAATCTTCTCCCTCCTTATTTCTTTTTTTGTTGCCCTCTGTTGGTCGTTGTAAACTTCCCAGTCCTCTGGTTTCCCACTGCCCTTCGCCATATTATATGCTTTCTCTTTTGCTTTTATGCTATCCCTGACTTCCTTAGTCAGCCATGGTTGTCTCATCCTCCCTGTACCATGCTTCTTTTTCCTAGGGATGAATTTTTGCTGTGTCTCCTGACTTACTCCCAGAAACTCCTGCCATTGCTGTTCCACTGTCTTTCCTGCTAGGCTCCTCTTCCAGTCAATTCTGCCCAGCTCCCCCCTCATACCTCTGTAGTCGCCTTTATTCAGCTGTAATACTGTTACCTCTGATTCTATCTTCTCCCTCTCAAATTGCACAGTAAATTCTATCATTTTATGATCACTGCCTCCTAAGGGTTCCCTTACCTTAAGCTCCCTTATCAAGTCTGCCTCATTGCACAACACTATATCCAGTATTGCCTGTTCCCTTGTGGGGTCCACCACGAGCTGCTCCAAAAAGCCATCTCGCAGACATTCCACAAACTCCTTTTCTTGCAATCCACTACCAACATGATTTTCCCAGCCCACTTGCATATTGAAATCCCTCATGATCATTGTGACTTTGCCATTCTTACACACCTTTTCTATTTCCTGGTGTATCTCGCGCCCCAGCTCCTGACTATTGTTTGGAGGCCTGTACACAACTCCAACTATGGTTTTTACATTGCAAAAACCCACATGGTTTCTGTGTGGACAGATTACAAACCTACAGCAGAATAACTGCCAGGAAGAGTCACAGAATTGTATGCATGCTGCACAAGGAGTCTTTAAACACAAAATACACATACACATCTGGGTTCGAATCCCACCATGGCAGATGGTAGAATTTGAATTCAATTTTAAAAAACCTGGAATTAAGAGTCTAATGATGACCATGAATCCATTGTCGATAGTTGGGAAAACTCATCTGCTTCACTGATGTCCTTTAGAGAAGGAAACTGCTATCCTTACCAGGTCTGGCCTAACCTACATGCATCTCCAGACACACAGGAATGTGGTTGACCTTTAACTGTTCTCTGGGATGGGCAATAAATGCTGACCTAGCCAATGCTGCCCTCATCCCATGAATGCATAAAACAAAAGCCCTTCTTTTCCAAAAGAAATTCTCACTATTTACAACAAGTGACCCCATGTGTTATATAATGTGTTGGTAATTTGCTGACAAGTCCAAACCTCATGACGGCATTCTGTGGTCTTCAGAAATATTGTATGTTATTCCTGTTTGTGTAGTCAAGTTTTTCTTTCACAGGCTGTAGTCATTTGGAAGCTTTACACCCTGGATTCATCTAATCTATTACAGTTTGAGCAATCTGTTGATCAGTATATTTTTCTCCTTCAGATCCTGCTCTAATAACTGTCTAGCCTCAACAGTTTTTGTTTTTATTGTTTAGGAAGCCTGGACTTCTACCACTTGCTGCTCAATGATTGTTTGGTTTCCTCTATTTTTTGCTTGAATTCATTCTCTGGGGCATCACTGCTAGCATTTATATCTGGAAGAATTGTTTCATGAGTGATTTGTAGCCCCTCATTGCATAGGCTGGGTATTTTGTGGGTCTATCATTTTCTGCCAGCCTTGCTTTGAGGTGAGGCATGGTGTTTTCTGTAGCTGATCCTGCTGAGCAGGGGCTATATTACTAGGCCGTGTACTTTAAATCTTCCTACAAATTCCCAGTCTTTTAATTGGACTGATGATATTGAGCTTGTAGTTCATCTTGCTTCCTTTCAATTCTACATTCATACCTTAAGACCTGAGCAGAGGTTTGTCTCAAATTCTCCATAATATCAGAGATGGTATTATCAATTTTGAATTTAACTTGAACCAATTGTTTGGCCTTTTCTTCTGAAATTTAATTTTTCTCTTCACAACAGAGAACTGAGTCTTTAGGTCCACTAATTCAGAGGAATATAAAGTGTTCTGGTCTTCCTTGATATTCATTTCTGCAAATGTTTCTTGAATAGTGTTGTGTCGCTGATATCTGTCTGATGGATTATGACTAGAATGAGGTCACAGCCTCCTGGCCTACCCACAATCTCCGTCAAGGATGGACACCTCAGTACTTCACTCTACAGCAAGCCCGCAGATAACCTCACGATGCTGCACTTCTCTAGCTTCCACCCTAAACATGTTAAAGAATCCATCCCCTACAAAGCTCTACGTATACACAGGATCTGCTCAGATGAGGAAGAATGCGATGGACACCTAAAGATGCTGAAAGACACCCTCATAAGAACAGGATATGATACTCAACTCATCGATTGCCAGTTCCGATGTGCCACAACAAAAAAGTGCAACAACATCCTCAGGAGATAGACACAGGAGACAACCAGTAGAGTACCCTTCATTGTCCAGAACTTCCCTGGGGTGGAGAGACTGCGCCATGGTCTTTGCAGTCAACAACATATCATCAGTAACGACAAACATCTCACCAAGATCATCCCTGTGCCTCCACTTCTCACCTTCAAACAACTGCTAAACCTTAAACAGACTATCATTTGCAGCAAACTATTCAGCCTTCAGGACAACATTGACCACAACACCACACAACCCTGCCATGGCAACCTCTGCAAGACATGTCAACTCATCGACATGGATGCTACCATCACACATGGGAACACCAGCCATCACATAAATGGCAGATACTCATGTGACTCGGCCAATGTTGCCTACCTCATATGCTACATGCAAGGATGCCCTAAGGCACGGTATATTGGCGAGACCATCCAGATGCTACGGCAATGGATGTATGGACACTGCGTGACAATCGCCAGACAGGAATGCTCCCTCCCAGTTGGAGAACACTTCAGGAGTCAAGGACATTCAGCCTCCAGTCTTCAGGTAAGCATCCTCCAAGGTGGCCTTCGAGTCAACAATGCAGAATCACTGAGCAGAAACTGATGGCCAAGTTCTCGACCCATGAAGACAGACTCAACTGTGATCTTGGGTTCATGTCACACTACATGTAATCCTACGACACTGTTCTGTATCTGTAAAATCTTCCTTACTACCATGTTTTGATACAATCATCTTGATAACTTGTTATAATCTCTTTACCTTAATTAATTTGTACAGAATGGATTACTTGTTACTTAGATTAGACTGTCGGCATGCGACTCTTCTACCTATCATGTTATTCCAGACACGACTTTTTTCCAGCTTATTTTTAATTTTTTGTAATTATCTCTCTGTCTCAATTAATCAGATTATAGATCATCCCTTCACTTGCTATTCAGCTGTTGACACTTTATTCACACCATCTGACACTTTTGATCACTTGCAGAGACTTATTATTCAGCCTCCACTGGCACCCTTTGTATGATCTTTTGATCTATCTGCCTATAAATTATGTGCCTGTGTGCTTCTTTTCACTTCACCTGACAAAGAAGCAGTGCTTCAAAAGCTTGTGATTTCAAATAAACCTGTTGGACTCTAACCTGATGTTATGTGACTTCTGACCTTCTCAATTTGAGACTTCCAAAGACTCACAATCCTCTGAGTGAAAAAGGTGGTCTATTTGTGCAGCCCCTGATTTTTAAACAGTGAGCCCAGATCTAGATTCTCCCAAAAATGGAAACATTTTCTCTATATCTACCATGTCAAAACTCCTTAGGATCTTATGTTTCAGTCACGTTTCCTTTTACTCTTCAACTCCAATGGCTATAACCTTAGCCTGTTCCATCTTACATAGTACAACAACCCAGTCATTCCTGGTATAGTCTCCTAAACTTTCTCTGAATTCCTTCCAACACATTTGCATCCTTTCTTAAAAAGGTGACTGATGCTGTGCACAATACTCCAGATTTACTCAGAGCAGTGCCATGTATAACTGAAGCATAATGTTTTTGCTTTAGTGTACTGCCTCTGCCAATGGCTTTTTTTTGCCACGGGCTACCAAATTGATTGCAAGTGGGTAATTATTTGATGCATGCAGAAGCCCACACCTTCCACATGTCTCGTTATGTTTTTTCTGAAGAAGGGTCCTGACCCGAAACGTCAACTTTCCTGCTCCTCTGATGCTACCTGGCCTGCTGTGTTCCTCCAGCTCCACACTGTGTTATCACTGACTCCAGTATCTGCAGTTCTCATCATCTCTCTCGTTATGTTTGTCTGTTCTACTGATTTGTGTCAACTTTTGTGTTTGCACTCAGGTCCTATAAGCTTCATTGACCTCCAAGGATCACTTTATACTTACATTCATCCTTCAGGTGCTGTTTGATGCTGCAAGACTTAAGTTTGTTTACTTTTCTGCAAAGTTTTCATGAGGGTGAATACAATTCCAGTAACATGACCATGACAAATATAATTGATTGTTGTAAAAACCTATCTTGTTCACTAAAGACTTTAGGGAAGAGATTCTGCCATCCTCTTGTTTAGTCTGGACAACAGTAACTTCAGATCCACAGCAATGTCATTGACTCTGAAATGCCGTCGGAAGTGGCCTCGCAAATCACTTAGTTAAAAGCCAATAAGGGATGAGCTTTACATACTGGTCCTACCAGTGATGTTTAGATCCGACAAAATGAATAAAGACAAAAACTGGCTGAAGCTCTCCCTTTGCCCCCAAACTCCTGGGATAAAGTAAAAAACTCTAAAAGCAGTTACTCAAGGTAATAATTCCATAAAAATAGCTAAGAACTGCTGTCATTTCTAGCGGGGTAGAATAGACAAGTAGAGAAGTCCTGGACACAGTTCTGGTGTCCTTATTATACAAGAATAACAGGAGAAAGTACAAAAAAAATCTTGCAAGATGAACTGAGAAAATGTACACATAAGGAAAAGCTGAACAGCGTGGATTCTTTCCTCTCGGAAAGACAGTCTGAGGGGTGTCCTTGTAGAGAGCTTTATTATAATAAAATGGTTTGAATGAGTAGGTGTCAAGAACATATTTTCACTTATGAGGGAGACCAAAATCAGAGGTCATATAACATAACTGCCAGCAGTGCCTTTGCTCCACGTCTGTGTTCAGTGGAGGACCATTGAACAACACTAGTCCCTTCCTGAAGCCAGATCCAGAAGTATTCAGGCAAATCTGCTGCAAAATCTAGATTGGACATGTTTGAATGGTCAAATTGCATCTCCCCTACCATGCCTTGTTTCTTCGACTCTCAAATGGACAGAATTCCAGGGGAGGACCAAGAAAATGCCACAAAGACACTCTGGAGCTGTCCTTGAACTGTAGCAAAATTGACATTAATACCTTGGCAGCCCTTGTTACAAATTGCTGTAAACGGTAAAAGCCTTCCCATCAAATTGCATCATGCCTTGAGCTCAAATGCCTTAATCATGAGGAAATGAGGCATCACAGAAGGAATGAAAAGCAAGCAGATCTTACATTCTAAATCCAACTACCTCGTGGCTTGTCCCACCACTAGTTGTCAAAGGTCTGGACTGAAGAATAGGCCTGCTCAGTCACATGAAGACGCAAGGCAGAAACTCATGATCCTGAGTAGATGTGATCCTTGAATGAAGGCAAATCTGATAACAAGAAATTGAGGGTTTAAAGATTCTGTTAAATGAACCCTGATTATTTTACGCTCTATTATGGTGCATGTTACATACTGCAG
The DNA here is from genome assembly GCF_021869965.1 of Rhincodon typus. NCBI lineage: Eukaryota > Metazoa > Chordata > Chondrichthyes > Orectolobiformes > Rhincodontidae > Rhincodon > Rhincodon typus. Next base: position 59,103,909 of record NC_063343.1, on the reverse strand, counting down.
CTCAGTGTGCCGTTAGTGCGCAAGTTAATGTTGAAGTAAAAGGATGGGGTGGCAATTAAAGGTGCTGCTTTTTCCTGAATGGTGTCACATTTCTGGAATATTGTTGGAGCTGCACTCATCTGAGCATGTGGAAAATATTTTGTTACATTACTGAGCGTCACAGTGGCTCAGCGGTTAGCACTGCTGTCTCACAGCACCAGTGACACGGGTTCAATTACTCCCATTCTCCCCGTGTCTGTGTGGGTTTCCTCCAGGTGCTCCGGTTTCCTCCCACAGTCCAAAGCTGTGCAGGTGTAGATGGATTAGCCATAGGAAATGCAGAGTTTCAGGGACAGGGTCTGGGTCGGATGCTCTTCAGAGGGTCGGTGTTGATTCGCTGGATCAAATGGCCTGCTTCCATCCTGTAGGGATTCTATGATGCCTTGCAGATGGTGCAAAAGTGTTGCAAAGTCAGGAAATGAGTTGCTTCTTGCAGAATATCCTACACTTGGCCTATAATTTTACTCACAGTATTTGTATAGCTGGTTCGGGTAGGGTTCTGGTCTGGTGACTCCCAGAATATTGAGAGTGAGGGAATTCAGTCATGTTAATTCTGTTGAAAATCAAGGATAGATCATTAGATTCTCTTCTGTTGGAGAAAAGCTAAATATTTCAATTATGTAATGCCTTTCATTACACCAAGTCATGCCAAACCACTTCACAGTTCATCAAGTATTTTTGAATTTGTACACAACAAACTACCAAGAGATAATGAGCAGATAATCTGCATCTTTTGTAATGTTGATTGAAGAATATTGGCCAGTACAAGAAAATCAGTTTTGATTTTTGTGTTCAAATTCCAAGTGGAATTCCAGTTCTGAAGTTGAAACATCGATGTTGTTTTCTCTCCACAGTTTTGCCAAACCTGCTGAGTTTCTCCACCAATTGCTGAGAGTGTGTGTTTATTATTCTATTTATTCCCTCCTTTATATCGTTGTATGCATTCAAATTGTTGGTTTAGCCACTTTACTGTGGGTCTGGAGTCACATATAGGCCAGACCAGGTAAAAAAATTGGCAGATTTCCTTCCCTGAAGGAACAACAATGAACTAGGGTGTTCTGAGGATGGGTCACCAGACCTGAAATGTTAACGCTGTTTTTTCCTTCACAGATGCTGCCAGACCTGCTGAGCTTTTCCAGCAACTTTGTTTTTGTTCATGAATAATGAACTAGGTGTGTTTTTATAACAATCAACAATAGATACATGAGAGCCATTAAGCTAATGATTTTTTAAATTCCTGATTTTTGTTGAATTCAAATTTCACCATCTGGAATTAAATCTGTGTCCCCAGAGCATTAACTTTTTTTTTTCATTCATCTGTGGGATGTGGGTGTCGCTGGCTGACCAACATTTATTGCTCATCCCTAGTTGCCCTTGAGAGGGTGGTGGTGAGCTGCCTTCTTGAACCACTGCAGTCTACCTGCTGTAGGTTGACCCACAATGCCATTAGGGAAGGAATTCCAGGATTTTGAACCAGCGACAGTGAAGGAACCACGATATATTTCCAAGTCAGGATGGTGAGTGGCTTGGAGGGTAAGTTGCAAGTGGTGGTGTTCCCATGTATCTGTTGCCCTTATCTTTCCACATGCAAGTGGTTGTGGGTTTAGAAGGTGTGTATGTGGATCTTTGGTGAACTTCTGCAGTGCATCTGTAGATAGTACACCGTGCTGCTACTGAGCGTCAGCGGTGGAGGGAATGGATGTTTGTGGATGTAGTGCCAATCAAACGGGCTGCTTTGACCTGAATGGTGTAAACCTTCTTGAGTGTTGTTGGAGCTACACTCATCCAGGAAAGTGGGGAGTATTCCATCACACTTTTGACTTGTGCCTTACAGATGGTGGACAGGCTCTGGGGAGTCAGTTGGTGAGTTACTCGCCACAGTATTCTGAACCTCTGACCTGCTGTTGTGGCCATTGTGTTTATGTAGCAAATCCAGTTGAATTTCTGGTCAATGGTAAACCCCAGAATGTTGGTAGTAGGGGATTCAGTGATGGTAACACCATTAAAAGTCAAGGAGCGGTGAATAGATTGTCTCTTGTTGGTGATTATCAAAGCCTGGCATTTGTGTGGCATGAATATTACTTGCCACTTGTCAGCCCAAGCCTGGATATTGTCCAGATCTTGTTGCATTTGAACATGAACTGCTTTAGTATCTGAGGATTTGCGCATGGTGCTGAACATTGTGCAATCATCAGCGAACATCCCCACTTCTGACCTTATGATGGAGGGAAAGTCATTGATGAAGCAGTTGAAAATGGTTGGGCCTAGGAAACTACCCTGAGGAACTCCTGATGTGGAGGTGCCGCTGTTGGACTGGGGTGGACAAAGTCAGAAATCACATGATACCAGATTATAGTTCAACAGGTTTATTTAAAAACACAAGCTTTTGGAGCCTCATTCCTTCTTCAGGTATGAGTGAGAGAAGTAGTATCAGACACAGAATTTATAAGTAAAAGATCAAAGGCTGACACCACTGACGAGGATATATTAAACAAACCTAAGATGCTGTTAAATTTTTAATCAGTTAGAAGGTTTTAATTGATTAATATGTATATATAAATCCCCAAATTCCTTTCAAGTCACTGTCCTGAGAAAACTGAAGGTTTTATCACTGTAAGGAAGAGGTGACATTTTAGGTCAGACAATGCATGTTAGGTATGAGGCCTTGTTTAGAATCTGTTTGTGTTTTGGTTTGGAGGCAGACTGGTTTTACTTCTAAAGTAAGAATTTATAAAACACCACATTGACTGACTGTCCATAAACTGTGTGCTTTTTGAACAAAATAGGATGTATCTGCAAATACAAATTAACCCCACAGATTCACGTGTGTGTGTGTGTGTGTGTGTGCACGCGCGCGCAAATGGGAGAGAGACACGTGTGCACGTGTGTGTATGTGGGAGAAAGAGTAAGAGTGTGTGCGTGTGTGTGTGTATGTATGTATGTGTGTTTGGGGGGGGGAAGAGGAGAGTGTGTGTGCTTGAGAGAGGATCTGTGTGAGAGTGTGAGCGAGTGTGTGTGCATGTATGTGTGTGTGTGAGAGTGTATAGTCTGGTGGGGTTACCTGTAGTGCAAAATGAACCCAAGATCCCAGTTGAGGCCGTCATCATGGTGCCAAACTCAGTTAGCAGCCTCTGCTTGGTGACTCTGCATTGTTGTATAACCCGAAGTCCGCCTTGGAGGATGTTTACCCGAAGATCCAAGGCTGAATGTCCTTGACTGCTGAACTCCCATAGAGATGTCCTGACCTCTCTGAGATGACTGACCTCCAACAACCATAACCATTTTCCTATCTATCAGGAATGGCTCCAACCAGTGGAGAGTTTACCCTCTGATACCTATTGATTCCAGTTTTGCTAGAGTTCCTTGATGCCACACTGGGTCAAATGTGGCTTTGGTGTGAAGGGCTATCACTCTCACCTCACCTCTGCAATTCAGTTATTTTGTCTGTGTTTGAACCAAGGCTGTAATGAGGGCAGGAGCTGAATGGCCCTGGCGTAACCCAAACTTGGTGTCACTGAGCAGGTTATTGCTGAGCTGGTGCTGCTTGATAGCACCGTTGATGACACCTTCCATCATTTTATTGATGATCAAGAGTAGATTGATAGGGTGGTAATTGGCCAGGTTGGATTTGTCCTGTTTTTTATGTACAGACATACTGGAGTAATTTTCCACATTGTCAGGTAGATGCCAGTCTTTTAACTGTACTGGAAGAGCTTGGCTACATGAGCAACAAGTAATGGAAAACAAATCTTCAGTACTATTGCCAGAATGTTGTGAGGCCTTGTAGCCTTTGCAGTATCTAGTGCCTCCAATGGTTTTTTGATATCACATGGAGTGAATCAAATTGGCTGAAGACTGGTATTTGTAATGCTGGGGGCCACCGGAGGAGGCTGAGATGGATCATCCACTTGGCAGTTTTAGCTGAAGGTTGCTGCGAATGCTTCAGCCTTATCTCTGCACTGATGTGTTAGACTCTTCCATCACTGAGGAAGAGGATATCTGTGGAGCCTCCTCCTCCAGTGAGTTTTTTTACAGAATCCCTCAGTGTGGAAACAGGCCCTTTGGCCCAACAAGTCCACACCGACTCTCACAGCATCCCACCCAGACCCATCCCCCTATAACCCACACATTCCTCAACACTATGGGCAATTTTTCATGGCCAATCCACCGAGCCTGCACATTTTTGGACTATGGGAGGAAACTGGAGGACCCGGAGGAAACCGGAGGACCCGAAGGAAACCCACACAGACACGGGGAGAATGTGCAAGCTCCACACAAACAGTCGCCCAAGGATGGAATCGAGCGTGGGTCCTTGGCGCTGTGAGGCAGCAGTGCTAACCACTGAGCCAATGTGCCGAGTTGTTCAATTGTCCACTATCATTCACGACTGGTTGTGGCAGGACTGCAGAGCTTAGATCTGATCCACTAGTTGTGAGATTGCTTAGCTCTATCACTTGCTGCTTATGCTGTTTGGAATGCAAGTAGTCCTGTTTAATGGCTTCACTAGGTTGATACCTCATTTTCAGGTATGCTTGGTGCTGCTCCTGGCATGCCCTTCTGCACTCTCCATTGAACCAAGGTTGATTCCCTGGCTTGATGGTAATGGTTGAGTTGGGGGACATGCTGGGCCATGAGGTTGCAGATTGTGCTGGAGTTCTGCTGTTGTTGATGGCTCACAGCCCCTCATGGATGCCCAGTTTGATTTGCTAGATCTGTTTAAAGTCTGTCCCATTTAGGGTTCTGGATTACTAGACTAGTGACATTACCACTATGCCACTGCTTTCCCTTCTCTGGTTTGTTCATTAAATTTCAGAAGTTTTCATTGAGGGATGGGAAAACTGCCACTTCCCTCACCTGTCATTTTGACCAGGGCCAGAAGAGGGAAATTATAGGCATTGTGTCTTAGCCAGTGCTTTCAGCATAAGTCTACATCTTTGTTCATTCTTCTGTAGTTTTTAGCAGCTCAGAACATTCCTGTGTTCTTCTTTTACTAGCTGTGCTTCAATACAGCTCGTCAACACTCAATCTCAGGTCCACTCTCAGTCCATGCTTTGAATTCAATTGAGTACAATGTCGCTTATACTCCATCTTTTTGAACAGCTGCGAAGGGTCAAATGCCACCTCTAGGGGGTGCAAAGAGCATATATGCACAGAGGAAGGCAATGAATGACTGTAATTTGTGAAAGGTTTTCAAATAAAATTGGAAACTGAGGACTTTATTGCCCCGGCGCCTAGGAGTCTTTTTTTGCCAAGTTATTTTGGTAAAGTCATGGAGATCAATTCCTTAAAAACAGGAGAATAGCAACAGAACCAAGGATATTGACTAAGGCTGTGCAGTGGGTTAGAGAACTAATTTAAATATTTAAAACACAGAATTCAAGTGCCAAGAGAACATATGAACATAAGAACATAAGAACTAGGAGCAGGAGTAGGCCAGGGGTGGATATTAGGAAGAAAGGACATATGGGAACACCACTACCTCTAAGTTCCTCTCCAAGTCACTCACCATCCTGACTTGGAAATATATCGCTGCTCCTTCACTGTCACTGGGTCAAAGTCCTGGAATTCCCTCCCTAATAGCATTGTGGGTCAACCCACAGCGGGAGGACTGCAGCGGTTCAAGAAGGCAGCTCACCACCTCCTTCTCAAGGGCAACTAGGAATGGGCAATAAATTCTGGCTAGCCAGCAAAACCCACATCCCACAAATGAAGAACGAGAAAAAAAGGAACAAGTTCTAAAACCTATGAGAAATACTGGAAAAGAGATGTGTGAAATTCTAGTGTACGGTTTTTCGTGTAAAAAAAAATCTCAAAGAACAAAGGGGAATCTGTTAACATGAGGGGTGACCTTATAGAGGTTTATAACATCATGAGGAGCATGAATAGGGTGAATAGCCAAGGTCTTTTTCTGGTAGGGGAGTCTAAAATCAGAGGGCATAGTTTTAAGGTGAGAGCAGAAGGATTTAAAAGAGACTTGAGGGACAACTTTTTCATGCAGATGGTGGTGCGTGAGGAAGCGGAGGAGGCTGGCACAATTAAAACATTTAAAAAGCATCTGGATGGGTACATGAATAAGAAGGATTTCATATAATCCCTACAGTATGGGAGCAGGTCATTTGGCCCATCGAGTCCACCAACCCTCCGAAGAGTAACCCACCCAGCCCAATCACCCCACCCTATCCCTGTAACCCTGTATTTTCCCAGGGCTACTTCACCTAGCCTATACATCTCCAGACACCAAGGGCAATTTAGCGTAGCTAATCCACCTAACCTGCACATCTTTGGATTGTGAGGGGAAACCAGAGAACTGGAGGAAACCTACACAGACACGGTGAGAACGTGCAAACTTCAAGCTGACGGTCGCTTAGGGTGGAACTGAACCCAGTTCCCAGATGCTGTGATGCAGCAGTGCTAACCACAGAGCCACCGTGCTGCCCTAGAGGGGTTTTAGAGGGATATGGGCCAAATACTGGCAAATGGAACTAGATCAGTTCAGGATGTCTGGTCAGCATGGACGAGTTGGACTAAAAAGGTCTATTTTCATGTTGTATAATTCTGATTCTAGTAGGATGTGGCAGCAATGGCCAACACCAAATGGAATTAGTGAACAGGCAATGGTTATATATTAATTGAAGGATAATTAGGGAAGCAATTGACTTGAGTGTACATATGGAAAATAAGGGAGTGCTTGTGTTTATGCTGGCTCTCTGCAAGAGACCAAATGGCCTTCTGAGTTGTAACTGTTACATGACACTTTGGGGACAGAGTACATATGCACAAAACTTTTCCCAGACTACATCTGTGATATGCTATTCAATAAAAAGAGTTCAAATCTAGAGCTCTGCCTTTTTATTCTAGAGGACAGTTTGTTCATTTGCACAATAGCTTACGTCAGCCTGTGAGTTGTTCATTTAAACATTTAAATAAAAACTGACACCGAAGACTGCAAGCTGAAAGAATTATTGAAAGTTGCAGAGATTTGTATTAGATGAAACATTACACACTGAACTGTTTCACATGTTCTATATATACAAAAATAAAATGATTGGTTGGCCTGTTCTGCAAAACAAAATACCGGTTCACTTCAAGCAGCATGCAATATTAAGACACTCAGAATCCACAGATTATTTTGCAAATGTAACAAATTATTTTAAAAAAGGCTTATCTTGTAAGAAATAAAGTCAGAAAATACTGGAAAGATAAAATTGCTGACATAGAATTTAATACAAACCAGTGTCCAGCTCAACACTGACGTCAAATTGCTGCATTCAGCTTGTCACATCCCTGTTTAATTAGATCACTTGTGGAAACACATGAATGGCTCAATATACTTGCATAAAATGTCCAATAGCCTTTGAAATATATTAAACTGAATAAATATCACAACCCGGCATTGTTAATAATCATGTACTTCCTTGGAGCTCTTTATATCCTGTTCTGCAACTAGGATGTGGAGCGGAGACACACACAAACACACAAACACACACACAGTCAAGACAGTGACAACAACAGGAGACACCTTCAAAGCTGTGGCTAATCTCTTCGTCCAGGATGATAGGCTTTGCCCTTGGAAGATACTGTACTTTGTGCCTTCAAGCAGAATCTACAGTCTTGGTGTGACAACGGCAGAATTCCCTACGATTAATCTTGCTATTTAACCAAGTATTCAACAGATTATGCATGAAACATTTTATTAAATTTATTCACAGGATGTGGGTGTTTATTGCACGTTCCTCACTGCCCTTGAGAAGTTGAAGGTAAGCTGCCTTCTTAAATAACTGCAGTCCATACAGGATAGGGACACCAGCAGTGGTCAGGAAGGGAATTTGACCGAGTGATTTAACTTTCCCTTTCCATGTGATTTTGTGAAGCTTATTTTTCTTCCTTTTATAGGGGCAATTCATTTGCCTGAGTGAAATGCAATACTTTCATCAAGGTAGTCGCATGAAAACCTGTTCCCTCGAACTGACACATTTACTCTATGTTGACTATTTATCCTGTACTGCTTTCCAATCGTCAGCAAACATTTTTTATTCCTCATCCTCCGTGTGCAAAAATCTTAAAACCATTGTCTTCATAGCACTTCTCCCAACATTATATGCATCCTGGTTAAATGATTACTTTCACCTCATTTTGCAAGACGAATATTCAGATCACAGTCTTTATCAAGGGTGTAAGACAATAAAGAAAGAGAAGCAGATCAGAAAAGGTGGAGGCATAGCCCTGTCAATAAAGGATGACATTGATATAATGATGAAAGATTAACTTAGCTTCTGAGATCAAGATGTAGGATCAATTTGGGTAGAGATCAGAAATAGTAGTGAGAAGTTGCTTGTGGAGTGGTACATAGGCCCCATAATGATACTAGCAATGCATCATAGGGTATGCAGGAAAAATAATAGGGGCTTGTGAGAAAGGTACAGTCAAAATCGTATGATTTTAATGTACATATTGATTGGACAAATAAAATTAGCAAAGAAAGCCTGGGGTGATGAGATCACGGCATATTTTGGGAGAGTTTCTTAAAGGATCATATTCTGGAATCAGCCAGAGAGCAGGCCTTGCTAGATCTGGTAATGAGCGTGAGACAGGACCAATCAGTGACCTCACCACAAAGGTATACCTGGGTAGTGGTGATCATAACATGTTTGAACTTTGAAATAAGTTTGCAGGATTGAAGAATGGATCTAAAACTAGTTTTCAAAAAACTTAATTAAGGGTAACTTTGGATTGGTATCAGAGCTGGTTGAAGCAAACTGGCATATTAGGTTATCAGTGCAGACGCCGCAGCAGATATTTAAGGAGGTATTTCAGAACATTCATAATAGAAATATTCCAGCAAACAAGTACAAACTCCATTTGAATAACACCCTATTTCTGGCTAAATAGACAAGTAAAAGACAGTACTAAATAATTGAAAGAAAAACTACATAAACCCACAAAGATAACAGTGTAGAGCTGGAAGAACACAGCAGGTCCAGACCCGAAACGTCAACTTTCCTGCTCCTCTGATGCTGTCTGGCCTGCTGTGTTCCTCCAGCTCCACACTTATCTCTGACTCCAGCATCTGCAGTTCTTACTATCTCTAGACCTATAAAGATGAGTGATTACACAGAATATTCAAACACAGCAAAGAATAACAAAAAGATTAATAAGGAGAGAGAAATTAGAGTACAATAAAAAAACTAGCTAGTAATATAATAAGGTATCACACATTTCTACAGGTATATAGCAAGGAAAAAAGTAGAGTATGCATTGGTCCTCTATAATATTTGGGGTATTAATAATTGAGAAAAAGGAAACGGCAGATGAATTGAACAGCTATTTTGTATCTGTCTTCACTTATAGAGGACAATTAACTTCCTTGAAATAACAGTCAGTCAGGCGTTAAAAGGTAGAAGGAACTTAAAACAATTGCATTCTCCAGGAAAGGTGTCTCAGAAAACGATTAGAGCTGAAAGCTGGCAACTCCCAGGTTTTGATGGACTTCACCACAGTGTCTTAATGTAAGTGGCTGTTGAAATAATAGATGAAATAAAATTGTAACTTTTTCAAAATTCTCTCGACTCTAGAAAGGACCCTTCAGATTAGAAAATACCAAATGTGACTCCTTAATTCAAGAACGGGGAAAAACAGAAGACAGGAAACTACAGGCCAGTTAGATTAATACCGGTAATGAAGAAAATTGTAAAATGTATTAAGGAAAACTTAACTGAACAAAAATAAAATCTCAGAATCGACATTGTTTTGTGAAATGGAAATAATGACCAACTAATCTACTATAGCTTTTTGAGGAGGTAAGTGGCAATATGAGTAATGGGGAACCTGTGGGTGTGCTGCACTTAAAATTTCAAGAAAGCATTTGACAACGTACCATATTGATGATTACCATGCAAACTAGGAACTCACGACATGAGGGCAACAATTTGGGGATGAGGTTCGGTTCACAGGAGATATAAATGGGTCATTTTCATACTGGCAAGATGTCATGAGCGAAGTATCACAGGATCAGTGCTAGGGCCTTGAATGTTAGCATACAGGTACAACAAGTGATTAAGATGACAAATGAAATGGTGTCATTTAGAACATAAGAACTAGGAGCAGGAGTAGGCCATCTGGCCCCTCGAGCCTGCCCCGCCATTTAATAAGATCATGGCTGATCTTTTTGAGACTCAGCTCCACTTACCCGCCCACTCACCATAACTCTTAATTCCCTTACTGTTCAAAAATTTATCTAGCCTTGCCTTAAAAACATTCAGCAAGGTAGCTTCAACCCCTTCACTGGGCAGGGAATTCCACAGATTCACAACCCTTTGGGTGAAGAAGTTCCTCCCGACCTCAGTCCTACATCTGCTTCCCTTTATTTTGAGGCGATGCCCTCTAGTCCTAGTTTCACCTGCTGGCGGAAACAACCTCCCTGCCGCCATTTTATCTATTCCCTTCATAATCTTATATGTTTCTATAAGATCTCCTCTCATTCTTCTGAATTCCAATGAGTATAATCCCAGTCTACTCAGTCTCTCCTCATAATCAAACCCTCTCAACTCTGGAATCAACCGAGTGAATCTCCTCTGCACCCCCTCCAGTGCTAGTCTATCTCTTCTCAAGTAAGGAGACCAAAACTGCACACAGTACTCCAGGTGTGGCCTCACCAGGACCCTATACAGCTGCAGCATAGCCTCCCTGTTTTTAAGCTCCATCCCTCCAGAAATGGCAGACAAAATTCCATTTGCCTTTTTAATTACCTGCTGCAGCTGCAATCCCACCTTCAGCGATTCATGCACAAGGACACCCAAGTCCCTCTGCACAGCAGCGTGCTGCAATTTTTTACCATTTAAAACATAGTCCATTTTGCTGTTATCCCTACCAAAATGGATGACCTCACACTTATCAACAAGAGGAAAGGCATTAGATGCCATGAAGGACCAACCAATGCTGTGTCCCACCCCCATGTCCCAGACTGAATTGTTGCAAAGAGCTCGGAGGAAGCACAAAATGAAGTGACCAAAGCAGCCTGGGGATTGGTCATGGCTGTTAAAAGAACAATTAATGAAATAAAGGTGGGGCAATCTGAAATTACTGCTCACCTCTGCACGTGGGAGAAGTCCAGTGGCTATTTTGGCATTCAGAATACCTACTCCATTATTGAACTGGTCCCAATTTGGATGGCAGCAGAGAGAGTGCCTCATGGTCGAGGTGACATAATTACAGAAAGTCAGGAGGATCATTTGCAAAGGATTATATTTCAATCCATACAATGATGGACAAAAGTGAAGTAAACAGAAAATGCTGGAGAAACGCCACAGGTCTGAAAAAGTCATATCAGACTCAAAAGGTTAAATCTGTCTTTTGCTCCACAGAAGCTGCCCAGAGCTGCTGAGTTTATTCAGCATTCACTGTGTTTGTATTTTCATATTTCTAGCATCTGCAATATTTTGCCTTTATTATAAGGAAGGTGACGTGTTTGTAGCTATTTGGGCCTAGGACATTGCTCGAGAGAACTGTTGCAACCATATCCTGAGGCTGAGATGATTGGTCTCAAACAACTACAACCATCTTCTTTTGTGCTTAGTATGTCACTGAGTATAGAATTATCCCCAGTTCCCAAATTTTATTTAGGCTTCTTGATATCACCTTTAATCAAATGCTGCCTTGATGTCAAAGGCAGACACTGGCTCCTTACCTTTCTTCAAAATGTATTCACAAGACATGAGCATCACTTGCTGGGCCAACATTTATTGTCCAATCCTCATTTTTCCTGAGAAGATAGTGGTAAGCTGCCTTCTTGAACCAGTGCAGAGTCCATTTGCAGACCCACAATGTCGTTAGGGAGGGAATTCCAGGATTTTGTCTCAGGAATGTTGTTATTTTATATGTGTATGGACTAAAACTACAATAAGCTCTGGAGCTGATTGGTAGTTGTAGTGGGATCCAAAGTGAGCAGAGTTAGATTATATTGCTAAGTTTCTTACCTCACTCCCAACACTTGCAGTACCAGAAACAAAAACAAAAATCACTGGAAAATCTCAGTCGGTCTGGCAGCAACTGTGGAGTGAAATCAGAGTTTCAAAGACCCTTCTTCAGAACTGATGGTAGCTAGGAAAAGAATTTTTTATGCAGAAGATGGGGTGGGAGGAGAGTAAATGATAGGTGTAATTAGAGCCCAACTAGAGAGAAAAGCAGTTGGACAACAAAGGAGTGGTTAAAGGTCAGTCTGGGGGATTGAATAGCTACTAATGGGGATTATAAGTGACTGACAATGGGTAGTGTGTGGTAGCAGCTCATGAGATGACCAGACCCGGTGGGGGTAAAGCATGGGAAAAGGTGCTTAAGCTCTAAAATTGTTGAACTCGATATTAAGTCCAGAAGGCAGTAGCGTTCACAAGTGAAAAATGAGGTGCTGTCCTTCCAGCTTGTGCAGAGTTTCACTGGGGCACTGCAGCAAGCCTGAGACAGATATATCAGCCAAAGGAACATGGTAGTGTGTTAAAGTAGCAAGCAACTGGAAGCTCAGACTCTTTTCGTAGACAGTATGGAGGTGTCACCCAGCCTGCACTCCATTTCCCCAATGCAGAGGAGACAACATTGTGAACAGCGAATAAGGTAGACTAGATTGAGTGAAATACAGGTAAAGCGCTGCTTCACCTGAAAGTGTGTTTGGGGCCTTGGATGGTGTGGAAGAAGGACGTAAACGGGCAAGTGTTACATCCTCTTTTTGAGGTAAAGTTTGCTATCAGCATTGTTTTCGAGGGGCTCCTTCATGTTCTGCAGCGCTTGCAGTGGCGATGCTGCCGGGCTGGGAGGCGCTGTTGGCAGTCTCTAACAGCGGAGTCGGTGGCACTCACATCCGGTGCGGCTGCGACGTGAGACAGTTGGCGATCGGAAATCCAGAGGAAAATAAACAGCGGCATCTCCGCCGGTTCGGCTTTCCTCCCTCTTATCCATCTTCCCGCTCTGTAGCAGGAAGACCCGCTCGCTCCCTGCGCCATGGCGGACAGCAGCAATCGATATCAGGCGGTGAGTCGGGTTTCCGTCCGGGGAGGGTGGGTCTGTCAGTCCCGAACAGAGTGCAGGCGGCCCGGCTGGGGTTGGTTGGGCGACACCGAGGTTTGGTATTTTCCTCTAGGCCTAGAACTCTCTTTAAAATGGATGGGGGTGGGGGAGACGGCGAAAGTATTCTTCTCCATGCCGTCTTTGCGAGACGTGGCACCGGATGTAATAAATATCGGTGATCGATAGGAAATAATAGAGTTGTCGATCCGGTGCTATTCAGTCGTTTATTTGAAGTAGTGCATGGCGAAGGGACGGGTCATGGTTGGGGCGGAATTGGCTTTACCGGTTGTTGTGAAATGCAGCATTTGCCTGTTCTGACCACCTTGATCGTTGCCAGTGATGGTCTCACGTCCTGTTTTAGCATCTGGATTGGGTTCATGCCACTCGCCAAAAAAGAAACGTCGCCTCTAGCCTTGAAATAAGATTTCACGGTCTCTCCGTCCTGGTCAGAGACCCCGCTTGTCGACAACCTGAGGTGAAAGGATTGCGGAAGCTGTCAACATAATGGCAGTGCTGAGAGTGGCAGTTTGAAACATTCGTGATGAGAATTGCAAACTTTTGTTTAGGAGAGACCCCCCCCGCCTTTACTTGAAATTCGGTTACAAATTGGCACTCCACGGAATCACAGATCTACTTTGAGACTTTTCTCACAACTATTGGAAGGTCAAATTCCCACGGTCTGCCCCTCAAGGGCACTGCAAGACAATGCAAGTTAATTATTTCAAACACGAAAAAAAAATTATTTTTCAAAAAATACATTGCTGTCTGGATAGAACCTATTAAAGGGCCCTAAATAACACTTGCAGACATGGTTTCTGCAAAAACGAGGAAAGACTAAGGTCTGTCTGAGGCAACACAGGATATCTAATTTACCAGTGTTATAAATATTCGCCAGTACTATAAATACTTCACAGCTGATCAGATTACCTTTTGAGTGAGGTGAGGCTTAACCTTGATGTAGTGGCTGCTCCGCCCCTGTTGTAAAATAATGTTGAAGGAAAGCTCCAGGGATGTTCTGTAACAGTACTAGCTTGTGACAGTAGACACAAGGCACCATAGACAAATGAAAACAATCCTGAACCTAATTTAATCTGTAAATATGCTTCTCTACCTAATAACACGTCTCTACGCCTTTTAATGTTGATCTTAAAAGTTATACTGAAATGCATTGGGATGTTTTACAATGTTACTTGTTATAAAATTCAGGATGGCTGGTTAAACCATACAATTTTTAAAATTAATTCCCTCATTTACCAAATAGTTCTAGTAACATAGCTTTATTTATGATTTGGAATTTGCATTTTTAAGGAAAAATAATTTTGTATGCATTTTTAGAAGACAGTGCACAATAATTGACTAGGAGGTGCTGCTAACCAAAGTATATAAAGTATGTGGATTCTATCTTCAGTAGTTGTTATGACTTGTAAACCTTAGTAGGCATGTTATTTTGTCGTTGAATAGAAAGAGGTATAATTTATGTTGGATCCAGATATATAATTACTTTTGGACAAAATGCTGTAGCTGGAGAACTTGACAAAATGGAACAAAACTATCCTCTTTTAAAGCATTTCGATTTTAAATCTTTTACTGTTGATGTTTGACTGGACAGCTGATTAATCCTCAGGAAGAATTCATTCCTAAGAGTTATTTAGAGAAGCAAGACATTTCAGACTATCAGCATGAATACAGAAACAGAAAATTTCTGTCTCCAGAAGAAAATGGGGAAGGAGTAGTTGCATGATTCGTTTAAATAGCTGATTCTGCATCTTTTAAGGCAAGCTTGTGTCCGGTTGTGTTACTGTCTGTTGGAAACTGCAGCAGTTAAAAGGCAGGGGTGACTTGGGCATGATTCAGAGCTAAAGAAGAGCTCGCTTCTTTTGTTGAAATCTTCTGGAAATGTATGAATTAATGTTCTGTGGAAACTCCTGCATATTACTAAAAACAGTAAAATAAGTCATATACAGTTGTGTTCTCTTTCTTATCCACTATTGTTCCAATAGAACTGCCTAAAGGTAGATTTGTATCTCTTATCCTTCAACTGAGCAGTTCCCAGACACATTACTCCATTGGGTATTGGCCCTCTGTCTGTTTTATTAGATTATCTGTTATCAAATTGATTGTTACATATGCAGGAGTGCTGTAAGAGATTATACCTTTCCTTGGGTAGGGAGGTTATCATCTTGTTTGGTCATGTTGTTTTAAAAATAACTTTACATTCTGTAAAACAATTTGGTAGAGTATCTGCTTCTTTGAAACAATTTATTTTATCTAGCTGCAGTGAATGCTGACATGAGATGTTCTCACATTGTGTCTAGTGAGAATTGTTTTGGAATGCATGCCATTGCTTTGAAAGATGAGTCCTACCTTTGAAAGAAGCAATCACTCCCCTTTGCTGAAATCAAAATTTTATAGATGTCATTCTTTAAAAGTCTGCCCTAAATTCCCCTGTGGTGAAGACAATTTTTGAACTAATCTCTGGGAACAAAGTCTAGGCAACCTCTCCTAGCCTTTTGCGACTGGGTGCCCATTTTCCTTCTGCTTCTTGTGATGCACCAAGACATGTTTTACTGGCATTAAAGACATCAAATTAATGCAGATTTTTTTAGGCAGTCCTTCCATGGTAACGTTCAGTAAAGACTCCACTATATTGACCCAGTAATAATGGTAGAATAGAGTTGAATGGTAAAGTCAATTTGGCTGATGAACCAGCAAAAGTATCCTTTGAGTTCTGAGGAAGGGTCACTGGACCCGAAACATGAACTCTGATTTTTTCTTCACAGATGCTGCCAGACCTGCTGAGCTTTTCCAGCAACTTCTGTTTTTGTTTCTGATTTACAGCATATGCAGTTCTTTTGGTTTTTATCCTTTTGGTCTAATAGCGCTACTAATTTGGATTTGGACTTTCAAGTTTGCTGTGGGTTGGTTGCCTTGTCCCATGACCAGGCAATTTATCTTGGAGCCAACTTGACATTAATGAACTCTGCATATTTCACTAATGTCTGCCCCGACCCTTCCACATCTAGAAGGATGTTGTCACTAATCTTTACCAAGGTGGACAAGAATATTGGATACATGATCCCTAGTTACTTATAACGGACTGATGATGGATCAACAAAATAGTTTGAGTACTCCTGTCAGTGTATTATTTGTAACATTTCAAAGAAATTGGAAGGTGTAAATTTTGATGTATGTGTGAGCACATCACCTCAGTGAGCTGTTTTTATATGCAACCTTGTTGTTGAGAACAGATGGCATTGTATTAACTAATGGTTTGCAGAAGCAGACTGTAATTGGAACAGACAGTATAGTTGTATTGGTTCATGTTTAGATCCAGTTCCTTTCATTACTTGGGAGTGTTGTAAACAGAATATTGATGAGCTGATGAGCAACACAAATTTTTTTTGGTAGTGCTGATCATGACCTCTCTGGGTAAGGGCAGCCTAGTGTTGTATTAGTCACCAATACATCCTTTGTATTTTATGGCATGGTCTTGTTTATCCAGTAGGCAACAACTAATTGCTGCATGTCAAACTTCTCTTGCATGTTATCAATCAAGTCATCAGAGGAATATGCTTACCTAAAGGATTTTTTCATTGTGGGCTGTGTGATTGGTTACATTTCCTCACAAAGTATCATGGTAACCCCTCAACTCCTGGAGCTTGTCTGACTTTTTCTTGAATTTTGCTGACTTATTTTATGTTGTTGTTATGTTAATGTCTATCATAAAAGATAGCCTTATGATCATGTAAGCATTGCAGTTGTTATAAAAATCCACCTGGTTCACTCATTCCTTTCGGGAAAGAAATCTGTCAACCTTACCTAGCCTTGTTATATGTGACTACAGCCCCACAGCAATTTGTTTAACACTTAACTGCCCTCTGAAATGGCCTAGCAACAAATGCTAGGACACATCCCACGTAACAATTTCTTTTGAACGTCCTTTTGCTGCTTGGAGAATTTAATGTTATTGGCTGTTACCAGAATGCAGAACAATTTTTCACTATTTTAGAGGTTACAAGTGCAATTCTAATATTGCAGCTTTATTTAGAGTAATTAATATCCGTTTATTCCAGTGTGCTCTCAGTTTTCCAAGCATATGTAATGAATAAATTATATGATACAGGCAAATAACATTTCGGGTCAATGTTTTCAGGTTAGATTAATCTTCTGTATGAGTTGCAGTTATTTTGGGTTGATCTTAATGTTTCTGTAATCCTTAAATTAACTATAGTAAATGGACATTTGGAATGACAACTCCAGTATTATTGCATTGTGGACATTCCCCTAAATGAGTAAAAAGTTCAATTATTGGGAAAACAAAAGCAGAAATTGCTAGAGAAACTCAGCAGGTCTGGCAGCGTCTGTGGAGAGAAAACAGTTAATGTTTCAAGTTCAGAGATTCTTCTTCAGAACACCAGTAATCAGTGGTAAAGTATATGTAACCTGCAGGATCCATTGTCACAGTTGAAATGCACCCCAGTGACCCATGGCCTCTACTTGGAAGAATGAGTAGTAACTTCATGGAGGCATTGTCACCTTCAATGTACACTCCAGATTTCACACAATCCTGACATAGATATCCGCTTTTTTTTTCGTACACTGGGTATGTGACATTCTGTGGAAGCAATCATCACCAAAAGGACAATTGTTTGTTAAAGGTCCGAAATGGTTGTTTCAAGGTAGCTAGGGGATATCAGTAAATACAACCTTGCTTATGTTGCTCATGAACCGAGAACCAATGAATGAATTTTTTTCCAGTGAAAACCTGAATCTATTCCTAAAAAGGCTCCATTGACTTTATTGGTAGCCAAGTAATATCTGGTTAGTTTCTCTATGCACATCCCTTCCCATTTTCCCTATCTCTAGTAAAACCAATGATCACAAGCACTTGAAGTTGCCTGTAACTTGTCTGTTATTCTGAACTTGGGTAGTGATTTACACAGACTATAGTGTGCAGGATGTCACAACCAAGTCCAAACATGCTTGTGGATGCTGTCCATTCTTTCACTTGCAGCAGAAGTGGCTGATAAGTGTGTTGTTGATTTGATTTTCTCTTTTCTATAGCTTGGGGGTCGACCTTCCACACTGTTGCCTTGGCTAAGATCAAAAATGACAATTAAGGAACACTTCCAAGAACAGTTTCTGCTGGAAACATGTCCAAAATCCCTTAGATTAAATTTGACAAATGATACCTACTTAGCCAAATTACTGTGGAGTGTGTGACTATGAGATCCATACAGAGAGAAATTATTCTTCAAATTTTCTAATCTTATTCCCAGATGGTTGAATAGTTTAGTGAGTAGTTGAACTGGGAAATCAACAGGTTTGATCCCAGCCAGATCAGGACTGAGAATCCTTGATTGAGAGAAGAGAAAAATGAGCCATGATTTCTGTTACGGGTCACTATCTGGACATTTTGTTCTCTAGTGAAGAGAGCATTGAACCCAACTGATCTCTTCCTTCCTTCCCCACTCAATGTGCAATTTCACATTCATAACACCACCAGTCACCTCAGTGGAGCTGATGCTCAGCAATGAGTCAACACGTTCAGGTGTGGAACCACTTTAAAAATAATGTTTTGCCTCCACACAGGTAAAATATCTGAACTGATTAACAGTCTCTGATGTTGCATTTCCTTTTAGGGATGTGGAGGAGCAACTTTATTGTCGGTAAACTGAGGCTGATAGGCCTCTTGTGTGTTAAGATCACATATAATTAGGGAAGGGAGAAAGCAATGATTCTGTTAAACTGTATTGCATTGGAGGTTGGAAAAACACGTGAAAACAGACTGGTCATCAAGTATTTTGCATTGTTTCCTGAAGTTTGCTTTTAAATAATGTTTCAGATTTCACAGGTTTTAATTTGTCTTTTGTCAATGTAGTTGCAGAATGAAGAAGAGGCATTAGAGGTGTCAGAATCTGGGGCTGAGGCTGCTCCTCCACCATACAGCAGTATTGCAGTGGAGAGTGCAGGTATGTAGAACTGTGTACTAACTGGAAGGAAAGTATCCCCTCACTTTGTCACATATTCTGCAGAGATTTTACAGGATGGACATATGTAATTGCTCACCAACTTTTCACTGAGATCTTGAATGATAAGGAGGGGGGAGTCAACATTTCATTGACATTTTGGAAAATATTCAACCAAGGTAAATTGGGAATTAGTCAGGAGCCTCTCGTTTAAACTTCCTTTCTTTGCTTCTTAGCCAACCCAATCACTTGAAAAGACCAGCTTTCTTCAGGGACTCATTTTTAAAAGTCCTTGTTCTCAACAAATTGTCCACTGCTACCCACCCAACATGCTTGCTTGTTAGGAGAGCTGCTTATAATGTTAGTTCAGGTACTGGCCCTCAGTGTTTCAAAATCCACGTTACCATTACCTCCCAAAAAATTCATTTTGATCCTGCCATCCCCAATTACCATACCAAGTACATGCTCATCTGCAGTCTCTGTGCTTGTATCTCTTGGAGTTTCCTGTTTGTATTTTACCAGTCAGACTTCCTCCTTGGTACAACAATGAAACTGCCTCTATCGCAGTAACATGACATCCCCTGTGAATTGACCATAGTGCACTAGTCCTCCTTGACCATTCTGTAACTTTTGATACAGTCGAACACAACCCAATCCCTCTAACACTTTCTCTCAATTGTTGATGTACTGAGATTGCCCTCGTGTCCAGATCCCCTCATCCAGTCATGACTAGAGATTTTACAGCCATGATTTCTCTTGATTTGATTAATTTTTTCATGTATTCTGGGCAACCTGTGTTGATATACCTCATTGTGCTGTTTCTTTTTCCAGTGCTTGTAGAGTATTTTGCTGATAAAATACTAAATGCTTGTTGTCAAAGTTTTCATACTGTTTAATTCTTTTCCAGCAAAATAAAAGTTTAATAGCCAATGAAATTTTCTTCTAATATAAAATAGAAAAAAAAATTAATCAAGCAATTAAATTTCATGACAGAAGGATTATTTTCTTCTCTGGAATCAGCTTCTTTCTGGTGTTACAGACTCCTTAATTTTAGTTTTACATCTGCTATACTTTGACACTAAGTAAATACAAGCTGTATTTCTATTGTTGCAAATCTCTGACTTCTTGTGGAGAATAAAGCAATTGAGTCCTTTTCAAATTGAAAAGAAGTGAATACAAACCTCATACTGTGACTGAATTCTGTGGGAGTTTGTGGAGGAGTGGGTGGAGTGCCTCATGAGTACACAAGGTGGGTAAGTTCTTGTGCAAATTACATAAATTTTCAGGATGTGGAGGTGCTGGTGTTGGACTGAGGTGGACAAGGTCAGAAATCATGTGACACCAGGTTATAGTCCAACAGTTTTATTTGAAATCGCAAGCTTTCAGAGCCTCACTCCTCCTTCAGGTGTCAGTAAGAGAGGTAGTATCATACGCAGGATTTATAGGTAAACTATCAAAAGGGTCACACCACTGATGAGGATGTATTAAACAAATCTAAGATGCTGTTAATCGAGATGGAAGTGTTTGGAAGCTGCTGTCTGAGGATCTTTGGTGAATTTGTGGCAATGAATTCCACAGATTACCCACACCTGGCTGAAGAACTTCCTCCATCTCCTAAAGGGTCATCCCTTCACTCTGAAGTTGTGCCGTCGGGTCCTAGGCTCTGCTACCTTGAGAATCATCTCAATATATACTCTGTCCAGACCTTTCAATATTCTGTAAGTTTCAATCAGATCCCCATCATCTTTCTAAACTCCATTGAGTACAAACCCAGAGTCCTCAACCGCTCCTTATATGACAAGCCCTTCGTTCTTGCAAGGCTCCTCTGGACCCTTTCCAAGGCCAGCACGCCTTCCCTTAGGCACAGGGCCCAAAACTGGTCGCAGTATTAAGCTAAAAATTGAGTCATTAATAATACCTGTTCTGCTCTATCATCATTCAAATATAGAGTAATGCTTGTAATAGATGATCAATCCATCTTATTAATTTGTGGCTTTCCTTGCTTCAGTTGTACTCAATATTGTACTCCACTTAATTAACCTCGGCTTTTGTTTTTAAATTGATCACTCTGCGCTTTGCAGATTTGTGGTCTGTGTTTGATTTTTTTCAGAGGTCAGACTGTTAGCATGAACTGTACTGTAATTTGATTTTTTTTCAAGCAACATCTGTCAACAAGAGTTTTAATATTAATCTTGCTTTATATTCTCCATTTACAAGGATACTATATTTGCAATCCTTCAGTCCTGCAACAACATCCTTGAGACAAAGGAAAACTAGCCATTGTAATCAGTGCCTCTATGTTTTCCACTTACCAACTCTATCCAGTAACTTTTTGAGTATACATGGATCCAGAACATTAAAGCTTCATATCCCCTCTTCCAAACTGTTGCATCTCAGTGCTCGTGCTACCAGCATTTCAAAACATATTGTCAAATTAATAATTAAGAATCTCTGTGAAATAGAAATTGTGACATCACTAGACATGATAAATAAAAAGTTGTGCAACTGGAGTATGCCTTTAAGTTCCTTGAGAAGACTTTTTTTATAACTTTTGTTCAAAGGGGGCTTTGAGGCTTAGCAATGAGATTTGTATTTTAAATTTGCCTTCAATATGCAGTGTTTGCATGAAGGTTATTGCAGCCTCGTAGAATTGTGTACTGTTCTGTAATTGCACACAATAATGTCAGTAATTTAGTTTTATATAATGGCACCTTCCTGGCAGCCATTATATAAACAAAATTTATTAGAATTGAATTGTTAGTGAAAATATTTGCACATCACCTATTCTCAACAATTAGAGGTGCCAATGTAATTGTTTATATATTTAGCTTTCTTTCCCATCAATAGGGCTCTTTGTACTCCAATTGATGTAGTAAGGGGAAAATGAAGATAACCTTCAGTGCATTTTTGCAATGAATATTATATGAGATTAATGGTGCTGGTAAGAGATTGTGGTTTCGGAAAGCAGCAATATTTTACATGGATTTCGGGCCAAACAACTACTCTGCTACACAATGGCATGATGTCAAGATGAGAATTATTTGCATAATGACTTTGCTGCGCCTCTCGGTTAGTAGTTGGAACACTGTGTAATCTTACTAAAGTTTAGAAAGGCAATTTTAATTATTTCTACAACAATTCAGTCCCAACATAAAGGGAGTTCCATGGAGCTATTAATTAACATGAATATAAAACTACTCTGACCCTTCATCAAAAGTGTTTGACTGCACTGCACTGAACAAAGTATGGCATCTATTTTTGTTAACTTACATGGAGACAGTATCCTGTGCCAGAAGTAATTTTAAATGTTCTGCATTAAAGATGTGGTGTGTGTGCAAAAGTTTGTTTAGGATCTTATTGTATATTCATGGCAATTAACAATGAACTATTGCTGAAAGGTTTTCATTCCATGTATTGTTTTGCAAGTATTTTTTTGTTCCCCTCTCATAGTGAAGTCTTAATCAATTCCTTTCTCGTCCAAACTTTGCACATCCTGCACTCCTTTAGCATAACTTGTGTTATCAAATAGATAATTACTTGAAGATCATGCCACATTTATGGTTAATCCAAGCAAAATGCTGTAATTTTAAGTGTTCCAAAATAAATAATTCAGTTTTTAAATCTTGTTTCTCTTCTCTCTTGAAGTCTGTGACACAAGCTAGACTCAATTCCATGTTTAACTGCAGCCTTCCAATATTTTAGTCAAATGGCGATTCACTGAGTCAAGACAGCAAAAGCCAGTCGTCATTCAGAAAAGCTTTGCAGGCCAAGCCCAAATCTCTTTAAACATCAGGAGACATGCGTTTTGCTAAACTACTGGCTATACTAATGAGTGGTGTGATTTCTTCAGACTTACTTTCTACTTACTGCAAAGCTTTGTTATGCTGAGACCTTTTCTCATTTTCTTATTGCTTGGATATGATCATGAATTTAACTCGAGGCAGTTTGAATAATTTTGTACCACACTGGGCACTGCACTTACCTACTGATCTATTGGTAAACCTGTAGAAATGTTGATTTTTTTTTTTAACAAACGGGGGAGGAATAGTAATTTGTTGAGACATGTCCTTTTAAAACTGGGACCTATTAGAGCTCTAGCAGAATTGGGATAAGGGGTTCATTATAAATTAAGTGGTTATGGTCCAGTTTGTTTCTTTGGCTTGAGTGTTTGACACTCACCAAACTTTGGCAGATCATCAAAACCTATGTTTTCAAATAACTTCTCTTAGGACCTCATTGGCTCAGAATATTAATTGGACATTTTATGAATAGTTTAGGGTATGTTAGTATAGTGGTTATGTTACTGTACTAATAAATGTCAGACCTGGAAGAATAATCCAAAAATGAGTGTTCTGACACCACAGTGGCAATTTTGAATATTTGAACTGAGTTTAAGTAGAATTCTGACAAAAAAAAGGCCACGAGTAAAAATAGATGTGGTACTGGTAGATTGTCATAAAAAGACACTGGTTTGTTTATTCTGTTCAGGGAAGGAAACCTCAGCTGTGGTTTGCATGTGACTCTTGTCCTATTCCATTATGATTTATTTCTCACTATTGTCTGGCTAATACTTAGCAGTTTGATACAACTACAAAGAAGATCCACAATGACTGGGTCACTAGAGAAGACCAGTAAAAGCAGGATTGGCCAGTGACATTTGTAACCAAATAATACATTGAAAAATGTGTCAGTTCAAAAATGTTTAGACAAAACTTTAGTACCAGCTTCAATGTTCAATCTAACTTGAATTTAAGTTACGATCCCTGCAATGTTTAACATGTTGTTATAGTATATAACATGGACAAAAGAAATTAGTGATGGCAAATTCTTTGGTTACCAACAAAATTAACTGTTGAAAGCTGTCTGCATCAAAGAGGGAGAGAGGTTGTAATTTTATCTTGATGAGAATGAAGAGAAGTCTGTTAAAGAGGCTAGTTTGGTTTAAGAGTGACAGAAAAATTTTATAGGATCATAAAATATTTACAGCACAAAGGCCATTTGGCTTATCGCACCTATGTCAATTTTCTGATGCAGCTACCCAGCTAATCCCACTGCCTTGTTTTTTTCCTACGGTCAGTGGGCAAATTGTTTGCGTTTAGGATCATTATTAAGTTCTCTTTTAAAAGCAAAAAAGGAATCTGCCTCAGCAACAGTTCCCTTGAGTGTTTTCTATAGCCTAAACATTCACTGTGTGAAAATAACTTTCATGGTGTCATTACTTCTTGGGCCAGGTGCCTTAGGTGAATATTGTCTGGTTTTCAACCCTTCCACCAATGGGAACAGTTTGTACCCATTTACTCTGTTCAGACACCTGTGGTTTTGAACATCTGTACTAAATCTCCTTTTATCCTTCTCAGTGGAGAACAGCACCAACTATGCCAAGGTGTAACTTGATTCTCTCATCCAGGGAAACATTCTGGTAATTCTTTTCCATGTCCTCTGCAGCGTCCTATTATCTTTCCTAAATTGTGGTGTCCAGAATTGGATACAGTGCTTCAGTTGAGGCCAAGTTCTACCAGTTTCTACCAGTTCACCATAACTTCCTTGCTTTTGTACTCTCAGCCTCTATTTATAAAGTTGAGCTTCTGATCAGTTATTTAAAGATCTTGTACACCTTAGCAGCTTTCTCAACATGTCCTGCCGCATTCAATAATTTATGCAAGTAAACCCCAGATTTCTCTGTTCTTGCATCCTTAGAATTGTATCCTTTACTTTGCATTGCTTCTTCCCCTCCTCCTTAGCAACCTTTCATCATAAATTTCACTTGCTGTGTGTCTCCATTCCTCAAGCTGCTTTATGACATCTTAAAATCTGTGTCTATCCTCTTTGTTTCATAATTTATTTTGTCATCCCCAAAGTTTGAAATAATAGACTTGGATATGTGGGGTATGTCATCAATGTAGACTACATTAAACAGTGATCCTAATTCAGACCCTTGGGGACCCCAGTAGACCTCCTTCCAGATTTTTAACTGTCGCTCAGCGAATTCCGTACACCTGTTGCCACCGTCCTACGTATTCCATTTGTAGCATTATTCAAACCAAGATAACAGTTTAGTTCCTGAATATAAAACATTGGAAAAATAGGAATTATTTAAAGGCAATGAAAATGATCATTCTCAAGTTTTATGTTTACTTTCAAATACAGGTTAAACTTGGGTCAACTGTACATGAAAGTAAAAACTTATTTCTGTAAGGGGCAGGATTTTAGAGTGGGTTTGGTAACTTGATCTTTGAATAAATTGAGAGAAGCAATGCTGATTTTATTTTTATGTAATACATATGGCAGAAAACCTCAAGGATAATGAATACGCCAAGATGCTTGATTGAGCTCTTGAGCGTTTACTTAAAGATTTTTATGGATGCTGTATTTTGTCATGAGACACAGGAGAAGAATGAACCATTACATATTACAAATTTTTAAAATGCATAGAGTGCATAAGTATGATAAATTTGAAATAAAAACTTGACGTACATAGCATCTGAGATCGAGAAATTGCTATCTGTGACCCTCTGTAGCGTTAGATCTTAATCAAATCCCTCTTACTCTGACCTTAGGTGTTTCTTATTCTAGTGCAAACTGTTTTTCACAATTCTTTGTGCATCTTGTTTTCCCTCTCCATATTTACCTCCATGTTTTCAACCCCTTGCCAATTTAGTTTAAACCTTGGTGATATAGTTTAGGATAAAAAAAAGTTATGGTCCTAGCCACAACTAAGAAGGAAGAACAATTCAAGAGTCTGCTTTCCATTCATTGTTTTTTTTTTAGTTCACTTGTTCTTTAGTGCACGATGATATTGGAAAAAATGATGAAAATTAGCTAATTGTACTTGGATGAACACATTGTGCAGAGAATTTTCTTTAAAACTTATACACTGAAAGAAAGCTAAGGCAGTATTGCAGACTTGAATGATTAGGTTACACTGGCTTCAACAAGATTCATTGGCTGAAGTCCCTGGGCAGTATTCTGCAACTCTGTGCAATTGAAGTTTGCAGATTTAATGATACTTAAAAAATGCATTTTGGTTCTGTAGCTAGCTAGCGAGAACAAAACTACTGTACATCAGGCAAAAGCGTGTGTCATATCTGGACTTTGTGTACCTGAGGCGTAATGTGTCTGTGAGTGCTGTGTGAAAGATGAAGTCACAACGTTCTAGCCCTGATCTTCTAAGTATGCAGCTGTGGCAGAAATTAAATAAGGTAAGTATGAGTAATATGTGACATAATAGTTGAGCAGTGTATAGTGCTTGATGACTTTGGCCCTTAATGATATCAATATCATAGGTTTAAAGAAATGAGATCCTGCAAACAAAATTTAGTGAACTAAGAAAGAAACTAACAAATCTGAGCTCAGTTAGTAATTTCTGCATTAATCTTGAATCTCACATTAGTGTGTGTAGGAGTAGGAGGATTATGTAGATGAATGTGTAACTGGAGAAATCACGCACGAGGAAGTACTTGAGATTCTTGAGGAATTGGAAGTGGCTCTAGGAGAGATGAAACATGTACAGGTTTCAAAATACAGATGTGTTGCAATAGAACCCACCTGGGGTAGATGCCCTTTGGGGACATTTTCCTCATGCTACTGAGGAGGCTTAAACTAAATTGGGAGGGTAGGGTGAAAACATGGAGGTAAAAATAGAGTGTGAGAACAAGATGCACAAAGAATTTGAAAAACAGATAGCACTAGAATATAAAACACCTAAGGTCAGAGTAAGAGGGAATTTGGTAAGTTCTAAAGTAGGTGTTTGATATGAGTCTATGGTAGAGACTATAAGCCAATTCCATAACTTACCTAGTAACCATTCATGTGCAGTTGTCAGCAGGAACCCGTGCTAATGATGAGGCATGTTACTGATCTTTATTCTATTGTTAATATAACACCCCTACCATCCAGTAAGAGCACAGTCCAGACTGTTCCTGGCGTGTACAACTCAGCCATTGGCCACCTTTAGCATTGAGCTTCAGGATCAGCTATGATACAAATGTTAAATGTATTGTTAGACATCAGGATGACAAGACCAAGCATAACTATATTTCATTATATTTAGTAGTCTGTTCATTGATATATTTGGTTGTTGGCCTTTAATATGAAGGTTTAATTGTACATTTTCTGAACCTTTGGTCAAGGCTGGGAAGGATCTAGTTACTATTGACATCAGTCTGCTGAGAATGTACGCAGTTAACATCACAGCCAGAATCCTGGCAAAGCTAAACTTACCTCCGTTCCTGATCTCTTCAAAATGTAGGTTTTTGGAAGAAATCCTACATGCATCTGAAAAGTGGATTAACCTTGTATTACTAGGCCTTCAACAACATGAAAAGGATTTCTGCCACAGAATCCTGCCTCCAATCTACTGCACTTATCTGCATCCACATGCCTGCGGAAGAGGAGAAACTAAAATAATCCAGTTTATCTTTCTTTCCTGCCCGAAACTATATATATCAGATTAGATCACTTGGCAGCACAATTGAACTTTAAAAGAAAAAATTCTGATTTTTGGGTGATTTGAGAAGTGTCTTAACCGTGACATCAAGCATGTGAGCCTGTGACTATGATGGACTAGCAGTTTTAGTTCCATGTCACGACGGTGTGTGGTTTGGAAGAGATTTTGAAGATACGTTCCCATCTGTAACCTGCCCTTCTCATTCAAGGTGATTGAGGCAGTGGGTTTGGAAAGTGCTGTCGAAGGATCTTTTGAGTTGCTGCCACTGTACACTGTCAATCATGTGGACGGTTCTGATTGGATGGTTTCAAACTTGTATTGTTAGAGCTGTAATTATCCAAACAAGGAGAATGTATTCTGTCACATTCATGAATTTGTAAATGATGCACAGGCTTTAGTAAGTAAGGAGATGAGTTCTTTGCTGCAATATTTGGCATCTTTCTGTGGCTGGCCCAGTTCACTTTGTAGTGAATGGTAATTCCTCCCCAAAATGCTGTGACAAAGATGTGTAATGTTTTATTATAAATTGGTAATTTAGATTTCAAGGTAGAGCCAATGGGTTTTTGGTTACAATTCTGTGAAAGTAGCTTTGTTTTAGTGGTCGAATTTGCTTTTGGAGATTGCTGTTGCCAAGCAGTTGTGCAGTGCAAATGTTACTTGGTATTTATCAACCTAACTCTGAGTATTGTCCAGCTGTTATGAATGTGGGCTGTTTTAGGATCTGAGGAGTTGAAAATGGGACTGAATATTGCACAATCATCAATGACTAATCACACTTCAGACTTTAAGATGGAAGTAAGGTCATTGAAGAAGTTGATGGTGATTGAGCCTAGGATATTATCCTGAAGAACTCTTGTAGCGATGTCCTGAGACTTAATGAATTGATCACCAGCAATCATAAGCATCTTCCTTTGTGCTTGGTATGAATGCAGCCGGTGGGGAATATTCCCTAAATTCCCATTGGCGGCAGTTTTGCTAGGGCTCCTGTTTCCAGACTTGCTCAAATGCTGCCACTTCTGCATCTGTCACCTCTTGAGTTTGCTCTTTTGTGCATGTTTGGACCAATGCTGAAGCTATCAAGGACAGACTGGTGGGATGATAATTAGCCAAGTGGGATTTGTCCTGCTTTTTGTGGTACAGGACATATCTGGGCAATTTTCCCAGGCAATTTGTCTGATCTTCATGACAGTATTTAAGGAAGATTTTTTTCCCCCTAAATTGTGCGACTTGGATATCCTATTTCCTTGGAATAGAGACATAAAATAATAATAAAAACTTGGAATGCTAGAAAAACAGAAATTGCTGGAGAAACTCAGCAGGTCTGGCAGCATCTGTGGACAGAAAGCAGAGTCAGTGTTTCAGGTCCATTGATCCTCCTCCAAAGTTTCTCTAGCAATTTCTGTTTTTGTTGCCTAAAATAACAGTCTTTCAGCCTATCATAGAGAATCATGATGTGTCTGTGATTCCAAACAGTATAAAAGTATCAAATTTCCTGCAAATCCAGATTCCAAATTAACATCTAAAGTCATTACCATTTCAGAAAGGATAAGGCAAAATATGTTAAAACAAACGAATGTAAAAACTGTGAATTTGTGTTCAATTCATTTTCTTTGTCGATTCCTCCTATGCATTTGCAAGCAACATAGTCTAGAAAACCACAAAAATGAGTCACTAACTTATGTAACACAAAATTTGCCACTGTTTGAGTACTGCGATATGTGGGTAGAAAAGGAGATGGAAGGATTGCAGGTCAAGTTGTGTACTTACTAATTTTCCGCTGCTGTGCATACATGATGTGTTTAGCTCCTGTTTACTGTTTCCATGTGCCGAAATTGAGTTTTTATGGCAAAGGAGAAGGAGCTCTAGCTATCCCCTTGCAAATATTGTACTTCATCTGGCCAGTGGCAAGAACTTGATTACTTGGTATGACCTTGTTACATTCTAAGGTAATGTTCAGAGTAACCTGCACCCAATTATGTATCTTCATAAAGCTATTATGGTCACGTGCAGATAATTTGGGCCAAATAGCCTCCTTGAGTGCCGTAAATATTTGTATGTTTCCATGTTAGAAAGTACCATTGACTAGATGCATATCCGTTTTGTTTTGGACACAGAAGATAGAAGAAGTGTATTTGTGTGTTGCACCATTGTTTTCACTTCTAAAATGACAACCAACTCTCAATTTTCAAAGTCACTTCATTTCCAAAACCCCATTGTCCAAATTGTTGTTCCTTTTTGTTCTGTTGTGTTACTCAAACCAATCTTTACATACTATTATAGTTCACATTTGTCAGTATTGAACTTAATTTGCTATTTAACTGCACAGTTGCTTGAGAATCAACTTCCTGCCGAACCTAAACTAGATTTTGCATTTTTCTTGCATGCTACGTGTAGGTGTTATCTGCAGATTCATTAGACATCCAATTAAGCCTAGCATCTGTGTCACTGTACTAACAAGGATACTTCATGCAACAGGCCTGCTGTCACCCTGGTTTAATACTACAGCTCTGTCTGTTGAAGTTTTTCAATCACAACAATCAGTACTAGATGTTAAGAAGATAACATAAAAACAAAAGTAAGGTTATTTAGCTGAATACACAACATTTAAAACAAAAGAAGGAAATTGATAATGCGCTTTGAAATAAATAAGAATAAATCTGATAGCCATTACAGATATATGGCTGCTGGATGATGAGAAGTGAGCTCTGAATGTTGACTGGTATGTGATATTGAAATGGCATAGGAAGCTAGGTAAACGTGGAGGAGTTTAATTGTTAATCAAGGCTGGCATTTGAGCAACAATTAAAAATGGGGGAAGAAGTCACTAGTGGGAGTGGTTTATAGGCCCCCTAATAGTAAGCACAATGTAGAATTAAGTAAATAAGAAATATTGTGTAGTTGTGATAAAAGGACAGTAATAGCCATTGGTGGCTTTAATCCACATACTAAATAAAAAATCAAATTGGCAGTCACAACCAGGATGAGGAGTTCATAGAATGTTCTTGAAATAATTTCTTTGAGCAGCAACCAGAGACAGGATTATATATACATGGCATTGTATGATGTGACAGATTAATTCATGACCTCAGTTTATTAAGACACCCTTAGGTAGCAGCAATCACAATATGATTGAGTTTTGCATTTAGTCTGAAAAGGAAAAATGTGCTGATGAAGGATCAGAACCCTACAGTAGTCATAGATTTCTTTTACTTTTAATTCCCAAATATGTTTTTGAAAGGAAAAAATGTGAATTTAAATTCAGTGACTTCCTGACAAAGTTCTATGTGAAGGCAAAGAGAATTTTTAAAATTAATTTTGTGGATGCGGGTGTTGCTAGCTGGCCAGCATTTATTGCCCATCCGTTCTTGCCATTGAGAAGATGGTAGTGAGCTGCTTTCTTGAACTGCTGCAGTTCATCTGCTGTAGGTTGACCCACAATGCCATTAGGGAAGGAATTCCAGGATTTTGACCCAGCGACAGTGAAAGAACAGCGATATATTTCCAAGCCAGGATGGTGAGTGGGTTGGAGGGGAACTTGCAGGAACTTGTGGTGTTCTCATATATCTGCTGCCCTTGTCCATCTAGATGGAAGTGTTCGTGGGTATGGAAGGTACTGTCTGAGGATCTTAGAATGAAGGGCTGATGACTATTCTTCTCTTCTACCCCAACCCCTGCTCCCCCCACCCACCCCCACCTCATCGCTCTTGCTGCCTCCAGCTCAACAGCAAGCCACTTCCTGTGGGATTAGGTCCTAAAGACATAATTTGAGTTTTTCGCCTTGGAAGATTACATAAGGATGGGGGTTAAAAAGCCAGTCTCAACTCTACTGGAGTGGACCTGTAGGACTAATTGCTCCTGTGTGCCTGCCTGGGACTGAGTGTTGGCCAACTGCAATGGTCATCATTGAAAGCTGTCCCCTGGTTATTCCTGTGATGCAGATAAAGATCCCCTCTTGCACTCAGAACTACAAAACAGTTAAAAAGGAATTCGGACAACAAAAGGGCTGTCTCTCATCCTGAATCCGGAATTTAATTGTGGCTGAAAGATGTTAGAACTTAAATTAGCCTACAAAAAAAAAACTACTTTTATTTACCAATGTCAATGTTACTGATAACTTCCTCTGCAATAGCACAATGCTCAATTATCCACTGCTTGTGAGCAATTCAGAGACTGCTGCATATTTTCTTCTAACTTCCATCCTTTTGTACTCGCCTCCTAATTCTAATCTGTGTACTAATAAGATAGAAGATTGGCTGGTTGCCTGACAATAAATAGAATGTGCATAAACGGTCATTGTTTGATGATCAGCATGTGTCAAGTGGAGTCCTGCATGGTCTCTGCTATGATCTCAACATTTTACAATTTACGTCATAGTAGCTAAATTCGCAGATAGCAAGGTCAGATATAATATGGGGAAATGTGTAGATTTTCACATTGGCGGGAAGAATGAAAAAGCATAGTGTCACCTAAATGGCGTATGACTTCAGAATTCTGAGATGCTGAGAGATAAGATTCAAGTAGAAGTAGGTCAATTAGCCCATTGAGTGTGCTCCGTCTCTGAATGAGATCATAGTTGATCTGAATCCTATTTTCCACTTTCCTGCCTCTTCCCTCGAGCCCTTGATTCTCTTACCAATGACAAATCTTATCTATCTCAGCCTTGTATATAGTTAATGAGCAACTTCTGTAGCCATCTGTGATAAAGCTTAACAGATTCACTTCCCTCAAAGAAAATGTTCCTCCTTATCTCTGTCCTAACATGGAGACCTTTTACTCATAAGATAATACCATCAGGTACAAGACACCCACAAAGGAAAATGACCTCTCCTCATCTAGTCTATTAAATTGCCTAAGAATCTTATATATTTCAAAAAACGTCTCGTTCTTCAAAATTCTGATGAGTATAGGCTGACTCTACCTCTCGTCGTTAGACAATCCCTCCATACTTAAGATCAACCTCATGAACCTTCTCTGAAGTGCATCCATTGCCAATATATCTCCCCTTAAGTAAAGGGATCAAAATTCGTCCCAGTATTCCAGCTGTTGTCTAACTAGAGGACTTTGCAATTTCGGTACTCCATTCCCTTTGAAATAAAAGCCCATATTCCATTTGCCTTCCCTATTACTTGCTGAATTTGTATGCTAGCATTTCGTGATTTATGCATATGGACCATCAAATCCTCTGCTGTAGCTTTTTGCAGCCTTTCTTCATTTAAATAATATCCAGCTCCTCTATTGTTTCTGCCGAAGTGCATGACCTCACATTTTTCCACATTATATTCCATCTGTCAAGTTTTTACCCACTTGCTTAACATCTCTATATCCCTCTGCAGACTTTATCATGCTCACCACGTGCCTTCCTGTTATTTTTGTCATCCACAAACTTGGCTTTAGTACATTCACTTTCCTCATACAAGTCATCAATATATATGTTGTCAGTAATTGTGAATGATCCCTATGGCTCTTCAATAGTTGCAGGTTGCTATCCTGAAAATACCCTCTTATCTTCTATTTGTTTGTGAAGTCCTCTATCCATGCTACCTCCAGCAGCATAGGTTTTTAACTTGCGTAACCTGTGGTAGCTTTATCAAACACCTTCTGGAAATTCAAGTATGTTACATTTGTGGCTTCCCCTTTATTTATCATGCTTGTTACCACCTTAAAAAATTGTACTAAATTTCCCCTTCATGGACCCATACCAACACTCTTTGATTAGTTTATATATTTTGAAATGCTGTAGTGTATCACCCTTCATAATCGACACTAACATTTTCCCAAGAGCAGATCTTAAGCTGATGATAAGTGGTCTATTGTTACCTGTTTTATGTCTCCTTGCCTTTTTAAATAAATATCTAGGTGTTCTATGCGTGAATCACAAAAAGTAGATAAGAACGTACTGCACATCTTCAAGGAGACTAATGGGACGCTGTCCTATGTTATGAGAATAATCGTACACAAAAGGATGCTCTGCTTCTACATGGCATTGGTGCCACCATATCTCAACTACCGTGTGCACTTTTGGTCTCCTTACGGTATTTGCTTTGGAGATGATTCAATGGAGATTTACTAGATTGAGGCTTGGAATGAATGGATTATTTTGTGAGGAAAAATTGGATAAGAGTGAGGCGGGATTTGAATGAAGTGTATATGAACAGTAAATGAGCTTGGCAAGGTGTACTGCAGTCCATTTGGTGTAGGTACATCCACAATACCAGTAGGGAAGGAGTTCCAGGATTTTGACCCAGAAACACTGATGTATTCTAGGTCAGGATCGTGACTGGCTTGGAGGGGAATTTGTAGGTGATCGTATTGACATGGTATCTTGTCTTTATAAATGGTTGTGGTCATGGGTTTGGGTGGTACTGTCTTAACTTGGCTTGGCGACTTTCTGCAGTGTATCTGATAGATGGTACATTGCTGCTACTATGCATCAGTGGTGGAGGGAGTAAATGTTTGTGGATGTGGTGCTAGTCAAGTTGGCTGTTTTGTGCTGGATGGTCGCAAATTTCTTGAGTGCTCTTGGGGCTGCATTCATCTAGGTAAGTAGGGGATATGGCAGATAGGCTTTGGGAATTCAAGAAATGAGTTACTTGTCACAGGATTCCTAGCCTCTGATCTGCTGTTATAGTCACAATACTTACTTGAATGGCCCAGTTCAGTTTCTGGCCAGTGGTAAACTTCAGGATGTTGATAGTGGGGGAATCAGCAGTGCTTATATCATCAAATGTCAAGGGATGGATGATTATCTCTCTGTTGGTTATGGCCATCACCTGACGCTTGCATGGTGCAGTTATTACTTGTCATTTGGGTCAGCCTAAACCTGGATATTGTCCAGTGCCTTGCTGTATTTGGACGTGACTTTAGACACAAATTTAGACAATTGTGAATGGTGCTGAACATTGTGCAATCATTAGCAAATATGTCCACTTCTGACGTTATGAAGGACCTGAAGACCTCGGTTGGCCCTGGGGTACTACCCTGAGGCAATCCTGCAGTGATAGCCTGGAGATGTGATAACTGATCTCCAACAAGCACAAGCATCTTCCTTTGTGTTAGGTGTGACTCCATCCATCTGTGAGACTACCCTCATTTCCCATTAAAGTAAAACAAAGCTCTGAAGAAGTGTCACTGGACTCAACTGTTTAAATTTGTTTTCTCATCACAGATACTGCCAGACCTGCTGAGTTTCTCCAGTTTCTGTTTTGGTCCCCATCAACTCTAATTTTGCTGGGGCTTCTCAATGCCACACTTGGTTAAATGTGACTTCGATTTCAAGGGCAGTCACCCTCACTTCTCTACTGGAGTTCGCCTCCTTTGTTCATGCTTAAACTAAGGTTTTAATAATGAGGACACAAACTGAGTCAC
This sequence comes from Rhincodon typus, assembly GCF_021869965.1. Classification (NCBI taxonomy): domain Eukaryota; kingdom Metazoa; phylum Chordata; class Chondrichthyes; order Orectolobiformes; family Rhincodontidae; genus Rhincodon; species Rhincodon typus. Next base: position 59,069,037 of record NC_063343.1, on the reverse strand, counting down.
GTAAACTGAGCATAGGTTAGCAAGTTACTGCTAAGCAAGTGCTATTTGATGAAACTTTTGGCCTTTTGGCCCTTTGACCCTTTCCATTGCTTTACTGTTGAGAGTGGACTGTTCAAGCAATGATTAGCTTAGTTGAATTTGTCCAACTGTTTTTGTGTACACACCATTCTTGGGCAATTTTCTAAGATGCCATTTAGATGTGGGGCAAGTGCCTATAGCTTTTGTATCTGGAGCCTATGCCATTTCTTGATATTGTATGGAGTAAATTGAGATAACAAGGTGTAGAGCTGGATCACAGCAGGCCAAGCAGCATCACAGGAGCAGGAAAGCTAAATTGACTAAAGGCTAAGATCCATGATACATGGGAAATGATGAGTTTGAGATTGATCATCTGTCGGCAATTCAGGCTGAAGATGGTTGCAAATACTTCAGCTTTTTCTTTTGCACTGGCATGCTGGGTACTTCATTGAGAATGGGGAAATTTTGTGGAGCGTTCTCCTCTGATTACTTGTTTAGTTGTCCAACACCAATCAAATCCTGGAGTTGGTAGGACCATCGAGCTTTTATCTGATGCTTTGATTATGAGATTGCTTAACTCTCACATTCTGCTACTTTTTGGGATGCATGTAATCTTATGTTGTAGCCTCATTAAGTTGACATCTCATTGGCAGGTATATCTGGTGCTGTTCTTGGCATCCTTCCTTAAATTCTCTCAATTAATTGAGGGTTGGTCCTCTGTCTCGATTGTTAACGATTGTGCTGTTGATGGTCCACAGCAAATTATGGATCACCATTTTTGAGCTGACAGCTGTGTTCTCAATCTATCCCATTTAACGTAGTGATATTGCCACAAAACAGGATGGAAGATGTATTCTGTGAGGATAGGACTTGGTTTCATGAAAGATTATGCAAAGAAGTGACAATAACTCCTACGAATATGATCAAGCACAAGTAATTAGTGTAGCTTTGCTCACCACCTGTGGTACAGCCAGGCAATTAAATCCTTAAAGACCATCAGGGTCAATTAATATTGGTGTTACTGAGCTACTTTTTGAAGTTCCCCACACAATGTACAATCTATTCCCTTGTTAACCTTTGTGTTACTTCCAAATTTGAGGAACAGGAAGGTTTACTGAGCTGAGGTTGGATAGTAGGTAGTAATCACTGAGGTTTTCTTGCCCATATTTGGCATGATACCAGAATACTTCATGGGGCCTGGAGTGTATATACCTAGAAATGATGATGGAAGAGTTGGAACATAAGTTTTAAAGTATGGTTTAGTGAGCACACAAATTAAGAGCATAAAAAGCAGTCAGTACAATCTACTACTCAATAAATCATGGCTGATCCAGTTATGGCCCGAACTGCCAATTCTGGCTACATACTGGACCCTTTAACTCCTTTGTTAGTCAAGATTCTATCTACCTCTGCCTTAAAAATATTCACTGGCTTTATCTCCACTGCCTCTGGGGAAGAATTCCACAGACACCAGCTTTCAAAAAAGATCGTCTCCTCTCTAATGAGGACCCCTTGTATTTAAAATGGACCTAGTTATTATTTCTCCTGCTAACAGAAACATGCTTTTAACATCAACTCTGCTAAGTCACCTCCTTAAATGCTTCCTTAATATCATATAGGCTCCAGTGAATACAGGGCTCATAAAACAATTTGCTTAAATCGGAAAAGTGAACTTTTTCTCAGTACTTGTGGTGTAGTCTTGCCAATACTATGTACAGCTGTAGTAAAATTTCTACGTTATCCCATTCCCTTCAAAATATATACTATCACATTTGCCTTTCTAATCACTAGCCTCACCTGTATCCTGTGTGGCTATGTCAGAAATTGCTTGACTATTTTGTATTAATTTCTCCCAATTTTGACACATGCTTCCAGATAGTGACAAAGGTTTTGCAGAGTCAAATGGGAAGGGTGTGCTTTCGTGATTGCTCCCAATACGACATCATCCTGTGCTTAAATCTCTCCACCTTTCTAACGTTGCATGAATCTTTTCGTGATCAAAGCCAGTGCTGTCTCATATAACGTACTAAGTTAGATGCCACCTGGTCTGCCAGGAAATTTGTAATTTGTTCCTAAATCCTGAATATTCCTTTATAAATCCTGCATGTTCCTCACTGATTTTGAAAGTGCTTGTACCTGAAGGCCATGGAGCTCTATAGACTAAATGGGGAGAACTTCTGTATTTTAACATTGTTAAAATTCCGTAGCTCCCTGAGGCCCTCTAAGGGTAGTTACATGTTGGAGCATTACAATCCTGACTCGATCATTGTAAGCATAGGTGTTGATGGACAGGGTGTTTGTAGCACATGATTTATTAGAATAGTTGCAGTGGCAAATCAAGATAATACATTGGGTCTTATGATTGTTTTTGGAGCATTTCTGGCCATCACCTCTACGTCATGTTTCCATCTATTACTGAAGAGAGAATGCAGCATAAAGTGTTTGTTCCCAGGCTGCCTCTGGCTAACTCTTTTCCAAAATATTCAGCACAGGGCAAACTTTGGATTTTCTTGTGAAGCAGATGAAAATTCTGGTGTAATCTATATAGTATCTTAATGAAAAGAAATTTGCGGTTGTGTAACTGAAGAGAAAATCAAAGTAATAATGGCTGTGAACATCTTTTGACCACATAGCTCATTGTACTAAACCGAGATTTAGAGTAACTTTTGTCTCCCATCCTATTAATATGTACGAGGTTTATAAAAAAAAAGTGCTGTTCTGCATGAAAAGCAAAAGGAAATACCTTTAAATTGGGCCTTAATTTCTAATGTTTCATATTTTTCTCCAGCTTATTTTGATTACAAAGAGGATCCTGCATTTCCAAAGCCTCCATCCTACAGTGTGGCAACCACACTCCCTTCTTATGACGAAGCTGAACGAACGAAAGTGGAAGCAACCTTGCCTCTGGTTTCTGGAAGGGTGAGAATCTAACCTACACTTGTATGCACAAGATATACTGCAGCTGGACCACTATATACAAGATATGTAAAGGGCTGATTAACGCATTAGCTTACTACTAATCTATTTTTCATAGTCTCCTATAGACAATAACATACCTCCCAACCTCATTTACTGTGTTCTAGCTTTACCATTGCTTTAAGTTAAAATGGTTTTACTTTGAGAAGGAGCCCTCTGCAATTTCATTAATATGATGCCCCAATTGCGCACAATTCTAATAACAACAGGCACCTATTCTTAGTTTTCAAAACGTGTGCCCACTAAACCACTACATTCAAATCCATGTGTTCCATTCAGACAGTCAATTATATTTTCCCCTCCTTCTGTAAAATGCTAGAAAAGTTTGGTTTTTGTTCTGAGAAAATACTAGCCATACTTAATTGTAGATTCTCCAACTGTCTTGTAGCCATGAAACCCAAATGCTGGGAATGTGTCACAATGTGATTCAAAATACTTATAATTTTAGTGCTGTAGCTGATATTTTCAGCATTTGAAAACTAACATTTTTAAACGCATGCAAATAGCATTGTTTATCTCAATGGTAACATTAAGGAAGTTGTTAACTTTGCTTTGCTTCTAATCTATACACATACGGTAGGTTTTTCTCAGTTGCAGTGAAATTTTGATGAGTATTGTGTTTAAGTGACAATACAAAATAATGCAGAAAAGCAATCTATTTTTCCCACAAAATCAATAAATGAGTTTTGCGCTTCACTTTTCCATGCTCTAATTTAGCTTCGGGGTCCTCTTATAGCATTACACATTCAAGAAACGTTTTATGACAATTTGAGGACCTAGAAGATTGGTTAACTGTGTGGAAGTGTTGATTAATTTTAGTAACCATTTTACCTCTGCTTTGCTTTATTCCACACATTAAAATGCATGGATTAGGTCTGACCATTTTGAAGTAAAATGCTGAATCATTAAAGTAGCAGCTGGCATTGTTACTGTATTATTGATCAGTTGCCGATTGAGTCAATATTGGCTTTACTTCCATCACTAACAGTTAAATCTCTTCCTGCTGGGATCGTTAAATTGAATTTCAGTCTCCCTGGAAATTATGCATTTATTTAAAGCTCATCCAATTAAATTTTGTGGCAGTGAATATTGTCTCATCACACAAGTCCCTGATGGTTCTATTCAGACAGAATTAATTAGCTAGGAAGGTTAGAATTCATCCAACAGCACAAATATTACAAGACACTGTTACGGAATTGAGCAGCAAAATTCTAAACGATCTGCAAGCAAAGGCAAACTCAATTAATAGCTTCCTAAGATAACTGTCCTTATGAAAACATATAATGTTACATCATGAAACACTGTGTTTTTGGATAGCTGTTAATGGAGTTGAGTATTGTGCTTCCTAAATGAGAGACATGCTCACCTTATAGCGGCATTTATGATCCATCCCTAATTGCCAAAACGGCGTAACTACTGAGAGTCTGAAGTCTGACGTAGGCCAGACCAAGTAAGAATGGCAGATTTGCTTCCCTGAAGGACAATAGTGAACCCGAATTTTTTTTTTTCAACAATCCACAATGGTATGTGGTCACCATTAGGCTAGGTTTTTTAATCCAGTTTTATTGAGTTCACATTTCACAATCTGCCATGATGGTTTTTGAACCAGTTGCCCGAGAATATTGATCTAGTTTGCTAGTCTAGTGACATTAACACCATGCCATCTCCTCCCCAGTAATATTTATAACTTTGTGCTACATCTTGTTATTAAACTTCCGATGCTTTGGCATTTCATTATATTGGCAATGACCTTATTGTAATTGTCTGGAATTCCAATTCTGTGCATGGTGATACCGTAGATTATTAATGGATCGAAGCTGGTCTTTTTGAAATTCAAACATCAGAAATTAACTAGGATGCATTGAAAAACAAAGCACGTTAATTCACAAATTCTTAAATGAGAGAGTAACATTAACATCACTCCAATCTCCAATAAGAGACAATCTGACCACTGCCCCTTGATATTCATTGGTGTTGTTATTACTGAAACCCCCATTATCAACATCCTGGGGGATCCTCAACTGGTCTCACCATATAATTACAGTAGCTACAAGATTGGGTCAGAGGCTAGGAATACTGCAGCAAGTAACTCCCCTCTTGACTCTCCAGAGCCTGTCTGGCACCTGCAAGGTCCAAGTCAGGAGTGTAATGGAATAATCTCCACTTGCCTGGACAGGTGTAGCTCCAACAGCACTCAATTTGATATCATCCAGGGGAAAACAGCCCGCTTGATTGGCACCATCGCAACGACAAGCATGTACCACCTCCACCACCGATGCTCATTAGCAGCAGCGTGTACGATCTACTAGATATACTGCCAAAGAAATTTGCCAAAGATCCTTTGATAGCACCTTCCAAACCCACAACCAGTTCCATCTAGAAGGACGGGCAGCAGATACAGGGAACACCATCAGCAAGTTCCTTTCCAAGCCGCTTGCCATCCTGACTTGGAAATAGATCACTGTTCAGTGTTGTGCATCAAAATCTTGGAATTACCTCCCTAATGGTATTGTGGGATTATTTACAGCTCATGGACTGCAGAAATTCAAGAAAACAGCTCATCACCATCTTCTCAAGGGCAATAAAGGATAGGCAATAAATGCTGGCCAGCCGGTGATGCCCACATTCCACAAAATAAAAAATGTCATGCCAGACTTGTTGGTATTAAGTGCCTGACCATCTCTTCTGTTAAGTTCTTGGTGATGAATTACAGCTGACAGGTTTATTTCTTGGTATTAACTTTAATTTTACATTATCTTTTGTGACCTTTGAAACATCAGTTGTGCCAGTGTGTAGTTTTGAAAATGGAAGTACTGTATACAATTGTAGGAAGAGTTATATTTAGCTCATAGTGTAGACAAGGAATCAAATAAAAATTCTTTCTGGTCTTTTACTCAGGGTCTCTTTATATGGTGCATTAATGAACATATAAGCAAACTGTGGGATTGGTGTGGGGTGTGGAAAGAGAGAGAACAAACAGAAATGTACTATCACTTCGTTCTCAGTCGCTGCAGTTGTAGATCCATGGTGCCACTCCTGAAATATAGTGCCAGGCCATTTTATGTAATTTGCAAAAGATCCATTATTGACCTGAGCACAGGCTTATCCTTGCAAGTCTAAATCAGCTCCAAAGGAAATGAATCTCAAATAGCCTAATGTATACTAAAGGGATTCAATAGCTTAACATATACTGCTACAGTCTATAGCAGTCTTAAAAGCTGAAATCATTTTTAGTTTCATGTTCGGCTGATCTTCCAATTTTAAATGAACGTATTGCTGTCTGTAGTTTTTTGTTGAATAAAGTATTTAATGATTGTGTTGTTAAACCAGATAAGACCAAAAGAAGTGGAAACAGGAGTAGCTGTTCAGTCCATTGATCTTGCTACAGCTATTCAACAGGATCATGGCTGATCTAACATTCCTCACATCCACTTTCCTGCATTTTCCGTATAGCTCTTGATTACCCTGCTGATCAAGAATCCATCTATCTCAGCCTTAAATATATACAGGATAAATACAGCTCTACCTTGTGTGGAGTTCCTAAGGCACTCAGCTCTCTGAGAGAAGAAATTCCTCCTCATCTCAGTGTTAAATTGGCGGTCCTTTATTCTGAGACTGTGCCCTCTGGGTCCGAGACTTTCCCGTGAGGGGAGCATCTTCTCAGTATTTAACCTGTCAAGCCTGAGAAGAATCCTGTATGTTTTAATGAGATCACCTTACATTCTTTTAAACTCTGGTGAGGAGAGTCCCAACCTGTTTAGCTTTTGCTCATAAGACCTCCCTGTGTACCGGGAATCATCCTAGTGAACCTTCTGTGAACTGCCTCCAATGAAACATATCTTCCCTTAAATAAGAGGACCAAAACTGCTCACAGTACTTCAGATGTGGCCTTGTCAGCACCTTGTGTGGTTGCAGTAAGACTTCCCTAATGTTATATTCCAACCCCCTTGAAATAAAGGCTAACAGTCCATTCTTCTTCCTGCTTATCTGCTGCACCTGTGTGCCAGCTTTGTTTTGTACACACGTACGCACTAGTCCCTTTGTGTTGCAGCTTTCTGCTGTTTTCTCCATTTAACTAATACTTTTGCTCTCCCTTCCAAAATGAACAATTTCATTTTTTCCCACATTATACTCCATTTGCCAACCTTTTGCCCACTTATTTAACCTAACAATATCTTCCTGTAATCTTTCTTTGTATCCCTCTTGCAACTTGCCTTTCCACCTATTTTTGTGCCATCTGTAAATTTGGCTACAGTACATCGCTTCCTTCCTGCAAGTTTTAATATATATTGTAAACAATTACAGTCCCAGCACTGATTCCTGTGGGAGCCCCACTGGTTACATATTGCCAGCCTGTTTTATGGCAATGACCATCTCCAATGGGAGAGAAAATAACCTTGACTTTCAATGGCATCACCATCACTGAATCAAATTTAATGATCATATGATCAGTTTAATTAACCAGTTAAAAGGAAGAAATGCAAAGTAAGATTCTAAATTTAGGCAAAGCTTTCTACGATGCAATGAGGCTAAGATTGTGCACAGGAAACTTTGTAAAATTATGCGAACCGCATATTGTTCAAAACCAGTTTCCACCCTTAAGAAACAAAAACTCCTCTTGATAGAAAAAGTCACGAATGACTAAAGAGTTAAGGTACATTACATGGATTGCAGTTGTTCAAAAAGCAGCTTGCCACCATCTTGAGGGCAATTAGTGATGGCTGGCAAATTCTGGCCTAGCCAGTGACATGCATATGCTGTGAAAGAATACATTTTGAAAAGTCGTGCCCCAGGTGAAAGGGTCCAAAGTGTTTAATCAAAGGGTAGACAGAGAGGTATGAGTATTAACAGGTGGATATAGCAACTATTCGAGATGACATGAAAGTAAGAAGCAAGTGCAGTGAACATTTTTCAGTAAACTAATAGTCACCCCTGAAATCTTTACAAGGACAGTGATTGAAGAAGGGAAGCCTTTGAGCTGTGCTATGAAAATGAGTGCGAGGTGCAGAGGAAGGGGAAGGAGAGAAGATGCAATGTGGAAATTGAGTAGTAATCAGTACTTTGCTGCAAGAGGAGCAAGTAGCCATGAGCCTTGAATGATATATTGACAGTTGGGATAAGGGACATAATGTGGATGCAGATACCCCTAGAGAGAGCATGTTTAGCTAGAATTAGGTTCCACATCAATAATGTAAAGGGGAATGGTATTAAACTTATAAAGGAAGGAAAAGCTAAAGGTTGAAAAGTAGGTTAAGGCTCAGGGTTATAAATAGTATTAGATTTCAATTTGATAATGTGATTTCTTTGCTAGCATTCTGTTCAAAATTTCAAGATGCTGAATGTGGTTATCCTGTTTGCATATTTTCATCTTTCCAAAAGAAGCAAATCTAAAATTTATTTCTTTTTGTCCAAACAGGATGATGATTTTTCAGGAAGGGATGACATTGATGATGCAGATCAGCTCAGGATAGGGAATGATGGTATATTCATGCTGACATTCTTCAGTAAGGATTATCTTAAAATTGCATTCATTCTAAAATTAGCTTTTGAGAATTGTATACTAATCGGAAGGCAGGCATTTGTTCAAACAAAAATTAAGCTGCAAATATGTAAATATAATGTGGAGCTCCAGTAAATATGTTGCATATCAACAGATAAAAGCTTTGTCCTTTGCCATTTCGTGTTTTTTTGTGGTACCTTTTATAATTTGGTGCTAACCTCTGGAAGATGTTTTAAAAGAATATCTATGTTTAATTTGAGTTAGCAACTCCTTTAATTTTGAGTATTGATAATATAAAAGGAGATTAGATCTGAACATTAATTGACATTTCGAACTTCTGAATTAATGGCATTTCACCAATTCCCCCGTGTGATTTCTTTTTCTTTTCTTTCATGGGATGTGGGCATTACTGGTAAGACCAGCAATTTGTTACTTGTCAATATTTGCCTTGGAACTGAATGGCTTTCTAGGCCATTTCAAAGGACAAGTAAGTGTCAACTGTATTGCTGTGGGTCTGGAGTCACATGTAGGCCGCACCAGATAAAGGTGGTGGATTTCCATCCTTAAAGGACATTAAGGAACTATGAGTCTTTACAGCAATCAATGACCATTTCATGATTGCCATTATTAAGACTAGCTTCTATTCCAGTTTTATTAATTGAATTTTATCTCAATACTTGCCATGGTGGGATCTGAACTCGTATCCCCAAAGCATCATCTTATGGTTACTAGTTCAATGACATTAGCACTGTATCACCATCTCCCCTCAAGTCTTTAGAACTTCCTTACCTGAAATGTACGTGATCCTTTCCTGCAGTTCCAATGTGCACAAGTTACTGTGAGTGAGTTTAAAATCGGAGGCCTCAAAGTCCTGCTTCTAAAATGTACGAGCAGGCTGGAATTTGAATTGGGACTCCAGTCTGAAGAGTCTCTGCTTTCGTTTTGCCCAACATGAAATCTCTACTTGTTTCTCTTGCCACGATGGCCTGCTCAACTTTGAAAAAGTTGTGCTGGTAAAATTTTGGAAATCCTTCACCGCTATTGCTCTGAATGTAAATGGCACCTATATATGCATTCTGGGGGAGTAATTAGGACTCAGTGCAAGCAATGTGGCATCTACAAAATGGACTTATTTTTCCAATATGAGCCAGCATTGACGCTGAATGACCTATCCCTCCCATTAGAGTAGCAGGTTCCAAGTGGCATTCTGAAATTCCTCCATATACGTATAATTACTGGAAATTTCACAGCCAGCCCTCCCATTATGTATTAACCCTGTTCCCTAAATTTCAATCTGGAACCTGGTAAGGTTAAGATAGACTGGTGGCTAGATCTGATGCCCTGCCTCCTTCTGTGTTCAAGTGATTGACTGATTGTTTTAAAACTTCAACCAGAGATATTTAAAAATCTGCATGCCCAAAGACTGTGGTTTTTTTAACTTTAGGAAGGTGTTAGTTGAGGAGAAATCTGAAAATGTTATAGGAATCACAAGTATTAAGGAAAGTCATGGTTTTAATTAAAACATTATTTACCTGTGTTTCCTAGTGGCATTCCTGTTCAACTGGATTGGTTTCTTCTTATCATTTTGTTTGACCACTTCAGCTGCTGGTCGGTATGGGGCCATTTCTGGATTTGGCCTCTCACTGATAAAATGGATCCTAATTGTCCGGGTGAGTGAAGTCCTTGTACATCTCGTGTTGACTCCCACGTCCAAAAAAAGTAAGCTGCTTCCAAACCTGAAATGAGTTGAAATGGAGTTTTATGCTCCTTAGCAACAGTTCTAAATTCTCATTGGGTTTTGTGATCATTGAGCCAACTGATGCTATATGATCAGGGTTATGCTGCTACATAATGACAAAAGAATACATTTTACCCATTGCCTCAAGCGATATTGTCAATCTTACACCATGCTAACTATTTTCCATTTAATAGTAGTGTTTCAACATAGATGTAAGCATAGTTTTGATAATGTTATGTAACTAGATTCATTATAGTGGTGTGTTCATGAGATGAAAGAAGCTATTGCAATCAAAGGATGCATTCTGTAAATTGTAATTCCAGTTCTTGCAGTGCCTTGAGGTATTCAAATGTTTTTAAGAATTTGAAAGGTCCGAAATCATTTTAAAAACATAAATTGACAGAAGAAAATCTCAGCTTGCTGCCATAAGTGTGATCTAATTCAAATGTGTTTTAATGAGTTCCTTCTCCTCCTATAAGCAGACCTGAAGTTTTACTCCTACATTTCTATAGCAACAGCAAGTCACTGTGGCCTTGAGAGTTTGCACAATCTTCGATAACTAGCACACACGTACTCAAATTTTCTACAAGTAAGACCAACGCTTGCAGTATTACTAGCAATCAGTTCTGATTTCATATAAATCAAGATTAGATTTATGTATACAAATAGCTCTTGGTAATACAGAACTTGAGTACTGCTGAAAAAGGCAAATTTTGTTGAAGCTCTTTGCCTGCACTTCACAGGAAAATTTGCAAGCAATACCAATGTAAAAGGATAACAATGTTATACTCATGCACTTTAAATGTTGTTTTTCCTTTATACAAGCATTTCTAGTGGATTGTCCAAATGAGCTCAAGAAAAGCTTTGAGAAAATGTCTTTTTTTTTAAGCAGCAAAACTTCGATTTATTTTCTGAAATCTAACAAGTAACCTTACAAAATAAAACGAACTCTGAAGTAATGAAAGCAGCAAATGTACTGAACCATGTGCTGCTCCTGGCAACATCAAGTGCAAACAGTTTCTTTACCAATCATCTGCAATATTGTCAACACAGATTTTGGATCTGTGCAGCCGTGGTTTACAGGCTTTCACGGTTTTCAAAGTCATTCTGTTGTTTAGGCTAGAGTCGTGAGTTTTCTTTTTTGTCTTTGACATAAATAGGAAAATCTCCCTGTGTGGTCAGAAAAATAAAGACCTTCGTTGCATCATTCAGGATCTCCGGACATCCCAAAGTATTTTGCAGCCAATAAAGTGCTTTTGAAACATGGTCGCTTTGTAGTGAAGGAAACATCGTAGCAATAGAATTGAATATTAATATTGAATTTGCAATATTGGAAGATTGTAGGTATCTATAGAGAGAGAAGGTAAATAGGTGAGATTATTTTCTGTCTCTACTTAGTGTAAATAATGCTGTCTATGTACCATGTAAATTACTTTTTATTGCTGATACAGAGATGGCACTGCACTCATTAAAGTTTTAAAGCTGTATGTTCTTTTACGTCTGTGGACTTGTATAAAAATAAAATTTTGTGTTTCAGTTCTCTACTTACTTTCCTGGATACTTTGATGGTCAGTACTGGCTCTGGTGGGTTTTCCTGGTCCTAGGTGAGTGACTTATTATCACGTTTATAAAATTTGTTATTTTTAATCATTCTTTTTAAACAGGCATACAGAGAGCTAGGATCATCCGGAGATGTGTTAGCTATTTCTTCTATACTAGATTAAGAATCTGTGCAGCGCATTTGGATACCCCAGCAGTTCCTTTTTTGGCAAGGAAAATCCTGAGCATCTTGCGTATTTCTTCAATAATAATTGTTGTTTGCATAGCACATTTCATACAATGAAGCACCTCAGTGCTTTATAAGGTATCCAAGATCTAAGTGGAAACAGTTACTTTGGGGATGTGACAAAATGGAATTGAGGGAGGAATCTGGGGGCTTTTGAAAGAAGATTAGCTAGCATATTTAGAAAACTAATTTCATAATGCATGAATGCAGTAGCTGAATGCTGTTATGGATGACAGAATGAACATATAAACATACATAAGCACGAATTAGGGTAGAAGTTGGCCATTTGTCTCCTTGAGCATGCTCTGCCATTCACTAAGATTACGGTAGATCTAATTGTGGCCTCAACTCCAAATTCCCAGTACGGTCCTGTGACCCCCTCAGTAACCCTTGATTCCCTTGTGAGTCTGCTATGTATCTAGCACTGTCTAAAGCGTTCAGTTAATCTGCTGCCACTGTTCTCGGAGGAAGAGAATTCCAAATTCACTTAACTCTCTCGAAACATTTCTCATCTCCATCTTAAAAAGAAGATCCCTGATTTTTAAACTGTGTCCTATATTTCTAGTCTCTCCCACAGTTGGAAATAACCTTTTAACATTCACCTTGTCAAGTCCTCTCAGCATCTTATGTGACTCAGTAAAATCACCTGTGATTCCTCTGAGCTTGAATGAATGCAGGCTCAGCATGTCCAGCATTTATTCTTAAGATAACCCTCTCGCCCCAGATATCAGTTGAATGAACTTTCTCTGAACTGCCTCTAATGCATTTACTTCCTTTATTAAATAAAGAAACCAAAATTGTACATAGTGCTCCAGATCTAACCTTACCAATGCTCTGTATAACTGCAACAAAACTTTAATCATTCTTCTTGCAGTTGAGAGGTTTGGATTATGAGGAGAGACTGAGTAGACTGGGATTATACTCATTGGAATTCAGAAGAATGAGGGGTGATCTTATAGAAACATATCGATTCCCTTCGTAATCTTAAAGTGATGGCAGGGAGGTTGTTTCCGCTAGCAGGTGAAACTAGGACTAGAGGGCATCGCCTCAAAATAAAGGGAAGCAGATGTAGGACTGAGGTCAGGAGGAACTTCTTCACCCAAAGGGTTGTGAATCTGTGGAATTCCCTGCCCAGTGAAGGGGTTGAAGCTACCTCGCTGAATGTTTTTAAGGCAAGGCTAGATAAATTTTTGAACAGTAAGGGAATTAAGGGTTATGGTGAGTGGGCGGGGGTAAGTGGAGCTGAGTCTCAAAAAGATCAGCCATGATCTTATTAAATGGCGGGGCAGGCTCGAGGGGCCAGATGGCCTACTCCTGCTCCTAGTTCTTATGTTCTAAATGACACCATTTCATTTGTCATCTTAATCACTTGTTGTACCTGTATGCTAACATTGTGAGGCATGTCCTAGGACATCCAGATCCTGCTATACCCCAGAGCTCCGCAATTTCCTCTTTCCATTATAAGCTGCTTTTCTATTCTTCCTACCAAAATATAAAAGTTCACATTTTCCTATGTTCGTCTGCCAAATTCTTGCCCAATAGCTTAACATTTATATATCTCTTTGCAGATTCTTTATAGCCTCTTTACAACTTACTTTCCTATCGTTGTGTCAATAGGAAATATTGTAATCGTACATTTTGTTTTTTCATCCAAATTATAGAATCTTCACAGTGTGGAAGCAGACCATTCAGCCCATCAAATCCACACTGCCCATCCGAAGAGCATCCCACCCAGACCTACTCCCTCCCCCTACCCTTTTCTATAACCCTGCATTTCCCATGGCCGATCCACCCGACCTGCACATCTTTTTGAACTGTCGGAGGAAACTGGAGCACCTGGAGGAAACCCATGCAGATATGGGGAGAATGTGCAAACTCCAGACAGTTGCCTGAGGGTGAAAATGAACCCAGGTCCCTGGTGCTGTGAGGCAACAGTGCTAAGCACTGAGCCACCGTGCTACGCCAAAAGTCATTTAATATAAGTTGTAAAAATTCAAGGCCCTAGCACTGATCCTGTGATACTTCACTCATGACATCTTGCCAGTATGAAAATGACCCATTTATATCTCCTGTGAACCGAACCTCATCCCCAAATTGTTGCCCTCATGTCGTGAGTTCCTAGTTTGCATGGTAATCATCAATATGGTACGTTGTCAAATGCTTTCTTGAAATTTTAAGTGCAGCACACCCACAGGTTCCCCGTTACTCATATTGCCACTTACTTCCTCAAAAAGCTATAGTAGATTAGTTGGTCATTATTTCCATTTCACAAAACAATGTCGATTCTGAGATTTTATTTTTGTTCGGTTAAGTTCTCCTTAATACATTTTACAATTTTCTTCATTACCGATATTAATCTAACTGGCCTGTAGTTTCCTGTCTTCTGTTTTTCCCCGTTCTTGAATTAAGGAGTCACATTTGGTATTTTCTAATCTGAAGGGTCCTTTCTAGAGTCTAGAGAATTTTGAAAAAGTTACAATTTTATTTCATCTATTATTTCAACAGCCACTTACATTAAGACACTGTGGTGAAGTCCATCAAAACCTGGGAGTTGCCAGCTTTCAGCTCTAATCGTTTTCTGAGACACCTTTCCTGGAGAATGCAATTGTTTTAAGTTCCTTCTACCTTTTAACGCCTGACTGACTGTTATTTCAAGGAAGTTAATTGTCCTCTATAAGTGAAGACAGATACAAAATAGCTGTTCAATTCATCTGCCGTTTCCAGTTTCTCAATTATTAATACCTCAAATATTATAGAGGACCAATGCATACTCTACTTTTTTCCCTGCTATATACCTGTAGAAATGTGTGATACCTTATTATATTACTAGCTAGTTTTTTTAATTGTACTCTAATTTCTCCCTCCTTTATTAATCTTTTTTGTTATTCTTTGCTGTGTTTAAATATTCTGTGTAATCACTCATCTTTATAGGTCTAGAGATAGTAAGAACTGCAGATGCTGGAGTCAGAGATAAGTGTGGAGCTGGAGGAACACAGCAGGCCAGACAGCATCAGAGGAGCAGGAAAGTTGACGTTTTGGGTCTGGACTTGCTGTGTTCTTCCAGCTCCACACTGTTATCTTTGTGGGTTTATGTAGTTTTTCTTTCAATTATTTAGTACTGTCTTTTACTTGTCTATTTAGCCAGAAATAGGGTGTTATTCAAATGGAGTTTGTACTTGTTTACTGGAATATTTCTATTATGAATGTTCTGAAATACCTCCTTAAATATCTGCTGCGGCGTCTGCACTGATAACCTAATATGCCAGTTTGCTTCAACCAGCTCTGATACCAATCCAAAGTTACCCTTAATTAAGTTTTTTGAAAACTAGTTTTAGATCCATTCTTCAATAGTTCAAACATGTTATGATCACCACTACCCAGGTATACCTTTGTGGTGAGGTCACTGATTGGTCCTGTCTCACGCTCATTACCAGATCTAGCAAGGCCTGCTCTCTGGCTGATTCCAGAATATGATCCTTTAAGAAACTCTCCCAAAATATGCCGTGATCTCATCACCCCAGGCTTTCTTTGCTAATTTTATTTGTCCAATCAATATGTACATTAAAATCATACGATTTTGACTGTACCTTTCTCACAAGCCCCTATTATTTTTCCTGCATACCCTATGATGCATTGCTAGTATCATTATGGGGCCTATGTACCACTCCACAAGCAACTTCTCACTACTATTTCTGATCTCTACCCAAATTGATCCTACATCTTGATCTCAGAAGCTAAGTTAATCTTTCATCATTATATCAATGTCATCCTTTATTGACAGGGCTATGCCTCCACCTTTTCTGATCTGCTTCTCTTTCTTTATTGTCTTACACCCTTGATAAAGACTGTGATCTGAATATTCGTCTTGCAAAATGAGGTGAAAGTAATCATTTAACCAGGATGCATATAATGTTG
Source organism: Rhincodon typus (assembly GCF_021869965.1). NCBI lineage: Eukaryota > Metazoa > Chordata > Chondrichthyes > Orectolobiformes > Rhincodontidae > Rhincodon > Rhincodon typus. Next base: position 59,053,104 of record NC_063343.1, on the reverse strand, counting down.
GGAGAAGTGCTATGAAGACAATGGTTTTAAGATTTTTGCACACGGAGGATGAGGAATAAAAAATGTTTGCTGACGATTGGAAAGCAGTACAGGATAAATAGTCAACATAGAGTAAATGTGTCAGTTCGAGGGAACAGGTTTTCATGCGACTACCTTGATGAAAGTATTGCATTTCACTCAGGCAAATGAATTGCCCCTATAAAAGGAAGAAAAATAAGCTTCACAAAATCACATGGAAAGGGAAAGTTAAATCACTCGGTCAAATTCCCTTCCTGACCACTGCTGGTGTCCCTATCCTGTATGGACTGCAGTTATTTAAGAAGGCAGCTTACCTTCAACTTCTCAAGGGCAGTGAGGAACGTGCAATAAACACCCACATCCTGTGAATAAATTTAATAAAATGTTTCATGCATAATCTGTTGAATACTTGGTTAAATAGCAAGATTAATCGTAGGGAATTCTGCCGTTGTCACACCAAGACTGTAGATTCTGCTTGAAGGCACAAAGTACAGTATCTTCCAAGGGCAAAGCCTATCATCCTGGACGAAGAGATTAGCCACAGCTTTGAAGGTGTCTCCTGTTGTTGTCACTGTCTTGACTGTGTGTGTGTTTGTGTGTTTGTGTGTGTCTCCGCTCCACATCCTAGTTGCAGAACAGGATATAAAGAGCTCCAAGGAAGTACATGATTATTAACAATGCCGGGTTGTGATATTTATTCAGTTTAATATATTTCAAAGGCTATTGGACATTTTATGCAAGTATATTGAGCCATTCATGTGTTTCCACAAGTGATCTAATTAAACAGGGATGTGACAAGCTGAATGCAGCAATTTGACGTCAGTGTTGAGCTGGACACTGGTTTATATTAAATTCTATGTCAGCAATTTTATCTTTCCAGTATTTTCTGACTTTATTTCTTACAAGATAAGCCTTTTTTAAAATAATTTGTTACATTTGCAAAATAATCTGTGGATTCTGAGTGTCTTAATATTGCATGCTGCTTGAAGTGAACCGGTATTTTGTTTTGCAGAACAGGCCAACCAATCATTTTATTTTTGTATATATAGAACATGTGAAACAGTTCAGTGTGTAATGTTTCATCTAATACAAATCTCTGCAACTTTCAATAATTCTTTCAGCTTGCAGTCTTCGGTGTCAGTTTTTATTTAAATGTTTAAATGAACAACTCACAGGCTGACGTAAGCTATTGTGCAAATGAACAAACTGTCCTCTAGAATAAAAAGGCAGAGCTCTAGATTTGAACTCTTTTTATTGAATAGCATATCACAGATGTAGTCTGGGAAAAGTTTTGTGCATATGTACTCTGTCCCCAAAGTGTCATGTAACAGTTACAACTCAGAAGGCCATTTGGTCTCTTGCAGAGAGCCAGCATAAACACAAGCACTCCCTTATTTTCCATATGTACACTCAAGTCAATTGCTTCCCTAATTATCCTTCAATTAATATATAACCATTGCCTGTTCACTAATTCCATTTGGTGTTGGCCATTGCTGCCACATCCTACTAGAATCAGAATTATACAACATGAAAATAGACCTTTTTAGTCCAACTCGTCCATGCTGACCAGACATCCTGAACTGATCTAGTTCCATTTGCCAGTATTTGGCCCATATCCCTCTAAAACCCCTCTAGGGCAGCACGGTGGCTCTGTGGTTAGCACTGCTGCATCACAGCATCTGGGAACTGGGTTCAGTTCCACCCTAAGCGACCGTCAGCTTGAAGTTTGCACGTTCTCACCGTGTCTGTGTAGGTTTCCTCCAGTTCTCTGGTTTCCCCTCACAATCCAAAGATGTGCAGGTTAGGTGGATTAGCTACGCTAAATTGCCCTTGGTGTCTGGAGATGTATAGGCTAGGTGAAGTAGCCCTGGGAAAATACAGGGTTACAGGGATAGGGTGGGGTGATTGGGCTGGGTGGGTTACTCTTCGGAGGGTTGGTGGACTCGATGGGCCAAATGACCTGCTCCCATACTGTAGGGATTATACGAAATCCTTCTTATTCATGTACCCATCCAGATGCTTTTTAAATGTTTTAATTGTGCCAGCCTCCTCCACTTCCTCACGCACCACCATCTGCATGAAAAAGTTGTCCCTCAAGTCTCTTTTAAATCCTTCTGCTCTCACCTTAAACCTATGCCCTCTGATTTTAGACTCCCCTACCAGAAAAAGACCTTGGCTATTCACCCTATTCATGCTCCTCATGATGTTATAAACCTCTATAAGGTCACCCCTCATGTTAACAGATTCCCCTTTGTTCTTTGAGATTTTTTTTTACACGAAAAACCGTACACTAGAATTTCACACATCTCTTTTCCAGTATTTCTCATAGGTTTTAGAACTTGTTCCTTTTTTTCTCGTTCTTCATTTGTGGGATGTGGGTTTTGCTGGCTAGCCAGAATTTATTGCCCATTCCTAGTTGCCCTCGAGAAGGAGGTGGTGAGCTGCCTTCTTGAACCGCTGCAGTCCTCCTGCTGTGGGTTGACCCACAATGCTATTAGGGAGGGAATTCCAGGACTTTGACCCAGTGACAGTGAAGGAGCAGCGATATATTTCCAAGTCAGGATGGTGAGTGACTTGTTTCTAAATTAAGATACTTTTTGCATCCCTCCTGACCCCTTCTTTTAAAGTTTTCAAGCTAAAAGGCAACATTTACGAAAAGAAATTATATATCTCCTGGACTTGAGAATCCATCTCAGATATTTGCATAAGAAGCATCATTAAAAACAATGTGTTCCATGTTCTTGGTATCTCCCACTGATAGAACTTTCAAACTTTCTATCTTGAGTTCTTTCAATGTTTTTGCCCAAATAATATTTTTCCACCTTTTGGGAGTTTTTGTGGCTGTTCTCAATTTTAAGAATGCAGAACTGGCATTTGGCTTCATTTAGGTGATCAGCTAATTCAGATTAGACCTAATGTTTCCTCCATTTTGGAAGCGGCCGTATCTTTTTGTGTGGCTCCTCTTTGACTAAGTTCAGTGGGAAAGGCATTTTCCAAATAAGAGTGATGATGCAAGGCAACTCTCGACGCATTCTTCCTGATTTCAGTCTGATGAACTTAAAATCTCTCGAAGCTGAATTCCAATATGTAATTCTGCTTCAAGTTCATTTATGACAATGTTTTCAAATTCACTGCTCCCTTCCTGTAAGTTGTCAGCTAAGCGCATCATGAAGACATTCAAACTCTATCCCACCCCCATGCCCAGTTTTAATAAGATGCATCTTACTGAGAAATACCAAACTCTACTAGAGTCATCCTTCATGCCATGTAAACATTTAATATTGAATATCCCCTTTGGAGGGCAAAGAGATGCTTCTCTTTTGAGCTGATCTCCCTGCTGAAATGATGTTTTAATTTGCATTAATCTACATTTCCAAACATTTGTGGTTAATAAGTCAAGAAATCTTCAAAATTGCTTCTCTTGTTGTTGGTGAATTATACTTACCTTGGTCCCCCTAGTTTATCATCAAACTCTCACGCCTCCAGTCTGGATGTAGCCTGATATGGCCCTTCCGGAGTACCTATCCCATACATAGCCTTTTATCTATTAGGGCTGTCTGTCCCCTATCTAGCACCTCTGCTTATGCCCAAATTCTGTGTAGCTTATTAAAGTTCTTGCTGTTTGGTAACCTTTACTTACTTGTCTTCTAATTTGTTCAGAGTCACTAAAATTTCCTGGTGACATGGGTGTCTGGCCCCAGTGGTGTTTCTGGTCTGAATGATATTCCTTAACCTTTTTAAGCTGCAGCAATTAAGTGTATCCTCCATTTTCTGTCATCTAGCCAGTTGCCCCAGTTGCACCACAAACACTGCTGCAAGCGAATGTTTTGTGCATTTTGGCAGACCCCAAGCAATAATTCTGCAAATGCTCCATAATAACAGGATCATATTTCATTACTAAATGCTGAATGCAACTCTGTGACAGTTTGTACTGGGTCCCTGACTTGCATTAAATTTTACGTGAGTGATTTTGCGCTCTCAACAAGCAATATTGTCTGACTTTCTCTCCAAAATTAAACAAAAAGGATCATGGAAGTTGTGTTAGAACTGACTGATGACAGCATGCAGTGTTCAGACTTCTCTGGAGCAGAGTTGTGTCTAACAGGATGTAAATGCCAAAGTGTAGAAACATGCTGCATGCTAATCTGTGGGTCTGAGGTCACATTGTCATTCAGACCCAGTAAGGGCAACAGCTGTGCTTCCCTACAGGGAATGAGTGAACCAGATTGTTTTTTATGACTGTTATTATATTGTTGCCATTAAACTAGCCTTTTATTCCAGATTTTATTCAAGTTTCACCATCTCTTTGAGTGGAATTCGAGTTCATGGCTCAACTGCCTTGTGAAATTGTGTAAAGAGCCAATCAATTCAAGGACAATTTTCTTTAGAATAGTCTTTGGACTCAAAACACTAGCCCTGTTTCCCTCTCCACGGCTGCATTCAGACCTGCTGAGTTTAACCAGCATTTTTGTTTCAGATTTACAGTATTCTCAAGTCTTCTGCTTTTAATCAAGGGCAATTAGGGATAGGTAACAAAGCCAGCCTTGCCAATGATGTTGACATCCCATTAAGTATGAGATGGGCATAGATTAAAAATGATTGAGAGAAGGTTTACAGAGGAGCTAAGAAATGTTTTCAGCCAGAGGATTTTGTTGGTGGGTTGAGGTGGGTGGCGGGGGTGGTAGCGGAATAGATGGGGTGCAGGTGTTGCTACAGGTCTTGAATAATCACTTGAAGTGATGTTATGTACAAATCACAGAACCAGGAGTTCAATGTTAAGCTTAGGCTGAATAACTCTTCTAAGATGGCACTGAGAGCTAAATCTTAAGTAGTTTTCTGATCTATAAATTTCTATTATGTAAGTCAGTGTGAGCTGTTGCTTATTAGAATATTGCTATGCAAATACCAAAAGCCAACCAGAAGAATATATTGACTTGATTGCTCTGATTCGAGTGTGAATCCAGACTTATTGGTACAACTAAGTTTATATTTCTCTTCACATAGCAATTTGCCAATCTTACTTCCACAATTACTATTCTAGAATTTGTGGGACAAAATTATTGAATGAAGGACTTTGTTACCTGAATGGTTCCAAGTTGGTAAGAACCGCACCTAATGTTTCAAAAAGCATGTGTGATATAAGATTGTGTTATTAATAGTGCACCAGTTGAACATAGATATCAGCTGAATGAGAACAGTGTATTCTTGTAAATCATGCAAAAGGAATCATGATGCAACTGCTTCCAGAATTTTTTTGTCTGATATTTTTGCTCATTGTCCTGCAGGATTTCTGCTGTTTCTGCGAGGATTCATTAATTATGCAAAGGTTCGGAAAATGCCAGACAATTTTGCCACTCTGCCAAGGACTAGGGTCCTTTTCATCTACTGAGAAATAAGGTTGGTCACTGTTTCAGATTCACCAACAACCTTGCATTACAAATTGCTGCTTTTTGGGGAACAAGGTCTCAGGAAACCATATCTGTTTGATTTGAACATCACGTGGCACTATTTTAACCTGGGGCAGAGGATGAAAAAAAGCTTTCTGTCTGCGTACTAACCTGGTGAATTGAATTCCCAGTTTGAACAAAGCACGAAGCAGGAGTTCAAACTTTTTTTAAAAGCCCTTTAATGTAAAGGAACCTGGTTATTTCCTAAACCATACTAAGGTTCAAATTAGATGTTAAACACTCCAACGTGGCCAAACAATTCATTTCCGTAAATGACTTCTACATGTATATTTTTATTTACAGAGTTGAAACTTAAGATACTTTTAGATGTTTTTATTCTGAGACCCTTCAGTTCCTCCAGGGAGGGGTGGGTGGGAAACTGGTGGAAGAGTGCAATTTGCTGCATGCTTTAAGCACCAAATTCACCATTTCAGCAGGATAAAAATGTGCTTTGGATGTGTTACTCGGCAGCAATAAGCAGACGGTGTTGATTTTCTCATTTTAGCAGCACTATTCTGCTGTTTGTCATTGAAATCAAATGAAAGGAGGAAGAATGCTGCCAGCTTTAAGATGAAAGGTTCCAATATCATGTGATCGGACGGGATTAGAATACAGAATTCATCTTTTCAGTGTTGTGTTCTTCACTATCTTTTATTTATATAGTATTGGATACTTCCATGTCTGACTATAGCTCTGTAATTCTCTTGCTGCTTTTTCTCTCCCTGTTCTGACTGAAAATAGAATGGATCTCATTATAGTTCATAATGTCTTTTTTTTTTCTTTCTCTCTACAGATGGTTTCCTGGAGAGTGATTTCCTGCATCTGTAGATTGAACAACTCGTTCACTAGCAACTGACACCTGCAGGAAGCGGACCTCAACTGGGACACAAAAAAAAGTTGGGCTGGGTGGGGGGTTGGGGGGGCGCGGCTGGTTAAATTACTGCATCAGAAAAGGACAACAAGGACAGTGTTTCGTATCTGTTTTTAGATGTACAATTTTAATAGTGAATGCTGAAAACTTGTAATCATTATACTGTTTTAGTGGCTACTGTTGAAGTGCTATCGCAAAACTGGTCTGTGATGTACTAACAATGCCTTACTCATTTGTAGTCATTACCTAGCATGCACTTTGCCCTGATAACCAATAGAGGGCACAATTGCTTTTCTTTTTCCTTGGGCTTTATCATCAGTGAATTTTAAGAAGACAACATAGTGTAGAAATGATGCTGGTCATGATATATGTTTAAGATAATTATACTCCTTGGAGGCTAGGATCTCTGTTAAGTGGTGAGATGATGTGTTATCATTTGCAGAACCACTCTTCTGCATTTTGAGAACAGACTAATGCACTTTTTGTGCTTTCTGCCAAGAGTTATTGGACTGTACTTTCTGGTTTTATTATGTTCTATGGTATATGACTGTAAATAGATCAGAACATCTAATAAATGTAAATTCTATAACAGCCTTCTGAATCAGTGCTTGTTCAGTGAAAAGTGCAACACTTTGACATACTAACTCCTATCCTTTCATAGCTTGAGCATTAATTATTTCTTACTTCTCTTCCTCCTGATGTGATTTCATGCCACTGTTTATTTTAACAGAATCTCTAAACCGATGGCCTTGGCAAGTGCTAGCAAATTTCACTTGTACTATAGCTGACTGTGTGAAACTCTGTTGAATAGTATGGACAGCTGAGAGCAGCAGTTTGCTTTCCGGTGTGTATGGCGTGTGCACTGTGTCAATAGGGAGTGCTAGAAGTGGTTACTATCTCAAATGGGGAAAAAAAGTAGTCAGCAGATTCTACTCCTGATTATTATCCAGTGCCACATATTTGAATGTTCACATATGGATCTCTGGTGAGGATCGATCTTGGCAGTAATAGGTTGGATAGATTGCCAACACTCTTATCAAGTTTTACACAGGAAGATTTGGTATTTGGACAAAATACTGGAAAAGGGCCAGTGTAAACTAAATCAGATATTGAATCAGACTGAAGGAATATAATTTGCCAAAAATCTATAGTTGCACTAAATCTCCAAGGATTCAGGGTTTTAACTTTAAACAAAGAAGCTGTAAATTGTCTTTCACCCTTGATTTATCCTATTCATTGTTTTCTGTTATGTCTTATGATGAATGTAATGTTTAAAAATACCAATTGTTTAAAGTTGAGGGTGATAATTGGAAAGCACTTTGTGTTGATCATTGATCTCCTATAGGACCCTCTTGGCTTCTTAACTGATTAGAATGATGGCTTGTGGATATCATCGTGTTATCTGTCAAGGTGAACTCCATAAACAAAAAAAACAAGCAGATAGTCCCCTTGGAGGCAAAAGGTATACTATTTATTAGAGTTAAAATAGCCTTTTCACCCTGACCCAAAATAATAACTTTCACTTTTAATAATATGTCTGTTAACCCCTGCAAGAGCTTTAATCGTCATGGAGGGTAAGGTTTTATTTGTGTACTTTTAACAGTAAGGCAGTGGCTTTAGGGCAAACAGAGGCTTAATTATTGAGATGATTTAAATGCTTTATGATATGGCAACACTTAAAACAGATGACCAGTTTTTAAAATCCAACTAAAAGAGATTCCCCACTTGTCTCGGGGTGCAATGCACTTCCTTACTGATGTGGAACATCAAATCTGTTTAACCCCATTTATCCAAGATCTGATCCAGGAAGAAGTTAGTTCCTACTCAAGTAGGAGTCTGTTGTTATAGATAAACCAATTTATTATTTTAAAACAATGACAATCGAGTATGTTGTTTAACTGGATCAGGTTGTTTTGCAATGTTCAGTTCAACAACATACTTGCTGTCTTAGGTCCTTTGGTTACTAAAGGTACCACAGTAGTGGTGGTAGCACATCACCTGCTGAGTTGCTACCTTCAGAGGTACAGCACCGTTTAGGCAACCACAAAAGGAACTAGAGTGCATTTCAATGTCATGGTGCCACTGCTGGTGTATTCAAGAGGTAAACTGCCTGGAAGGAAATCTCAAATTCTGTAGCATTATATAATGTAGGTGCCGTTTTGTCTCCTTGTTGGTTCTAACCCTGCTCTTGGGTTACTAGCATTGATTAATTGTAAATAACATTGTAACAGAAGCAACAACACGAAAGAAAACCTCAACTGTTGGAGCTAAGAAGTTTTTATTCCCATGCATACTAGCCTGCACTACAAAACCAGCTATGTGTTGGAATGGTCTCAATGCTGCTTTCATTGCTGTATAAACTTGGTTGTATAAATGGAGGTTTTTGTTCTCTGGCTATGTCTCTATGCAGCAGTGGTCTCATGTTTTATTCCATAGCCCAGGAATTTAAAAAAGCAATTTGTGCTTATCTGGATAGCAGGGGAGAGTCGTAGAGTTATAGGAGAGGTCTATGTTATCAATACCATGTAAACAGCTTTTACTGCTGTTGAGAAAGGTTTTACTTAAGTGAGATTGAGTGATGAAAGGCACAAAATGCCCTTGTTGAATAAGGGCAGCTTCTGTGGAAAGCAAAAAAGCTTTCTTGAAAGTTTATGCAGTCTCTGGGGCTTCAAAATACCCAGTTACCATTATGAGAAAAGAAAATAGGAATGAGACTAAAGATAATTATTTGCCCTGAATGCCAAAATGAGAATAGACTCGTTGTGCTAAGAGAGGGGACAAATTTCCAATGTGTTCATGTGCACTAATTTGAACTACAACATCAGCAGCAGTCACAGCCTGAATATATTGATGGGTGACACCATGTTAACGAGTCCTGGTTGCAAGATTCAGAAAATTGTTTCAGTGAATGAACATCTAATCCAAAAGGATTTGTAGTATTTAGCAAAATATACTGGCTCCCTTGTCTAATCATTTCCCATTGACTACTCCCCTGACCAATCTTTTGACAGCAAATCAGAAGACAAGTTTACCAGGAAGCTGATCCAAACCAGCTTGGAATTAAACTGTTGCTGACCTCTGTGGCAATGACTTGATTTTTCTTATCCTTATTGTCAGTTCCTTTAGCGGTCTTGCACTCATCTATCCACTAATCTTTCTAGCCATGCAACCCTTCAAGATCCCTGCATTTCAGTTCTTGTCCCCTTTGTTCCCTGTGTTTAGAAACAGGAGTAGGCTGATTTACCATTGAGTGTTCATAGCTGTTCTGTGACCTAATAAACCCACATTTATGCTGTATCCCTGTATAATGAAATGTGTCAGTCTCTAATTTTGAAATAATAATTGATCTATCATCTCTTGTCAGTTGTGAAGAAATTTCTAAACTTCTACCAACTTCAGTGTGTACAGATGTTCCCTAATTTCATTTCTGAAATGTCTGGCCCTAATTCTTAGACGGTGTTGTCTAGTTCTAGACTCCCTAAACCACGTAGATAGGGCAAATAGAAACTATTTGTTCTGCTTAATATATTGAACACTCTGATCAAATGACCTTCTAAGTTCTGATGAATACTACCCTAGAGTTTTATTGCTTTAACATTGCTGGTCATGTCTTCAGCTGCCAAGACCTCAAACTGGAATTTCCTCCCTAATCCCCACTGCCCCTCTACATTTGTTTTTAGAATCTACCTCATTCACCAAGATTGTCACCTGTTCTACTGTCAGCATTTTGTAAATGTTTTTTTTTGTTGGTAATCTTCCTATGAAGAATGTTGTAGTGTTTTTCTATGATAAAGGTGCAAAGTTTTCAGTCTTGACGTCATTATAGCTATGTTTATGTTCCTCTTATTTTAATCCAGAATTGCTGTGGACTGTTAATTGTGTGCTGTGGAATGGATTATGGTTTGATTGGCCATGAAAATGGAGAATGAATTACTTTTTTAATTTTCGTGCAGGATGTAGGTAGCACTGGTGTCTGTTGCCTGACAACTGATTGAAATAGTCTAGAGAGTTGTTGAGAGCCAATCACATTGCTGTGTATCTGGAGTCACACATAGGCCAGAGCAGGTAAGGACAGCAGATTTTCTTAAGAATGTAAGTGAACCCAGGTGGGTTCTCAACAATCGATGCATGTTTTCCATCAGGATGGTTTTTAATTTTTAAAATTTAACCAATCTGTTCAAAGATGTTATTACACACATCTGGAATAGGTGGGACTTGAACCCATGCCTCCTGGTCCAGGGGTAGGGACACTACCACTGCACCACAAGATGGCCCCCTCAGAACAGCTTTGAATTCCAGATGTTTTCATTGAATTCAGATTTCACCATCTGCCATGATGGGATTCAAACCCATGTCCCCAGAACATTAGTATCTCCAGATCACTAGTCCACTGATTTTACCACTGTGCCACTGTTTCCTTTTCTGTTTGGCACCTCTGTTGGACAACTAGAGGAACAGCCAAACAGAAGCTTGGGAAATAATCTTGTTGGTGTATACCAATAAACAAAGCACCAGTTACTTTGGAAGGGACTTTAAATAGAATCTAAATATACTTAGTCTATGAGCACACAAACCCACACACCACCTTGGATACATGCATCAGAAACTTTATTTAATGTGGTTCACAAGAAATGAATTTCTGGCTGAATGCCTGGACATGAAATGAAAGTTCCACTCCTCCTCTATCACCACTACACTGACCACCAACACCACCACCCCCACAACCCAAAACCATTGCATGGTTCTTCAAATCTGACCGGTCAGTGACAGCCATACAAAGCAGGGAGCTTCCGCGTTTAATCTCTAGTTTTTAGCTAGTTTGTAGTTCTAAGCCAAAGATGTGAAATGAACACTGATCTGGAAATAGAACTACATCTCTACTCACCTGTGAGCTTTGGAGAGACAGGTTTCACGGTGATATCATCAGGCCCACACCTCCCTCCCCAGTGAGAAAATGACATTTACATGTTAAGACTCATCTCCTCGGAGAGACAAAGTGCAAGAACGTGATGCTTTCAGGAAATTGGTGGAGTGAATTGTTCCCTTGTGTAAACCAATACATTAATGGCCTGCATCAGACTGTAATCTGTTCTAAATCATGGAAATTGTAGCATATTAAACCCATGCTATAGCGCTTAAATTGAATTTTAATCCCCCTAGTAAACATAGTTAATCCAGGCATACCATGCCTCAGTGCATCTCTCAGGAATATTATGCCATAAAGACAAGAGTTAATATTATTGCATTAGTGAACTATATTCTCAAGTCTCTGACAGAAGGAATTGCATTATATCTAGTTCCCCAATGTATTGTAGAGTTCAGCAATCAAGTCGCTAATCCCTAGAGAGTTGGAAGACATTGGGCGGAATCTTGCATTATTTTAGGTAAGTGCAAGTTGTGTCAAGTTTTCTAAAGGTTTTTCTTAACCACCATGGCTTGGTGGGATTTATTGCCAGATCTTACCAAACTCACTTCATTTACCACCTACCTGCCCTTATGGTATTCCTGTCATCCAATTCTAGCTCCAACTTACCAGACACTCTTCCCAGAACAACTTGCCATTCACCAGATATCCCAGAATTAACTGGAATCCCTGGCACTAATGCCATCTTTAAAAGTACACTTTGCACCTTGATAGACAACCTGGAGCTGCCCTATATGGCTCCTGACATTTGCCTCAGACAATGGGAAATTGGCGTCTTGCTTTGTGTGCAAGGATCTGGAAATCCTGCTGTACCATGTGATACACAGGCAGGATGTTCTCTTCCCCGAGTACAAGCCTTGAAGACCATGATAACAGACCACGTCAGCTTGGTCTGAGGTTGCCATCAGGGCCAGTATCTAGAGGAATGCCCAAGCACTGTAGGGAGAAGGTCAATGACCTTCTACGCTTGGCTAGTGTAGTCTCACCATCTTCTCTCCAACACCTTACACACTCTTACTGCTACTGTGCCCATCTCCCACCTAGGCCCATGCTGTACCATCCTCGCACCGTTCTGCACCATGCCTGTAACATTTTCCAATTCATTGTCACCCACCCCAACCCTGACGGCACTAACCCTGCATGCCCTTTGTGCTGCTGACTCACTTCCTCTGGACGCCTCTCTACCCGATTCATAAGTAACAGCTGTGCCATCCACTTTCATCTCCCATAACACCAACCTCTCTCATTGAAGGAGGAAAACAGCCCACAATAGGGCTGAAAGTGTCAATACAGGTGTTGGACTACCTGACATTTGCCTCGTTAACCCCTATGTGGAGAGCATTTTGACTCTAATTGCCCTGAGGAGCTGACTGACCGTATCCAAGCCCCCTGGAATGGTATCAGAAAGGCTGCTTTTGACGTACTATGCTGGAAGTCCTGAACAAAGACTTTCTGCCTTGATGTGAATGAGGACTGTTGATAACAATGATGAGGTTCTTGGCTTTATGTATGTGCTAAAATGCAAGACAAGACAGAAGTAATGTGAACCTGGTATCTTTGGCTGAAGGGGCAAAGATCAAAACAGGCAAAGCAAGGAAGGTACGCTGTGAACATCTAGGGCAGTTCATAGTGGGTGAGTGTTATGACAGTAAGCGAACAGGCTGGGGATGTAGCCTGGTCCAGTCCATGAGCTGGATGCAGGTCCATGAGTGGACATGGTTTTGCAGCATTATTACAATGAGAGTTGCCAGAGCAGCCCAAGGTTCAGCATTGAAGTACAAAGTGGCCTGTGGATGTGTCACGAAAGTTCAGAGAAGCTGGCACATGTCAGATACCAATGTCTGTGGATGAGTGGCATGTTGGCTGGTGCCCATGGAATGTGCTCTGAGATGCCTCAGTGGGTAGTAGAGGCAGGAAACCTCATAACGTTTAGAAAAGTAAATGGATGAGCACTTGAAATGTGATAACATTCAAGGCTATGGGCCAAGCACTGGAAAGTGGGATTCGTGAACATAGATCTGCTTACACTTGGGGCTGAAGGACCTCTTCTGTATTGTATGACTGTTAGTGCCAGCTGCCCAAGATGGAGCTTGTTTGGAGTAAGAGGCAGACTGAAGTCACCAGGTACCTGCTCTGACCTCCATGTTGCGAATTCTCAATGCCTAGCTTCTTTGGCACTTCTGGTAAGATGAGAAGCTGAATATTGATGAGGCAAATTGTAGCATTAATAATGTGTTTAACAAGTAATAATCCTCCTTCTCTCTGCAGCCTAGTCAGAAACTTGCGTCATTTGAACTCTTGCTTCATTTGAACTCTTGCTTCATAAGAAACTTGCTCGTCAAAAGCATTAAGGATGAAACAAGATGCAATGAGATGGGTCTCACCAGAATTCTCATCCAATTTTGCCACAAATCTCAGCAGAGACCACATTGTTCAGACTCCTATAATCTAGGGATACAGGTACACAGTCCCTTGAAAGTTGCATCACAGGTAAACAGAATGGTAAAGGAGGCATTTGACAGGCTTGCCTTCTATACTCAATGGTCTGAGCAATGGAGTTGGGACATATGACCATTTTGGAGTACTGTTTTCAGTTCTGGCTGCCCTGACATAGGAAGAATATTAAATTGGAAGAAGGGTGCAGAAAAGATTTACAAGGAGGTTACCAGGATTGGAAGGTTTAAGTTATAAGGAGAGGCTGGATAGGCTGAGACATCTTTCACTGAAACATAAGAGTTTGAGTGGTGAACTCATAGAGATATATAAAATCATGAGGGGCATAGATAAGGTGAATAGTAAAGGTCTTTTCGCTAGGATAGGATAGTTCCTAAAAGGGACCTGAGGAACAACTTTTTCACACAGGGTGGTTCATATGTGGAATGAGCTGCCAAAGGAAGTGGTAGATGCAGGTACAGTTACACCATTTTAAAAAAAAACATACAGGTACATGGAAAGGAAAGGCTTACAGGTATGTAGGCCAAAAGCAAGAAAGTGGGACTATTTTAGCTAGGAAACCTGGTTGGCATAGATGGGTTGGATTGAAGGGTCTGTTTTCATGCTGTATGACTTTATAATCTACCTTTGTGCCTGATCCTTGCTTTGCCCTAAATTAGTTGTTAATCGCTGAAATATGGGTTTTCTGGCCATTTGTGTGTTCATCTCCAGATAATGATTGGGGAAAAACTGCAGGCTGGGTTTTTCTCGCTCTGACCTGCAGCCCAATACATCAGAGCCCAATAACTAGAGCCCAGGGCTGTATGGGAACCAAAACAACTGTGGATGCTGTAAATCAGGAAGAAAAACAGAAGTTGTTGGAAAGGTTTAGCAGGTCTGGCAGCATTGGTGGAGATCAGAGTTAACGTTTCTGAGGAAGGGCCAATCAACCCAAAACGTTAACTCTGAGTTCTCTTCACAGATGCTGCCAGACCTGCTGAGCTTTCCCAGCAACTTCTGTTTTTGTTCTAGAGCTGTATGGTACTGGCAGTGCATGGGTTAGAGGTCTGGGGGCTTTGGCTAGGAACCACACCATAGCCTGTGATTTCTGTCTCTGCTCTTGGTAACTGTGCAGTGACTGCTCCTTGCGAGGAATAACTGGTTGAAGTTCCATCCTAGTTTATACATGAAGATGGACCAATGGGTCACAAATGGAACATGGGACTGATCGTCCAGGGCAGCAGGATTGGAAGCCGTATGTCACATCAACTGAACTCATGCTAAAAGATCTGCCATTGGAAAGGATTAATGCAAATTTAGCAGTTACGTGTTGTGAAATTTCTAAGAACCCATTTAGCAATTTGACAGGGAAAAAATACCTCGCCCTGCGTGACAGAAAACCGATAACTCTTCTGAAATAAAAACTAAGTACTGGCAAAACTCCGCGGGTCTGGCAGCATCTGTACAGAGAGAAACACAGTTAATTTTAGACTCTTAAGTTTTCTGATGACATTTCGGTGAGTAAAATCCTGCTCCAATCTGGCACTGAGTTACAGCAAAGAGCTTGAATTTAGACTGTGCAATCTCGGGACATCCCAAAATGCTTTATGGTCAATAATGTCATTTCAAAGTGTGGTTACTGTTGTGAGCCAATTTGCCAATGACCCACACAAACCAAGGTGATAATCATCAGAACAATGGTCAGGGGGTATGGAGCCACATGTTGGCATAAACTAACAGCTTTATGCAGGAGGGAAGAAATAGGAAAGAGATTCTAATGCTATCAAAAGCTCTGGGATGAAAATAGAAAACGTTGGTAATAAACAGAAGGTCCTATCAGTGTCTGACAAGAGAAGGACAGTCAATTGTTTTAGGTGAGGGAGCATGCCTCAGAACTGAATCATTAAAACTGCCAGATTTTATGAGTTGGAGTAGGAAACATTAGTAGCTATTTACTACACCTCAAACACAAGACTAGCTGCTGTACAGGAAAACCTTAAGAACAGACTGACAGACAGACATTTTTTATCAGTGTTTAAGGAGGTGAACAAGCTGTAGTCCCAGGTGCATAATATGGATGGTGTGGCCGGGTGGTTTTAAAGAAACCTACTGTTCCCAGGACCCAGTTCACCTGCTCATTAAGCAATTTGTCTGCTTTCTTTCCTTTTCAGAAATTTGCTTGGCTGAGTGTAAGATGATATCTGGCACCTCTTCAGGGAAATGGTGGAAACCCACAGGAATTTCAGAGACAAGAGGGAGAATAATGGAAGGGGAAGGAGAATTTTGTGAATGAATGAAATCTTTATTGTAGGCCTGTGTTCTGAAAGTGCTGACATATGAAAGTTGAGAGTTAACCCTTTAATTGGCATAAACAGCGCACACAATAGAAAACAGAGACACATGTAATTTATCCCATTTAGTGAAAAAGCACACCATCCCTGAGCAGGAAGTACCTGTGTTTACAAATCTACCACTGATCAGATTTGACAGGATGCGTAGTGAGTGCTTGGACATTGGAAAAGTCAATTGAAATAGAAAAGGAGAATACTACATGCAGATCATTATTCTGTAAGAAAAGAGCATTAAAAATACCCAATGTAATGTTATGAGCCACTAAATATCCAACTTGCCTTTGAAATTGGAAAATAAAAACACATAATGCAACCTTTGAGGGCTACCTTGCTTCTTTTTCTTTATTTCCATCTTCAAGTTACGTAAAGCAATCTAATGGACTAAGGACTTAGTTTTAATAGAAAGGAAAGTTTTAAGATATCGCAGCCATTGTTCTATATTTTCCTGTTTTCCTCATAACTTCAAATTTTATTCTGTTCTGTGCTGTGGCTCATTCCTGGGCTATAGTTTGATAGCTGCCAATGCTTTCCAACCTTGCGTCCTCATGCTCTTTCTTCATGTCTGAGCCAAGACCCTTAGTTACAGCAATTTGTTTGACAAGGTTGGCATCATAGACATAGAGAGTCTTGTCCTCAAGCAATGTTCAAATGGTTTATTGAACTGATATCAGGTGCACAAAACTTGGTTTATTTTTCACTATTTGTGCTGTGTTCTCATGACTTTACTGCATCCTCCCTTCTTTTGGTGATGGAGTTTGAGAGGCTTGGAGGACCTGTTAAAATAAAGATGGAAATTTGCAGATAATACCCTATACACTAATGCCAAAAGGATGGATATTTATCCCAGTGGAAGGGGAAACAAACAATTCAACTGCTTTGCCCTGTCGTTGAACAACTTGAGAGTTTATTCCGTAACAGTGCTGAATTGAGTCTTGAAGATCGTATGAAATTGGGGTCTTTACAAAAGTGAATTTTCATAGTATTTACTGTGTGGCATGAAATCTTATTTAACTACTGTTACGGCTGTAAACAGCTTTGAATTTTGTACAAAATAAGGATAAAAGAAAGGTCACAAGAATCTCCAGGATCACGAAGATTACAATGCTCCATTGAACTGACATCAAAGATTTAGCTGGTGTCATATGTACCTTATTATCAATACAGTGTTTGGGAAAATAAAGAGTTTTGTTCTCAGAAAGAATGACAAACAACATTCCGATGAAGGCTGAACAAGGGGACAATGGTCATCTGATTTCTTGAGTAGCTGCCCCATGGTCTTTGGCCAAAAGGGTTCACACAAACAGGGCTACTTGCATATAAAACAGCATAAGCAGCAAATGATAGATAGAGCTAAGTGATCCCATAACCAACAGATCAGATCAAAGCTCTGCAGCCCTGTCACATCTAGTTGTGAATGGTGGTGGACAAGTAAACAACTCACTGGAGGAGAAGGCTCCACAAATACCACATCTCCAATGATGGAAGAGCCCAACATATCTTTGCAAAACATTAGGCTGAAGATTTCTCAACAATCTTCAGGCAGAAGTGCCGAATGGATGATCCACCTTGGTCACCTCCAGTGATCCCCAACATCACAGATGCCAGCCTTTGGCCAATTCATTTAGTCCATGTGATATCAAGAAATGATGGAAGGCACTGCATACTGCAAAGGCTATGGGTCCTGACAACATTCTGGCAATTATACTGATGACTTGTGCTCCAGAAATTGCCGCTGCCCCAGCCAAGCTGATCCAGTACAACATTGGCATCTACCCAACAATGTGAAAAATTGCCCAGGTATGTACTGTACACAAAAAGCAGGACAAATCCAGCCCGGCCAATTACTGCCTCATCAGTCTACTCTCGATCATCAGTAAAGTGATGGAAGATGTCATCAACAGTGCACCTGCTCAGCAATAACCTGCTCAGTTATACCCAGAGATAGTAGGAACTGCAGATGCTGGAGAATCCGAGACAACAAGGTGCAGGGCTGGATGAACACAGCAGGCCAAGCAGCATCATAGGAGCAGAAAGGCTGACGTTTCGGGCCTAGACCCTTCATCAGAAAAGGGGGAGGGGAAGGGGGTTCTGAAATAAATAGGGAGAGAGTGGGAGGCGGATAGAAGATGGATAGAGGAGAGGATAGGTGGAGAGGAGACAGACAGGTCAAAGAGGATGGAGTGTAGGTGGGGAGTTAGGGAGGGGATAGGTCAGTCCAGGGAGGATGGACAGGTCAAGGGGGCGGGATGAGGTTAGTTAGTAGGAGATGGGGGTGCGGCTTGAGGTGGGAGGAGGGGATAGGTGGGAGGAAGAACAGGTTAGGGAGGCGGGGACGAGCTGG
>NC_063343.1:59008744-59034319 GCF_021869965.1 Rhincodon typus | reverse complement strand
CCCCATACCTCCTCCCTCACCCCCATCCCAGGCCCCAAGAAGACTTTCCACATCAAGCAGATGTTTACCTGCACATCTGCCAATGTGGTATACTGCATCCGCTGTACCCGGTGTGGCTTCCTCTACATCGGGGAAACCAAGCGGAGGCTCGGGGACCGCTTTGCAGAACACCTACGCTCGGTTCGCAATAAACAACTGCACTTCCCAGTCGCGAACCATTTCAACTCCCCACCTCAGACGACATATCCATCCTGGGCCTCCTGCAGTGCCACAACAATGCCACCCGAAGGTTGCAGGAACAGCAACTCATATTCCGCTTGGGAACCCTGCAGCCCAATGGTATCAATGTGGATTTCACAAGCTTCAAAATCTCCCCTCCCCCTACCGCATCCCAAAACCAGTCCAGCTCGTCCCCGCCTCCCTAACCTGTTCTTCCTCCCACCTATCCCCTCCTCCCACCTCAAGCCGCACCCACAACTCCTACCGACTAACCTCATCCCACCCCCTTGACCTGTCCGTCCTCCCTGGACTGACCTATCCCCTCCCTAACTCCCCACCTACACTCACCTTTACTGGCTCCATCCCCGCCTCTTTGACCTGTCTGTCTCCTCTCCACCTATCCTCTCCTCTATCCATCTTCTATCCGCCTCCCACTCTCTCCCTATTTATTACAGAACCCCATTCCCCTCCCCGGGAAGACCCCGGGAAGACTTCCCTAACACCTTGGTGAAAAAACTGGATGCTGCCTTCACAGCTTTAGAGAGACAGACACATCCCATGTCAAAAGCCTATTTGTTCTCTGGTAGCAGTGAACCATCTTTAATTGTCACGATTGTTTATTTTTGTTATTTAATTAACTAATATATCAATTAAACCACCACCTCCGAACTTAATAAACTATCTGAAAATTCTTTACGAGTAGTTGACTCTCAGTATTTAGGTAACTATGATCATGAACCAGCAAAACCTAACAAGATGGAAAGCCTTTGGGGTAATCAGGAAATGAACCACTGCTTACCCAGAGAAAACTGCAGAATGGGAAAGCAAAATGCTGCAGATGCTAGAAATCTGAAGTGCTGGAAACACTCAGCAAGTTAGGCAGGAACTGTGGAGACAGAAGCAGGGCAAACAGGCCAACGATAATGCAAATTGAATTTATTTCATCAAAATTCATCAGATCTTCACTGTAACACAATGTTAGTTCACCAGCAAGGCACTGCTTGCATTCACTGTTTACACTTTTGCTGACAAGTCTGATAAAGAACTAGGTTAGTTGAATTCTACTTGAAAACAACGAGAATTACAAAACTACAAAAATATTATTGAGTAAAGATTTTTGGGTGTTTATATTAATAAGTCTGATATGGCTCCAAGTGATTTTAAGTTCTGAAACTAACCAGGGTGGATACAGGGGAACCAGCAGATGTGTTCAACAAGATATTTCACAAAAGGTTAAGTCATAACATAACAGCCCGCAGTGTTGAAGGTTGTATACTGTCATGGAAAGAGAATTGGCTTCTGGGCAAGAGTTGGTGAGAAATAACAGATTCTTATCAGATTGGTGGGCTTTCACAGTGATTGGTGCTGGGACCACAATTGTTTACAATTTATATTAATGACTCGGAGGAAGGAAGTGAATGTACTGTAGCCAAATTTCCAGATGACACAAAAATAGATGACACAACAGGTTGTGAGAGGGTACAAACAGTTTACAGAGAGATGCTGATAGGTTTAGCAAGTGGACAAGAATTTGGCAATTTTACTACAATGTGTAAAAATGCAAAGTTGTTCGTTTTGGATAGAAGAACAAAAGAATGGTGAAAAACTGCAGGAAGTTGCAACACAAAGGGACTTTGGGGTACTTTGTATATGAAACACAGAAAGCTAGCACACAGGTGCAGCAGGGAATAAGGAACGCTAATGGAATGTTGGCCCTTATTTCACTGGGTTTGGAGTATAGAGTAGGGAAGTATTACTGCAACGGTTCAAGATGAATATGAGACCACATCTGGAGTACTGCAAGTAGTTTTAGTCCCCTTATTTAGGGAAGGTTCACTAGGATGTCCCCAATATGGAGGAATTGTTTTATGAGCAAAGACTAAACAGGTTGGGACCCTACTCATTGGAGTTTAAAAGAATGAGATCTCGTTGAAACATATAAGATTCTTAAGTGGCTTGACTGGGTCAATGCAGAAAGGATGTTTCCCCTCATGGGAAGGTCTAGGATGAGAATGCATAGTCTCAGAATAAAGAGGTGTCAATTTAAGGCTGAGATGAAGAGGAATTTATTCTATCGGAGGATTGACAGTCTTTGCAACTTCTTGTCACAGAGAGTATGTGGCAAGGAGAGGAGGGTGGGCAGAGTCCTTGTGCATATTTAGGGCTAAGGTAGATAGAGTCTTGATCAGTCTTAATCGTATTACAGAGAAAGGGCAGGAAAGTGGACGTGAGGAGTGTCAGATCAGCCACGATCCAACTGAATGACTGGGCAGGCTCGACCATCCAAACGGCCTACTCCTGTTCCTATTTCCTATGGTCTTATGTTAATAAAGTCATAGAGGTTCACAGCTCATAAGAAGGCCCTTCGGCCCAACAAGTCTGTGCCAGTCAAAAACAACCATCTAACTATTCTAATCCTATTTTCCAGCACTTGGCCCATAGTCTTGTATTCCTCAGTATCACAAGTGTAATGTGTAACTTCGCTTCATAGTATGTAAACTCCAACATTAAACTAGACACTTCCCATTCACTCTTTGCTGTCTGTTATATTAAGTTTAACCCATGGTAGCTGTGTAATACATTATTGAACACAGCTCAGTAAAGCCCTTGTCATACTTATACTGGATGAAAATGAGAAGTGCAGTTCTTCTATATCTGGACTCTGCCTGGTGTCTGTGTGACTGACTTATTTAATGACCATTTGAAACCCCTTTTAGTTCTGAAGTTGTAGGTTTGGAATGATTAAACACACACTCCACTCCAAATTTTTGCTTCCATGGATCCCAGGTACACTACAGGGATCATTAAAGTATTTATTAATTGACAGAATGTGGACATCACTGGCATTTATTGCCTATCCCTAGTTGTCCTTCAAAAGTAGGTGGTTAGCTTCCTTCTTGAACTGCTGCTGCCCATGTGGTGTAGGTACATCTGCAATGCTGTTTGGGAGGGAGTTCCAAGATTTTGACTCAGAAACAGTAAAATAATGACAATTAATTTCTGTGTCAAGATAGTTTATGACCATCAGGAAATATTTGCAAGTGGTGATGTTCCTATGTGCTTGCTGCCGTAGTTCTTCTAGGTGATAAGATCATGGGGGGGAGGGAGGAGGGAATGGTATTAAGAAGCTGATGTTAAAAGAGGCGCTGGAGTGCACCTTGCAGATGATGCACAATGCACAGTGTGCTCCAGTGATGAGGGACTGATTGTCCAAGGTGTACCTTTTCAAAAATATAAATACTCAACAATATTTAAATATATTTAACATATAATTCTTTTGATTAGTCAGGCTGCTTTGTCCTGGACAATGTTGAGCTTACTGAATGTTTTTGGAATTACATACATCCAGATTGCTGGACAAAATAATGTATGGCATTACATACGTGTCAGCCTTTGTTCCATTGCAGCATGCAATGATGTCAACTAACTCAGCACCTTGCAACTGTATAGCTCTTGTACTTACTGCATCAAAAAGCATAAAAATTGAACTATACACATATCAGTGAACAGGATCCAATGGCAACATTGAACATAAAGACAGATAACTCAAAACAGATTTCTTATAACAATATTTTCTTTATTAAATGTGTTTGGAAGAAATATGGGCCTCCTGAAAACTGCTAACATCGATGTTGTTAATTAAAATAATGAAATAGCAGATATGTTAAATAATTACTTCCTAGAAGTAAAAGTCAGTCAAACTTGTCAGTATTTTCGGTCGAGCATGGGTTCAGCATGTCAGGAATCCCAGTGAATCAAATATTGGACCAGGCACAGGATCTCACTAGAATTAAATTTAGCAAAACAATAGAAATGAAGGAAATAATGGCATAAAAGAGTGAAATATAAACCCTAAGAGCAAATAGTTTGTATTTCAGGGTTTTAAAGAAAGTATTCAAGATCATTGCAGTACCCAAACCATAATCTTCCAAAGTTACATAGATCTTGAACTAGTTCTTTGAGTTGACAAATTGAGCATGGCATTCCATTATATAAGGAAGGTAAAAGGGAAACTACTGAATTATAGACCAGCCAGCCTCAGGAAATTACTAGCTTATATAATTAAGAATGGATACCCTCCGTGAATGGAACATTTAAATGATTTCCGTACACTTGTGCCAAAAGAACCAACAATCCTTAAACAAAAGTTACAACTCTTGACCAATGGGGAAGGTGTTCCTAACCTTCCACGATAATTTGTTGCTCAGACCATTCCCTTAAGCCACTCAGCCTTGCATCCCTCCTAAATACTAACAATAGTTCAGATCTAAACTGGGGCCTGGACTTTCTGGGGCTTTACCCCATTCTGACCACAACTTAAGGTTTTTTTCTCTTAAGCCACATGGCAGTTACTGCACTTAAGGAGATGTCATTTAAGGCCTTTCATCGCTAAGCTTATGTACAGTACAATTTGGTCATCTTAAGTCTTATTAATTACACCAATATACCAAAGAGGTGAAGTTGAACAATACACATGACATACTTAAGGGAAGTTTAACTGACTGAACTGTTTTTTGTGAAAGTGCAACCAAGAATAAGAGGAGATAGTAAGAACTGTTGATGCTGGAGTCTGCGATAACAAGGTGTGGAGCTGGAGGAACACAGCAGGCCAGGCAGCATCAGAGGAGCAGGAAAGCTGACGTTTCGGGTCGGGACCCTTCTTCAGAAATAACAATAAGATATAATCTTAAAATTAGCCCTACGTCATTTTGAAAGAAAGTCAGGAAGCATTTTCTCCACGTAAATGGTGGTGGAGGTTTGAAATTCTCTCCCTTTTTCCCAGGGCAGAAATGACTGTTACGAGGCGGCATAATTTTAAGGTGTTTGGAGGAAGGTATAGGAGAGATGTCAGAAGTAGGCTGTTTACACAGAGAGTGGTGGGTGCGTGGAATGCGCTGCCAGCTGTGGTAGTGGAGTCAGATACATTAGGGACATTTAAGCAACTCTTGGATAGGCACATGCATGATAGTAAAATGTAGGGTATGCAGGGTAGTTTGATCTTAGAGTAGGATAATAGGTCGGCACAAGGGCCTGTACTCTTCCAAGTTCTTCCTAAGAAAATGTAGGTGCTGTGACAATTGGATCTTTTCAAACTCAGATAGATTTTTGCTAAGCGAGCATCAAGATGTTTTGAACAAAGAACAGTAAATTGAGGTTCAAATTAACCATGGCCCAGGTGAATGATAGATCATGTTTGAGAGGCTGAATTTCTTACCCCACTTCCTACATTCCTATGGTTCCTATGCTCATGTGATTGAGAGGTGGCCTTCAATGACTTTTTTCCTGGTTGAAGTTGAATGCTGTCCCAAAAGATACAGCAATTGTACCATCCATCCCTCAGTGGAATTTACTAATCAGAGTAAACTGTACAAACTTATGTAGAAGTATTTTAACTGAAAGAGGCAGGCTAATTGGCTTCAAATACATAAAACAATTCTACATTGTTCAGAGACACAGGTAGGCCACCTGTATGTAGGTACAACATAACAGAAGCAAAGCAGACTTGTGTGTGAGTTCACTCCACTTATCATAGGGATAGCGTGGTATTTATCTTGATTGTTGCTGCTGTCACATTGTTATGTGTTTGTCCACATTCAGTCTGTTGCAAAATGTAAGGGCTGTCGCCAATTCTCCTGTCTGTTCTGTGTCTAGGGCCTATCTATTGATCAGCAGTACAGGATACACTACTGGTGAGTCTAAACAGAAGGGGCACTTGCCTTAGGAAATAAGATGATTTATTGCATGATAGCAATAAATACAACTACATTACTAGGACCCTTTGGAGCTGCACAGAAGACATTTGCTCCCTCGCAAAACTGGTAGAGAACTCAGTATCCACCCAAAGATTGCGTGACCTGTCTATCTCCTCTCCACCTACCTTCTCCTTTATCCATCTTCTTTCCGCCTCCCCCTCTCTCCCTATTTATTTCAGAATCCCCTTCCCCTCCCCCATTTCTGAAGAAGGGTCTAGGCCCGAAACGTCAGCCTTCCTACTCCTATGATGCTGCTTGGCCTGCTGTGTTCATCCAGCTGTACACCTTCTTACCTGCAAAGTGCTTGTGTTGGGTTTGCCAACCCTAAGACAGTTTCAAAAGTTAGAGTGCTACAAATTCAGTTTTCAATGTTGTGGTGTCAATTAATGGTGAACTCAATCAATTTTTCGTTAGTCTACCTCCCCTTCTGGGTTTGCAAGAGAGAACAACAACAGTTTCCTATTCAAAATCAATGGTCAGTGACTCCCAATGGAAAGTGCAGAAGTGCAGTGGAGATTGATTTCAGATTAGGGTACTATAAGGCCCATATGTGATGCCCCCTGTGGTTGAATAGCACATCGAAAATCATGACATAAACAAACCTACACATGAAGGTTAGTCATTGGGGCAGTTCAAAACAAGAGTCAGGGTGAGAAGAGGGTATATTTTCAGTGAATATGAATCTCGCCCACTGCATTTGTGCTGGAATGGGAATAGATGTTGGTATCTGCAGACAAATCTGCATTGAGTGATAGAAGTGGTGACCAAATTTATATAGCATCTTTCAGAACTGTATGATGTTCAAAAGCACTTTACAACAAGGTAGGAAAAAGTAATTAGGTACCATAATTGGAAAATCGTAGAGATGTACCCAACAGAAGCAAAACAGAATGTGAAACCCAATTATGGAACCCACAGCAAACTTCACAAATCTAATATCATATGGTGAGGAATCACGTGAAAGACTGGAATATCTACAAACTTGTTGATCTTTGGAAAAAGGTGAAATTATCGGAGAGACCTGCCCAAGAGGATTGCAATGTAACAGTTTTCTTTTCAGCTCTGATATTGTTTTGAAGATGAGGAGCCCTGCAGTCCTGGAGTTTAAAAAAAAAAATCTGATTTAATCCACTGACAATTTGAAGCTAAATCTTAACGGATTATATTTGTACTTTTGACAGTGTCCTCGATTTATACATCTGTGCAGTAATTCAGTAAAAAATACTGGAAAACACTCATAACTTATTTCCATTTTCTACTTTGAAGGGTTTCTGGGATGCGGGAAGAAAGGGTTTTATGTGCAGTGCTTGGATGAGTTTCCCAAATGTTGCTGGCTTTCTGTCAAACACCCACTGAAAGAACATCCAGTGTGGAGGTCTGGCTCTGGATAGCGGTCACTGCTGAAGAGATGTCAAACAGGATTTAGGCAGAGACCAAGGATGGTCACTTGGCTTTGGCTGTGGATGAATGGAACAAATTAAAATTATGATTCAAGGCAAGAAATGTTAAAAGACTTATAAAAGGTCGTACAAATAATACAGAAAGAAACAAATTGGGAAGGGTTAAAAAATGCAAATATAGTGCAGCTGTATCGGAAAGAAGAAATAAAAGATAAAAGTTGAATTATGAAAAGAATTATTTGGTAGTACAGAACTTAAACATTACCAGAACTGACAGCTTTTCACCTTGCACACGTTGGGAACAGGACACAGGAAACAGAACTTAGAAAGACACAGCACATAGCAAGAAATGTGACAATGTCTCATTGCTGTCTCTGTGGTTATCTAGAGTACAGCGAAGCTAAGCGGAGCAGGACAGTTTGAAATGTAGTCTCTGAGCTGATTTAGTAGAGGGATTTCAATTAGCTGCAAAGTCTGGAGGAACACCATCCAAGATTCTCTTTTTTAATGGCTGTCCAGTGACACTCGCTCAAATTGCGTGCATGAGCTTAAATACCTGGCAAAGATATGACTGGACTAAAATGTGATGGCCCCTGTAGTTGAACAGCATGTCATGCTCGCAGCCAAGGATTTTCACGAGTAAAAAAAATCACATAACACAAGGTACTAAAAGGGTAGTTGATGCTATGGAATTGTACTGCAGCAACAAGGCTAACCCTTTAATAGATGAAAAGAGAAAATCAGCTCAAAATAAGAAGTCTTTTTTCCTCTCCACCCCCACCAAATGCTTGCAACAAATAGCAAAAGGAATAACGAAAGAAGAAAAAATAATACAGGGGAGAAAAAAAAAGAGAAAATAAGGTAAGAAAACAAACTAACACACAGCCCCTCAGGGAATGCTAGTATACATTAATTCCTCCTGGGTTTTTCCCCTTGGATCTCCCTTCCTTCCTTCCTCAGTCTGTCTCTAATAGCTCCCTTGTTCCTAAAGGACAAAACTGCCCCTTTGTGACTACTCTTAGAGCAACATTAAAAACAGGAACAGGGAAATTGTAAACAGGCTGCTTCTGGCCTACAGGCCGAGGCGCGCACAACCTCTGCAGTGTGGTTTCTGCAGAGTAAAGAAACAGATCTTTGTTAGTCGGGGATTAGAGTGTGGGATTTCAGAGGCACTGCAAAAGGCGCGAGGGCTGAGTGAAGTAGAAGCTTTGTAAAAAGATACCTGCATTTTCTATCTGCCAGCGGAAATCAGGCTTCCTATTTATACAATACATGTAACGTGATATCGCTTCTGTAAGAGACTGTCAGGGAAAGAGGCAAAGTAACAATTTCTCTCGCTGTTTCTCTGTTCAAACTCATGCATACATTACATACACAGCAACCTCCTTCCATTTGAAAAAGCCTTTTAAAATGTCACAATATTGCATTAACTCTTTGAAAACCGCAGTTCCAGTTCTCCCCCTCAGTAATCAAAATAATGTGAATCTTATTTACACTGTTTATGCAAATTATACCTATAAAACTGGAAAAGAAAGCGCAAATGTATTCAAATCTTTTGCTGAGTTTTTTGCTTACAATTGCATAGCTGCCGTTTCAATTTTTTTCTACTTTTTTTACATCCAATGTTAATTCAAACACTGCGAGGCAACACAGAGCAATGCAGAGTCCCCTTGCTTTGACCCAATGTGTTAGAACATCCTATCATGCCAATGGAATTAATTCTACTTTCTGTTCATGCAACAATGTAGCACAAACGACTTAGTGATATGCAGAACAACTATAGCTACTAAGAAACAAGCAAAATCAGACAAACTCACTTTACATGAGAACCACAATAAAGACAATTTTCTTCTCATTAGCTGGGCTGCACTGAGAACCAGGTTGTAATAAATTAAACGATAATTGTCTCAAAATTGAACTCCAGTGCACCACTGGTGATTACCTCGTTGTGATCCTGTGCCAGTCAGCTGCACATGCCACCTTTGGGCCATCACAAAGAACCACAGGTTAGCTCTATATTTCTATCCAGAATCACAGAAATCACTTGTGGAAGGAGGCCATTCTGCCCATTGTACCTGTATCAGATCTGCAAGCTTTGAAATTGTCCCCTGCACACCAAGATCCAGATCATTAATCTACATATCAGGGAAAGCAAATACTGACCCCTGGGGAACTCCATTACAAACCATCCTCCTTCCCGAAAATAAACCATTGACATTTACCCTTTTGTTTCCCATCACTCAGCCAATTTTGTATTCACGTTGCTACTGTCCCTTGTGTGCCATCACCTATATATCTCATACGTCTGACCTGAGGCAATGTATAAATGCCTTCTGGAAGTCCATGAATACCACACACAGACACACACACACACATATATATACCAATAGCATTACCCTTGACTCTTTCGGTTATCTCTTCAAAAAACTCCAGCACATTAGTTAAACTCAATTTCCATTGCAAATAATACCCCTAAGGCTAATGACTCCCTTGCCCACGCAGCACATAAGGGTAGTGCACCTACAATAGGAGCAAGACCCAACACCCAAGAATAAACACAAAGCACTGCAAATGCTGGAAATCTGAAAGAAAAGCAGAGAATGCTGGAGAAACTCAACAGATGTGGCAGCATCTGTGGAGAGAAAAACAAAGTTAACATTTAGACTCCAGTGACTTTTCATCAGAATTGAAAATGGCTGAGAAAGGGTGGGATACTGCAACAAGCCTGAGACCATGTTAGCTGGGGACCATGGTGGGGTGTTAAAATGGCAGGCAACTGGAAGCCAGGGGTCATTTTTATGGCTGAAGCAAAGGTGTTTGGCAAAGCAGTCACTGAGTCTGCATCTCATATCTCCAATGTAGAGGAGACCACATTGAGCAGTGAATACCATAGACTAGATTGAGTGAAGTGCAGGTAAATCGCTGTTTCTCTTGGAAGGTGTGTCTGGGGCCTTGGATAGTGAGGAGGAAGGAGGTTGATGGGCAGGTGTTGCATCTTCTATGATTGCAGGGGAAGTTGCTCTGGGGGTGTTGGGGAGGTGTTAGAAATGGAGGAGGAGTAGATCAGGCTGTCCAGGAGGGAACAGTCCCTGTGGAATGCTGACAAGTGAATTTGGGTGTACTACC
Organism: Rhincodon typus; assembly: GCF_021869965.1. Lineage (NCBI taxonomy): Eukaryota > Metazoa > Chordata > Chondrichthyes > Orectolobiformes > Rhincodontidae > Rhincodon > Rhincodon typus. The sequence continues at coordinate 59,023,821 of NC_063343.1, read as the reverse complement.
CTCATTTGGTTGGGTGACAGAGAGAGTCATTAGCAGTAGATGACACAAGGACGTTGTGGAGAAAATCTTTGGTTCCATTGCCTGGTTATTCAGGAGATATACGCCAGCACTCAGGAGGGCACAGCTCCATGTTTGTCTCCTGTGTCCTCCATCACCTAGCTACCACAAAGGGCATTGGGACTTTACAGGTCACATTGTGATGGGTGGGAGAGGGTAAGTTATAGGAGGAGGATGAAAAGAAGGAGCCATCTAGGACCCTTTGCTCATCATGAGCTGCCACATGTGTCGGATCTGGGTTTTCAATTCCTTGAAGCTGCCACCTCCACAGCATGGACTCATAGGAGGCTGTCCCGTGCACCCTCCACAGCATTGCTTCTCTGCTTCTCCCTGTGTTTATGGTGTATCTTGTCGTCCAAGAAAGATGGCAGCATGTCAAAGTTTGTGAGATGATTTGTTTGGGCCTGTCAGAACTGAAAAACTGGAGATATGTGGGGACTGAGCAAGGCAGATGTGAGGCTGGAAGGCTCATATGGGTGGGGGAGAGGAATATATGAATGTTTGACATGAATCCTGAGCGAGAGCTCCTGGATCCAGTGTTTGCAGTGTGCTACATTGAGCAGCATGAGAGGTTAGTGGTTTGGTGAGAATTAGAGATGATGTGAAGATGCATTTATGCAAGGTCATTTACAATCTTTCCAGTATTGCTGCCAGATTGATATCCTATTTTAGGAGGGATATATTCGCAATGGATGCAGTTCAAGAACGGTTCACTTGGTTGATTCCTGTGTTGAATTGCTTGTCTTACATAAATTCTTCCTCATTAACAATGGCGTTGAGTTGTCTATCCTGAACAACCAGCATTGCTTGTTGGTTAAAATCTCCATTTAAGATGGGGCCAAGGAAGAATTTATTTCTTCAGAGAGTCATTACTCTTTAAAATTCTCTTATACAAAGAAAAGTGGAGGTTATTGAACATATTCAAACCTGAGTTCTACAATTTTTTGATTGACAGGGCATTAAAGGGTTATGAAGAGTAGGGTTGGGAGGGGTGGTGGTAGGGGTAGACAGAAAATTGGAGTCAAGGCAACAGTCATAATGTTCTGGTTTGGCAAAGTCAGGTCAAGAGGCCAAATAGCCTATGCTTTGTGTTCATTGACAGAACTAGATATTGGCATCCCTCAAAACCTATTCCCAATCTCTCTGGAGGACTGATGGGTGGACTTGCTGCATACCTCCTCCCATTCTCAATCTCACCCTACGCCCCTCACCAATGGATACATTGCCGGTCTCTTTGACTACAACTTGTAGTCTTCGGTTTAGTCATGGGATGTGACTAGGTCAGCATTTATTAGCCAGAGAGTAGTTAAGAGTCAACTATTGCTGGGGATCTGGAACTACCTGCTGGCCAGGCAGGGTAAGAATGGCAGATTTGCTTTGCTAAAGGGCAGTAGTGAACCAGATGGTTTTTATGATAATTGACAGTGGTTACATGATCACCATTAGACTAGCTTTTTATTCCAGATTTTTATTGATTGCAAATTACATCATCTACCATGGTGGGATTTTAACCTACATCCTCAGGACATCAGCCTGGATTACTAACACAGTGCCATACCAATGTACCACTACCTCCAAAATGGCATCACTGAATGTTAGAGCCCTCAACTTTGACTGCCTCACCATTCTCCTTCTCCTTCCGATTTTCAATTTTTTTTTGCAGTCCTGCTTCTCCACTGCAGCTTCCCTTTAAGAGGGACAGACTGTCTTTAAGAGCCAGAGGCTAGCTGGAGAACATGTTTGCCTCACATGCAGCTTGCCAACCAAGCCCCACCACCCCTTACCCACCCTGTGTACGCAACTGATTGTACAGGATAGACAGCGCAATATTATTGTTAATGAAGAAGAGCTTATGTACTGCCTATGTCTGCCACAGCTGGTGTGGACAAATCACAAATTGAGATACCCTGCCTTGAAAAAGGCACAACACAACTGTATGCCCTTAATCTCTCCAGCCTTCGACTGAATCACAGATTTTCCATTCTGTTTTACCTGACCTTTGCTTGTACGGAATGTGTTTATTCTCTAATTTGAACTATCTGAAATGTTAGTTCAGTTCTCTCTCCACAAATGGTCTCGGACCCGCTGTGTTTCTCCTGCATCCACCCTATTTTGCCTTTGACTTATAGAGGTAGTAGGTCTCATTTACGGTAGGAAGAACAAAATTACAGTATGCTGCTTAACTGTTCAAATTAACTCCAAATCAATGTTAAGCCTATCCAAGCATAATCCTGGACTAAGTACAGCAATGTACCAGACCACTTCCCATGACTTCCATTGTATAGAATTTCTGCTCCAAACATAATATTTAAATTTAAAAATCCTGATCCAAGCACCAAATACTTCCCAATTATCTGGTTTTCAAAGCTCAAGGCTTTAAATACAGCCACTTCATGGCCAGGTTTTATGTTATGGCGCCATGCAGTTTAGAAGCCTTTTTAAATTATATTTTTCCAGTTCTGTTTTCTACTCTCCTGGCCTCTTGACTCTTGACTGGGTTAAGTTCCACAGATTCCAGCAGGTTTCTAGTCCTTATAGAAGTGGCAATTCTTCGTATGTGTGCTTAATCAGTGAGGTTAGACACACTTGGTGGGGTGTTAGCAATATCTCGGTTAGTAGCATTCTTTACTGTTGTTTTGAAAGGTTGTGGGTTCAACTCACATGCCAGAGGTTTGAGCACTTAATCTCGGCTGTCGGTTCTGGAGCTAGAGGTACAGTTTAGTTGATGTGATATTAAACCATAGCCCCATCTTCCCTTTCAACTGGATGTTTGCCACTATGTCAAAGAGCAGGAGAATAAAAATGCAAAACGCTGTGGGACGCTTAAAATCTGAAATAAAAACAAGAAATGCTGGAAAATCGCTAGCAGGTCAGACAGCAAGTGCCTTTTATAGTTGATCTTTCCACCGATTCTCCCCTGCTTAAAATCCCCCTAATTAATATTCCCAATCTTCTTTTCAAATCTCCCGTGGCCTTACCCTTCCCTAATTCTGTAGTGTCTTGCTGCCCTCCAACTCTCCAAAAACTCTGTATTCCTCCAATTCTGACCTCTTGAGTATCCCTGATTTCAGAGACTCCACCATTAGGATCTAGTCCTTCAACTGTTTGTAACTACACTCAGAAATTTCCTCACTAAACTGGTCCATCTCACTTTCTTCCTTCAAACTTACCTCCTTGACCAAACGTTTGGTCACCTAATATCTCCTTGAGTGGCATGGGGTAAAATTTTGATTAACAAGGACCCTGTGAAGTATCTAGGGACATTCTGCTGCATTTAAGATGCTAGAGAAATACAAATTATTGTTATTGCAGTGGTAACAGTTGTGTGTCACAATGCCATTGTGGCTGTCATTCAAAGTTGAGGCCTGCATTCACTTTATATCACACACTGCCTTGGGCTAGATTTACAAGCATCTTTGTCTCATTTTTGTGAAACAATAAAGACGGCCACAGTGTTAAGGTGTTGATGTTGCTAGACAAGCTAATTCTTTGGAGACACACGTTCAAATCTTACCATGGCAGCAAATTCAATTCTTACAACCTGGAATTGAAAGCTAATCCCAGTAATGGTGACCATGAAGCTATCTTTAAATGTTGTAAAAACCTATGCTGTTCACTGATTCCCTTCGGGGAAGGAAGTCTGCCGTCTTTAACTGATTTGGCCAAGATGTCTCTCCAGATTCATAACAATGTGGTTGACTCCTGTCTCCCTCTGAAAAGCCCAGTGATTCACTCAGTTCATGGGCAATTAGGAATAGGCAACAGATGCTGGCCTTGCTAGCGACACTCGTGCCTCACACATGAATAAATAAAGAATGGGGTTATTGAAAGGGGAACCTAGTGAGGCTGTTAACAAGTAATGCTTAACATGCTGTGAAGTCTCTATCACAGAACTGCACACCATTTTGGGTAGTGCCTTTTGTTTTATATTGTCTCTTCATGGTCTTTGCACCAAAATGCGTCACCTCACACTTTTCTGCATTGAACTTCATCTGCCACCTATCTGCCCACTCCATTTTTTTGTACTTTTACACTGCTCTCACAGTTTAAATGCTTCCAAAACTTGTATCACCCGCAAACTTGGAAATTGTCCCCCTGCACACCAAGATCTTGATCATTAATTTATAACAGGTAAAACAAGAGTCCGAAAACTAGCCTGTAAGGCACTCCAGTTCTCAAGTTCTCAAGCCCAAAAATACCCATTGACCATTACTTTGTTTCCTGTCACTCAGCCAATTCTGTTTCCACATTGCTAATGTTCCATCTGTTTTCTGAGCTTTAACTTAACTCACAAGTGTGTGCGTAACACAATATCAATGACTCCTGGAAATCCACATATACCACACCAGTAGCATTACTTTCATCAACTCTCTTTGTTACCTCTTCAAAAATTCCAGTTAATCATGATTCTCCCTTAAGAAATCCATGCTGGTTCTTCCTATAATTAACCCAAATTTTTCTATGTGGTTATTAATTCTATCCCACATAATTGTTTCAAGAAATTTCCCCACCACAGAAGATAAACTGATCGGTCTGTAATTTCTGAGACATGTTTTACAACTTCTTTTGAACAAGGATGTTACTGCAAATTTCCAGATGCATGACACCACTCCTGAATCTAGGGAAGATTGAAAGATTATTGATATTGCCTCTGACATTTTGACTTTCATTTTCTTCAATATTCTTGGATGCATCTCATTCAGTCCTGGTGCCTTACCAATTTTAAGTACCAAAAGCTTATCCAAAACCACATCCTTTTCAATTTTAAACCCTTCTAGTGACTGATTTTCCTCCTCTGTCACCATAGCTTTGGCAGCATCTCCTTCCTTAGCAAAGGCAGATGCAAAATTTTCAATTAACATCTCAGCTATGTCCCTGTCTCCATTCTTAATCAGTCCTATCCCCACCTTTACCACCCTTTTAATATTTATGTGCATAAGGAAGACTCTGGGGTTCACCTTTATGTTATCTGCTTGTCTGTTTTTCATAATGTCTCTTTGCTACTATCATTTACTTTTTCACTCCCTCTGAACCTTTTGCATTCAGCTTCATTTTCAAATGTATTTTCTACCTGATGCCTGTTGCAAGCACTCTTTTTCTTCTTTATGCGAATCTCAGTGGCTTTTTCATCCAGGAAGTTGTGGGTTTGTTGCCATACCTTTCTCTTTGAGAGAATATAGCTCAACTGTTCCCAAACCATCCCTTCTTTGAAGGTACCCATTGTTCCGCTATAGTTTTTCTTGCCAACCCTCGGTTCCAGTCTGTCTAGCCCAGCTTTCATTTCCATTGAACTCAGTTCTCCTCCAGTTAATTATTCTTATTTATCAAGGAGAAAACAGGTCATTTATTTGATCTGGATAGGGAACTAAATGGTTAGTGCAGTGGTAGGTTGTATTATGCTTAATAACATTTAGCAACATGTTTACTAAACAGCTGTGCAACCTTAAGACAAATAATTCTCAGGAGTTGGTCAAGATGCATCTAAGAATCCTTGAGGAAATAAGAGAGGAAATTGCAGGAATTCTGGCATGAATCTTCCGGAATCACTGAATACCAGAGAGGTGTCTTGGGATTGGGAAAAGGCAGATGGTAATCCTATTTTTAAAATAGGTAGTAAAAAGTAACTTTGGAAACTATGCAATGGGTTTGACATTCTTTGTGGATAAAGCTGTGGAATTCCTTCCTTAGCAAAGAAAGGATTGTGAAGCATCTGGGTAGTTGTAGAATTGTAAAAGACAGCCGTCCATGTTTTTCTGCAAGAATATAGCGAAAGGGTTTGATAGAAGTAAGGTTGATATCGTATACAGTTCCTCTAGATAAACTGGGACTAAAAATTAAGACAATGGAGATTAGTGGAAATATTATACAATGTTTATCTAGTTGGCAGACTGACTGAACATAGAGGATGGTGGTGCAGGGATTGTCATCAACTTGTGAAGCTAATGGTAGGTTTCACAGTTGTTTATTTTGGGACAGCTTTTGTTTACTTCTTCTTCTTCAGTTCACTGCCCAAAGGCAGATCAGACCCACAGCATCACAACCTCTACCGACAGATAGCACAATGAGGCAGGACAATCCCAACCAGAAAAGCGGCCAACCTCTGTGCAGTTGGCACCAAACTAATCCATACTGGGTGAATAACCATCCTGTCCCTCAAAGGAGTCTGAGTTGTTGTAGAAACATTCACTTTTACATGTGAGTTGGAACGAGTTTGGAGTTATGAAATATGAAGGTAGCAGCTCCAATTTGCTTTTTATCATATAGCTGCCCAAGAATCTCCAGTTCTCTTACCAACTCCCATTGACGTGTGGCGAAAGAATTTGCAGGTTGATGCCCAATCTGCTTGAGTCCATTATGAATGCACCTTTCTTGACCATCAAGTCCTGGGATTTCAACCCAGAGATTCTGGTCGAGCAAGGACTCTACCCAGGACAGCCCAATATCTCTTTGTTTCCGTATTATATCTTCAGAAATTGTTTGGATGTAGGGGCCACAAGCACAATTTGCAGATGGTACAAAACTAATGATAGTGTTAGACTCCAAAGAAGAGTGGAATAGATTATTGGAGAAATTGAATCCACCAGGGAGTTGGGCAGTCAAGGGGACAAATGGAATTCAGTGTAAAGGAATGCAAAGTGCTTCATATGGGCACAAAGTCTCTAAGATGAGGTAGTTATTAGAATGATAAGGAAACTATCTTGATTGCAATAAATTGAAAATATTGCAACAATGCTTAGTGGCAATGAAGGAAGAAAATCATATATTGGAATAGAGCAAAAAATTTAATATTGAAACATAATGAGATAATCTTGCCAATTTATGTTCATGAGAATATTATACACAGTTAACTTAGGACCTATGGATTTCAGAGCAGTGCAGAAGAGTGCAAACAGAGTGATTGAGATGAAGGGATTGGAGTATGAGGAGAGATTATATAAATTAGAAATGCTCTCATCAGAAAAGAGAAGGTTGAGAACTGAAATGATTATTGTTTTAAGGATTTTAAAGGAACTAAGCTTATATTCCCTTGAGTACACAAGATTAAGAGGTGATCTAAATGACATGTTTAAGATGATTAAAAGATTTGATAGTGTGGATTGTGACAAACTATTTCCCCTGGTGAGGGAGTTCAGAGCAAGACAGTATGACCTTAAAATTAGAGCTAGGCATCTAGTGGAGATGCCAGGAATCACTTTCTCATTTGAAGCTTAGTGGAAAGCTGCAACTCTCTCTGAGAATGATAAATTTTTGTTAGTCAAGGGTGTTACGTGACATGGAACCAAGACAGGTAAATGGCCTTGGGATACAGATCAGGCATAATACAACAGAAAAATAAAGCAGGCTCATGAAGTGAATGGCCTGCTCCTGTTCCTAACGAGACAATGGAGACCCTTGATGTACGGCACACTAAAATGTCAATCTAAACCTTACAGTATGTGCCAGCTGCCAAATGCACATTCATTCAACCAAATGGCCATGTTAGAAACTGGTAGAGACTAGGGCTGGATGCTGTCAGTCAATGAGCCCTGGTATTATTAGACACGGGCATCCTGCACACAATTTAAGAACTTTGTCAATCAATCACCTACTTGGGAGGCCCACAGTCAAGGAGTGCAAGGAGTCAGGGCTCTGATCAGTTCCGCTTCGGAGGTTTCACAGTCATAAGAAGTGGGGTATCAAGGCTCAGTGGGGAAAGCAGAGGCATTTGCAGGAGTGGGACAAGGACTGACAGGGCGCACTCAAGGTAGACAGGAGGCATATGGAACCACATCAGAGGGACTCATTGGCTGCAGTAAGGGGATTAATGGCTGTGATCCTCCACAGAGGAGCAGGTTGAGCATCAGTAAATTGTAATGCCGGGGTTCAGCAGTAGGAGAACAGCTGTAGATGAAGTTCAATGTGATAGGCCCTCACAAAGGATTCAAAGGCCTATTGGGGTGGTATGAGATCAAAGGATCCTGGAGTGGGACCTGGGGCAGCAGCAATCAGAAGCCGTCCTTTCCTGGTAACTGTGAAAGTCAGTACATCACTGAACCTCCATGTGACTATCTCCTTCCAGGGAGCGACGGTGAACTGTGTGTGATTTCTCAGTCTTAACACCCACAAATGCATCAGGACCGTGAACAATGTCATCTGTGCTTGGTGACACCGAGTCATTTATTACTCCCATGGTGCGGTCAGCGCTGCAGCTTGGGCAGTACAATTCAAAAACATAGCTGGCATCCCTCAAGTTCAGGGTGCCATCAACTATACACATGTGGCACTGAGAGGGCGATATCATCACACTGCAGAACTCATCAACAGGAAGGAGTTCCGTTCCATTAACGTTCGGATGATCCGTGAACACCATTACCACTTCCTGGAGGGGTGTGCCCACTGTCCTGGCAGCTGCCATCCTGCAGCACTCTCATCTACCTCGTACACTGGAGGGTCCGGTACCCTACAAGGCTGGGAGATATTGGGACACCATTGATCAACCCTCTGACAGATACAATGCTGCACTTGCTGTGACCAGGGTTTTAGTGGAGCAGATGAACAGCTGCTGAAGATTTGGTTCCATTGTCTGGGGGCCTTCCAGTATAATCTGGTGTGCTGTGTTCTCACAGTCACTGCATGCAGTGGGGCAATGTACCAGATGCTTAAGAACTGGGGGAATAGGAGCAGTCATCTGAGGAGGAGGAGGACGAGAACACTGGAGCAGAGGAATCTGTCAGTCTCCGTTACAGAACTCAGCTGCATTGGATATTACAAGCCAGACAGAACCTCAGTGACACCCACTTTCATTATATGACAGCTGGGTGCAGCAAGCTATTGGGGATTGTAAAATAGTCATTGGTCATGATGCCAAAATCAGGTTTGCATTCTGAGGGAAAACTTCAGTCTCTATTGGTTGTGTTTGCATTTACGCTGTCTGTACATAAAAGCTCCTGTTTGCAATTGTCCAATTGCTTTCCTGTGTGTGGTGTTCCCCTACTGGACAGTAACAATCTGTGGGTGTACAGTGAGTAGTGGGACAGGGTAGCACTGACTTAGATGGTGTTCAGATGAGACGTAGCTACAGTCAGATAAGGTGTCTGGCCTGGTGGTTACACAGTGATTAGAATGAGAGAATAAGGTTGTAGGTGGGAAGAAGGGTCAGCCATGCCTGCTCTGGGCCATGGACAGCATGGCTTCAAGACTGCTCTGCCATGATGTTACTCATTAGGGGCAATGCTGGAATGCCAATATTTGTGTGCCACCACTCAAAGATGATGCAGGTGAAAGGGATTCTGGTCTTTTGGTAGATATCTGGCGAGTGACAAGATGTTCTGGGAACCATATGGGGTAAGAGGGGGCTGGAACTGAACATGACTGACACCATTGGGTTGAGTATCACTGCAGATGCTGAAAATCTGAAGTAAAAACAGAAATTGCTGGAGAAATACCTGGAACCTTTCAGAACTACCTGTGTCCTGTCCACAAAATTGACCCTGAGCTTCCAGTCACCTGCCTTCAACACACCACTATGTTCCCATATCAATGTTTCTGTCTCAGGCTTGCTGCAGTGTTCCAGTGAGACTCTGTACAAGCTGGAAGAACAGCATCTCATTTACCACTTGGGGACCCTGCAATCTTCAGGACTCAATATCAAGTTCAATTCTTTTAGGGCTTGAGCACCTTCTTCCGTATCCTTTACCCAACTCCACATCTCAGGCCCTGTCATCATATAGGCTGCTTCAGCACAGTCAACCCATTTTCACCTACTTATGGTCCCCATGATCAACTTTTCTTTCCCCCTGACTTACCCATCCCTCTGTTTGCTTGGCTGTCTTCTCTCCCTTTGGGCTCTGTCTCCACTTATTTCTTTCTCCCAACCACACCTTCTGTATTCAGCATGTATACCACCTTTTCCGAGCTACTATCAGTTCTGTAGAAGGGTCACTGAACGTTATATCTGCTTTCTCTCCAGTTGCTACTGGACCTGCTGAGTTTCTCCAGCAATTTCTGTTTTGTTTCAGTTAATGCAGTGAGATTGGTTAAGTCACAGTTGAACTACCTCCAGAAAACTCAACGCAACTTGGACTTAACCTAAAATTGGTAAGACTTAGTTCACTATTTTAGTGAGTGGTTGGTAATTCTATTGAACAGACTCCTTAAATAGGTGCTGGAATCTGTTAGTATTAATCCATTCAAATGGAAACTAGATAGCTTTCGTTCAGAAAATATTATTTTGGGATACTATATATGAGTAATTTAAGATATGACATATGGTAAATTCAGCATGCCTGGCAAGAACAGTGACTTTGAACCTACAGTTCCCAAAGCTTTCCACCGCTGAATATTTTGTAGTCTCTTTTCTAGGTGTGGTTAAATAATTGATACAGATTAACTGTCACATTTAGTCAATGATTCAATATCATTGTATCATGAATTATCAGGTAGAAAGTGAACTAAACAGACCTTGGTCTTTCTCTTTCTGATAATTACTATGCTCCTTAAAGACCACCATCAAAACTTCAATTGGATTCTGGAAAATTCTTGGCAGTTTATACCCTTCAGCAAACACTGATTTTTTTTCTCTCTCTCTCCCTTATGTGTACAACAATGGCTACATTTCAAAAATACTTCAAAGGCTGAGAAGTGCTTTGAGGCATCTGGTGGTCATGAAGAGTGCTATATAAATTCCTTCCTTCCTCCCTTCCTTCCTTCCTTCCTCCCTTCCTTCACCCTCCCCATTGCCTTACCGTTCCTGTTGTATTTCTCAGTCCCTTTCTTGTGCTATGGACCCTGGCTGACTTCCTTCTCTCAAACGCAGAGCATAGTTCCACGATAGATATCTGAAAAGGGGCAGAGGAGATTTACTAGAACAGTATCATGGATTAAAAACTTCAGTTATGTGGAAAGACTAAAAAATTTGGATTTTCCTCCATGGAGCAGGGAAGTATAGGGGAGATTTAATAGAGATGATCAAAATTAAGAGTTTGGATTGTGTAAATAAGGAAAAAATGTCTGCGATGACAGAAGGATCTCTAACCACATATTTAAGATAACTAAGAAAGGAACCAGAGGAGAGATGAGAATAATTTACTTCATGCAGCACACTGTTAAAATGTTCAATGTATTGCCTGAAAACTTAGTGAAAGCAGATCAATGGAAATTTTCAAAATAAAATTTCATAAACAGTTAAAAAGGAAGAAAATTCAGGGCCACAGGGACAGAGTGAGGGAATGGGGCTAATTAGATAGAATTATGGTTACATGTTCTCAAATACAGGGATACAGGAGTACAGCGAAAAGTGTACAAAAGTGTGCCATTTCTGGAGCCATCTTAGGTACAATATCATAGGTATAAATTAGAAAATTGAAAAAATAAAGTTAAAAGATTAGCATTACAGTCCTTACAAAGATAGGTGCAAAGATGCCTAGGTACAAAATCTTCGGTATAAATTAGAAAAATAAAGAAATAAAGGTAAAAGTTCGGCATTGTAGTCTTTCTAAAATACGGAGTCCGTGGTGGTCTCCCTCGAGCCTGGGAGCCTGCGTTGGGCTTCCTCGAGGCCAAGAATCTGCACTAAGCTTCATCGAGGCCCAGAGTCTGCGCTAAGCTTCATCGAGGCCGGGAGTCCACACTGGGCTCCCTTGATAGGAAAGGGATTACATGTAGGCTTGTTGGGCCAAGGGCAACCTTTTGTGTTGTGTATATGATTCTCTACAGTTACACTGGAGCATTCAGAATTCCAAAGGCAAGATAGACTTTGCAGAATCTCATTCTTGACTAAACATGCTTCCTCACTCAATTAATCTTAAGTTAATGAAGGGTGAAGTAACCCAAGTGACTTGTCATCAACAACTGGATGCAACCATTCAGGAACAAAATTTGGAACAAAAAAAACTTCACAGGCTGAGACAGGAACTGTTATCTGCTTATGTGCTATAGTGGAAGCTTGTTAAATCTTCACTGTCGGGCTTGTGAGAGGTGTTAAGTGGGGTCCTGCAAAGGTCAGAGGATTGGACCGCCGCTGTTTCTTATTTACATGCATTTATTTGAATAGTGAAAACAAATGCTGGTTTGCGAAAAACATTGACATTTACAAACATTTCAGTTGTTTGTGCAACTGGATAATGAAACATTGTCTGAAATTTAACATTGAGACATGTGTAAGGAGGACACAGGTTGAAAGGCTCATTCCATCCTTTATAGTGTACTTTCTGAGTTAACTAATGGAGCAGCTCATTGGCAAATGACCTTAAAATATATTTTCAGGTGAACATTATCATGATAGATGCATTTCCTTGCAGTCTTTAATGGTGTTTGCTTCCCCATGATTTCTCCTAATGAGAAAAAAAATCAAAAATGTCATGAGAATGTTGTGACCTCCAAGATCTGCTAGGAGACATACATCTTGACTTGGATAGAAATAACTGGAAAGATATCCTTAATATCCCTACCTTAAATCATGGTGGAGGTCCCATCAAAACAAGGGCTAAAGTGTTTCAAGAAGGAATCCCACCACCATCTTGTCAGGGTCACTTAGTATGGGCAATAAATGTGATGATGACAGTATTGCCCCTATTTTGCAGGTAAATTTTCTGTGAGAAAAGGTTTTAGAGGGCCTTGTACCTATATACTCTTTGACAGGGCATGCCACAGGAGAGAAGTTACTCAGAATTTTTTTTTAATCAATGCTTTGAATTCTGTCTCAGAAATATGACACTAGCATGTTTTATTGACACATTGCAAAACTGCTGTATCACAAGGGTGAGGAATTTTACTTGTGGGAGAGACAGGCATTGACACCAATGCTATTCAATTTACCCATGAGGGAAAATGCTACCAAAGTCACCATGGAGATGTTCTGTTAATGACACACAACATCCAGTGAATCATATTCTCAGTGCAAAGCCCTGTGACAAGATAGACTTTGCAGAAGCTCATTTCTGACTAAGTGTGCATCCTCCCCCAATTAATCTTCAGTTAATTAATTGGCAATTAATGAAAGATGAAATAACATACGTGAATTGTCATACAAACATTCAGGAACAAATTTGAAACAAAGTAGACCTCGCAGCCTGAGATAAGAACTGTATCTGCTTATGTTCTACTTTGGAAGTGGTGCTTGTTAAGCCTTCACTGTCAGACTTGTGATAGGTATTGAGTCGGGTCCTGAAAAGATCAGAGGATAAGACCCCTCCTATTTCTTATTTGCTTGCCTTTATTTGAATAGTGGAAACAAATGCAGTTTTGCGAAAAACTGACATTTACAAGCATTTTGGTTGTCTGTGCAATGGGTAAAGAAACATTGGATGAAATTTAACAATGTGACATGAAAGGAGCGCACAGGTCGAAAAATGTACATTATGTGTATACAATAAATGGAATTGGATTAGCACAGGAAGAATTAGAAAAAGACCTGGGAATAGCAATAAACCTAACACTTTCAATATGTACAATGAAGCAACGCCGTCATTGAGCCAATAGATTACTTGACATTGAAGCAGAACAGGAAAGTACAAGCCCTCAGATGAGTTGTTGATACTTCACAATGGACTGATCATATTTTAATTATTTTGTTCATTTCTATGACCATGGCCATAACGAATACATTGAAGAACACAAGACCTATCCCAAGTGCAGAAAGGGTCAGTTAGGATAAAGATAAACAAAGTAAACCCAAAAAGCTTCAACATGGTACCGGGGACAGATACCTAACCCAGTTTAAGCAAAGGCTATTAAACATTTGGGACAATTGCAGATAGGAATTAGAATTAAGTGCCTCCCTCGCCAGTCCGTTCTGAGGTGGGGCATGCTGTGTGTGGAATTCAACCACAGGATATTACCTCAAACAGCAGCAATGGGTGACCTGGCCACGAATTACCCTTTGACCACCATCACCAACAGAAATCTTACCTGACCATTATTTCATTGCTGCCTGTGGAGCCTGTTTGTACATTAGCTGCCTTGTCGTTACACTTCGAAACAACTTCATTGGTTGTCAAGGGGATTTGAGCATTCTGAGGTTTTGAAAAATGTGACATAAATTATACAAGGTTCTTCCATGAGTAACAGCTTTTCTCTTGTCCAGTCTTTTGTCCCCAAATTGCTGAGTCTTTCAAAAAGAATTACATAGGAATTCCAATGTGGAAACACACCTTTTGGTCCAGCTCCACTTGAGCAGTGATTCTAAATTCCGGGTTTTAGTCACTCAGGAGTTTAAATTTAGTTCTGATTTCTACTCCCTCTTAATTATCAGTCTCCAGTTCCTTTCTTTAGGTCCATACTACTCAAAGAAAGCAAGTGTATTACTCATGGGTCTGTATCAGGACCATTTGAAGATGCGTGAAAACAGCTTAATTGACAGATACAAAACCTCCAGGATTGTCCTGGATTAATCTGTTAGACACTGGGGATCTCCAGGAAACAATAAAATGACAGGGGTGTAAAAGAAAAAAAAGCTTTCCTTCCCATTTCTTTCAAGGACATTTTTTCTTTTTAATTCTTTCGCAGGATGTGGGCAACATGAGCTAGGTCAACATTTATACCCCATTTGCAACTGCCCATGAGAATTAAAGTGATGGTGGGCTCCTTTCTTGAACCACTACAGTTCATGGGGTTACACCACAGTGTTGTTATGAAGGGAGTTTCAGCCTTTTTGAAGCGACAATGAAGGAAGAGTGAGATAGTTCCAAGTCAGTATGGTGTATGGGATCTTTTAACTGATTTCCAGGCATCTGCTGTCCTAGTGCTTCTAGACAGCAGGAATCACAAGTTTGGAAGATGCTAGAGAAGATAACGAGTTTGAAGCAGAGGTTCTGTAATTTGCTATCAATATGCATAATTCTCGTTGCTGCCCCAGCTGGGATGGAGGCTAAACTCATCTGAGAATCATTATAGATAACAAGGCATAGAGCTGGATGAACACAGCAGGCCAAGCAGCATCGGAGGAGCAGGAAGGCTGACGTTTCGGGTCTAGACCCTTCGTCTAGGCCTGAAACATCAGCCTTCCTGCTCCTCTGATGCTGCCTGGCCTGCTGTGTTCATCC
>NC_063343.1:58976110-59003744 GCF_021869965.1 Rhincodon typus | reverse complement strand
CTCGGATTCACCAGCATCTGCAGTTCCTACTATCTCTGATTCAAAAATACCTCAGATTGACCTCTCTTTCGGTTGCCCTCCTCTCTACCCTGTAGAAGAAATCTCTGTAATTTTCTGAAGAAGGGTCTAGGCCCAAAACGTCAGCCTTCCTGCTCCTCTGATGCTGCTTGGCCTGCTGTGTTCATCCAGCTCTACACCTTGTTATCTCAGATTCTCCAGCATCTGCAGTTCCTACTATCTCTGTAATTTTCAGATGTGATGTGGAGGTGCCGGTGTTGGACTGAGGTGGTCAAGGTCAGAAGTCACATGACACCAGGCTATCGTCCAACAGGGAGTTTTCAGACGTGACCAATTGAAGAAAATACTGACATTTTTTATGAATGCTACTATTTCAAGTTCTTTTCCCTTCTTGCAATTCCAAGCACATATTCTGTTTATGGAATTTTTAACATTTGTCTTTCAAAGACTTCTACTTTCTTCTAGGAATCTTTATTTATCATCCGGATTTCCTGAAGAATATGGGGAAGTGGATAGAATGTAGCATCTTATCAGTTTTTTCCCTTTGTTATAATCAACCTATTCAGGAATGTTATTACAGGTGGGACTTGAACCCACTGCCTCCAGGCTCAGGGGTAGGGACACTACCACAAGAGCACTCAGAAACTTTCAGCGGTTCCTGACCTCCTGGAGCAGGCACCCTCTGGACAATGAGCAAAAGATTGACTTCTTTTGTTGTTAACATAAAATTACTTCTGGCTATCTATATTCTGCATCCAACTTCTGCATCACATTCGCCACCGTTTGGTATAATTTGTCTTGAATGTACAAACTTATCAATTTATCATCCACTTTAATCTTCACTCAAGACTTTTTCTAATGTATTTTTCAAAGTACCATGCCCTTGGCGTTATAGAGTGAAAATGAACCAGGATTTTCATTTCTGATGGCTGTGTAGTGAGTTGTGCTGGAAGTTATGGGGGTCTGTAGAGTGTTGGAAGAAGCTGTTAGCCTAAGTTGCCTGCAGCCTCACATCTCAATGTAATTGGGATGAGGTACCAGAAAATGAGCCTAAAGGAAAGTTAACACCTCCGATGAGGAAGAGAGAAACCTGGAAAATAGAGGGACAAACATAATAGTTAGAACACTCACCTGAATTGGTAAATTAAGCATATAATAGATTGTGATGTCCATAGGAACTGTCCCTCGAGCCTCTCCCACCATACAATTACAACGGTCTATATTTCAGTTCCATTTGTCTGTCTCGGTTCCACATCCCTTCATACATAAGAACATAAGAACTAGGAGCAGGAGTAGGCCGTCTGGCCCTTCGAGCTTGCTCCGCCATTCAATAAGATCATGGCTGATCTTTTCCTGGACTCAGATCCACTTACCTGCTTTCTCACCGTATCCCTTAATTCCTTTATTGTTCAAAAAAAATCTACCTTTTTTTTAAAAGCGTTTACTGAAGTAGCGTCAACTACTTCACTGGGCAAGGAATTCCATAAATTAACAACTCTCTGGGTGAAGAAATTCCTTCTCAATTCAGTCCTAAATCTGCTCCCTCTAATCTTGAGGCTATGCCCTCTTGTCCTAGCTTCACCTGCCAGTGGAAACATCCTCTCTACTTCTATCTTATCTATTCTCTTCATAATTTTATATGTTTCTATAAGATCCCCCCTCAATCTTCTGAATTCCAATGAATATAATCCCAATCTACTCAGTCTCTCCTCATAAGCCAACCCCCTCAACTCCGGAATCAACCTAGTGAACCTTAACAGTTTCACTTTTAAAACTTTCAGTTGATTGAGCCTTAATGGCTTTTTGACAGAGACAGTTACAGATTTCCATTACCCTTTATTGCAAGGAAGTGCAGATGATTTGGTAAGCTACACCAAAGTTCCCTTCTCAGGTGGATATAAAAGATCAGAGCCAGGAAGTTATTCCTAGTATCGGGATGAATATTTGTCCCTCAATCACCATCACAACATCATATTATCTGATTATCATCAAATTGGTGATTGTGGGAATTTACTGTGTACAAATTGACTGTCGTGTTTCCTATGTTACAGTAATGACTGCACTTAAAAAATGCTACCGTTGCTTTAAAGTAGTTTGGATTGTGATGCGATCATAAAACGCACTTTTATTATTTCAGAAATATTGCTTATTCATAAAAAAACTTTATATGCATATGAAGAAGTTCATTCGAAACAGTCGTCTTTGAGTTGGGGTAAGTGTTTCTGGCATCATGCTGTTATTTGGGAAATTTGCCCCCTTTGATACTGCCGTCGAAAACTGGATTTCAGTGTGTGGAAATAATGCGTTACTTTTTCTGAGCAAATGACATTGGGGCAGATGAAAAGCAAAGAGTAATTCTCCTGACAGCTTGTGGACCCACACCTTTTTTGTTTATTAGGAGCCTAACTTTCCCTGAGGCCCTAGATACTTAAAAACCTTCCAAGAGTTGACTGATTTGGTTAAGGAATATTACGAACCCAGGCCTCCCCTACTTCTGAAACGTTTTCGGTTTTACTCGGCAATTCGAGAGCTGGGGAATCCGTATCAGGATTTTTCATTAGGTTAAGATGTCTGGCAGAACGAGCAGTCGAAACTTTGAAGGTAGGCTTAAAGAAATAGCCTATAACTTCACTAGATACCAAATGTTCCAGTTCCTATTTGATTGTAGGACCACCTTCATGTAACTACAGAATAGGTCCAGAAAAAATGCTAATGAGGATAAGACTCCACATCGGGTTAAAGCTGATTCTTCCCAGACCTTGGGGAGGGTGGGGGTGGGTGGTGATGAAGGTGGGATGTCATCAGGAATGCCAATGCCAGACACAAAACTCCACTAAGTGAGAAAGACAGTTTACTTCAGGGGACAAAGTTTGGTGTAGGTACCACTGGAATGGACCTGCATGGGTAAGAAGCATGATTGATGCAAGATTAGGTCCAGTGATGTATAAAGTTCAGGTAGTTGGTCCTGAACTAAGACATGGAGCATATGAGACCTGTAATCGGTGCGTGAGCCAAATGTGCACAGTTCCTTGATAGCCTTTCTGACTGTTTGGAACCCATGGGTTCTTCCTCACGTTCAAGTGTTGAAACTACCTCAGAACCATAGCAGATGTTACCACCTCAATGTCTTTGCCATCTGAAGAGGGGAATGAATTTCTTCCGAGGTCCTCTGGGCATAAGAGGTGAGTGACACATATCCAAGGCAGAGTTGGAGGAACCTGACAAAGTGCTAAAATACCCCAGGAGGAGCTCCACAAAAAAAAAAACAGCCAGCCTTTTGTCCTTGGACTCAGAGGGGGAGGGATGTGGTGGTTGTAATGAGGTCAGCCAGGTGGACCTTATAGAATATGAGTTCCCTGATTGGGGCTATTAACTTGGTCTAATCAGGGAGTCCAGGCTGACAGATATAAACAAGAGTGTCAGAGGTTCTGTTTGCTCTGGTCTCTACAGCTCAGCTACCTCCTTTGAGCAAGGGTGGCCATGCTTGATACTACCTTTATTTTGATATAATGACCACAAAAGTTTCCTGTTAGCTACAGTAGTTGGTGTTGTTTTACTGGATTTGTTACAAATCTTATTGTGCTTGTCAAAGATCAGGAATGTTAAAAAGAGGATCAGCGTGACAGAACGTAGAAATTACAGACAAAGAAAACTAGATGATTGTCAATCTAGGTTTACTTCAAAAAACAAGAGACGGTATTGAAACTTTTTGTCCTGCACTCTTTGGGACAGAATCATAAGAATACCATATTTCAAAGGGAACAACAACTTATACTGCATGAGACAAGGATCCTAATTGGTTGCAAGTGCACTCTGATTGGTAGAGGCATTGTCATGGAGAATGCATCAAGGAGCCTCAGCTTTTATTTAAATTCAAAGCAGGCAAATTGTCCCTTCTCAGAACATTCCCCCATTTCACTTTGAACTC
This sequence comes from Rhincodon typus, assembly GCF_021869965.1. Taxonomy (NCBI): domain Eukaryota; kingdom Metazoa; phylum Chordata; class Chondrichthyes; order Orectolobiformes; family Rhincodontidae; genus Rhincodon; species Rhincodon typus. The sequence goes on along the minus strand of NC_063343.1, from coordinate 58,999,798 downwards.
AAATGGAACATCACAGAAAAAGAAAAGCAGCATAAAGCATGTGGGTCATCCCAAGTGTGAATTCCTGCACAGTTGCTATCCAAATGCATGTGAATGAACAAGGAAAGAATTGAGAAAAAGTATTGAATCAACAAGCAAAATAGAAACAAACTTGAGGCAGAGGTCATTGTTGAACTCAGTTTAGAGTGTAGAGGCAGGGATAATTGAGTCAAAAGATGAGATGTTTTCCTCAGGATTGCATCGAGCTTCAAGGAGAGAGAGATCAGAGTGTGAGCCACAGAGAGGATTGAAATGATAAGTAACAGATGACTCTGGATCATACTTGGACTGAATGAGGATGTTCTGCAAAGCACTCACACAGCATGCCTTTGGTCTCCCCACCATAGACACAACCACATTGTGAGCAGCAGACATAAAAAATGAAATTGAAAGAAATCCCTCCATCATATGGTCAGAAGTGGGGATGGTCACCAATGATTACACAATGTTCAGCGCTATTCATGACTCCTCAGATACTGAAACAGCCCATGTTCAAATGCAGCAAGACCTGGACAATATCCAGGCTTGGGCTGACAAGTGGCAAGTAATCTTCCTGCCTCACAAATGCCAGGCAATGACTATCACCAATAAAAGACAATCTAACTACTGCCTCTTGACATTGAATGGTGTTACCATCACTGAATCACCCACTGTCAACATCCTGGGGGCTATCAATGACCAGAAACTCAACAGGACTCACCATATAAATACAGTGGCTACAAGTGCATTGAATATAGGAGATGGAGGCCATGTTGCAGCTGTACAGGACAATGGTTAGGCCATTTATGAAACACTGCATGCAGTTCTGGTCTCCCTGCTATAGGAAGGATGTTGTGAAACTTGAAAGGGTTCAGATAAGATTTACAAGGATGTTACCAGGGTTGGAGTGGTTGAGCTACAGGGAAAGGCTGAATAGACTGGGGCTATTTCCTCTGGAGCATTGGAGGTTGAGGTGTGACCTTATAGAGGTTTATAAAATCATGAGGGGCATGGATAGGGTGAATAGACAAAAACTTTTTCCCAGGGTGAGGGAGTCCAAAACTAGAAGGCATAGGTTTGAGGTGAGATGGGAAAGATTTGAAAGGAACCTAGGGGCAACTTTTTCATGCAAAGGGAGGTGCATGTATGGAATGAGCTGCAGGAGGAAGTGGTGGAGGCTGATACAATTACAACATTTGAAAGGAGTCTGGATGGGTATATGAATAAGAAGGGTTTAGAGGGATATAGACCAAATGCTGGCAAATGGGACTAGATTTATTTAGGATACCTGGTCAGCACGGACATGTTGGACTGAACAGTCTGTTACCATGCTGTACAGCTCTATGGCAATGACTCTTAAGAGCAGCTCAGAAGCTAGGAATCCTGTGGTGAGTAACTCACCTCCTGACACTTCCTCCACCATCTACAAGGCACAAGTCAGGAGTGTGATGGAATACTCCCCACTTGCCTGAATGAGTGCAGCTCCAATAACATTCAAGAAGCTTGACACCATCCAGGTCAAAGCAGCCCGCTTCATTGGCACTACATCCATAAGCATCCACTCCCTCCACCACCAACGCTCAGTAGCAGCAGTGTGTACTGTCTACAAGATGCACTGCAGAAATTCACCAAAAATCCTCAGACAGCACCATCCAAACCCATGACCACTTCCATCCACAAGGAGAAAGGCAGCAGATATATAGGAACACCACCAACTTCAAGTTCCTCTCCAAGCCACTTACCATCCTGACTTGGAAATATATTGTCATTTCTTCACTGCCGTTGGGTCAAAATCCTGGAATTCCCTCCCCAGTGGCATTGTGGATCAACCCACAGCAGGTGGACTGCAGTGGTTCAAGAAGGCAGCTCACCACCACCTTCTCAAGGGTAACTAGGGACGGGTAATAAAATGTGCACATCCCGTAAGTGAATAAATAAAAGAATACAGTGAAGTCCAGGAGGGGAAGAGACAGACAAGGAGCATGTAAATGTGAGAGTAGGAAGGAAATTGGAAGCAAAGTCAACAAAAGTTTCCAATCATGGGACTCATCAACATACTGTATAAAGCGAGAAGGGAAAGGGGCTGAGTAGGACTGGATTAAAGAATGCTCCTCACAAAGGTAGGCATAGCTCAGATCTATGCAAGTTCTCATTGCAAAGGTAAATGTAAAGTGGCTATAGTCCCAGAGGACCATAGAGCTGCTCTTTCATTAGTGAGAGAGAGAGAGAGATGACTGCTGGTGTTTACTGTGAGAGGAGGTGTGAGGTTGAGAAGGTGGGACCTTCACGGTAACCACAGCTGGTGCCCAAATTAAACCTGAGATAACAAGGTGTAGAGCTGGATGAACACAGCAGGCCACGCAGCATCAGAGGAGCAGGAAGGCTGACGTTTCAGGCCTAGACCCTTTTGAAGAAGGGAACAACAACTTTTCTGAAGAAGGGTCTAGGCCCGAAATGTCAGCCTTCCTGCTCTTCTGATGCTGCTTGGCCTGCTGTGTTCATCCAGCTCTACACCTTGCTATCTCAGATTCTCCAGCATCTGCAGTTCCTACTATCTCCCAAATTAAACCTGTTTGATTGGTATTACACTGCATCGCAAACCAGCTGTCCAACCAACTGAGCTAACAGACCCCCTCCCATTGCAACATCTCAAGGAAGCAAGAGACAGAGTACAAGCAGGAAGGTGAAGCCAAAAATTTTCCATGTTCATAGTAGACAGCAGCGAAAGTTCACTGACTGCATAGTTACCTATTTCTTACATTCTTCTGTTCTTTTATTTCAGATTTCCAGCAACTGCAAAGTTCTACTTCTGTATTCATACTTTTTCCATTGGTGGCGCTGTAGCACTCCTGTTAATCCCCCAGGCTAACTAACTGCTGTGCTCTTTCCAAACCTCAGACGCCTTCTGCTAACATTTCCAGCTTATAGGTATTTCAATTCCCCATAGTTTCAAAGTGTTTCATTCATTTCACAAAAAAAGTGCTGTTTGCCATCTAGTCTGTACCTCTAACGCTGTATAAATTTTGTTTTTGGAAGTGTTCAACAGGCTGAGGTCTAAAACCACCACCGCACGCTCCACTCCCCCCATCTCTGACATCCTCGCAGCCTCCCACCTCCCAACACCACTGACTTTCAAAAATCTGCTGGAAGATTATCTTTCTTGAGCTCTGTGGAGTCTTGCATTGCCTAGTATAGTGATCCTGCTGAACTCTGGGATACTCCAAAAATAAAAGGGAGTAAGTCAGGTGTGAGCAAACATTTTGTTGCCAAATAAAAATATAATACCTGAAATGGAAACAGAAAACGCTAGTGAAACTCAACGAGTCTGGCAGCATCTGTGGAGAGATAAACAGCGTTAATATTGGTTTCAAGTCCAATATGACTTCTCCAGTACAGTCTTACGAGACTAAACATTAACTGTTTCTCTCTCCACAGATACTGCCAGGCCTGCTGAGTTTCTCCAACACTTTCTGTTTAATTTTGTAACCAAGCCCACTTTCCAAGATTCACATCCCAAATGCATTCCTCCCATACTCCTTTAAAGACAAAGTATTTTTCCATAATTAATACTATAGGACTATAGAAGGGAACTCATTTTGAGCTCAAGGAAGATATAATCGAGGTGTTTAAAATAACTAGAGTTGAAAACATAAATCCTATAAAAGCTCTTGGAAACTGGAGTTTGCTTCAAAAAGCTGCTGAAGCGAAGTTATTTGCAAATGTCAAAACTGAGGCTGGTAAGAGTTTTGTTAGAATATTAAGGCATAGAGAACCAAGGCAGCTGAATGGAAGTGCAGCTAAGGTAATCTAATGCAACTAAATACAGAACAAGCTCAAGCAGTTGAACAGCCAACACCTGATCCTTTGTTTGCATTGATCTAGCTGACCACACTTCAGCAGGCTTTTCATCTTAGTGGTTGTAATTTTGCCTGCTTATTTTTTTCTCAACTTGAATATGAAGCCCAATCCCATCATCAGAATTCATTGACAGGGAAATTTCACAGAGCTTACCTAACAGCCACTTTGCTGTAGTTACCATCCAGAAAGTTGGAAATCTCTGCAAAAACAGATGTCCAAGTGACTCAGAGTAAATGCATGTGGGTGGCTCTGGTGGAACCACAGAGGCCTGGAGCATTCCAGGGTCAACCTCTGCTTTGAGATTTGACACAGAGAATGCTCCAAGACAGAAAATAGGCTTCTGTCTTCCCAAGCTAGCAAAGAGAACCCAAAGTTCTTGTCTCCTGTTTGCTGTCTGGTAACCCCTGTTGGAAAATGGGCACATGTGGACATCAAGGAGTAAACTACAACTGTCTGCATTTATATAGCACCTTTAACCTAGTAAAAATGTCTCAGGCCACTCCACAGCAGCATATCAGACCAAAACCTGACATTCACCAAAGATCCTCATGCAGCACCTCCACTTCCATCTAGAAGGACAAGGGCAGCAGTTATATGGGAACACCACCATCTCCAGGTTCCCTTCCAAGCCATTCACCATCCTGACTTGGAAATACATCGCCTTTCCTTCACTGTTGCTGGGTCAAAATCCTGGAATTCCCTCCCTAATAGCATTGTGGGTCAGCCCACAGCACTTGGACTGCAGTGTTTTAAGAAGGCAGCTCACCACCACCTTCTCAAGGGCAACTAGAGATGGGTAAGAAATGCTGGCTAGCCAGTGACGCCCACATCCCACAAATGAATAGAAAAGAAAATGGAGCTATAGGAGGGGCATTAAGACTGAAATGTTGGTTAAACAGTTAGGCTTTAAGGAGCATCTTGAGGTGAGAGACATAGAGGTGCAAAGGTTTAGTGAGGGAATTCTCTGAATGAACAACAGACAGCAGGAAATGAAGATGCTTAAGTTGAAGGAGCACAGAGATCTTGGAGGGTTGTAGGACAGAAGTTTGACTGCAGGCAAGAAAGAGGCCCTGGAGAGATTCGAACATGAGGCTGAGAATTTTCAGATTGAAGCTGGACCTGGAGATCAATGCAGCATCCACTGGATGTTCGAAAGGAACTTGGAAAAGGAAGGAATTAGGTTTTTGACCTGATACACCCAAAGTGGAAAGGAATTATGGGACAGGCTGCAGTTCTTCTGCCTGAAGACTGCAGTGAATGGAGTTTTCAGTTTATCAGGGACAAAGCCAGTGAAGATAAAAATTACACCACATCAGGAAAAGTAAGTATCAATGATAAGAGCATATCACTGACTGATCATACATTTCTGTGTCCTTTCGACTCAGTTACAACTGACAGAGATGGAGCTTCAGGGAATTATTCTGGTTTCAACACATATTCTCCTCGTGAGAAAGTGCCTGTGGAAAATGATTGATGAACTATAAGTCCAAAGTTTGTATTTGTTTGCAAGGTTATTGTCAGGATTTGATATCGCTCAATCCAAGAACTTGAAGCAAGCCCAAAATGTGAATGTTGATTATTCATAAAATGAACTGACTCTACCCAACACAGTTCCAGCACAGCCTGCTATCTTTCACCACACAGAATGTAGATTGCCCGCATTATAGCCTGTGTACCTTACTACGGAAGCCAGTGCACACAAAGATTGCCACCCACACACCATCTGTTTCAGCTGGGAGGCTAATAGATATTAGCGTCTCTTTGTTAAACCTTGGGATTACTGAGGCGAAGATTCTTTTGAACATTTTCCATCTCTCCTTCCCCACAAGGAAATTCATAAATACCCACTCATTCATAAATTTCCTTGGCGTTTCTGGCATTGCGAGCACGGTGGTGGGGGGAGCTTTTCATCCCAGAGCTATCTCAATTGAGATCATACCTTCTTTTGCACAATTTAATAATTTTACTTTAAGTAATAAATAGGAAAGCTTCCCACTAAGTCATTTGACATTAAAAACAGGGTAAACAGTCAAAACCTTTCATTAACAACACCCAGCTAATCAAAAGGCTAATGATAATTCCTTCATCTCCATCTCAAAATTCCTAACGGTTTTATTTCCAAGTTTTTGGTTTGGAGTACATCTATTTTGTGTATGTGGGGGGAAAATTGTCAAATCATCACCTTGATTTGGAGACTTCTTTTCCCCTTTCCTCCTCTCTTGTGAACATCATAACTCACCTTCGGGTATAGATCCATGGCCAGGAGTCCTCTCCTAGCCTGTCAACATGGCATACTTTTTGAGTGTTTAGGCAGTGAATTGTAGCTGGCGTATTGACCATGTGCCAAATAGAGGTCACTAGGTAGTAGTCAAAAGCAGGAAACTTGGCTGATATTCTTCACGCAATAGCTAAAGGATGCTGAGCCCAATTGTGGTATACCAATAACTTGGCCGGGATCAGTAAACTCAGCATACATCAGAATTGGTGCCTTTCCTGGACTGTTTATTACTTAGAGCCACTTTGAATGATGAATGCATTTCCCAACTATTTGAGAGTTCCAGCTTCCTGATATTTAAACATTTAAGTCATATCCGCTATTAATAGTAATAAAATGGTAAAAAAAGAAGCACTAAAGTGAACTGCTGCAGTATAGTTCTTTTGTGATTAGGACATTTCTGAAAATATTTTTTTAACCAGATAAAAATCTGAGAAAGAACATAAACATGTATTCGTCCAACAGTTATCAGTGGAAACAGGAAATCCTGTGCAGCACCCATTATACAAATAACATCATCCATTCAGGTTGGCCAGCCAACAAACAGAATGTCATTATTGGACCTTTGACCGTAATGTTTGATTAAAGACAGCCTTATTTAACTTCTCATGTGTTTTGCACTTCCTTGAGCATCAGATTTGAATGGAAAATACAGTATTGAATAACTAACTAAAACCAATGAAAGCATTCACTTATTGTTTATCATTAATGCTTGCAATCATACTCTCATGGCTATTGAAAAAACACCAGGATTAGCTTTGACATCCTTTAGGCTTATTTTTCTATCTCTGCTAATTTATTTGCTCAGAATTTTTTGTTTGAACCATGGATCCCGATGATATCATTAGAATGATTGGCTTGGAGGAGTTACTGAATCAGGCAAAGTGAGCATGCTCAACTATCACAAGTGCATAAAATCATTTGACAAAGTGCTTCCATCATTTTCTTGTATCAATGTTGCATGTTAACTCCATTGGTTCAGCTAATGAATTGCTCCATGCACCACTTTTTTCCCACACAGTGTCATGGTACAGCGAGTGTGTGGTTTATAACTGAGCTGTGCAGAACAGAATGGTCACAGTATGTTTTGATTACTGATACCTGTTGGGGTTTTTGGAATTTTACTCATTCAGGGGATGTGGGCTTTGTTGACTGGGCCAGCATTTATTGTCCATCCCTCATTGTCCTTGAGAAAGTGGTGATGAGATGCCTTGAAACACTGCAGTCCATTTGGTGTAGGTGTACGCACAAGTCTGTTAAGGACAGATTTCCAGGATTTTGATCCAACGGTACTGAAGCCTCAGGAATATATTTCCACTTCAGGATAGCAGTGTTTCCATGTGTCTGCTGCTTTGTTCTTCTAGATGTGTGTTTGAAAGGTAATGTCTAAGAACCTTGGTAAATTTCTGCAATGCATCTTGTAGATGATACGCACTGGTGCTACTGTGCCTCAGTGATGGTTGGAATGAATGTTTGTGGACGTGGTGCCAAACAGCAAGCTGTTTTGTCCTGGATGGTGTCAAGCGTCTTGAATATTGTTGCAGCTGCAGCCATCCAAGCAAGTGTGGAATATTCAGTTGCACTCCTGACCTGTGGCTTGTAGATGGTGAACAGGCTTTTGGTTGTTAGGAGGTGAATTACTTACTTCAGGATTCCTAGCCCTTGACCTGACTTTGTAGCCACTGTAGTTATATGGCTAGTCCAATTCAGTTTGTGGGGGTAAACCCCAGATGTCGCTGGTCAGGGATTTAGCTATAGTAAAGCCATTGGACATCAAAAGACAATGGTTAGTGCGCTATAAACTATCTGAGCATAACATTTTTTCATTTTTTTAAGTTTTGATTTAGAATTTTGATGGTAAACTACAGATTTTCTGGGTGTATGAAATTAATAACTAATGTAATTATTTATGTAGACATGGTGATTTCTTTTAAAGCAGTTTATGAGGGCTACTTTGATTTACTTTAGGATTCTGTGACTGATCAAGTTAAATAATTGTTACCTCATGTTTTTGTGAGAAATTTATAGACTGGCAGGTGTTTTAAGCTTAAGAAAAACATCCTTAATAGTGAATGAGAGAAGTTTATTTCAGTTTTAGTTTGCTTTGTACAGTTCTGTGAAGTCCTTGCACAAAGACACATATATGAATAGAGCAGTGGTCCTGAGAAAAGGAGAATATAGCAAACTAGACTACCTTGCAGGAAGGAGATACTCCAAAACTAGAAGTGTTGGGATAAAACTCTGAAGAGGACTTGAAGCTGATTTTGTTTAAAATCAGATATATGTAGCTCCAGAAATAAGCTACCATCTGTTCTAGTCTAGGGATTAAAGACACAAGTTACCTTAAACCTACTGAGGTGTTACAGAAAGGGGCACTGGTGTAAGTACTTTACAAGGATTGATGCTGGATACTGTAAATGGGATTTTTACAAAAAGAACTCATAAAAGAGCATTCTAGGATTAATGACATTATACTTTTTCAGTGTATTTAAAATATATGTTGAATTTTTGTATTATAAGTAAAAAGATTGGTTTAGTCTATTTTACCTTTTTTTTGGTTAATAAATTTATTTTTATTGTTCACAAAATCTGCAACATTGTGTGCTTCTGTTTCAATGAGAGACTGCCTCAATAAAATTGAAACAAAACAAAATATGACCTATCAAATCAGATTTCAGTCTGGGATTTAACTTGTCAGATAATAACGCCAGCTATAAACATAACATTAGATACTCTCATTGTCATTGACTGCCATCTGCATGACACAAATGTTACTTAAACTAGTCAGTCTGGATAATATCCAGACTTTGCTGCATTTGGACATGTACTGCTTCAGTATCTGAGGAGTCATAAATGCTGCTGAAAATTATGCAAATCATCAGTGAGCATTTCCACTTCTGAACTTACAATAGAAGGAACATCTTAGATGAAGCGGATGAAGATATTTGGGCCTAAGGTACTATCCTGAGGAAACTGAGGAAACTTAAACCAAAACTGCGATGATTTCAGAAGCTGAGTGGTCCCAGTGGAACCAAAACAGCATCAGTGACTAGGCTTTTGGGAAAGTAAGTTGCTTGATATTAATGACACCTTACCATCACTTTATTGATGATTGAGAGTAGGCTGGGTGGTAATTTGCTGGGTTGATTTTGTTCTGTGTTTTTTGTACAAGACATTCCTGTACAATTTTCCACATTGCTAAGTAGATGCCAGTGTTATATGTGTACTAGAACAACTTGGCTAGGGGTGTGGCAAGTTAAGGAGTACAAATCTTTAGAACACTTGCCAGCATATTCTCAGGGTCTATAGTTTTTGCAGAGACATTATTGATATCATGTGGAGTGAGTCAAATTGGCTGAAGTCTGACATCTGTGTTGCTGGGGACCATTGGAGGAGGCCGAGATGGATCATCCACTTGGTACTTCTGGCTGAAGATAGTTGAAAGCCCTTCAGCCTTATACGTTGCAGTAATGTGTTGGGCTTCCCCATTGTTGTTAATGGGAATATTTGTGGAACCTCCTCCTTCATTGAGTTGCTTAATTGTCCACTATCATTCAAGACTGGATGTGGCAGGACTGCAGACCTTGGGTCTGATCTTTGGTTGTGGGATCACTTAGCTCTGTCTATCACTTGCTGCTATGCAGTTTGGCATGCAAGTAGTTCTGTTTTTTAGCTTCACTGGGTTGACCCCTCATTTTTAGGTATGCCTGGTGCTCATCCTGGCGTATCCTCTTGCATTCTTCATTGAACTGGGGTTAATTCCCTGGCTTGATGGTAATGGCAAAGTGGGGGATATCATAGAGTCATAGAGTTGTACAGCATGGAAACAGACCCTTCAGTCTAACTCGTCCATGCTGACCAGATATCCTAAATTAATCCAGTACCATTTTCCAGCATTTGGCCCCTATCCTTCTAAACACTTCCTATTCATATACCCATCCAGATGTCTTTTAAATGTTGTAATTGTACCAGTCTCCACCGCTTTGTCTGGCAGCTCGTTCTATACATACACCACCCTCTGTGTGAAAAAGTGCCCACTAGGTCCCTTTTATATCTTTGCCTCTCACTTTAAACACTTTAAACTAAACACTTTAGTTTTGGACTCTCCTGCTGTAGGAAAAAGACCTTGGCTATTCGCCCTGTCTGTGCCACTAATGATTTTATAAACCACAATAAGGTCACCCCTCAGCATCCGAAGCTCCAGGGAAAATAGCCCCAGCCTACTCAACCTCTCTCTCTTTCATTCAAATCCCAAAAGTCGACAACATCCTTGTAAATCTTTTCTGAACCCTTTCAAGTTTAACAACATCCTTCCTATAGCAAGGAGACAATTGAACACTGTATTCCAAAAGTAGCCTAACCTGTTCTGCACAGCCGCATCATGACCTCACAAATCCAAAGTGCTGGGCCATGAGGTTACAGATTGTAGTTAATACAATTCTACTGCTCCTGATGGTCCACAGCACTTCAGGCTACCCAGTCTTGAGTTGCTAGAAATGCCAAATTCTGTCTCATTTAGCACAGTGGTAATGCCACTCAATGCAATAAAAGGTATCCTCAATGTGAGGGTGGGACCTCATTTTCAAAGACCTACATAGTGCTCACTTCTACTAGAACTGTCATGGACAACTGTATTTGTCACAAGTAGATTGGTGAGTATGAGGTCAAATATGTCTTTCCATTTTGTTGGTTCTGTTACCACTTGCAGCATACTTAGCCTAGCAGTTATGTCATTTAGGACCAACTAGGTCAGAAGTGGTGTTATGAGCCATTCTTGGTGATGGACATTCAAATCATCCAGTCAGTGTCTGTTCTGCAGCCTTGCCACCTTCAGTAGATCCCCCAAGTGGCATTCGACATGAATGAATTCTATTTCATCAGCAGAGGGGGTGCGATATATGGTGATCAGGAGGTTTCCTTGCTCATGTTAGATGATGTTCTGCCTATGTTTGGTCACTGAGGGCCAAAATGTTAATGGCTTTATGCAATATTGTGCTATGCAAGTCATAAAAATCTCTGGTTTGGTCCCTAAATGGAATTTGCCAGCCTCAGCCAGGCCACCAATTGGCCTCATTGCCCTTGTAACAGGACAGCAGAAACTCAACGCATGTTCCTGCTTCAGTTCATTACCTCATCATTGTCATAAATTTATGAAGTAGGAGCTATTTGTCTCTTTGAGACTGCACTGACATTAAACAAGATCATGGTTAATGTTCTACCTCAGCCCCTGCTTCTGTTAGAATCTGAAAATCATATTGACCCCTGAAAAGATTTGGTGAGTGGACATTAAATAGCTTGATAACTCTTCAGGTTCACATCAGGAGAGGTATTAAAAGGCTGATAGCCTCAGTGGATGTATATTTCCAAAGTCAGTTCATTGAGATCAGAAATGGATGAGAAACAGGACAAGCATTTAGCAGGTCGGTGGGAGATGTATTACAATTAAACTTAGCAGCCTAGGAGAAGTTGCGATAGCTGTGGTCATTCTGATACTGTATTTGATTGAAGTCTTTCTGAAGATGTACCTCAAAATGGTCTTCCAGGAACTCTAATTCTGATTTTATTTACTTTATCAGCTACTCACTTTCTGCCTCCTTTTCGTAAGCTAAGCTGCCAAAGCAGCAGTCTTCAAATGTAAGATGATTGCAAAAGCAAGTAATGTGTGTGAGTTGTTGAAATCAGTCACTAACATGGCGTTCTTGAACCATGGGATTGTAGAAGTATAGACTATTTAAACTCAGTGTCTCTGTTCAACAACTCTATGAAATCCTGGCTTGTCTATGATCTAACTACAAATAACAGTTTATGAAAGAGTTAATCAAATAATTAATAAGTGCATTTAATTTGTTTCCTTAACAGTTATATTTTTACTTAAAAGAAATGGCAAATTGATTTTGAAAAAATCTGGCTGGTCCATCCTAATAGGTTAATCTCCATGTGACCTAGGTGTTCCAAATTCCAAATCTGTGATTTGCCTCAAACTCTGTTGAGAGAGAGAACAATCAGAACTAACTCACACGTCAAAGGTATTGAACTGTTACATTCATAAAACCTTTCAAAATTCATTCTCATCTTGGAGAAATAATTCAGTGAAACTGAGATATTTTGTTCAAGCAATAGTTGGTCTCATAACATATACACAGAAACAAGCTGGCAGTAACTTGTGGTGTTTTACAAATACTGCCTCTGCTGGAGCGACACAGATTATTGTGCCATTATTATTAGTTTCCTAATTATTTCCAGTACTCTTGTTGTACTCTATGTTTTTTTTACTAATGTGATTAACTATATTAAAGCAGCCTTCTTCAAGCCAAATGAACGATGGCCATTCTCCTATCATGTGATTGAAAAAGTCATTTTGCGGCTTCAACTTTATTAGCAGAGGAAGCCATTTTCAAGCTAACCAACAATGGTCCAAAACAAAACCAAAATGTTGCCTTGGAATGTGATTGATGTCTAACTCCCCATCTGTTTTAAGAATAATGGCAATATCATCTTATGGCACAGAAGGATGTAACTCAGTCCTCGAATTTATGCTTGCTTTTGGGAAGGGGATATGCAAGTAATCCCATTCCCCTGGTCTTGTACAGTTAGGCCATTAATGAACTCATTGAAATTTTCCCAAAAGAAAGGTTAACAAGGAATGCCAATCACGTCTCTGAACTAATCAATGAATGGGACATATCACTGCCAGTTACAATTGCGACTTGTCATTTCTCTTAAGAACGTAACCCTTAAATTCCTATCAGTTATACATCGTCGTGAAGAGCTAAGGAAGTTCAGAACCAGTTCTTGCATGAATAGTCCTGTTTAATTTTCCATTATTTCTTCATCTCCATGATTCCAGTTCCATCTAGTAGAACTTTTCTGAGAAGTGATTTTTTTTCCATGACTCTAGGATTCTCTGTTACCTAGATGTGGCACATTTGCCTGAGAGCTACATATTGCCAGGCAATTTGATTTCACTAGGAAGAGTGTCATGAACAAATCTCAGGTCAATAGATCCAAGTACACATCCTTTTGTGTTTTCAAATAATTTATGAAGCTCGACATAGTCCGCAGACGAACCCCAGGCTATTACACCAGCCAACGTCAACAACTGCAACTTGTATTTATATGGCACCTTCAAGTTAACAAAACAAACAAATGCAACTCACATGAGTGTTGTAAAACAAAATTTGGCACTGAGCCACTCGAGGATTTGTTAGATTGGATGGCCAAAAGCTTGATTGAATAGGTAGGTTTCAGGGATTGTCTGAAAGGAGGAGAGAGATTTTAACAGGCAGTGGGATTTAGAGAGGGAATCCCTGAGACTGGAGAAGGCAGGATTGCCTTTATTGAACCAATTAAAATTGGGAATACTCAAAAGGCCAGAATTGAGAAGTGCTTTGGGAGAGTTGTAAACATGTCCTGGAATTCTTTGTTGAGTGTGCTCGAATAATTGATTTACTCTTGGGACTTATTTATGCTTTTTTGCTTGGCTATGCATATGCAGTAATTTAAAGAGACGTGATTTATGAGCAGCTTCCATGGGGATTTTTGGGTTGCTGTGCAGCAGTGTACCTTAGAGGAAATATTAGTTACAAGGCTAAGGTGGCATAATGGTTCAGTGGTTAGAACTGCTGCCTCACAGCACCAGGGACCTGGGCTCGATTCCACCCTTGGGTGACTTTCTGTGTGGAGTTTGCACATTCTCCCCGTGTGTGTGCGGGTTTCCTCCCACAGTCCAAAGATGTACAGGTTGGGATGGATTGGCCATTCTAAATTGCCCATAGTGTTCAGGGATGTGTAGGCCACGTGGATTAGCCATGGGAAATGTAGGGTTACAGGGTTAGGGTAGGGCAGGGGGTTGGTCTGGATGGGATGCTCTTTGGAGGGGCGGTGTGGGCTTGAATGGCCTGCTTCTACACTGCAGGGATTCTATCTGAGAGGAAATTACAGTGGTTGGGAAAGGTAAGGCTACAATGAGGTTTGAAAACAAGAGTGAGAATTTTGAAATTCAAGTATTGTTTAATTGCAAGTAAAAACCGAAAGAACTGTGGATGCTGTAAATCAGGAACAAAAACAAAGTTGCTGGAAGAGCTCAGCGGGTCTGGCAGCATCTGTGAAGGAAAAAACAGGGTTAACGTTTCAGGTCCAGTGACCCTTCCTCAAAATTGAGGTTCTGAGGAAGGGTTACTGGACCCAAAACGTTAACTCTGTTTTTTTTCTTCACAGATGCTGCCAGACCTGCTGAACTTTTCCAGAAACTTTGTTTTTGTTCCATTGTTTAATTGCAATTTGACATAAGGTTATCAAGTACAAGGGTGATGAACGAATCAGGCTTTCAGCGTGTTAAAGGATAATGGGAGACTTTCAGAGGACCTCACATTCTCAGTGGGTAGAATTGAGGAGGCCAGCCAGGAATGTGCCAGAATAGACAGGCTTAAAAAGATTTGGGTTAAGATTTCAGGAGCAGATGAGCTGATGTATGGGTGGAGTCAGATGATGTTATGATGGTGGAAACAGATGGTATTAATGATGATGTGAATATGTGGCCATGATGTGCAGGTGCTGGTGTTGGACTCAGGGGTGGGGGGGCAAAGTCAGAAATCACACGACACCAGGTTATAGTCCAACAGATTTATCTGGAATCACACAAATTTTTGGAGCCCAGCCCCTTTGTCAGCTGCTCCGAAAGCTGGTGTGATTCCAAGTGAACCTGTTGGACTATAACCTGGTGTCGTTTAACTGCTGACTTTGAATATGCGGGTGGAAGTGAACCTCAGTGTCAAATATGACACCAAAGTTGTGAGTAGTCATTGGGCTCAAGATAGCTGCCATGGCTCAGTAGGTAGCATTCTGATCTCTGAGTCATAACCTTGTAGCTTCAAATCCCACACCTGAAGACCTAATCATAGCATTAGGCATAAAACTAGCAATCCTGAGGGAATGCTGCACTGTTGGTTGAGAGGTTAAAACATCTATCCTCTCAAAGGGATCTGAAAGATTCCATAGGCCAAAGGGAGTGCTCCCCCTTTTCCTGCCAATATTTGTCCCATAACCAACATCATTAAAACTGATTAACTGGTCACATTATAGTCATCAGGAGCTTGCCAAGCTCAAATTGACTTCTCAGTTTCCTGTGCCATAACAGTGTATGCAATTCAAAAGAACTTCACTGATTGTAAAACACTTTGGGATGTCATAACATTGTGAAAGACTTTGGCTGGAGTTCTCTTGTTTTTTTTATAAATAATTTGGATGATTTTGCAACACATTCTTGGAGATGTTGGAATACCAGAGGACAACTGCAAAACAACGCACCTTCCATTAGAAGGATTGAACTCTTCATTCCATGGCGGTTATCATTTTCCTGAAAAAGCATCTAACTTGTCAAGCTAATTTACATCATGTAACTACACAAGGGTGATGTGAAACTAACTCCTTATTAGTCAGAGGCTAAAGTTATTCCTTTTTGCAGATATTTACAACTCTGCTGTTGACCTGATCCAAGTTTTGTCCACAATTAGTGATCAGTAATCTAAAGAGGCTAACTTTGCAAAGCCTTCACTTCATTTGTGCTATTGTTTCACCTGCATAGAATTACATATCACTTCCACCAGAGCAATAGACCATTCAGCCCAACAATGCCAATGCTTATTCTCCATGCAAGCTTATTCCTATTCTTCACCTCATGCTTTCCTGTGCATCCTTCATTTCTTTTTTCGCTCTGTCAATTAAATGCACCAATTTTATTTGCTTCAACATTCAATTGCTAATGAATTCCACGTTGTCACAGCTGTTTTTAATTCTTCCATGGGATGTGGGTGTCACTGGCACACTCAGCATTTGTTGCCCATCCCTAAATGCCTTTGAATTGTGTGTTTTATGCCAGGGTCATTAAGAGTCAATCACACTGCCATTGATCTAGAATCACGTGTCAGTCAAACCAGGTAAGGAATACATATATTCTTCACCCAAGGATATTAGTGAACTAGATTTCCTTATGGAAATAGTCTCTGTAATGGAGACCACAAATTACCTAATTTTATTGTATCTAAACTCCACCAGTTGACGTAGTGAACCCATTGGCCTAGAGCCAAGCACATTAAGATGGATGAGGAAAACAAATGCAATATTTTCAAGTTTGCTGATGACACAGAACTAGACGGAATTATGAGTGGTGATGAGAATTAAGACAATTAGACATGTTGAGGGTGTAGGTTAATGCATAGCAGATGCATTATAATGAAGGTGTGTGCAGTTATCTACTTCCATGGAAAAAACAAGAACGTCAGGTTATTATATAATGGTAGATAGGAAAGTTTGAGTTACAAAGTGCAGAGTAGTCCATTTCTGTGGAATTCATTGCCACACAAGGCTCTGGAGGCCAAGTCATTGAGTGTATTTAAGACAGAGATCGATAGGTTGTTGATTTGTAATAGGAGCAAACATTATGGGGAGAAGGCAGGGGCTGAGAATTGGCCTCAGTCTGCTCCTATATTTTATGGTCTTATGAGAAGAAATTTATCACTCAGATGATGTTGAACCTATGGAATTCTCTACTACAGAAGGCTGTGGAGCCAAATCACTGAATATCTGAGAAATGAACAGATTGCTAGAGGCGATAGGTGTCAAGGGGTATGGCGAGTGAATGGGAGTATAGCATTGAGATACAGGATCAGCTATGATCTGAGTTTAACTTCAACTCCACATTTCTGCATATTCTGATAATCTTTCATCCCGTTGGTAATCAAGAATCATGGGCTGGTAAATTCCTGAATAGTTTAAACACTAATTCACAGAGCTATCTTCTGGGCAAAATAAAATGCGATTGTATTTGCAGTGATTGTAATGAGGTCAGCCAGATGGACCTCATAGAATATGAATTCCCTGGTTGGGGGCTGTTAATCTGGTCCAATCAGGGAGCCATGGCCGACAGATACAAACTGGAGTGTCAGAGGTTCTGTTCACTCTGAGAGCTGGCTCTGAGGGACCTTGATCATTGTCAGGGCCTCTCAACGTGTAAATGAAGGGTGACTTGGTGACGGGATATCGGCCTCTGTGGAGTTATTTCCATTATCAGGCTGTACAAATGAGATAGTGTCCAGTTGGATATAATATGATATCATTAATTCAGGCTGGTGTAAATATATTGTAGTTCTCCCACATTAATGTTCAATTGGGTTTTGAACACAATTGAGGCAGAAAGAAACAATTGCTAAAGCAGCATTGAAATGATATCTGTCTGTCAAACATTGCCTATCAAAGGAAACTTTCATTTCACTTAAATGTTTTCATACAAATTAATTTACTACCTCTCATGTTGTAACGTGACCTGGAGATAGCAGGCTCTATTTTAAAACCAACCATTTTGTTAAAAAAATGCCAAATGAGGATATTCTTTAGGCTTTTCTTTGAATTGATCCTCTTTGATGTTAATACCCTACCCTTATCATCCTCAGCTTTGGTTAACAGACATGGGATATCCAAATAACAAATATGGCAGGCAAGATAGCAATGTTGCACAGTGGATAGCGAGAGTCTGGGGACTGGTCACTTTGGGAACATGACTGGGATGAGAGAACCACACTACAGGTCTTATGTAAATGTAAGTTGTTGTTGTTGTATTAGCACACAAAGCTGACTCCTTGTGGATTTCTTGTGCGCTACACAGTGCAAAATACGCAACATATGTTCAGGTCATGAGGTGCCCTTACTGGAGCTGCTCATGAGTGACTCCTGTGAATAATTTGCCATCACCAGTCAGCTAATTGTTGCTCCTCTAAGTGACTCTGTGCTTCGAATCCATGACAGTGTTTTGCAGGGACTGCTCAGGATCTTCCAAACTATTTGCAAAGTGATGTAAATGCTTTACTCCAGATGCTCCTCGATTTGGTCACTTTCCCCGCTGTGATCCCAACGAGGCTGGTTTGGGAGTATACAAAGAAAATTCACAGCGAGTCATAATAGGTTCAATAGTAGCAGGCGCCCCGATTCAGGATGCTTTAAGAAGTTGTTCCAGCAAGGGAAATGGCATCATATCTTCCTGATGCACAAATAGTCCCTTCAGAAAACTCCGTGGTCACAGCACTTATTCCTTTCTGTCATTGCCAAGCCTTAACCACCACTCAGTACACTTTCCCGCATGTTTCTAAAAGGAACAGGCTATTTTGGGGAAAATAAACCCTGATTCAGTCATATTACAGAATGAGATTACTTGTCTAGTATGAACACTGCAATGTGGAACTGGGTGAAAATGAAACTTAAAATCAACAAACTGAATCTAATTAGCAGCAGAATTGCGATATCTTTCTAATGTTAAGGACATTGGATGTCAACATTCAACAGATATGTATTTATAAATATACATATATTTATAGAAAACACCCTAACTGGATGCATTACAGTGTGGTACGGCAACTGCTCTTCCCAAGATGACAGAAACTACAGAGAGTTGTGAACACAGACCAGTACATCACAGAAACCAGCCTTCCATCAATTGACTTCACCTATACTTCCCACTGCCTTGGAAAGTAACCACATAATCAAAGACCTCTCCCACCCCAGTTATGCTCTCTTCCACCCTCTTCCGGCAGCAGAACATACAAAATTTTTATCACAAATATGAACTGATTCATGAACAGCTTCTTCCCCACTGTTTTTGGACTTTTGCATGGACCTCTTAAATGTTAATGTTGATCTCTCTCTGCACCTTCTCAGCAGCCTGGAACATTGTATCCTGCACTCTATTACCCTGATGCACTTGTATATTATGATCTGCCTGTAAAACACATATGACAACACTTTTCACTGTACCTTGGTACATGTGACAGTAATAAATTAAATCAAATCAAATCAATTTACATAGAAACAGAGCAAGATTGTCATCTCCCAGCATGATCTCATCTTCTGAGCGTGGGATTAAATGTTGTAAAAGTTGGTTCTTACTCATTCACTCAAATCCCACAGCTTCTGGCACCAGATGTTCCCAACACCATCCTTACTCAGAGTCTGAAGAGTGCTGTGTGGCACTCAACCACAGATTTATATCCAAGCGGTAGTGTATGAAAGCTGTTGTATTAAGTTCTTGTGATGGTTAACTGGTAAGTATACCACTTACTCTAGAAATAAACTGTCCTTGCTGATTTTGCTTATTTTACCCAAGGTTTGGTTCATGGTCAAAAAATACAAAGGATGCTGCTACGCAATTGGCAAAAGAATCGGGGCAAGTTGAGGAGGAACTATTTTTTCTACAGAGAGCTGTGAATACAACAAATAAGCACTTGCATTTACAGAGCACCTTTTAATAGGATAATACAACCTAAGGCTCTTCAAAAATTGAGATGCTGCTTAACCAGGAGCCAATGTAGGTCAGTGCAAACATGGGCATTGTGTAATTAGAACTTTATACGAGTGAAGACACAGGCATCAGAGTTATAGATGGATAGTTGTTGATGCAGGGTAGATCATGAGAGGCTAGTCATGAACATGTTGAAAAGGTCAAGTCTAGAGATAATAAATGCTCGGGGAAGGATTTCTGCAATAGATGAACTGAGTTAAAGGCAAAGTTATGGCAGTGTAAGTTGCATAGAGATCTATATAGAATTCCTACAGTGTGGAAGCCGGCTGTTCAGCCCAAGTCGACACTAACCCTCCGAAGACCATTCCGCTCAGACCCACCAGCTCCGTCCTATCCCTGTAACCCTGCATTTCCCATGGCTAATCCACCTAAATACACATCCCTGGACACTATGGGCAATTTAGCATGGCCAAACCACCTAAACTGCACATCCTTGGACTGTGATGTGGAGGTGCTTGTGTTGGACTGGGTGGACAAGTCGGAAATCCCACGACACCAGGTTATAGTTAAACAGGTTTATTTGAAAACACAAGCTTTCAGAAGGACTGAGTCTCCAAAAGCTTGTGTTTTCAAATCAACCTGTTGGACTATACCCTGGTGGCGTGTGATTTCTGACTTCATCCTTGGACTGTGAGAGGAATCGGAGCACCTGGAGGAAATCCACACAGAGATGGGGAGAATGTGCAAACTCCACACAGACAGTCACCCAAGATTGGAATCAAACCCGGGGCCCTGACAGTGTGAGGCAGCAGTGCTAACCACTGAGCCACTGTACCGATGTCAAAAGCCCTTCTTGGGGCAAATCTGACCTCAAGCTTTTGAACAGTTTGTTTCAGGGAAACAGGGAAAGAAGGATATGGTGCCTAGAAAGCAGCGTTTATTGCTATTCAAAGACAATGTTTTTGATCTTTCCAATATTTAATCAGAGGAAATTTCTGCTAATCCAGTGCTGGATGTTGGAAAAGCAGTCAAACAACATGGAGACAGTGGTAGATTCACAAGTGATGGTAATGAGATACAAATAGATGTCGTAGGAGTATATGTAGAAACAGATGCTGTGATTTTAAATAATGCCACTGAATGATATCATTTTCAGAAAGGGCAGTGGAAGTAAATTCAATAATTACTTTTAGAAAGGACTCGCATAAACACAAAAAAGAGAAAAATTGTAAGGCTACATGGAAAGAACAGGGGAATAACAATTAAGTTAACACTTACTAAGAGATGGCTCATTACACAATGGGTCCAATGGCTTCATTCTGCATTGCACCCATTTTTGTAATTTTTAACCAATGTTGGCAAACCTAATTTGGTATTCTAATTGGCCGAGGTTCCTAATCCCGTTACTGCACAGTGCACCTATCACAGTGTCGTAGGTATCAGGGGACGGCAGGATCAGAATGAGTGAACTTAGTGTTGATGAAATAACCTGCTCACATGCACTGAGTGGATGAACAGTAGCCAGCAGTGAGCAGTTATTGTAGGTGATAGGTGGCTATGGAACAATAGCCCAACATGAGTCTGGCACTTTTGGAGAAGAAGAGAGCCAAGTAAATAAAAGAAAAATCACAAGAAAATCACAAAAGTCAGGAACATTTGTTTTTTTGTTATTTTCCACTCTGCCCTGAGCCCAACTTTGTACATTTCCATATAACGGAACATGCATGCAACATAAAAGAAGATGGAAAGCACTTATTTTTGGGAATAGTGATGACGTCTATTCCTATCTCATTGATAGTACAGAATTTGCTGTTGTGCAAATATATTTCACAAAACGTACCTATGTGTTTCTACTCCATATCCACAGAATTTTGATTCAAAAGACCTCTGATAAAGCATAAAATATTCATTGATAATTTATCCAAGTTGGTACTTTCCAGTCATGTCCACTGTTGAAACATTCAGCCTTTATATCTCAGCATTCTTAATTGGTAAATCCACAGAGCCAGAATCTACCAGTTACTTCCACCTATCCAGTACAAATGCTGTCTCCATTTGCCATTAATAAAACTGACAATAAGAGACTAGATTGCATTTTTCTGTGAATCTCACAAATGAACATGTAGAAGGAACAGGAAGAGTCCATTTTCAATGACCATGATTCCTCCTTTATTATAGAATGCCTGCAGGCAATGCGCGGCTAATGACAATACCCACTGTGGTTTTCACATGAACCCTTCTAATTAATTGGAAAGAAAAACATACATTCATATAGTGCCCTCATGGGGAAAGCCCAGTGTGGAGTGACTGCAAGCCCATAGCTAAAGAAGAATGTTGAACTTTTAATTTTATTTCTTTATTTTTCTACTTTATTCTAAGAAGAATGGTAATGTTGAACTTGTAACTTATTTCTATATTTTTCTCCTTTGTACCGAAAATTTTGTACACAGGGACATTTGTATTTAAGATGGCACCAAGAATGGTGACTTTGTAAACTTTTTGCTGTAATCCTCTACGTGACAATAAAACCTAATTCTAATTCTAATCACCAGATATGTCAAAGTGCTTTACAACTGCTCGCATATTTTTATGGACATACAAACAAGAGTAAACCATTCAGCCCTTTGAGCCTCCTCTGCTATTCAATAAGATCATGGTTGATCTGATTTTAATCTCAAATCTACATTCCTGCATACCCCTGATAATTTTTAAAAAATTCATTCATGGGATGAGGGCATTGCTGGATAGGCCAGCATTTATTGCCCATCCCAGAGGGCAGCTAAGAGTCAATCAATTGCTGTAAGTCTGGAGTCACATGTAGTCCAGACCAGGTAAGGATGGTGGTTTCCTTCCCTAAAGGTCATTGGGACAAAGGTTTTTCCTGGCAATTTATGGTCATCATTAGCCTCTTATTTCTGGATTTTTATTGAATTCAAATTCCACCATTTCCCATTGTGGGATTCAAACCCAGGTCCCCAGAAAATTTCCTGGGTCTCTGGATGAAGCATCTGGTGATAATACCACAAGGCCATTGCCTCTCCCTTTTGTAATTCATAATCTTTCATTCCCTTGGGAATCAAGAGTCCATCTCCCTCTGATGTAAAAATATTTAAAGATTCTGTGTCTGCTGCCTTTTGAGTAAGGGAATTCCAAAGCCTCTCAACCCTCTGAAAAAGAAATGTTTCCCCATCGTTGTCTTAAATGGGCTCTGCCTTATTTTTTGACTATGACTTCAAGATTCTCCATTTTGAAGTGTTGTCACTGCTGTAATGTGAGAGATTGAAATAAATTACATGTACATCAATATTGTCTTACTTGTCAAATAGCGACTTCAGTATTGCTAAAGATTATGTTGCTGCTGTTCAAGTCCTGTTGCCTACTCAATTCCAATGGAAAAACGGCTGGGCTGAAGAAATAAGGCCCAATTCTTCTGCAGGAAGTAACTAAAGAGACAAGGGCTAGAAAGGTTCCATGATGCCTCATTCATATGACAGCTCTTAGCCTACATGATTACAAACATATCCAGCCGAACTTGGCCCTGTCCCAGACCAAACCAAAATGTAATGGGAGTGGAATCATAGTAGGTAAATTTAATCAGTGCGCAACAAATACACAATTCTTTATAGATTGCTCCAGAGCTGTTGGTTTTAGCCCAAGTCCCCATAGGATCTCTGTTGTCTTGTTTTGGCTAGGCAACAAAATATTGTTGACACAGCACCAAAGTAATTTATTAAACCGGAAATGAATGTGCAAATGGTCACAATGACATGTATCAGAGGAGATCTTCTCAATTGTTCCTGAAGAATGTTCTGTACCTGCATGAAGCACAAAAAAGGCATCCACAAGTTCAAAGCATAATGGGGAAAACAAATAGACTACTGGCCTTTATTTCAAAGGGAATTGAGCATAAAAATAGGGAAGTCTTGCTAAATTTATATGAGCAGTAATCAGACCATAGATGGAACACTATGAACAGTTTTGATCCCCTCATCTAAGGAAAGGCATACTGGCATTGAAGATGATTCAGAAAACGTTCACCAGGCTAATCCCAGGCAGGGAGGGATTTTCTATGAGGAGAGTTTGAGTAGGGAGAAAGGGGGGATGTATTTGAAAATATGGAAGCCAAATAAAAAGGATTTACATTCTACCAAGATAGTAGGAACTGCAGATGCTGGAGAATCTGAGATAACAAGGTGTAGAGCTGGATGAACACAGCAGGCCAAGCAGCATCAGAGGAGCAGGAAGGCTGACG
>NC_063343.1:58877135-58966110 GCF_021869965.1 Rhincodon typus | reverse complement strand
AAGCAGCATCAGAGGAGCAGGAAGGCTGACGTTTTGGTCCTAGACCTGGAGAAGGGTCTAGGCCCGAAACGTCAGCCTTCCTGCTCCTCTGATGCTGCTTGGCCTGCTGTGTTCATTCAGCTCTACACCTTGTTATCTCAGATTCTCCAGCATCTGCAGTTCCTACTATCTCTGAAACAATGGGTGGTGAGGTTGTGTCTGATCTAGTTGATAGGAGGGAGGAGGTTAGTCAGAGTGTTTAGGGGTAGGGACTCAGATGATCATGGAGGGTTGGATCGTTGGTATGGTGAGGTGTGGAGTCAAGAGTCAGAGGGTTAGGATGGAATCAAGTGTGACAAAGAACAAAAACAGCATACCACAGGAACATGCCCTTTGACCCACCAAGCCTGTGCCATTCTAAATTTAAAATTAGGGTGGCACGGTGGCCCAGTGGTCAGCATTGCTGCCTCACAGCACCAGGGACCCAGGTTTGATTCCACCCTCAGGTGACTGATTGTGTGGAGGTTGCACATTCTCCTCGTGTCTGCGTGGGTTTCCTCCCACAGTCCAAATGTGTGCAGGCTCGGGTGGATGGGGCGCGGGAAATGCAAGGTTATGGGGTATGTATTTGGAGGGTTGGTGTGGACTTAATGCTCTGAATGGCCCGCTTCTACACTGTAGGGATTGTAAAAACCTTGTACCTCTACTCGGTTGGTATCGCCTCTACTGTCTACCTATTGGTGTACCTTTCGAGATGCCCCTTAAACATTGCTGTTGTATCTGTTTTTACCATCTCCTCTCCCAGCACATTCCAGGCAATTTACCACCCTGTGTGGAAAAAAAATGGCGTTCGGAAAGTCATGAAGGATTCGAGGGTTGGGGCTAATTCAGAGGATTATGTGGGTTTGGAGGGTAGTCACATTGGAGATTTATTTTGGGGGCGGGGAGAAGGGTGATGGTGCGAGAGGTTAGTCGAGCTTTACAGGCAAGTGAGGGTTAGGGGAGGTTGTATAAATTGCCAGGATTTAGAATTTGTTTTTATCCGTCTAATATTACGTGAGTAAATACCCAGGTGAGTGAGTCAGAACCCTTTTAAGTCTCCGACTAACTCAACAGTTGTAGTCTTTCTCGGAGGCTACCAGACGTAGGGTAATTGCCCATCAGAAATTTTTAAACGTCCCGAACGATTGCCATGCTGTCATTACACTGGGACTGCCGAGGAGTCCCGACGTGTATCTTCAGGGTACACTAGCTCTCTGGCCACCCTGAAACAGGAATATCTGGGCCACTGATCCATATGTCACTGGCCTCTCAGTGCATTGTATTTTTGTTTTTAAGCCAGCCTTTTGTGAAGCAAGCTCCGCAGGATAAACTGTATGAAATGGAGCACATTCCTGCTGCAGCCAGCCACAGGAAGCTGATTAGCTACCAGGCAACCAGAACTTCTAACACCTTGAGAAGCAACACCCTCCCACATGCTTCAGGAAATGGGAGGGACTGGCCTTCTCGTTCTCACCAGTTGTTACAGCTTCTAATTATTAACAACTCGATGCCAGTCTAACAACATCAGAATGAAAGAAAGAAAAAGAAACAACTTGGGTGTCTTGAAGGGGAGGAAAAAAAGCTTGCAGCTCAGCAAAGTGAAAATGCAGGTGAAATTAACGCCGTCAATTAATTCCCTCTTTGAATTTCACTGACAGCGCATACTTTCCCTTTTTAACATTGATTCAGTTCTCGAGTGAGCTCCGCATTGTGTTGCGCTCCCCCACCAGGTACCAACATCTCGCCAAGACTGAAACTCAGCCTCCAGCCATGCGTTTAAGAGTGTTATGACATTTCCTCCTAGTGTACACGTGACCCGTGGCTAAAGACCAGGGACCACCTTTGCTTTACACCTGTCTCTCCAGGAAACAAAGGACGCCAATATTGTGACTTAGAAGTTAGTGTGCTGTTGCTTTTGGCGTGCAGCTGTGCAGCTGGATTTAAAAGGTCTAAGGTCATTGTGAATCGTGTCAACATTTCAGATGTCAGATCAGTATCTGCAGTGTGATGTACAAGGCACCTCCCGCACCCTGACTGCGAAAGTTTAAGGCCAGTTTTCGCACTTTTGATTCTGCAGAAGCGAAGCTAAAATGTCAGACTGGTTAATCTGATCAAGAGGGGTACCACAGATTAGAGTACGCCAGGGCCCTCTCTAACATCAGTCTTGGCGCTTGAGGTCATGGCATGCTGCTTTACCATTGTCTTTTAAGGCTATTTAACCTCAGGAGAGAGCTGTCCATGTAGATACGTCATTTTCTAGTTATCAATGGCACCCTCCAACATAAAGGTGGAACCACCAATGGTAAATCATTAAATAAAAACCAAAAGAACAGCAGATGGTGTAAGTCAGAAACAAAAACAGAAATTGCTGGAAAAGCTCAGCCTGTCTGGCAGCATCTGTGGAGAGAAATCAGAGTTAACGTTTTGTGTCAAAAGACCCTTCTTCAGAACTGAAGAAAAAGAGCTGAGGAATGGTCACTTGACCCAAAATGTTAACTCTGATTTCTCTCCACAGATGCTGCCAGACCTGCTGAGCTTTTCCAGCAATTTCTGTTTTTCTGTTGGGAATGGTAAACCAATTGGCCTTACAAAATCTGTCATTAACAATACTATTTATTGAATTAATGTAGCACCTTTTAACTGTTAAACATTCCAAGGTAATCCATAGGTTCGTCATCAGACAAAAGTTCACACTGAGCTAAAGAAGGAGACATTAGGACAAACCATCAAAATTAAAGAGATAGGTTTTAGATATTTTCTTATCAAACTGTTCAGAGATGTTATTGCACAGCTTGGATGCAGTTGGGACTAGAAGAGGGTGTTATTACAGGAACTGAGAGAGGCAAAGACGGAGCGAGTTGTAAAGTAACCATCCTCCATTTTACCCCAACTATTACCACAGTGCATATGCCATGGAGCAAATCTCATGAATACACAACTGGTAGGACCTCCTGTAAACTGCTTTCAGACATGCCTCTGAAATAGTGAGAGCAGATTGAAATAGAACACAAAGGAGGGGGTGTGTTTGTGCATGGAATTAATTGCCCTCTATATTGGATTGCTGCATATCTCAGGCCCATGGTGAAAAACAAACTGTTTTATGTGATGTAAAGGTGAGAGACTGAAATTTTCATGCAGCTGTTATGGTGGGTGTGAGAAACTTTCATGTCATTAACTAGTTGTTAACCTGGGCTCTCAAATCCCCAGAGTGGTGTGAGACTGCTTTTGTAGGTGGTGTTTTCTCAAAGTGTTATTAATAAGTTTGAGGTTGCTATTCCTCTTGAGGGTGGGATGTAAATTGCATGTAAGCAGTTATATTCATTTAATTAGTGTGAGCATGGTCACAGAAGAAAAGCAATAGCCCTGTTAGTGACAGATCAAGTTCTTTAAGACTACCTTCAAGTTAGTCAATGGATACTCCTCAACAATATGAGTCATTGTTTGGATTGCACCATAGCTGCAGTCAGGATGGTATTGGCGACCCCACAGATGTTGGGTAGCTGCTCTGTTACAAGTTAGAGAATGGATGAGAGAGAGAGAGAGACCATTTAATCAATTTTAATGCATCCATTCACAATTATCCTGTCTCCCCCCACCCAATATAATAAAATCCAAACAATTGTTAACTAATTCCGGATTTTTTGTATTTTACTACAAGCCCCGCATATTCATTCTATGGGCAGGGTTTTGGGTCCCCTGCTGGGTCCAGGAATGCAGGTGGGCCAGGTCTGTGAACCTGTTGATATACCCATTTTCTGGCTCGGTCATGACTCTGGGCCATTTTGTGTGCAGTAGGGATGGGGGAATGGCATGGCTACCACCCTGCACACAGCAGGCAGTTGACACAGCTCAATAAGAGCCCACTGAGGACAGGTAAAGGAGGTTGACTGAGCTCCGCCAAGTTCCCACCGACATTCAGGGAGGAAGATGCAGTTAGGTGTCTGGAGACACCCTCCTCATTATTGACCTGAGGAGCTGGATCTTCCTCCCAGGATACAGGAGCAACCACTAACGCTCCCACACAGGATATTCTCCCACCCCACCCATGTGGTGGTCTCATTTCAAGATCTATTTTTTAACATATATAAAATTTGGTGTATTCATAGAATAGAATCCCTGCAGTACAGATAGAGGCCATTCAGCCCAATAAGTCTGCATTGACCCTCCAAAGAGCATCCCACCCTGAACTCCCCCACCTTAGCCCCGCATTTCCCATGGCTGATCCAATTAACCTGCACACAGAGTCAAACAGCATGGAAACAGGCCCTTTGGTCCAACTAGTCCACTCCAACCATGTCCCCAAACGAAACTAGTCCCACCTGCCTGCATTTGGCCCATATTCCTTCCAAACCTTTCCTATTCATGTATTTATCCAAAATGTCTTTTAAATGTTGTAGCTGTACCAGCATCCACCACTTCCTCTGGCAGTTCATCCCACACATGAACCACTCTGTGTAAAAAAAGTTGGCCCTTATGTCCTTTTTAAAACTTCCTCCTCCCTACTTAAATACATGCCCCCTGGTTTTGACATTGCCCCACCTTCGGGGAAAGGCCCTTGCTATTCACCTTATCTATGCCCTTCATGATTTTATAAACCTCTATAAGGTCACCCCTCAACCTCCAATGCTCCAGTGAAAAAAGTCCCAGCCTATCCAACCTACTTTTATAATTCGAACCCTTCTTCCCCAGCAACATCCTGCTAAATCTTTTCTGAACCCTCTCCAGTTTAATAATATCCTTCCTATAAAAGGGTGGCCGGAACTGCACACAGTACTCCAAAGAGGCCTCACCAACATCCTTACATCCTCAACATGACATCCCAAATCCTATAATCAAAGGTTTGAGCAACAAAAGCTGGTCTTCTTAACCACACTGTGATGCAAACTTCAAAGAATTGTGTACCTGAGTCCCTGGGTCTCTCTGCTCTACAACATTATCAGGGCCCTACCATTAATTGTATAAGTTCTGTCTTTGTTTGTTTTACCAAAATGCAATACCTCAAATTTATCCAAATTAAACTCCATTTGCCACTCCTCAGCCTTTTGATCCAATTGATCAAGATCTCTTGAAGGGAACATTCCCTCTGGGACACCCTTTTCCATCCCTCAATCAGCCAACCTTCTGTGAGCATAGCAAATGCAAAACGTGCTCTTTTATAGAGTCGTTGCAATGCAGAAGGAGACCATTTGGCCTGTTGAGTCAATACCAGCTCTTTGTTGAGCCGTCTAATCTATTCCTACCCCTGCTCTATGCCTGTAGCACTGCAAGATAACTTACCCTTAAGTTCCTATCTAAATTGCTTTTGAAATGGAATTTCATCACCTTTGCTTTCACTACACTGGTGGCCAATGTGTTCCAGGTCATTACCACTTGAAGAGTAAAGGATTTGTCCTCACATTCATAGGGATGCTTAATAGACCAGAATTAAAGGCATTCATGTATCTTGGACCTTTGAGGGAATAGCAGAGATAGGAAAGGATGAAGCCATAAAGGGATTTACCGCTGGGAGATATCTGAGGTAGTGGTGTGGGAGTGGAAAGGTAAATTGTTGCAAGTAATGCTCCAGCTACAATTGGATAGTTAAGAATAGAACCAGTCCCATCCAGTTGGATGACAGAAAAGAGGCTTTGGAAGAGGATGTAGTCAACCACATCAAAGGCTGTGTACAGGTTGAGAAGGATAAGTAGGGATGGTTTACTTCTGTCCATCTCATAAGGATATCAGCTGTGATGCTGATAAGAGTGGTTTATTTTATTTGTTCATGGGATGTGGGTGTTGCTAGCTACGCCAGCATTTATTACTCATCCCTAACTGCACAGAGGCCAGTTAAGAATCAAACATATTGCTGTAGGTCTAGAGTCATGTATAGGCCAGTTGGGATAAGGACATCAGATTTCCTTCACTGAGAACATTAGTGAATGATGGGTTGTTTTGACAATTGGTAGTGGTTATGTGGTTGCCATTATGATGTAAAGTAGGAATTCAAATTTTCTGGCCCAGCAATGAAGAATGATTGGCTATATATGTCGAAGTTAGGATTGTGAGCAACTTGGACACAATGCTTATTGAATGATTATTTGGATAAAAATAAAGTGCAGGGATATGGGGAGAAGGAAGGAGATTGCTACTCGGTAATAGAATCAGCACAGGCACAATGGCCTTCACTGGTGTTGACGCTGGTAGTTGAACTGTTGTTTCATGATCCATAGCTTTTGCTATTCAGTTGAGATTCTGATCTTTTGACCATAATTGATTTTGAGCATTCAGGGTGAAACAGTCCTTCTATTGTCCTGTTTCCTTTTGTCTGGCTGCCTCCTCTCTTCCAGCAGTGCATTGAGTATAATAGGAATTGGGGTCTCGTGTTGTGGCTGTACAAGACATTGGTGAGGCCACTTTTAGAATATTGCATTCAGTTTCGGTCTCCCTGCTATAGGAAAAATATTGTTAAAGTTAAAAGGGTTCAGAAAAGATTTGCAATATTGTTGCCGGTATTGGAGGGTTTCAGCTAGAGGGAGAGGCTGAATAGGCTGGGGCTTTTCTCCCTGGAGCATTGGAGGCTGAGGGGTGACCTTTATAAAGGTTTATAAATCATGAGGGGCATGGATAAGGTAAGTAGCCAAGGTCTTTTTCCCAGAGTAGAAGAATCCAAAACTAGAGAGCATAGGTTTAAAGTGAACAGGGAAAGATTTAAAAGGGACCCGAGGGGCAACATTTTCACGTAGCGGGTGATGCGTGTATGGAACACGCTGCTAGAGGAGGTGGTGGAGATGGGTACAGTCACAGCATTTAAAAGAGATCTGGATGAGTACATGAATAAGAAGGATTAAGAGGGATATAGGCCAAATGCTGGCAAATGGGACTAGATCAGTTTAGAACATGTGTTCTGCACGG
Source organism: Rhincodon typus (assembly GCF_021869965.1). Taxonomy (NCBI): domain Eukaryota; kingdom Metazoa; phylum Chordata; class Chondrichthyes; order Orectolobiformes; family Rhincodontidae; genus Rhincodon; species Rhincodon typus. The sequence goes on along the minus strand of NC_063343.1, from coordinate 58,959,198 downwards.
ATGAGTTGGGTCAAAATGCTGTATGACTCTACAGAATGAGAGAGTTCCTTTACCTGCAACACAGGAGAGACTAAACATTATTTTTTCAACTGTGATCTGCACAGCCTAGATCCATAGAATAGATCCATAGAATCCCTACAGTGTGGAAACAGGCCCTTAAGCCCAATAAGTTCACATGAACCATCAGAGCATCCGACCCAGACCCATTCCCCAAACCCACCTAATCTACATATCCCTGGTGTGTAGCAAGATTGATATAAATGAGAACATTCGGTCCCACTAACACACTGTAATGGAGTTGAAACTGACTTTTATAGCCTCTATCCATGTGTATTCTTCAAAGGGAAAAAACAAAAGCGTATCTGCAGTTTGGGGCATAGTCCATAGGAAGCAGCACAGTGGTGGGCACTGCTACCTCATAGGACCAGGCTCCCGGGTTCATTTCCAGCCTTTGGTGACTGTCCATGTGGAGTTTGCACATTCTCCCCATGTCAGCGTAGGTTTCCACCAGGTGCACTGGTTTCCTTTTTTTTTCTTTATTTATTAACGGGATGAGGACGTCACTAGCTAGGCAGCATTTATTGTCCATCTCTAATTGCCCAGAGGGTAGTTCAGAGTCAGCCACATTGCTGTGGGTCTGGAGTCACATGTAGGCCAGACCAGGTAAGGACGGCAGTTTCCTTCCCTAAAGGACATTAGTGAAGCAGGCAGGTTTTTCCAACAATCAACTATGGATTCATGGTCATCATTAAACTCTTAATTCCATTTATTGAATTCAAATTCCACCATCTGCCATGGTGGGATTTGAACCCAGGTCCCCAGAATGTTATCCTGGTCTCTGGATTAACAATCCAGCGATAACACCACTAGGTCATTGACTCCTCCCACAATCCAAAGAAGTTAGATGGATTGCCATGATAAATTGCCTCGTAGTATGCAGGGATGTGCAGTCTAGGTGGATTAACCATGGTAAATGCAGCTTTATGAGGATAGAGTGGGAGACTGGATCTGGATGGGATAGTCTTTGGAGGATCAGTGCAGACTCGATGGGCCAAATGGCCTCTGTCTGCTCTGTAGGGATAAATGAATTAGCAGAGGGTCATCAGTCCCTTGTTAACTTTGTTGGCACAAGAAATCACAGTCCAGTCCGTCTTTACTTGCCTCATTCCCCCTTTGAAGGGCTGTTGTTCAAACCTTCCTTTGCAACCGTAGATTTGACATCCCATGTGTCTGCCTCTCTTTCCAGACAGTTACTCAATATACAGCTACAGCCATTTTTGACTGTATCAGCTCTATTTTCAAGAAAATATTTTAGAATGACCCCAATACTTGGGCACAATGCCATTGTGGACACAAGAGACCAGAACAAGGAGTGTCAGCCCCTCCTTTTTCTTTTTACCTCAAGCTGGTGAAAAAATCAAGCATGCATTTTTGAAATGGAGTTGGACACAAGTCCTTAACTAACTATAATTTGTCGAGTTAAGGACCTTAACAGGTGAAAAAGCGAGTGGGTCTCCTGATGCCCAACCCATCCACTGTATTATGGAGCAGTGGGCAGGAAGGCAGCTATATAGCCACCTGTCTGAATTTAAGTGACCCCTCTCCTTGTCTGCAAATACACAGAGTGGGGGGCTGTAAATCTCCCATCTTTTGCTCTCTTTACAGATGTCACCCAATGTGCAGCATGCTTGGGCATTTTATTTTAAATTTGCATCTGTTTATCCCAGAAAACAAACCTGACTCATGTCTTCAAATTCGCAGGAACATCATGCAATACTGCGTGCTAGTCTTCCATTTTCTACACCAGCCTTTCTGCAATATTTCTGAGTAAAAATTTTTGCAGTATTCAATATCACTTGTATTGGAATCCTATCCTTAACTTGCTCCCATCTGGAAACAAACTTGAATTGCAGAGGGCTCCTATGGACTCCTCTGGGATGTGACAGCAGCTTTAATGCATTTAATTAGCCTGAATCAACTGCTAACTTGACCTTACAGCCAATTAACAGATCACAAAGGATTTTTAAATTCATTCTTGACATATGAGCATTGTGAGTAGATATTACCCAACTCCTTGAAATGCTGCAGTCCATCTGGTGGAGGTAATCCCACAGTACTGTTAGTTATGGGTGTTCCAAAATTCAGATCAAACGATGATGGATTACTCAAGGTGGGACGATATACGACTTGTGGGTGGTAAACTGCCTTGTTCGTCTAGGTCTTTTCTTTTTTTTTCTTTATCCATTAACGGGATAAGGGCGTTGCTGGCTAGGCAGCATTTACTGCCCATCCCTAATTGCCCAGAGGGCAGTTCACAGTCAACCACACTGCTGTTGGTCTGGAATCACATGCAGGCCAGACCAGGTAAGGATGGCAGTTTCCTTCCTTAAAAGACATTAGTGAACCAGGTGGGTTTTTCTGATAACTGACAATGGATTCATGGTCATCATTTGATTCTTAATTCCAGATATTTTTATTGAATTCAAATTCCATCATCTGCCATGGTGGGATTCGAACCTGGGTCACAGGATGTTAACTGGGTCTCTGGATTAAAGTTGCTGGTTTAGGAGCTGCCGCTGAATAACCCTTGCTGAGTTGCTGCATTGCATTGTGTATATGGAACCCTGGGGATACAGGCAAGGTTTAGTTCATTTGTACATCACACAAGTTGCTGACATGAAGACCTCTAAATTTCGAGGTATCCAACCACTGAGGCCAATGTGCTGAGAAAACTGTCCAACTGGACCATCATGAAATGGAAAGATCACCAATATCTTCTTAAACCTGTTTTCCTGTCCCCTCCACCCTCACCTCCAATGGCAATTGTGAGGAGTTATTGAATTTCTTTGGCACTAAGGTTGAAACAATCTGACTGGCTCCCTTTGCTACACCTTTCTCGTCCAATAGCTCACCGAACCAAGCTTCCTTAATGCTCCACCATTTAAGGAAGCTTGGTGAACTTGGTGAAGCTTACTGAACTCACATATGCATTCCTCTAATTCTGGCACTCATGCATCTAACTGCTCTGTCTTTGGTGGCATGGCAGTAGGTTGTTTAGGCTCAAAACTCATCCTCTGTACACTTCTCCCACTCTCTACCTCACTTTCCTCTTTTAAGACATATCTTGAAACTTACCTCTTTGACCAAAAGTCATCTAAATTGATAATTCCTTACCTAAGCACCCTCTAATCTCTTCTGCTGCTGCTTCTCTGGAACCAGGTGTCTATGTGTTTGTATTCTAAGCAGTATGCACAGAACCTCTGAATGACTACGTGGCCCTGCAGCTTCGAGGGACCTTTGTCCCTTACGTGGCTCGGTGTCACACTGTGTTTTACAATTATCCTGTGAATCACCTTGGGATACTTTACCATGTAGAGGGATGAATGTCAGCCCCAGAATGAGAACACTCTTCCAAAGAAGAGTCATACTTGACTCAAAATGCTAACTTAATTTCCCTCTCCACCGATGCTGCCAGACCGGGTCCTGCAACTCTCTTTTTATTATTTGATATTTCTATGCTTTTCCTGGGGAGTGCTTTAGGATGCTTTACATCCATGAAATGATCAGGCCTTTAAACACTTTGGTTAACACCGCATCTGAAAGAGAGTGGCATCAACAGTGCCGTACTCTCTTAGTACTGCATTCAAGCACTGGAAAGGAGTAAGAATGTCAAACTGGTGTACACCCTTTCATACTAGGGACATTGAAACATAGGAGATATTACATCTCTGGAGCCAATCCTGTCATTCATCTAGATCAAGCCTGCTTTGGGATCAGTACATGATCTCTTGATGAGAATCAATTCTCCACTTTCTATGAGAATGAAACGGTAATGAGTGATTTTTTTTTTTCTGAAGAAAACTTTAGCTGAAATTCTTCCCTCTGACAAATTTCTCGCTTTCAGTTTCCCTCTCTCAGCTTTTGCAACAGGCTTTTTTCAAAAATAAAACAAAATGCATGGCGACTGGATCCAAACCATTCGGCAGCTGATACAATGCATCGTTGCTAAGTATTGGAACAGTGCATTTGTTATTATTGGACGATGTGCAGCCTTTCCTCCCAACCCTCTGGTTTGTACAGTCCCCGGTCCTTCCGGCCTGTCAAAGGGATGATTGGCAGCAACAGCACGCGAACAATAAACAGAGACGAGCGATACATGGAGACTCTTATCAGTTGGAAAAGCGCAGAAAGTCCAATCGAAAGAACGAGAGAGAAACTCCCAACATCCACTCACCAGCCTCACTACTCCTGGTTCACGGTGAGTGCTTTGGCTTAGGAACCAAGCGTCGCTTTCTTAAAGCAGAGCTACCCTTTTCAATGAGGCGGTGGGCTCTGCTCTCTGTCACTTTCGAGGTGAAAGGATCTCAATTTTGCAAATAATATTGCTGAGTGAAATGTTATTGTTAAAATTTAACCATGTATTGAACTCCGTGTTGTGTGCAACCCCAGAGATTCAAATCGTGTCACTTATAATATTTCCAGAGTACAGTTTTCTTCTTTTAATTAAATAACGCAAAAAGTGGGAATTCCCTCCCTCCCTCCAGAACGTTTAATTCACGTTTGACTGGGAAACAAACTTTTCTGGTTTACTCGCCGACGTTGTTAGTTCTTGGCATTTGGCAAACGTGGACTCAGAAACAAAAAAAACCCACAAGATTGTGAATGAATTTCTCTCCCCATCAAACAATCAAACTCTCATTCGTTTTCTATTAAACTCACTTCACTGTGATTATTTACAATTGTGGTACCAAATATAATTTTATTCTTTCCGTCTGGAGCAACAGTTATTTTGAAAAAAATGAATCGAAACCTATCTTTCTTAAACTTGAGGGAGTGGTATGAAAAAGTGTTTTTTTAATAAAAAAATCAAAATACTGCTTTAACTCAAACCATATTAAGCAGAAAGTGGTTCTCTAACATGCAATCTGACATAAAGTTCGGATTTGTTGCGTTTTCAACTTTTGACTGGGTAAAGTGTGTATATTTTCCCTTTCAGTCTTTTTCTTAAAAGTATCTTAAATTAGCATTTTTTGGAGTAGTTTATTTTTCTATTTTTAAAACTTTTGGACTTTGGCTCATGGACAAACTTCACTGCACGTTCAAACTGATCCCTTCTCTCTCTCTTCCTTTTTGCTTGTGTGTGCAGCAGGGGGGGAAGGGGAGGGAGGGGGGGGGGCGGTGAGCAGACAGTAGGATACTTTAGAGAAAATTACAATAATTTCCGTTCTGTGGTTTACTTACAAATGAACACATCCTGTCCTTTTGTGAGGCTCAGGGCGCCTGGCAGGCGGGCTGTCTGCACCAGCCCTGCTTAAAGAAAGAATTCTGCTTCCCCCTCCCAGCTCATACAAATTCAATCCATTCAGCCTTCCTCTCCCGCACTGCCACCTAAATATTGGCCCCCGATGCCACAGTCTGTATTCTGATTTGGTTAAAAAGATGAAGCCGACCGTTTTATTAATTTACATCGTCGAACTAAAATCGTTTGGCGTTTCCCTCGTCGTAGTCTTTTCGACCCACTCATTCTTTTTTTTAAAGCGTTAGAACCTCAATATGTTAATCATTGTTTACCTACTGCAATTGTTCAACAGCCTCTAAAGTTTATTGTCCTTCGCTTCTTTAACATGTGGAGAGATTAAGGGTCAAGTTCCAATATATTTCCCCTCGCGTTCACGAACAAGAAGAAAAAGGCTTTAATTATTTTTGTCCACTGTGAAGAAATGGAGTGCTTTATTATTTCACGCCTTTAGTAAACCAATGTATGACTTGTCAGGATTTCACATTTTATCCCCGCCCTCACCATGCCCTGATTTCGACTACAGTATTGCACACAGTTGAGATATGAGGCCACTATGTTCCTTCCATTTGCAGGAGGAAGCTGACTGACGTGTGTATCTATGTACTGACATTGCTGCTGTTTAGTTGCTCGAAATCACGACCCTTTTTCACAAAAACAAAACCACGGGATTCCTGGATTTTTACAAACGGTTGCTTGCATTTCCCGATTCTGTTGTTTGTTATCAAGGCAGCCGGTTTTATGGTGACCCAATAAATCAAGTCCAACGTTGATTACATGAGATTCTCAGATTTTTTTTAACCCGTGTTCTGGGGATTTACCCCTACCTCGACCGTGAGAGGCTACAGTAACATATTTATAAATGCAAACCCTTTTTCTGGAGCAGTACTGAAGAAAGTCTGCCACAGTTGTTGGAGTCACATTTTCATAAAAGTCTACCACTGAAGGTCATGCATACTTCATAACTTGTACGTCAAGGACCTCTGGATAGTGTATTTTGTTATAATCCTAAATTAAAGCAGTCATTATCGCTAAGGCTGTGTGAATAACGTGGCAGCGTAAATGCTTCAGTTGGTATATAAACAGGCGCCAGTGCTTTAAATTAATAAAAACAAAAATAATGATATAAATCTGTTGGACTTGTTCCCACAACTTTACTAGCTTTGCTGTTATTGGTCCAAAGCCTTTTTAGGGAGCTGCAGAGATGCATTCTGATTCCTTGCAAGAGCACTGTGCTTAATGCAGTTGTCTTTATATATATAAATGTATGGAATAGGTTATTCAGACCCTCTAGTATTCTAACATTCAAAGCTCATGGCTAATCTGATCAAGGCCTCAACAACACATTGCTGCCTGCTCACGATAAACATTGAACACACTTATATGCGTGCAAACTCACTAAGCTCTCTCTCACATTTATCTACACAGGACCCTATGAAAATTGGTGTGATTAGAGTTCTGAAGAAGGGTCACTTGACCCAAAACATGAACTTTGCTTTCTGTCACACAAATCTGCCACACTTGCTGAGTTTTTCCAGAAATTTCTGCTGTTGTTTCTAATTTCCAGCATCCACAGTTCTTTGGGTTTTTCTTCTTCCAAAATTAAATTGAAATCAGGCCATCTTGTCAGTGCCTCCTCACTGTAAATGCAGCTAAGTTAGTCCAATTCTCCTGCCCTTTCCCCACAAGTCTTGCATTTTTGATTCTCCTCAGAAGCTTGTCAAATTTCCACTTGAAAGCCCTGATTCTATCTGTCTCCAACACACTCTTGGGCAGTGCATTCTTGATCCCAAGCGCTCCTGTGGGAAAAAAAAGTTCTTCCTCATGTTGTCACTGCTTTGTGGCTTGAATTCAGAGATTTGGGTCCTCAGAGAGTGAGGCTAGGGAACAAATAACGGGGAACCGGGAAATTGTAGAGGGATTGACTAAGTATTTTGTATCAGTATTGCCTGTAGAAGAATAGTATTCTCGAACACAAATTAATCAAGGGGCAAAAGGAGAGGATATGGATACAATAACTATCACTCGAGAAATAGTGCTATGGAAACTAATGGAGCTAAAGACTGATAAGTCCCCTAGACCTGATGGGATGCATCCTAGGATATTAAAAGATGTAGCTACAAAGATAGTGGATACATTGTTGGTAAACTTAGATTCTGGAGAAGTTCCAGAGCATTGGAAAGCTGCCAATGTAACTCTTTATTTAGAAAGGGAAGGAGACAAAAACATGTCAGTTTATAAATAGACCAGTTAGCTTAACAGCTGTCATTGGGAAAATGTTAGAGTCTATTATAAAATTGTAATAGCAGAGCATTTAGAAGTACACAATATGATTAAACAGAGTCAGCATGGCTTCACGAATGAGAAATCATGCCTCATAAATTTAGCAGAATTCTTTAAGAAGTAACAATCAGCCTAGATAAAGGGAAACCAGTGGATGTAATATATTTTGCATTTTAAGAAGGCATTTGATAAGATACCAGATATATTTGAATTTTAAGAAAGCAATAATAAGGTACCACATGTTAAGCTACTTGAAGGAGGAGAGCTCATGGTGTTGGAGGTACTAGATTAGCATGGATAGAGGATTGGCTAATTAATAGAAGACAGAGAGTTGGGATAAGGGGGCATTTTCGGGATGGCAACCTAACTAGTAGAGTGCCACAGGAATCAGATCTGGGGTCACAATTATTTACAAATATATCAATGACCTGGATGAGGAAGTGAAGATATTACAGCCAAGCTTGCAGATGACACAAAAATAGATGAGAAAGCAATCAGTGAGATGGACACACAGTCTGCAAAAGGGATATAGACAGGTTAGGCAAGTGGGCAAAATCTTGGCAGATATGTTATAAGGTAGGAAAATGTGAGGTTATGCACTTCAACAGGAAGAATAGAGAAGCTGAATATCATTTAAATGGAGAAAGACTGCAGAAAGCTACAGCATAGAAGAAGTTGGGAGTCATTTGTAGGAGAGCCTAGGATCAGAGGACAAAATCTTAGAACAAACCCATGTACAACAAAGATGAAGGTGGAATTTCTTCTTTCAGAGGGTAGTTAATCTGTGGATTTTTTTTTACCACAGAGGGCTGTAGAGATTCAGTCACTAAGTACGTTCAAAGCTGAGACAGAGATTTTTAATCAGGAAGGGAATCAAGGGTTATGTGGAAAAGGCAGGAAAATCGAGCTGAGGATTATCAGATCAGCTATGATATCATTGAATGGTGAGCAGGCTCAATGAGCTGAACTTCTACTCCCACATCTTATGGGCTTATTTGCAGTGATTCAGATGAAATTTCTTTGTAAAATTTGCCCCCAAATGGTCACATATGATGAGTTTCAGAAAAGATGGAAAAAAATAAATGGTGCTTTAGCATTTTTTGGTAAGTATTAGATTTTACCAATTTGACGACAGCCCATTTAAAAAATGGACATTCTTCAGACCTGGCAGGGGCAGTTCTGAGCTTTTTAGTCCAGTTTTTTTTGTTGCATGGCCTTTCTTTCCATGTTTTTCAAGATCTTCAACAAGATGGAGGTAAATTTGACAGTGTTTCATAAAAGTGAAGCATCTTGAAGCAACAACGTCATCTGTTTATTCTGAGGGAGTATAGGGACCAGAGATTTTGCTAAAGCCTGTCAACTGAAGACATAAACAGTGATTACTTTTCTACTGTCCTAACATTCCAATAGAATCAAACAATCATTGAGCTGAGGACAAGCTGCAACTCAGTGTATTGCACCAGGAGTTTTTCGTAAAGCATCTATACAGCTGCAAACAAATAGCACACTGTGCTTTAATTAGTTTTTGTAAAAACTTTGATTGATACTACATATGATTTTAAATGTTATAATAATTATTTTGTTTTAGACTCTCAGGGTGCCTTTTCACCATTAATTCCCCTAGTCTCACTGTGCTCCCCAAACTCAGATGGAGCTCCTTTGCTTGTTGGGTTATGCTCTGTGACTGTGCAGCATAGTTGCTGTCAAGGCAGATCCTATTTCAAACAGTGAGGAGGCAAAAAGCTTGCATTTATACAACACCTTTCTCAATCTCAGGATGTCCCAATGCATTCACAGCCACTGAAGTATATTTATGTGCAGTCACTGTTGCTATATAGAAACATACAATGGCCAGTTAGTGTGGAGCAAGATCCCATAAGTAGCATTAGGGTAAATGACCAGATAACCTGTTGTAGTGATAAAGAAGAATTGTTATATAGGTCTGGCTGGTCCACGTGCCTCTTATATCTGCTCAGTGACAAAGCTGAGGCAGTCAATTTAATACTTCGGACAGCTTTTAAAACAAATATAAGTTGCTGTGCAACATGTCTTTCAAAATGTGGATCAGGAATTCTATTTTGCCATTTTTTCTGCATAGATTTGCCATGGTACTAATTTTGAAGGCTGCGTTAGTGTGGCAATGGACTGATGTAAGATTTCTATTCTCATTTCTAGCAAGATGTTAACAGAGTTGGATCTGTACTGACTTGTACTTAATAATTTCCATAATAGTTTCACCGGTTTCAAGGGCTAATTTATGAAATATAGAATTGACTTGAAACTTTCTTGACATCTGGTTAATGCAACCTAGTGTTAGTTTGAGCTGTTCTATAAGGTTTCTTAAACTTTATTGTAATGTCATTTTTTTGGCTCTCAAGGATACTGTGAAATGAATACTGTTCCATTCTCGGAACACCGGGTTACCATCAATTATTGTCAACTCAGATTATAGTGTTGACAGACGTTGATTAAATCTCGATCCAAAACTGCTCCCTCTTCTCAATCTCAGTGTCAGATGCACATCACTTTCTGACTTCTTTGAGATTGCCACATCATTTGTATTGAAATGTGGACATTTCTGTACTCTGGCTCTGGTCTGCTTGGTACTGAGTCCAGGCTAGCTTAATTTATCACATTTAACATCCTCACAGCCAGCAGAGAGTCTGAATTTTAATTGTGCCATCCATCAGTCTGAATGTTAATTGTGCTTTTTAACCCCTTGCTGCACCCACTCATCTGTTCTTTAAGATATGGTACATATAAAATAACGAGTAGCATTTTAATTTATTTTAGTTAGGTTCTGTGATAACAATGGACACAAAGAGCAGACACAGACATGATAAAGAGAGTGGCTTTCTTCTGTGCTATATGAATCTCATGATCCCTCTTGGTGTGATTGAGTCAGGTTGTGCGTGTTATTCTTTGTTAACAGCAATATTTTGACAGTAGTGAACAAGGAAGAACCGAAGGCCTCTTTAATAAACACTGATGGAGTCCTTTAAACCAATTCTATTATTCAATGGCTGGTTTTCTACTTAAACACAATTTTCCTGCAGTACCCCCTAAGCCTTCATGTTTTAATATGTCTTCCAATGTCAGCCTTGAACATATTCTTAGACTTAGTCTCCACAGGCCTCAGAGGCAAAGAATTCCAAAGATTCACCACCCTCTGAGTGAAGGAATTCCTCCTTCACTTAGGCCTAAATGCCCTGCCCCTTATTCTGACACTGTATCCTGATACAAATGTCCATACGCAGAACCTTCTTTCCTGCATGTATCCTGCTGATTTCTATAAGGAACTCAAAAGTTTGAATGAGATCACCTCTCATTCTTTTGAACACTGGAGAATATAGGCCCAATCGGTTTCATCAATCCCTCCATCCCAGGAATTAGTTTGATGAAACTTTATTTCAGTCCCTTGAACCTTTGTTGCAAACCACCTGATTTATTCATTTTTTACGTATGATATTCTGATATATATTAAATAAGCTTATTATTGGTGTATGCCTTTAATACAAGTACATTGCAAAAAGTTTCACTATTTGAAGAAAATGGGCATATGTGTCTATAATTGCCCAAAGTTTCAACTCAGGCAAAAACTTAAACTCCTACACTCAAGATGTTTGTTCTACTGTGTTTTCCTAATTATAGATTCTAAATGTCAAAGATAGCAGTGTCACAAAGATATCTAAGCAAAATGTAATGCTTCCCAAATGTGCTTTACACACAAAACATATACTGCTACAGTTGACTAACAGGTTAACAATTTTTTTTCCCAACAATTTTGTCTTCCAGTTTCCTTCCTTCCTTCATTGCCAGGAGGCATTGCCTGTTTATTGTGATGTTATTCCAAAAGTGACAGGCAGCCTCAAAATTCCTCCCAAATAATAGTTATTCATGGCTAATCAGTCCAGTCGTTAAAACGTAATGCAAACTCAAATCTCATCAACCCAGATGGCGTTAGTGAGCTAGTTGACAATCGCTGGCATCACAACCAAGCCTAATTTTGGCTGCACCCAGAATCCAGAATATCTTCCCCAAGAATCACTGCAGAGTGAATTGTACATCTTCCTATCTTCTGTTTCAGGAATCTTGGAGGTAAGGACCTTCCCAGACTAAATTCCAGCACAATACTCAGGGAGTACAACACTGTCAGATGTGTCACCCTTGAATGATACGTTAGACTGCCTGATGCACCATTTGGACATTAAGAATTCCATGGCATTATTCACAAAAGGGCAATGAATATTTCTCATCGCATTTCTCTGTCAGCCATTGGTACCAAACAAAAACCAGATTGACAGTTATTTATCATTACTGGTGCTGAATCACATTCAACATAAAATAACTGCTGCATTTGCTAGGTAACAACAACAAATCAATATTGTGACTACATTAGCACTTAATGTTAATTCTGAGAGTCATGATAACATCCTATGTATGTAGATTTATATAATTAAATACATGGGAATAGTTCAGTTTGGATATGGTTACCTTGATCAATGAATCATGTATATTTAGAAGGAAAAATGGCACAATATTGTACATGCATTCCATGATTATTACAGCATTTCAATATAACCAGGAAGTTACCTTTGCACTTTTATTAATGTCTAGCAAGCTAAAAAAAATCACTCCGGGATATATCAGTGTATTCTAGTGGTCACATCACATTGATGTAAAATGTTCAGCTGTTTGTGTTATTTGGTGGAATTGGTCAACTAAAGATGAAATAGACTGTGCAGAACTATTTGCAAATTACCTAGTTCCATGGTTTTGGTTGCAATCTTGTCCAATATTACATATTTCTTGGTAACAACTTTAACCCATTGAGGTGGAGTTATGATATTTATCAGGTTACTCTTGCTTGAAACAGTGCTAAGTGAAATTAATGTTATCAGATTTTTATTTATTCTGAGCTATCAAAATAAGATATTTTGTTTCATGCATGGAGCATAGAATTATTTCTCACAATTGGTTTTTCACTGCAAAATGAACTGCTATTGTAGAAACTTAAACTTGTACCTTTAAAAGAGTGAAACTTGGTAAACAATAAATGAGTTGGACAACATAAATTAATTTGCTATAGAATCATAGAATGCTACAGCACAGAAAGTGGCCATTTGGCCCACTGTACCTGTAGTATCTCTTTAGCAGAGCTATTCAATTAATCTCACTGTCCTGAAGTTTCCCCAGGGCCGTGTGCAATTCTTCCCTTCAAATATTTATCAATTTGTATGTTTCTCTTGAATCTGCTTTCATCATTCTGTCAGGCAGTGCTGTCCAGATCACAGCAAATCATCCCATGAAAGGCTGTTTCCTGATGTCTTTGGTGCTCTTGTCAATTACCTTAAACAGGAGTTCACTGGCTAATCACCTGAATTCTACTGGAAACCCTTTCTGCTTATTTACAATATCAAAATGCTTCATGGAGTTGAACACCTCTGTCAAATCTCCTTTTATCTTCCCAGCTGTAAGATGAACAACTCTAACTTTACAAGGTATTTACAGCACAAAAATAAATCATTAGGCCCTACAGATCCATGCTGTACTTATGTTCCTCCTGAGCTATTTCATATTCATCTTCATCTAGCCCCAGCAATGTATATTATTTTAACGTGCTCATTAATTAAGTATAGATCAATGATAATACCTTCTCTATCATTATTGAATTTGCTGAAATATGAGAAGTAACAATTTTCTTACTAGTCTCATGAGACCTAAATATTGAATAAGTAGGTCAGGTTGGGCCCTAGCTAGTACCTGAGGTGGCAAAAATAAGCTCAAGAGTAAACTGATGCATATGTTTAAACAAAACCTGTAAAGATAAATGTTCCTGAAATGCAACCATTGGAGGTAGAAATGCTCACGTTGCAGTTCCACAATGAACAATCTGCCACTTCAAACATATTTTTAATTAAAAGTACGCATTCAGTTGATGCCAAGCAGCACAGAACTCCTGCTGCATAGCAAGGGGCTGGCATTGTTTGATGTGGGTGGGCTGTGTGAGCTCAATCTGTATGTTCCCGCCCACCTGCATCCTCATTCTACGTCCCAGCCGCTGCATGGTAGAGAGGCAGAAGCACAGGCTTCCAGTGGCATCTGTCACTCGAGCTATTCTATACAGACGAAAGTTTCTGTGGATTAAGGAGACACGTAAGTATAAACTGCTTTCATTTAAAGTACCTGCTGGAGGGAAGGATTAGTTCTCATTCTTACCGTGTGATACTACTATTAAAAACAAATCACATGTGAAGGATGTTCAGTTTTCATATGTCTATTGATGCTAATAAAACTATTAAATCTCCTTTATTTGGACCTGATATTGTAGGAAGACTCATACATCTTAGAAGAATTTTACACTACCTCAGGGACTTGAGAGGATACTGAAGGATAAACTTTGGAACTGTAATGGTTTCATTCTGTGAGCTTCTAAGGTGCCTAAGGAAGAATTTAATGCCTTTTGAAACTTGTGCATTGTTGCAGATTATTACTCTGGATATTGCCTGGAATGTAAACTATAAATCATAATTTGTAGTTTAAGTTGCTTGTGAAATCTAGAATTGAAAATACATAACAAAGAAAGCAATCTGTCACTGAATTCCTCAACTGACTAAATGTTGGAGTATTTTTAATGGTGTATCTGTGTTAAACTGGTTGAGCATATGTTGCTAAGATGAAATATACTGCAATACATAGAAGGTTACTGCAAAAAAGCTGTAAAAGTATGAAAGTTTATACTACCTTTCCTTTTAGCTTTCATTGCAGAGTGGTTTGGAGTAGCAATAGACAGGTCCAGAAAAGTTCTGCCAGCTCTTGGCACCCAGTCATCCTGTGCAAAATGTCTGAACATAATTATACTTACCTTGTGGTTCAGTTGATTCATTAAACCTTACTTACTATTTATGATGTCCTTTGAACTCCTTAAATTGTGCTTTGACCATGCAGCACAGTTTCGAGTCTCCATTGTTCTTGCCTCGGTTGGAGTGTGCCTCACTGTGTTACACTTCAGTAAATGTGTTGGTAGAATTCTATGCTTATCACTCACATTGTACTTGGTCTGTGCTCTGGTGTCACAACCCATGACTGTGCTTGAATCAGTGATTGAGTAGAACCACTGATTGATAGTTCAACACCTGCAAAACACATAATTGAAAAACATTGTGGCTAATGGGGTAGTATAAGAACAGAGCCCTTTCACCTCTGGGACCTGGATTCTAATCAAATTAGTGCTGGGAGAATAAGAATCTCCTTTCTCTGTCTAGATTCTATCTGTGCTTTCACTGTAATATTCAGCAAATAGCTGACACATGCTTTGCCTTTGGCTGCTATGTTGGTTGCTATGTGTAATTGATCCAACAAACAGGGTACCAATGGCATCACAAAATTGGGCATCTGTAAACCTGCTCTTTTCATGCAAGCTGTTCGTGGAACTGGATGGTCATATTCCTGTGTAATCAAATCTTTGCACGATGCCACAGCTGGTCTGGCCTACAGAGATGGGCATTCAGTAAGGCTAAATAGGGAAGAGTGGCCAGAGATATGCAATTTCCCTAAGTCGGGAAGTATAGGCAAACTTACTGAAAGATTAGAAGAATGGCTACCATTGGAAATGTGATCACTTCTCCATTGCACAGTAGGGGCATTTTGAGGACTGGAGGGATTTCTGGCAGCTTTTTGATAATTTGAGATGAACTTGAACTTTAAGAGAATGGGGAAATACAGTAAAAAGAATCAAGGAATATGATGACAGCCCATGTTGCTCATTGAGTGAGAGGAGCAAGAAATTTTCAGAATTTATTCTGTTAAACTTAATTGCCAGTTGGAAATGCGTTAATCATTATTCATTTATGTTTTGCATGTCGATCAGCTTTGATAATAATTCTTTGTAAAGCATACCTCCACTGGTTTTGTTTTCTCATTGATATAAAATGAAAGTTTTCTTCCAGAATGAATTCATTATGGAATGGAGCTGAGTGGGAGACAGTCTGCATGTCTTTTCCTCATCATCCAGGCCTTACTGCTTAGCCTGACTGCAGAGTGCTCTTTTGAGATTGGTGTTGTTACATTATAGATGAAGCTTGATTGTGACATTATTTTGCCAAGGTTAAAAAATGGACAATTCCCCAGCGTCCATGAGCTTCATTCTGAAAAAGCTATGCACCTAATATAGAACTAATGCAAAATGGTTTTGGCAGACTTGGTTTGAATTTCTGGGATGATTAGCAGAAGTTTTTTTCTTTAGTAGTTGAGTAGTATTTTTATTTGTTCCTATCGATAATTCTCATATTAGATAGGTCTGTTTAATACTTGATGTTTATTGTATTATTAGACATAATGTCTAATGGTATTGCTTTTGCATTACTCCTGATCAAGCCTTTATTTATTACAAACAGCATAATTGAACTACAGTGTTGATAGGTCTAAGAAGCAGGTTAGATTAGCAAGCTTTTAACAGCCAGTCTGCTTGCATGAGATGAACTGCAATTTCCTTTAACTAATTACTGTGAAACTAGAATACATTGTCTTTGTGCCTGTCTCAAACTCTGCTTCCTAGCCACCGACACTCTCTCTCTACCTGGCAACTCTCTGAGGCTGAACCAGACTGTTTGCGATCTTGGTGTGATATTTGACATAGAGATGAACTTCCTTCCATGTATTCAAACCATCATTTCCAGTTTTGTCCCACTTCACACCTGGCCTTAGCTCATCCCTTGCTGAAATCCACATGCATGTCTTTGCTACAGTTAGACTTGAATATTCTGAAGTAGTCCTTGCTGACCTCCTGACCTTCTACCCTCTGTAAACTTGAGGTTGCTCAAAACTCCATTATCAGTGTCCCATTCACTGAACTGACCTGTGCTTGATAATCTCCATTTGTTCTCTGTTAAACAATTGACTTGATTTTGAAATTCTATCTTTGGTTTTCAGTTCCTCCATGGCCTCCTCCCACTGTGATCTCCACTGGTTACACAATCCACCAGATAACTGCACTTCTCAAATCTTGGTTTGGATTTTCAAATTTTAATCACTCCTTAATTGTTGACTATGCCTTCAGATGCGAAGGCTCAAGGGTCTGGAATACTCTCCATAATTCTCCCTCGCCTCACTATCCTCATTATTACTCTCCTTAAAACCTAGCATCTAGCCTAATCTCACCGTATATGGCCTGGTCTCTGATGTTGCTTTGTAGTGCTGTTGTGAAATACCGAAGGATGTTTGATCTTCATTAAAGCCGCTATGTCACTGCAAGTTGTTGTTGGTGGTGATTGAAGTGATTGCTGGCGTCCTCGCATTGAGTCAAGTTGAATTTCTTGCATTTGCAATTGCCCAAAATCCTTTTCCCCCTTGAAAGGGCCATCTAAGGAACAAAAACAGAAATTACTGGAGAAACTGAGCAGGTCTGGCAGTACCTGTTAAGAGAAAATGTTGAATCGTTAATTCTGCCCCTCACTCCACAGTGCCGGCCAGACCTGCTGAATTTCTCCAGGTATTTCTGCCTTTTTATCAGATTTCCAGCATCCGCAGTTCTATGTTTTACTTTCGGGATATATAAGGACTGCAGCAATGAATGCTCCAATACAAACTATGAATATGCTGTGATGGACTTCGTTACAATCCAGCTGAAACCTCCAAGAAAGGGTGTCTTTGAATTGTGGAAGGGTGTCACTGTAAATCACATGCACAACTACCTCTGCTCTCCATTCTCCAGTTCACAACCTCCTGAGAGAATCTCTCAATGAACGCCGTTCCAACCAATCAGGACGCGGGAGTAACAAGCCCACCAGCATTCGCCCAATTAGCCGTCACCGGATGCGGCATTTCCTCTTCAATTGGCCAATGGGCGGCCGGGCGGACGCGTTTTACCCAATAGCAAACCGGCATGCAAATAGAGCCGTGGGAAGCGGAGGCGTGTGGAGCAGGCCGACGGGGTTTGTAGTCCACCGTGCCGAAGCTGTCGGCTGGCTGAACCGGTAGGCAGACTACAACTCCCATGACGCACCGCGGGGATGCCGCATGCGCAGTGCCTTGAATCTTCCTTCCCATTCATGAGTTAGAAAGAAAAAAAATTGCATTTCACTGGCAGCGGGGCTGATGGACGGGGCTGAGTTGGAGATTCTGCAGTTTATCAATGATTCATCCATAACCTCCAGTGTGAGCCTGCAAAAGCAACGACTGCATCTGCATTGTCTCCTGGTGGTTAGTGCTGTGGTCTGGGGTGTTACTAAGTTTATTTATGCATTGTTTGTACATTCGGTATTGATTTACAACAACATTTAAGGAAAATACTGCCCCACCATCCACTGCCAATCGTTTTCATTCACAAAATTCGCGGAATCCGCCTGTGTGCGTTCTCAACGCCAAGCTGTACTGCATCTACAAAGCAGAGCATCCCCCATTGTACCTGGGTGTTAGCGAGGCTAGTTATCATTCTGGGGACGTTTGAAGTAAGTATGTTTTACTTATTACCGCCGCACATGTTGCCTTTTATTATTCAAATATCCCAATCCTGCGATCCGAACCTTTTTTTTGCCTATAAATTAGTCCAGATAATCCAGCACGGATAGCACCAGAATTATTATTTATTACGTTTGAAAATAATTTGTTGAATGTACACTGAATTGTTTTTTTTTCTGAACAGATTTCAAAGTGCTTTCCGCTCTCGCTCACTGAAAGCAACCGTTTATGAATTTGCAAAGCGCCGATTCTCCTTAAACCTAAATGCTATATCTTAAGCGTTCGAGAGCGGAGCGAAGGAACACGTACTCGGGCTGTTAATCGGGATAATACGTTGTTGGGGAGGTCTCAGTACAGATTTTGTTTGTGTTAAATAAAATGTAAAACGGAGAATCAAAAGATTGCGGGGTTTAAAAAGACAATTTCCGAGTTAATGCTTTAAACGGCGGACACTGAATTTATTGTATAAACCCGTCTCTCGCAATTACAAATGAGGGTTATTATGATAATATGTTCCATTGTATCTTTCAATGACTTGAATCGATTATTCAAATTGATGAAAAACACATCCTGGCCTCCCGGAGTGCTGCCAAATGGATCCATTCATTAAACGGCAATTTTATGAATGAAATTCCATTATTGACTGCGCCCGCGATGTAGACTGCCGTCTTCATAGTTGAAATTATAATAGTGATTCATCCTTCGATCTCAGTGTGCTCGTTTCAATGTATTATTCAGAAATCAAAATATTGTCCCATTTAGAACATGCCCGTTGTATTTTTTGACAAGAAGATGGGCACAAATGTGCCCTTTATGTCTGAGTCGTGCTGAAAAGAGAATTTTTAATTTATCAGAATACTGTTTGAATAATTCAAAACGGAATATATCTAATCGCTTGCTACACAGAAGCCGAGTTTAAACTGGGGCGTTTTGATTTTCCTTTAACCTGCCTCCGTCCGTCAATCTGGTTGCTAGTAACCTCCATGGCTTGGCTTTATGCATGCATTTACACGCCTGTATGTAATGCAAACATTGCTGGAGATTATTGTACGGGTTTTCTGTACAACAGCCTTGCCCTCTTTCCTGGGTTTCTGCAGCAAATCTGATTTACGAATGGGACCTGATAGTCAGCGCCTACAGTGCGAACGAACAGCAGAATCTTGAAAGAACAAGATTGAATGCAAAAAAAAAACACAATTAACAAGGCAGATCCCTGGCCTGAAACGTTCTCCTGGTAATCGTGAATATAACTGAAGTGGAACGGAAAATTTGAGAGTTTGGGGCGGGTAAACATGATTATTTCTTTAAAAGAAAACAACAAACTAAGGACCATGAGTTCATTTATCCGAAGTTTTCTCTTTCTCATGCCTGTTTTTTTTCTGGGGGGTGTGTGGGATTGTCATAACTTCGTTGGTCTATAAGGGAACACAAGCTAAATGATAATAAAACTGAATGCAAGTTGTATCTAAATCCAAATTAATCCTCAGGACTGGTGGCTTGGTCTGATTGACACTATTGAGGTTCCCACCTTTGAAGGACATGTGACCTCGACAACAAATAGATGAGAACTGGAGAAGAGTTGATAAATAAACCTTTGAGCCACCAGGCGAGCTGTACTGCACCGTGAGTAGTCTGGGACCTATATCGGGCTCAGAGACCTCTTTAAAGTTGGCCAAACCACCGGATTCACTGGTCGTACTTTAAAGCAACTTGAGTTCCTTGCTCAGGTCAGGTGCACTGCTCTTCTAGGGTGATGTTTGGTCAGGTTTTGACTCAACATTGCAGCATTTTGTTTTGTGTCTCTGATTTTTGTTTTGGTTTTGTTGACAGGCACTGGAAATCTGATTAACGATCAAAGAGGATTGGGTCTAAATGGAGCGCCGGGTCTCTCTAGGCGGGAATGCAGGAAATCCCGCTTCTCTATTCCAACCCTTTTTGGACGGCCGCTTGCCTTACGGGAGGTTGCAGCACACGCCCATCCTCCCCATGGACCAAATGAAACCCAGCCGCCTGGAAAACGACTACGTGGAGAACCCTGTGACCGTCCAACCCTGCAGGAACGCCAGCCCCCAGAGCAGGTCAGGCCAGCCGCCGGAATCAACAGCGCTCAGCCCCCGGGAGCCGGGCTGTGAGCACTCTGCCATGTCCTGGGGCTCTGTGACCGGCCGACCCAGCTCCATTAGCAGCAGCAGCAGCACCTCTTCCGACCAGCGGCTACTGGACCACGCGGCGCCCCCTCCTGTAGCCGAGCAGCAGGGCTGCCCGAGGGCTGTTCGCTCGCAGCCCAAGTCGCCCCCCAGCATTAACAAAGGCGTCGACCTCAAAGAGACTTCTCACTGTCAGGAGAGCGGCAAACACGTGGTGTTATGCGAGGGATGCGGCAAGTGCAAGTGTAGCCGGTGCATATCCCCCAGGACTCTGCCGTTCTGTTGGGTTTGCAGTCAGAGGTGCCTCTGCTCCCCGCAGAAAGTTGTCAACTATGCCACCTGCATGTGTCTGGTAACAGGGATTTTCTACCATTGCACCAATGACGATGATGAGAGATCCTGTGCTGACCACCCTTGCTCCTGTTCCCACTCTAACTGTGGTGCCCGCTGGTGTTGCATGGGGGCCATGTCTGTGTTCCTGCCCTGTCTGCTCTGCTACCTGCCGGCCACTGGGTGCGTCAAACTCTCCCAAAAGTTTTATGATACTGTAAGCCGCCCAGGATGCCGTTGCAAGAACTCCAACAGTGTGTACTGCAAGGTCCCGGAGGTGTCAGCCTGCAGTGGGGAGAAGCCCTCCTCCTGATGCGGGAGGGCCGGTGGGGTGGGGTGGGTGGGGGTGAAGTGTGATGTGGTTAATGGGACTGTAACTCACATCTGTACTTTTCCAGTTCAGTCTTTGCTGCCAGTTTCTGCTCTGACAAAAATTACATGGTCTATACAGTAGTGAGTGGGCAAAACCTTCCCGCCTTTCGGAAATGGACATAACATATAATTAAAAGAAACTTTTAAGAAGCAGTTAAATGTGAGGGTTTTGCAAAGCTCTAGAAATCCATGCCTTTATTGTCAACATTTGCAGGGTGTTCCATTCAAAAACTGATGGGCTTCATTTTCTTGGGAGAGTGAGATGTTTAGGAAAACATACTAATTCTAAGCAGTCAAACCTCAAAATTCCACCTTGTAGTACATATTGGCTTCCGTTATTCTGATCAACTTCAGGCCTATTTCTAATTCTAATATGCTTCACACATTTTGGTTTTTATTTGACATGCCACATAGAACTTAATGAGGCACATTTTTATATGGCTCAAAAGTTCCATTGCTGTCGCTGCCTACACCAAGACTTTTTCTGAAATATGATCGATAGCAATTATTCCTTTAAACTTCCAAATTACTTGATTTGCTGTTTAAGGTGGTATTTAAAGTCTTGATCCATGTTGTGCCAAAAGGCTCTGTGTGAAAATGGCAAATAAAGCAAAGTAACCCACATCGTAATCACAGCAAAATTCAGTGAACTAAATTGAAAGAAATTGGTATTACTGGACAAAGTCACAATGAGATTTTATGAGATACTTTAGATTAAAATCTTGAAGAAATACAGTGAAGTATTTTCAACGTTCCTGGTAAGGTTTCCCACTCTCTACTCCACAGATTATTTAACCTTCAAATTTAAACATCAAATGTGTTAACTCTTTCTGACGTCATGCAACAGAATGTAATTTCCTGAATGTTGGAAAGGCATCGTGGTTAAATGTTTCTGTGTATGTTATTTGTTTGCAGCAAAATTTTGGCATTCCCCTCCTAGTCCTGATTAAACCTGGTTTCTTGGCCTCTGCTTCACAAGAGTTTCTTAACACATCAACAATGCCAGTGGTGAACGGGATTTTTTTTGAGCAGTGAGAGAACTGGTATTTCACCAGTAAGCATGAGTGGATGAAAATGGCTCTTTTTAAGCTAAAATAAACTGTGTATATAACTGCTGGTACAGCATTTTAAGAAGCTAATTGTATTATATATAAAAATGATAATTTAAAATTATTACCATGGCTCTATAAATAGATATATAAAGGAGGGAGAAAAGGCTCATGCTGCCTTTGTTTTATTAAATTATTTACAACAGCAGTATATGTGTGTAGACAATTAAGTTTGCATGATCAAAGCCATGTGGAGTCCTATAGCCTAACCATACAGCTCTAAAGGAGTGCTGTGATGGGAGTAAGAATCGGCAATATTTGCATCAGTTAAATGAAGCAAGCTTTGTAAGATCTTCTCGGAAACAAACTAGGAGGAATGATCAGAGCATCTGATAATTAGAGAGATCTAAGAATTAGAACGACCAAAGAAAATGAAATATTTCTTCCCCAGCGTTTCTCAATAGAATTATCATCAGTTTTTGACCTTCTTGTGCATTATTCACAAGAGCATTATGCTCCAAAATAAAAAAAAAGTTATTTTGAATGAAACTTAAAAATGCTTACTGGTTAATAAAATGGGAATTTTTTTAAAGAAAGATTTGAAACCTCAGTCATTTTAACATTTACTGCATGATAAAGGTGCGTGACAGCAATTGTTAGAAGATAATTATTTTCACATAGAGAAACTCTTGACTGGTGGATGACTAATTATTCTGCTTAGAAAACCTGAGAGTAATTGGGACTAAACTGACCAATGACTTGAAACTGATACCACTACAGGATCATGGAACTTTGATAATGTAGTGCACAAGGATTGGAATGCAGATGTGTTTTGGAGAATTGTGAATATGTGCTTTGAATGGTTCTGACATCATATCTTTACGACGTTTATTTATTGAGAAGCTCTATAAATGCATCTTAAAATGTTAATGAAGTTGGTTAACTTGTGAGCATCTCAATCCTTCTTCCAATTCTTCCCTAAATATTGTTGGAAACTGAAGCAAACCTAACATTTGCAATATCTAATGTGATTACCCACATGGGATAGCATGACTAATGGAAACAGGATGTTGAAGGCCGATCAGAATAGTGATCAGCGAAAGGCTGAAAATATCTTCAGTGAGGGTGCACTTACTGCTATTCTCACTCAACTAGGAAATCTGTAGTTGCAGTGTTAGTCCTGAGTTCTACCAAATGCTGGAAAGAAAGACAGCGTAGTATTGCAGTGCTGAACATGAATGTTGACAGAACAAAGCAGATAGTCTGAATGCAGGATGTGAAATGACAGTTTCAGTAGTCTGATGTTCCGTAGACAAGTCGCAGACAAGTGCTTGCCTCTTTGTTGTTGATTCAATTTATCCAAAACTGATGGCTTGTTGTAATTCCATTCACAAAGGATAAATGTGTATTGTGTGATGTTTTCTTTGACAGGAATGTAGCTTGGGTGGTGGTGGCAGGGGGAGTGTGGTAGGGGTGGGGGCTACGTTGTTGATGAGGAGGCGGTGCTGGGGAGAGGTTCGAAGGATCATTTTTCCCATATCTTGCCCTCCACATACGCATCTTCCTTCTGCCCCAGTCATCCCTAATATGTACGCATAGTGATACCACAAACCCAATTTGAACCAGGCTGAGGTGCTGTATTGTACGAGTGCCTGCAAGTGACATCTATTACACAGTTTCAGCAAGTTTTAATTCTAAAATACTCACCCTTGTATTCAGATCTCTCCATGGCTTTGCTCCTGTCTTCCTCTGTACTCTCTTCCAGTCATGCAACCCTCACAGATATCAGTTACCTTCCACTTCCAGCTTCTTGACCATCTCCATTTTAATTGTTCCATCATTGATGGCTGTGCCTTAAGCTGCTAAGGACCTAAGTTCTGAAGTTTACTCTGTAAACCTCTTCACCTCCATTTACTCCTTTAAGACACTCCTTAAAATCTACCTCTTCGATAAAGGTTTTGGTCATCTGCCGTAATGTCTCCTTAAGTGGCTCTGCATCAAATTTTGTTTGATAAAGGTCCTATGAAGTGCTTTGAGCTGTTTTTCTACATCAAAGGCCCTATATAAGTAAAAATTGTTGTTGTTGTTACTAGATTTCTGTTTAATATAAAATGCAAACTGAATGTAGGTACTGGTGTGGAACTGTATTTTTCTCATCTGCCTTGTTCAGTATGGGGTTGCCCTTCTCTCAAATGTGTTGCTGTTTGTAAGTGTGCATATAAGGCCGATAAAACCTTAAACATATCGCTCCATTCTGTTGAATGCAACATGCAGTTGTGGCCCCTGTGCAAGTTCCATATGTGTGCTGTAAATACAGGAGTTCTAAAGACAGGTAACTTTGCTTGCAATCCATCCCATTGGTTGAGAAGTTCTTCTGCTCAAAGTCATGTAGCATAGTGGGTGTCTTTGTGTTACAGTGATATACTATCTCTCTTTCCCAAACTCTGAAAAGGAAGGAATTGACTGAAACAGACCCAAAAACCAGTTAAGAGTCTGATTTGTTTCCATATGCTTGTGTCACCATAACATCATTGAACATTGAGGGCAGAACTTAGGTCACTTGATCATAACCTTTCTATCAACAAAGAAATGAAAGGGGTAGCAGGCATGCACAAGATGCTTGCTATGTAAAGCATGAAGAACCTATTATCTACAGCACTATCTGCAGGCTTCCCTAACTGTCAGTTGTGATCATTTAATGGAAGCATGGGCTTAATGGACAAAAGTAGGAGCCCTACAGAGGCGATGTGAAACCAACTGTTCTGATTGCTGGCGAAAGACACAATCTGGAAATGCTCATGTTTGATGTTGATTGAAGGCTAATCAATCAACTAATCAAAGATTCCACTCCACCCTCTGTCTTGACTTAGACATCTCCTCTTAGAAGCGGAACTTCTAGAGGGCTATCAGAACTCATGGATCCATACCCTAGCATATATCAATGTAAGAGAAATATAGCTTATCAAGGTTGTAAAGAAATCCGTAAAAAAAATTGAGCTAATCCCTTTCTGCAATATCACGATCACCATGCCACCAAAGTAATCTAATTGCACAAGCAAGAGAGAGAGCGAGGGAAAGGAGGAGTCAGAATTATTGTACATCCCTGCTGAATACCAGAAAAATTCAACCAAGTTGGCACGTATCAAAATCTCCATTTGTGTGGTACTCTTTAAGACACAACTTGAGTAATTGTGAACTTCATTGAAATTCATGCTATCAGTACCAGTCATTACAATTTCCTGTTCATGTTTAACTTGGCACCTTTGTGTTAACATGAAAAGCTGTGTAGAGTTCTGTTTCTGATTCTGTTGGAAAAGGGTTCTTGTAAGAATATTTATTTGAAGGTTCTATTTTATAGTATTTATTTTAGAATTTCTGTTGTGAGATTTCCTTGATTATGTAAAATAAAGGGAAAAAAGTGATGTATGTATGAATCAGAAAAAATATATTGATGATAAAAAAAAGCTTTTTTTGTTTGTTGTTCTTCAACAGAACTGTACATTGGAATGGTCTTGTATTAGTCTAAGCTTTCCTCAGTGGCATTCTTAGATAAATATGTTGCAAGGAAAGGGAAAATAATGGCCTCTGGCATCATCCTTGGCTTCCTGAGTTAGCCGAGCTCAGCTTGATTGGCACAAGGATTAAGAAAGCGAAATTGGCCAGGTTGAAGTATTGGATTAGGAAAGATGGGCCTTTAGTTTGTAGAATACCCTGTAAGTTGATCTAATTTTCACCCATTCAACCATGGGATGTGGGCATGGCCAACATTTATTGCCGTCCTTAAACTGAGAGGCTTATTCAGCCATTTCAGGGGCATGTAGAGCCAATAACATTGTGATCTGGAGGCACATATAGACCAAGAAATTGAAGAACAGCAAATTTACTTCCTAAAGGATATTAATGGACCAGATAGATTTTATGACAATCTGATGGATTTGTGGCCACTATTACTGATGCTCGCCTTTTATTCCAGCTTTATTTCCTGCAATTTAGTTTAAATTCCCCAGCTGCCATAGTGGAGTGCCTCCAGGTCATTACTCAAATACCTGGATTACTCATGCAGTCACATTGCTCTGTTTCTGTGCCCTTTGTTGAGGTAGTGGGTTACTGCAATTGTTCCCAATGCTTAACCATGGAAAGATGGCAGCCAATTGTTCTTGTCTTTTATCTTTACTCAATGATTCCTACTAAGAGTAAGTGCATGCATCTAAACATTTGGGAAGGACATGATCAGACCATGCAGGAACATCCCCAAAAGCAAATTACTTGTAGTAAATAACCCATTAGGTTCACCATGGAAGAACTGTTGCTTGTACAGGATGACAAACTTGGCTGACACATGTAAAGCAGCACCCCCATGAATTGATCAATTCAGGAGACAAGGGGCAGAGCAGATTAATCAACTGATCTTTCCCTGCCCTCCAATTTTGTATATTTATCAGTGGATTAAAGAGATACCAAAAAATTATGTAAAACATCTCATAGTCATTAAAGTCCTTTTTTAACCTAATGGATAATACATATCTTGGCATTTTTGAAGAGCAGTACAACTTTCTACAACAGAACTGCAATTTATAGGAATTATGTATAATTTTGTAAAACAAAGAACTAGAATAATAATTCAGATTTAATTTAAAAACGCTACACTGTACTAGTGCTTCAGTTGCCAACCATAGTTCAGTTGGTGGCACTCAGGCCTGTGCAGCAAAGTTTTAGGTTAGAGTTCCACTTCAGACTTGAACATAAATATCAGCTGATGGTCCAATACAGTACTGTTGGAAGTACAGTCTTTCAAATTAGAGCAAGTATTATCTGCCTTCCGTATGTAAAAGATTTCATGGCAGTATATTAAAAAAGAGTAGTAGCATTATTTTGACAACATTTAATCCTCAACCAACATCACCACCGCATTGTAATTTGTGTGCCAATTGGTTTCCAAGTTTCCAACATTGTATCAATGACCACTGGTGCTTGGTACAAACTATGTGGTTGTGAAAGGTGCTAAATAAATGCATTGTTTTTTTTGCCATTTCCTGAGAGGGGATCAGAAGTCAGAAAGGCAACAGTAATGCAATAGTCATGGTAGAATCTATATTCTTTCTAATTCAGCCCTGTGCTGCCCTCTCCGGCCTATGTATTGATGGTGGGATCTATCCACTGCCGGTTGCAGAAAGGTGCATTCTTTTCCACAATGACATGCAATCATCCCTTTAACAAATATGTGAGTCAACTACCTATGGGTATTATGTCAGTCAGAATACTTAATATATTATGAGAACCTAAAGGGGCAGTACGGTAGCTCAGTGGTTAGCACTACTGCCTCACGGCATCAGGACCCAGATTTGATTCCAGCTTCAGGTGACTGTGTGGGGTTTGCATGCTCTCCCGTATGTCTGCATGAGTTTTCTCCGGATGCTCCAGCTTCCTCCCACAGTCTCAAGACGAGCAGGTTAGATGGATCAGCCATGGGAAATTCAGGGTTACAGGGATAGGGTAGAGAGGCGGGGCTGGTTGGGATGCCTTTCAGATGGTTGGCATGGAGTTGATGGGCCAAGTGGCCTGCTTCCACACTGTCAGGATTCTATGATGCCATGCACTATGGAACTGTTTTCTGGAAGCCCACAAATCCCAAATATAACCAAATACAATCACACTGCTTTCTCTCTTACTCCAAATGGTAGGATGGCCAAATGATTTTAACTACGATCTAAGAAAACATCCTTGACTGGCTTCCTTCAAGCTCACATAAAGCAAACTGTCAGTTTGCATGTGTCTCCAACTGGTGAACAATAAAATCTTGATCTGCAGAACAAAGCCAAACCCAGGAACTTTGCCGAATTATTCTAAACCTATAACCCCAAATTCTCTAGTGTGTATTCAACCATTGACTATCCTAATAGAACAATATGTCCTTTTGCATTGCTGAGTGTGATGGCTCCTTAAAAACACATGTATATATTATCTTTCTAAATTTAAAGAAAATGAATAATTTTGATTTAGAAATACAATTGTGAGAATTACATCTGCGCTTATGAGGGTCAGGATAGTCAAAATAAGTTTATTTTTATAGGCTAGGCAGTAAGAGATTAATGATTATGAACTGGCTCACCAAGCACTTGTAACTAAATTTGAAGTCACAGTTGGAAACCAACACTGTGCTTAAAATAAGATAGTTCTGTCAATACGATCATAAAACGTCAATGCATTAGCCCTGTTTATAAAGTGTCAAATGTTAAACAGTTTAAAATAGGGAAGTTTGCTTGAGGGGGTGGAAGTATGGTTGTGTTCATTGTTATTTTTAAATGCAGTGTTATTCTAAAATCGAGGCCAAGAGGTGAATAAGGGGAACTTCAAAAAACCATGGTTTTTTTCACTAGGTTTTTCTAATGGACTAACAAGGTGAACTTGGCAAGTTTGCTTTGAAGTCACAGGTGGCAAGCTTTTGGGTGTAAAACGCAAGCAATTTGTGCTGATTTCTAGACTGAGATTTTGCACTTAATCTTCTTGACCTTTGCCATATTGATCCTCAATATTTGTAGGTGTAACAGGCTACTACCTGAAATTGATATTGGGTTAGTTTAATATTCTTCATTCATGGGATGTGGGTGCCATTGGTAAAGAAGAGCCCTCCAACAATTTCAGATCCCTCTGTCAAATTCATGTAAGATCTAATGGAGGATATCTCATGGAAACTTAAATTAATTTTTCCAGTTCTACTTCAATGGAGATAAAAGTTAGACAGGAGTCAGTGGGAGATGGAAGAAGTATGGCCATAAATCTAGTGTTGTATCCAAAACTGTAAGTTTGCACGTGCCTCCAACAGCACTGATTTTAAAAATTGACTCAATGTAAAATATCAGTGACTAAAGTTACAGACATAAGGCAGCCAAGTACTTCTTACTGCTACATTTCAATTTCTGGGCACTTTGTGGCATTTCAGCGAAATGTCTTCTCTCACTAGTCTATATGCTACAAAAGAGAAATACTTTGTCCCTTCTTTCACAAAATCCACCATTTTATGATATACAATAATATATTTTTGTAACTACATGTGATTTACTAAGAGACCAATTGAGTATGTTTCAGAATCAATTGTTCAATCCTTGATCAGTGCTAAGCTAGTGGGATCAGAAATTGAGGCTGCTGCAATTGACCTAACTTCCTCTGCATTAAGGATAGAAAAAGTTGTCTGTGCTTCTGACTACAATTGTTGTATCCTGGTGGAAATTACTTGTGAATGGACAGCAATGAGAGAAGATTGGGTTCCAAGGTGATACCTTTCAGGTACCAAATGACTTGAGGTTGGTCACTGCCAGTACAACAAACATTGCCACCTGAGCAACATCTAGCAGCACCTGAGGAACTAAACCTTGGCATAAGTTATTGTCTTTAGCAGTGGTCTGTTGAAAGGGAATACATTGGAAGAATACAAAATATTTTTGATTGATGTAAATCATTGCGCAGAGGTTTTAAGCCAAAATTATATGCAGGAAGTTCAAACATGTAGAGTGTGTAGGGTGATGATTCATTGCGTAGGAAGTCATTCTGAGACAATTCTTTCAACTGAGGGGAAAGAACCACTGAGACAAAGCTGTCGACTTAAACCATCCTTTTGAGTTTTGCAGCTGCCACATATTGAAACGTGTATGTATGTATTTTTATAGCTGCCAAGGAAGTTCACATCTCATACGGTTATTTATGTTAATTTCCTCTTAAACGGGAATAAACTGCATAAAGAATATCCCAGTTTGCGTAAAACATATTCAAGATACAAGTTGATACAGGATGTATAGGATATCCCAGCAATGACTCCATTACAGTCACAGTAGAAGAACAATGAAGCTCCATCAGCACTTATGCAACAATCTATTCATTCTATAGAAGATATTTTAAACTCTCATCAAAGTGAAGCAGGCTGTTATTTCTCAGACTGAGGAGGGCTTGAAGTAATGGATACCTTATGAAAAATGAAGGAAATCTTGATGAGCTAAATACTACACCAAGTTATTAGGTATTGACTTCAGAAAGAGCACTAGCTAGAGTGTGCTGCGACCAGATGCTAGGAAGCATTCCTCAAGATATTACAGTTCTAGACAGTGTACCCCAAATCATTAATCCCTCAGGTGAGGAGGGATGAACTAATTCCCTTTCTTTATTCACTCGATCCTTGGTTGGTCAGAACATGGTTCATCTATAAAGGACTTTTCCATTGTGGATGCTTTTTTGCCCTGACCGAATGAATTTATGCTTTATAAGAAGTCAATTTAAGCAGGCATTCTTGATTTAATAAAAAAGGTGAGTTTATTTGTTACTGAACACAGAAGAAATAATAGTGCAGCATGCATACTCACAGATTAGGAATAAGAAGTGATCCCAAAGAAAAGTTAATGGATTAGTCTGGGGTGTTCTTGAAGAATAGATGCTAGAATATTGATAGTTAAACAGTCTATTTCAGAATTCTTGACTATTCAGGTTAGTTGGAATCTTTTTATCCTTTTTCCTTTTGATGGTGTATGGTTAGGAGCGCTCAGAGTGAGATTCTTTTCGTTGTCCTTGCTAGTTCGCTGTTAATACATGGAGTGAAAGAATTCTTATGCCTGCAATGAAGGAGTGACTTAATGGGGTTTCTTCAACAGTCACCTTCACAGCAATCTAGCCTCGAACCCAGGCTATTAACCATGAACCTCAGTTCACTGGCAAAGTTTCTTTCATGAGCACACCTCCTCCCACTAGTGCACACACATACTCACACACACCAGGGTTACAGTCAGTTTTTAACCCTCTTTTGTGTATTCATAGCATATTAAAACTTTTTAAAATAGTTATAAAGCTGTACCGCATAGAAACAGACCCTTCGGTCCAACATGGCCACGTTGACCAGATATCCTAATTTAATCTCGTCCCATTTGCCAGCATTTGGCTCATACCCTTCTAAACCCTTCCTATTCATATGCCCATCCAGATATTTTTTAAATGTTGTAATTATACCAGCCTCCACCACTTCCTCCTGCAGCTCATTCCATATACACACCACCGTCTTTGTGAAAAAGTTGCCTCTTAAGTCCCTTTTAAATCTTTCCCCTCTCACTTTAAACCTATGTCCTCTAGTTTTGGACTCTACTAGCCTGGGGAAAAGACCTTGGCTATTCACCCTATCTATGCCCTCATGGTTTTATAAACTTCTATAAGGTCACCTCTCAGCCTCCGATGCTCTCAGAAAAACAGCCCCAGTCTATTCAGCCTCTCCCTACAGCTCAAACCTTCCAGCCCTGGCAACATCCTTATAAATCTTTTCTGAACCCTTTCAAGTTTCATAACATCCTTCCTATAGCAGGAAGAGCAGAATTGAACACAGTATTCAAAAAGTGGCCTAACCAATGTCCTGTACAGCTGCAACATGAACTCCCAACTCTTATACTCAATACGCTGACCAATAAAGGCAAGCATACCAAACACATTCTTCACTAACCTGTCAACCTGCCACTCTACTAAAGCCTGCAACAGGGGGCTTTCTGCAGAGAGGGGAGGATAGCCCCGTTGTTATGTCTTCAAATCATCTCTCTCTCTTTCAGTTTGAAGATTTCCTGACCCTCTACAGGTGTGACATTCAATGGGTTCCACACAGGACTTTGCCAGACAGCATGTAATTCATATCTGCAGTCTTCTTTTTCCATTGCCATATTCTTTTTAAAATAAATTGTAATCATAAGTTAAAAATGTCCATAATACTTTGGGGTTCAGATCCATCATCCTGACAAGTATTACATGTTACCTCATTGATTGGACTAAAAGAAAACCCTTCACAGAAATAACCAACACTCTTCTGAATCTATTTTGAAATCCAAACACCAAAAATAATATTGATATATTGAAATTATACACCTTTCAACACACAGTTCTTTGAAGTAATTAATCATGTGACAAATGTAAACTTTCCTAAATGCCCTTTGAATGAACGTATTGAATTTCTTCTCACCAGCCTGTGTAGCTTATGCCAAATTGTAACAACTTGCTGATTAGTAGAGTCATAGAATCATTCAGCATGGAAACAGACCCTTCAGAGCAACCAATCCATGGTGACCATGTTCCCAAACTAAACTAGTCCCAACTGCCTGCACTTGGCCCATATCCTTCCAAACCTTTCCTATTCATGAACTTACCCAAATGTCTTTTAAACATTGTATCTGTACCTGCATCCACCACTTTCTCTGGAAGTTCATTCAACACATGAACCACTCTCTGTGTGAAAATGTTGCCCTTTATGTCTTTTTAAATCTTTCTCCTCTCCTCTTAAAAATATGTCCCTTAGTTTTGAACTCCTTTATCCTAGGGAAAAGACCCTTGTCATTCACATTACGAATGTCCCTGATGATTTTATGAACTTAATAAGGTCACCCCTCAATCTCCTATGCTCCAGGGAAAAAGTCCGAACCTTTCCAGTCTATTTTCATATCTCGAGCCTTCCATTCCCAGCAATATCCTGATAGTTTTTTTTGGAACATCTCCAGTTTAATGATATCCTGCCTATAACAGGGCAACCAGAACTGCACGCAGTACTCCAGAAGAAGCCTCACCAACATCCTGAACAACCTCAACATACTGTCCCAACTCCAATACTCAAAGGTCTGAGCAATGAAGGCAAGCATGCTAAATGACTTCTTAACCTGAAGAAGGGTCCAGACCCGAAACGTCAGCTTTCCTGCTCCTATGATGCTGCTTGGCCTGCTGCGTTCATCCAGCTTTACACCTTGTTATCTCAGATTCTCCAGCATCTGCAGTTCCTACTATCTCTTAACCACCCTGTATATTTGTGACGCAAATTCCAAAGAATTATGTATCTGAACCCCTACGTCTCTACAAAACTACTCAGGGCCCTACCATTAAGTGTATAAGACCTGTCCTTGTTTGCATTACCAAAATAAAATGTCTCCCTGTCTGACTTATTTTTGAATTTTCTTTTCATCGTTCAACTTCTCATAGTCACTGATCACTCAAAATGCTGAAAGTCTGCATGGTTCAATAGATGTCGTTCAACTAATCAGATTTCTAGAGGTATCAATCAAATGAAGGACCAATCAAACGGCCAGAGAAGGACACATACTCAACCTATTGAAGGTCAAATTGGACTTTGAAGACAAAACAAAATAAATTCAGACAGGGTGCTAAACTTGCGGCTCGTTTGCTATCTCCTGCTTTGTGTTATCATTGTAAACCAATTTCAACCTATTCAGCTGAGAGATGAGCAGAGAAGTACAACACCAAGACTTTATGAGGTCAGCTGACGGGAATAGACTGTTTTACTGAGAAGTAGCACACTTTGTTTTACAAAAGGAAAAGAACATTTCTGTGTACATGAAATAGAGAACATTATTCAATGTAGAATGATTACACAGCAATAGTCCAATTAAGGCAATCAGATTAACTATAAATCACTACAGCAAACTTTGAACTATTTATAACTATCACCTCAACCCTGAGATTAGATTACTGCTTTGAAATCTCTTCAACTATCTGTTACCTATTTTTATAACACACCCAGTCAAGTTTATGCAATGTTTCACAGCATATTTGTTGTGCTAAAATCAGTAAGTATTAATTGTCAGACTCTTCCTGGCATTAATGCCTGAAGCCATTCACCCTGAAAGATGAACAATTTTAGCATTTTACTATAGTTTAGTATATTATAATGTTCAACTGAATACAGAGAAATCCTGCAGCTGTTTCATATAATTTCATAATGATTGGAAATAGTTATGCCGAGAATGCAATCTGTTTCTGTGCTCTCTAGCCCATGATTCTCTGCCTTTATTGCTTTGATGATGGAAAACGTAGGGTGGTCAATGCAGAAGTTAGAAAATCCAAGCTCCTAATATCTAAATCATTAAAACACATTGCTCTGGAGGGGCAGAATCTTCTTAAGGCATTGAGGATCTTGCATATCAGCTGAAAAACTGACGACAGTCTTGTACTGCCTCTGTTATCACTGGTCTCTAGGTGAGAATCCACAATTCACTATAATTTAGGATGGGATACCCCACTATGGTTGTGATCTCAGTGAGGAGGTCTGAACGGACAATCCTTCTTAATTCAACCCCTGTCTCGATTATTTAAAACAAGGTTAATTTAATCAGGATCCCTCCCCTTGTTGGATACTTTTTCCTGATCTACATGTTTTAAAAGAGCCAAATTAACTGGGCTTTCTTAAATAAAGAGGGAGAAAAGATGATAAAATACAACACGCAGATTAGAAATGTTGAGTTGAGTAAAAAGACAGTAGCTAAGAAGATATATTAATCAGTCTCTTTATCTGTGAAATGTAGGTGTTGGAATGTTAGAGCTGTTAAATTAGTGAGACCAGTAATGGTGATGTTAAGAGTGAATTGATTTTGAGATTCTTGGCTCTGCAGTTGCTTTTGTCCTATTACCTGCCCAGCAGTTACTTCACTGATTTGTCTGGCTACCGGTACTCAAAATGAGCGAGATTCATTCTTTACTTGCAGTGCATAGTGTCTAATGATCTCTTCAAGCTGTGACCTTCACAGCACATTAGTCCACATTAGCACAGCAGGACACTAACACACAATGACCAGTGTAGGGGATGTGGGACTGGGTGGGATGCTGTTCGGATGGTTGCTGTGGATTTGTTGGGCTAAATGGCCTGATTTCACACTGTGGGGATTCTATGAATAAAAAAATTGTTAATACGTGGTGACCACTGGAATTCTTTTGACCATCTTGAGTGAGACAGAATTGTTTTCTCAAAAGCCTTAGCTATCATGTTGAATTGAACTGTTGCTGACAATGTTAATATGGTAATGGTCCATGATGGTCAAAGTTGTTATTGTAATTTTAAATTCTCCCTGCCACAAATCTTAATTTCACTGAATTATTTTCATTGAATTATCACAAGAGGAGTGTTGGAGATCACTCAGGGGAGGCGATGGCCTAGTGGTATTATTGCTGGACTGTTAATCCAGAGACCCAGATCATGTTCTGGGGACTTGGGTTCGAATCCAGCCATGGCAGATGGTGGAATTTGAATTCAATAAATATCTGGCCACGAATCCATTGTCAATTGTCAGGAAAAACCCATCTGGTTCACTAATGTCCTTTAAGGAAGGAAACTGCCATCTTTACCTGGTTTGGCCTACATGTGACTCCAGACCCACAGCAATGCGGTTGATTCTGAACTGCCCTCTGGGCAAGTAGAGATGGGCAATAAGTGCTACCTAGACAGCAACACACTCATCCTGTGAACAAATAAAAAAAACTAGAATCATTTCACAATAAGTTCAAGTGGGGAGTTGTAAGTGGGATCTTACTTACTATCCCATCCTCAATGGGTTACTCCAACAACACTGTTGGATTCAAGCACTTTCCAGCTTCAGACATCTGCCTGTGCTGTGAAGTTAGTGAGGAAACTATAAAAATAATGATAAAACAATTGAAGGAACTGAGCAGCTGTCAGTGACTACCAATCCCAGGGGAAGTGCCATTTTTAAACATAGATGTGTTTGACTATTCGGAAGCTGGCAATAAATAGGAAGACTTCCCATTATCCAGGAAATGATGTGTATATTTTACATTTTTTTTCCAATAGATTTTTCAACAGGTTACATCAGGGTATTTCTGTTTTGTTTCTGTTTTATCATGGAATTTAGCTGTTCAGTTAGTCTAAATATCTTGCCGAACTTGGATAACAAAAGGGATTGCCTGTATCTGTTACTCTGTATTGCTGAAAGTGTAATAATTCTGCCAAAAGTAATAAATTACCTGTTAAGATCCTACGAAATAGGAACAGGAATAGGTCAGACAGCCCTTCACTGAGATAATGGTTGATTTTCTACATCTATACTGTTTTCCTGCGCTATCTCTGTATCCTTAATATTTTTAACATGTAGAAGTCTGTCAATGTCAATTTTGAACATTCTCAATGATGAAGCCTCCACACCATCTGGATGAAGAATTCCAAAGAATTCCACTGCCTTCTGAATGAAGAAATTTCTCCTCATCCCATTCCTAAATGGCTTGTCCTTTATTCTGGGACTGTATCCCCTTCGCTAGAACCCATAGTCAAGGGCAGAATCTTGAAAAATATGATGTTTTCTTGAATCAAAAGTGCCCTGTAAATACAAGTTGTCTTTATGTTAATTAGAAATGTATATCTTAGGAGATAATCAAACACGAGGCAGGTTCTCATTTTGTTGAGGTGATGAACTTGAGTTGAATGGCACATTTTATATTGAATAGCAGAGTTTTGGCAGGGGCTTGTTCATCTCCATTTTCAGAATAACTCATCAGGGTTCTTTAACCTGTACCAGCATTTGGGGTGTTTAGTAGGGAGTTTCACAGTGTAGGAGGAAACCAATGAGATGCAAGCTTAAAGAAGAGGTAAGTAACTCAATGTGAGCCCAAATAAAGTCTGTGAATTAGAGATAGTAGGAACTGCAGATGCTAGAGAATCCGAGACAACAAGGTGCAGGGCTGGATGAACACAGCAGGCCAAGCAGCATCATAGGAGCAGAGAGGCTGACGTTTCGGGCCTAGACCCTTCAGTTTAGTTTGTCTCTGTTAACTGTTGGCCTTGCCCACTGAGGAAGCTGTCAATTAATCCTGAGATAACCCTGTTCCTCATTGCCAGCACTACCTGACACTCCAACGTTCAGCTGAACTGTAATGAGATTCTTAAGCTTAAATATAAAGCAGGTGTACTATACATAGGATGATAAATATCTGGTAGTCAGTTATAAGGTAGTAATTCATATCCTAAACCACAGGAGCGGAACTTGAGCAGTTTATGAATATTATCGAGACCACAAGGCTGAATTACTACTTTGAAATCACTGTTGGACATTTATTACTCCTTAGAATATACAATCCATAGTTTATTTTAGTTAAAGACTTTATTTTAATGGATTAAAGTTATGTGCCAGGCATGCTGAGTATGGTACCAATGTGATGTAGGTGAAAGGGTAATAAAGGTGATAGCAAAACAGGAGCTGCAACTATGTGAAATCACATGACCGGCACTATAGTAACCATTTTTTTGTATGGTAGAATAAAATGAAAATATACTTTACTCCAAATGTAATAAATAGAAGACTAAACAGTGCATAGTGTTAGGACTTCAACTACATTTAGTGCGCACTGCTGTCCAAAAAAGTGTCCTATAAAGAACTGTATTTATAATTCTGTTAATGTGTAACAAGGCTAAAATCTGTTGGTGTTGATTAGTTTTCAGTGATTATAGAAAAGATTACTACATGTAAAACATGGTGTGTTTGCAGACATTTTCATAGCATCCAGTATGAAGTTGCCTATCTTCCCGTGTTTGGTAGCTAATCAGCATTTATGTGATGGATACAGAGGGTGAGCCCATGGCTCTTGGCCAGATGGAGGCATTGGGTAATTTGCCCCATCCATCACATCTGGACACTACACTGCTGTAAATAACTGGATTTGATTTCAGGAACACAATTTGCCTTATCTTATTGCCCTCCACCTGTAGTCTTGGAGACTCAGTTAAAGCCATTGGTTTCCACTCACCTCCAATTTAACAGCTGACATGGATGTGTCAACATTCACTCCGACTTTGCCACAAATGATCTTAGTAAGTGTTCCTTGCTGTAAATTGTGATTACCACGTGAGGACAAAAGTAGAGGAAAATTTAACTCTGGCTCCCAAAGAATGAACAGTGTGCAGTTTCATGAGGGACATGAGTATTGGGAAGAAGTCAGTTGCCACTAGTGTTCCCTCTAAGCTGAATGAAAGTACAGCTACTCTGCAATCTGGAAGATAGCATGCAGTTTAGTGGGCAGGTCATGCACAACCAGCGCTCTCTTTCTGATGTGAGGAATTGTGGTAGTACAGCAACTTCGAAGAGATTGTACAGTCATGGGATTGGTTAGGTTAGATAGCTGGCTTGTGATGCAGAGTGATGCTAACAGTGTGGGTTCAATTCCCACACTGGCTAAGGTTACCATGAGGAATTCTCCTTCTCAATCTTTCCCATCATCAGTGGTGTGGTGATCCTTAGGTTAAACCACTAGTAGTTGTCTCTGCCTAATGAGAGAGCAGCTCTATGGTCAGTAGGATTATGGTGACTTTATTTTACTGCGCAGTGCAATAAGCGAGTCATGCAAAGAAAAATGCAGTGGAACATTGGTTACCTCACCCAATCTGATCTTTATTTGAAGGACACGGTGAAAGAGTCTAACAATAAGACATTTATTCTTAGTTTGTTTCCTTCAACTGAATTTTGACAACTAGGCTCCTGTTAATTTTTATTGTAGCACTGTTTTACCAACATGTAAAATGTAAAATATTGAAACCCCGGCACCGACTCCCTGTGGCATACCGCTCATTATATCTTGCTAACCACAAAATGATCCATTTATGAATATTGTCTGCTTCTTGTTACGCAGCCAATTTTCTATCAATGTCAAGATGCTACCCACTATATTATGTGCTTTAATTTTCTGCAAATAACATTTGATGTGGCACTTTATCAAATGCCTTCTGGAAATCTAAGTCCAATGCATCCACTTGCTGATTTTTATCCAGAATATATGTCAGTTCCTGAAATAAGTTGTTTAAACATGATTTCCCTTCCAAAAACCCATGTTGAGTCTGCCTCATGACCTTAAATTTTTCAATGTGCCGTGCTATGACATCTTTAATAATAGCTTCTAAGATCTCCCTATGACAGATATTAAACTAACTGGCTTGTAGTTCCATACTTTCTGTTTCCCTCCCTTTTGAATAAAGGAATTTATTTGCTATTTTCCAATCTACTGGTTAGAATAGAAGAAATAGGAGCAGGAGTAAACTATATAGAGTCCCTCAAGCCTGCTCCATCATTCAATAATGATTATGATCTTCTGCCATTTTCCAACCTTCTTCCCAGAGATCAAAAATTTATCTCAGCCATTTATTAAATCATTAGAGAGTCATTGAGTCATAGAGTCATACAGCAAAGAAACAGACCCTTTGGTTCAACACGTCCATGCTGAACATAATCCCAAACTAAACTAGCCCACCTGCCTGCTCCTGGCCCATATCCCTCCAAAACTTTCCTATTCATGTACTTATCCAAAAGTCTTTTAAATGTTGTAATTGTACCCACATCCATGACTTCCTCAGGAAGTTCATTCCACACTCGAATCACCCTTGGTGTAAAAAAATTGCTCCCATGTCTGTTTTAAATCTCTCTCCTCTCACCTTAAAATGTACCTCCTAGTCTTGAAATTCCCCCATCCTAGGGAAAAGGCAGCTACCATTAATGCTGTCTATACCCATCATTATTTTATAAACTTCTACCAGGTTGCCTCCCAACCTCCTATGCTCTAGTAGAAAAGAATTCCAGCCTATCCAGCCTTTCTTTATAACTCAAACCAGGCAGCCTCCTGGTAAATCTCTTCATAACCCTCTCCAGCTTAATAGCATCCTTCCTATAACTGGGCGACCAGAACTGGACACAGTATTCCAGAAGAGTCTATATTCTATGATTCAGCATCTGCAGCCCTCTGGGGTAGAAAATACTAATGATTCACAACCCCTTGAATGAAGAGATTTCACCTCATCCCAGAATTAAATAGTTGCTTGGGAGAACAGATAATATTGCTGAAAAGAAAGCTGTGTTGCTGAACCTTTAAATCTTGCACTCATCAGGACAAACACAAGACTGTCAAATTTCAAACAGACATGTCAATTTCCAGAACAGGAGGAAAACAGTACCGATTAAAACAGTGAAACATAGAAAATGGGAGCAGGAATTGATCACATAGCTGTTTGAGCTTGCTCCACCATTCAATATGATCATGGCTGGTAATCCACTCATTAATCTGTTCCTACTTTCTCCCAATACCCTTTGATTCCTTTAGCCTTAAGAACTCTATCTCCTCCATGAAAGCATGTAATGGTTTGGCCTCAATTACTTTCTGTGACAGAGAATTCCACAGGCTCACCACCTCTGGGTGAAGAAATTTCTCCTTATCTCAATCCCATATCCTTAGACGGTGACCGCTGGTTTTGGACTCTCCAATAATTGGGAATATTTTTCCTGTGTTTATCCTATCTCATCCTGTTAGAATTTTACAGGGTTCTATGGGACTCCCCCATCATTCTTCTAAGCTGCCATGCGTGTAGTCCTAACCAGTCCCGTCTCTCTTCATAAGTTGGTCCTGCCATCCCAGAAATCAGTCTGCTAAACCTTTGCTGCATTCCCTCCATAGCCAGAACATCCTTCCTCAGGTAAGGAGACTAAAACTGCACACAGTACAGGAATAGTTGGCAAATCAACTTTGATTGGCCAAGTCATTGCCACGGAGAAAATAAAATGAGCGTCCATAGGCTTCCGGGTAATTTGAGAAAGGTACAAGGCTTGAATAGATTCCTTTTCTTTACAAAGAACAAGTCCCTGTGTACGAACTTCTAGCATTTTCCATATCCCACAAAGAAAGGGAAATAAAATACCGAGGCCTTGAAAAAGTCAATAAAGGATAAAGTATTACTGTGGGTGTCATCACAGAACAACTTTTTTATCCCCAGGACAAATCTATTCAAATTTTTGATAGATCTAACTCTGTCTGGAATCTTTTAAAATACTTAGAGAAGCTGCTGAATTTCCAGACCGTATGGAGTTTGATAAATATATTTGTAGATACTTCTACTGGATTCCCGAAATGTCCAACAGTTACGTTTCACTCGAGTTTCTAACTCCGTCTGTCCTGAAAATGCTGCTGAACAATTGTGGTTCTGTTAGAGTTGGCTGCTCTATGTTAGCTCATTCCAAATGACCACCTTCCTGCACAGGCCTAGGGGCATTGAATGTCGGTAAGATATTTGACTATAGGGAGCATCACTGTTCAATCTGCCGCTGTTCTTACTCCACGTTTATCTAAATACATGTTCTGCAGTGTGCTCTGATCGTCAGTCATTAACATGACCCTGGCAGAGATCAGCTTGTTCAGCGTAAACAGGCAATTAATCACGGGTCTTGGGTGATTCTTTTACTGTTGCCTGAACATTCAGGAGCACCTGCCCACCTACTTTATAAGCCAAGTGAGCTTGTTTACAAAATGCCGAAAATATTGTTATCAAGGAGATGTCTGATCCAACTGTTGTAGTTTGGTGCTTTGTGGAATTATCAGTGCCAGCAGAAAGTTTAATGTTTAAACATACCAGGAACTTCCTCTTGAACACCTGCAACCTGAGGGCACACATACTGTGCTCTAAACATGACCACCTATTCTGAAATTGCACCACAATCTCAAACATGATTAATACTGGTGTTTACATCCAACTATTCTCACAGTCACATTCCAGCCTGTGGCTGCTGAGACGATCACATTCTTATTTTAAAAATATCAGGTTGGATTTGCCTCTCCCTTTAAGAAAACATCAGACGTTGACACAGCAGTCCAGTGAGACCCTAGTATAAAAATTCATTAGAAATTATAGTCAATTATTACCTTGCTTTGAAAGGATCAGTCGGGCTTCACCCAGAAGGTAAAAACAATAAAGATCCTGTAAAATTTGTAAATTAATGCACTGGTGTTGCAGGAGCTCCATTTTGAAGCATACAAGATAAATTGTACCTGTATGTGTCATTCTCAGGTTTTACTGTTTTTTTTCCAAATGCATAGGCATGCTGGAAGGGCTGAATGACCTACAATTGGTCCTGGTTTCTATGTTTCCCTAACACTGTGTGTGATCCCTTGACCAGTGTGGGGGAATTGGAAAATCACGTGCTGAGATCAGGAACCTGGGAATTTTCTTCTTGTTCTCTCAGTTGTAGGGACACCGTTCCATTGACATTAAGTAGCCTACTGATCTGCCTGCTACTGTGGATTCTTTATCATTGTTCCTCCCAAGTGATTCCTAAAAAAGTTCACTTGAGGAACATGGGCATCGCTGGCTGACCAGCATTTATTGCCTGTCCCTAGCTGCCCTTGAACTTAGTGGCTTTTTACACCATTTCAGAGGGCAGCTGAGAGTCAACCACATTGTCTGGAGTCACATGTACACCAGGTTGGATGAGGATGCCAGATTTTCTTCCTCGAAGGACATTAATGAGCCAGATGGGTTTTTCTGACAATCAGCAATGGTCTCATTATCATCAGTAGTTTCCTGATTCCAGATTTTTAAAAATCGACTCTAAATTCCACCATCTGCCATGGCAGAATTTGAACCTAAGTCCTGAGAACTTTATAAAAACCAAAAGAACTGCGGATGCTATAAATCAGGAAAATAGGGAGGTGGGTGGGGTAGGGAGTAAACAATAGGATAGAGCCCAAAGAGAGAGAAAGACAGTTGGACAGACCATCTGTCTGTATTTTCTGCATATAAACTGACGTTTTCCCAGCCACCATCAGTTCTGAGGAAGTGTCACCGGACCCGAAACGTTAACTCTGTTTTCTCCTTCACAGATGCTGCCAGACCTGCTGAGCTTTTCCAGCAACTTTGTTTTTGTTCCAGAGAACTTTAGCTCAGTTTCTGAGTTAATAGTCTAGTGACAATACCATTCGGCCATCACCTTCCCTTGATAATGTCACTAAAGATTATCTGAAGATTATCCTGATTGATCTCTTCTTTGTGTCTCATCTTTGTCTGTGCTCTTATGTGAATTAGATGGCACACTGATGTTGGAATCCAGGCTGTAATTCCACCTCACCAAATGCACACCACCCTCACCCTGTTCCTGCACCAGCTGGCATGGGGGTGCGGTGTCTTATTACACATCTGAGATGCAATCAATGAACTGAGCAGAGATTTGGAATGGAACCTGAAACCTTTTGTGCTGTTTGCTTCGGCATCACATTGATAAGTTGTCTGGTGTTGCTGT
The DNA here is from genome assembly GCF_021869965.1 of Rhincodon typus. Lineage (NCBI taxonomy): Eukaryota > Metazoa > Chordata > Chondrichthyes > Orectolobiformes > Rhincodontidae > Rhincodon > Rhincodon typus. Next base: position 58,916,417 of record NC_063343.1, on the reverse strand, counting down.
AGGATCGAGGTGCATGTGGTTATTTATCCACAGTTACTAGATGATCAGGCCTAAAGATGGGTGCATCGTGATTGCGAGGGTCAGAAAAATAATCACCAGAGGAACCATCCTACAACTCATGGCCACTGTACAAAATCAAGGCGTACGTTTCAGTGCACTACTGAGGCACTGCTGCATTGTCTGAGGTGTTTCTTTCAAGTAAGATGTTAAACCAGGTTCCTGCTGTCATTCTTTCAGGAAAGTGTAAAAGATCCCATAACCCCACTTGGATGGTGAGTAGAGGAATTGCCTCTGGTTTTATAGACAACGTTTATCCCTCAATGGACTTCATTAGATCACCCTGAACACAAAAACAAAGTTGCTGGAAAAGCTCAGAAGGTCTGGCAGCATCTGTGAAGGAAAAAACAGAGTTAACATTTCGGGTCCGTTGACCCTTCTTCAGAACTTTTCGGGTCAACGGACCCGAAACGTTAACTCTGTTTCTTCCTTCACAGATGCTGCCAGACCTGTTGAGCTTTTCCAGCAACTTTGTTTTTGTTCCTGATTTACAGCATCCGCAGTTCTTTCGGTTTTTTTTGTTAGATCACCCTATTGGGTCAATTGTCACATTGCAGTGTGTGGGGGTTTGCTGTGCACAGTTAGCTGTTGCATTACCTACAACAGTGACTATAATTGAAAGAATGCTTCATTGATGATGTTTAGTGAGGAAAAACTTTTTCACTCAGCAATTAATTAGGGTATGGGATGCACTGCCTCGAAATATGATGGAGGCAGGTTCAATTGAGGCACTCAAGAGGGCACTGGATGATTATTTGGATAAAAATAATCTGCAAGGATATGGGGAGAAGTTAGGATATTGGCAGCTGGTAATGATGCTTATTTAACAAATTGGGGCAGGCACAATGGGCCTAATGGCCCCCCTTCTGCACCTTAAAGATGACTTTGCCACAGTCCTAGAGGAACATAGGGCTGCTCTCTCATCAGGGAGAGATAACTGTTCACAGTCTAACTGAGGGTCACCACAGCTCAGGCAAAGGGAGAGGTTGTGAAGGAGAGCAACCTCAGCCAGTGTGGGAATTAAATCCACACTGTCGGTGTCACTCTGTACTGCAAACCAGTTGTCCAGCCAACTGGCCTAATGGACCCTCTGTTTGTGAAGTACTTTGGCACACCCTGAAATAGTGAAAGGTGAATGTATAAGTGAAAGACTTTTCCATTAAAGTCCTTTTGTCTTACCTACAAATGCGGCTAATAATTTGTGCACAGACACAACAGTGAGATACATCAAAATGGAAGCGGTCTCCATTGTGCTGAGAACTGGAGTGAGATTTTTGCGAATTTGGGAAGTGATTGTTAAATGGTTCCCAAGTCAAATGGTTAAATTTGAAATGAGATACAAATCTTTTTCTTGATAGTGGCTTTATTTACAGAATTCAGCATTACATAATCTCTTCCTCCCAAATACCTATTGCCACCCACTGTCCCAGAAATCTTTGGCTGCATGTGCTCAAGATATTTTCTTAAATCTTGTGGGTATTTCTGGCTGGCTCAGCATTGTTGCCCATCCTGAAGTGTTGTGAAACTGAATGGCTTGTTGGTTCATTTCAGAGGCCAATTAAGAGTCAAACACATTACATTTGTTGTGGAGTCACATCTAGACCAGACCAGGTAAGGAAGACCTGTTTTGTTCTCTAAAGGACATTAATGGTCCAGATGGTGATGATGCTAGCATGGACTAGCCCTTTCTACCTAACAGCAGATTTTATTGAATTCAATTTCACCGTCAGTCACGGTGGGATTCAAAAGCAGGCCTTCTAGCTCAAAGGTAGAGTCAGATACTACCATTGTACCACAAGATCCCTATTGAAAAGCTTGTTGGATAAAAGTCCTTCTGGAAATAGGAAATGGCAAACAGGCCAGAAAATCATGAGTTTGCTAATTTGCTGGATACTCACTTATTTGTTTTGCCATGACACTGATCGGGAAACCCAGACATTCTGGATCACATGTAGAGACACTACCACTGCACCACAAGAACCCTTTATCCCAGCTCTTAGATATTACTAGTCAGGCTGTTCAGAGATGTTATTACATACCTTTGGAGTCGGTGGGATTGAATCCAGTATTCCTGCCCTGGCAGTAGGGGTACTACCACTCACTACACTTGACTGCTACAGAAGAATCTCATTCGTTATCTCTTCACTCGTGTTCGAATGACCAGAATTGGGCTTGTGTTATATGTAAGAAAGTTTGGGGAAGAAATAGAAGAGAGCCAATGGATATACGGGGCCATGTTGGGACAATGTGACCCAGAGCAAGGCAAATTGGAGGCTTGTCGATTGTAATTGAGAGTTAAGAGTGAGATTCATGAAGGCCTGGGGGTGTGGTAATTTACTGTGTTTACTTGGTGGTGAGGAAGTGGTTAGTTGTCTCTATCCTCTATTAACCAGCAGGATGGAGCCAGACTGGAGCCAGCAAAAAAAGTGTGGTACCTTTGCCTATCGAATGTTGCCAAGTGATTTTCAACTTTTTCAGAAGTATGAGGCTACTTTGCATTAAAGTAGAATCTATTTATGTTGAAGGGAGTTTAATGGAGTTATGTTACAGGGACCCATATATCTCTTACTAATGTAGGCTTTCAGGAAAATAAAAATTCCTCAGTAATTTTGTTTCGTTGTACTATTTAATTTAGTTATATTTGTTTGTTATTTATTAAAGATTTATTCTGTGTTGAGAATATTTAGAAAATTTATGAGAAACGTTTCAGGCCAGTAAATTTCTTTCTCGTCTCTTTTTCTGAGTGATTGTGTGAACAAACATAAAGCTCCTGCCCCTTCTACCACTTCAGAATGCTGTCGTCATTGACTGAACAGGGAAGGTCAGTACTTAATGGTTCCCATCTTTTATCAGCTGACAAGAGACACGTTAATGTAATGTTCTATTTAATCCAGTTTTCTACATGTGGAAAAATGTGGCAAAGAATGTATAAAAGGGTGTTTTATAGCGACTAATTAAATGGAATTGTGTTTCTGTTATGTGGAACTGTATAATTGTTATCAATATTTTCGGTAAATATTCAGCCCATTTGTAATTGTGAATAAATCAAGCCGAACTTTAGCTATTAGTTTATTGGTGTTTTCCCAGTGCTTTTGGGAGATTGTCTTCCAGCATTACATAATCTTATAACTACACCTGTTTGCTTGCAATGATCAAATGAATTATACATCCTGCATTCCATTATTTTAACTGGTCTAAAACATTTGTTGATTTCTTCTATCTTTGATTAAAAACTAGAAAACAGAATAAGTGGCCAGCTTGTTGCATCAAACGTTTTGTTTGTATCAAAGTCAGAACTCATTTTTTAATTTAAAAACTCATGTCACATTTTCTTTGCATTGTTTAAACAAAGAGGAACACTGCAATATTTCGTCTTTCACAAAGAGTGCAGTAAAATCTCTTGGCAATGGTGTAAATTGGGCAAAAGCAAATTCTCTATCCATTAGAGATCTCTGCCACTGATAGAAAGAGCAGCTGGGAAAGCTGTAAAACAGGCCTCGTTTAAACAATTTGCAGAAGTTAAAATTACAGCCAAAGAGTGATCAGAGCATAAAGTTACCTTTTGCTTCATTCATGGTGTTCCTGGCAAGGTTAGCACTTATTTTCCATCCACAATTGCTGTGGAGTAAATGGTGGTTATCTGCTTTTTTGAACTGCTGGAATTGTTGGGGCGCAGTGCCAGCAAGAGGGGAGTTCCAGGATTTTGACTAGTGATAGTGAACGAAAGGCAATATAGTTCCAAATCAGAATGGTGTGTGGCTTGGAGAGGAAGTTGCAAATGATGGGGTCATCCCTGTGCATCAGATGCCCTTATCCTTTCTAGGTGTAGGTTTATAAGATGTTGCTGGTTGAGGACCTGTCATGCATGTTGTAGATGGTACACGCTGCTTCCACTGTGTATTTATGGTGAAGGGAGTGATTGTTGAAGATTGTGGATGTGGTGCCAATCAAGCAGGTTGCTTTGTTGTGGATTGTGTCAAGCTTCTTGACTGTTGTTGGTGCTGCACCTATCCATGCAAGTGGGGAATATTCCATCGTACTCTTGACTTATGGCTTTTAGACAGTGAACACGATTTGAGGAATGCAGGAGGTGAGTTACTCACTGCATAATTCTTAGCCTCTGACCTACTCTTGCTGCCATAGCATTTATATGGCTGGCTCAGTTCAGCTTCTGTTCAATGGTTAACCCCAGGATGTTGAAGGTGAGGGATTCCACAATGGTAATGGCATAAACATCAAGGAGAGTCATTAGATTCTCATTTGTTGAAGATGGAAATAGTTGGAAATTTTTGCATTTGTGTTTTATAAATGTAATTTCTACTTGTCTGTCCAAGGCTAGATGTTGTCCAGATCTTGTTGTATATGGATATAAGCTGCTTCAGTATCTGAGGAATCACGAATGATGCTGAACATTGTGCAATCATCGGCGAACATCCCCACTTCTGACCTTATGATGGAGGGAAGATCATTGATGAAACAGCTGAAGATGGTTGGACAAAGGACTCAACTCTAAGGACCTGCAGAGATGACCTGGGACTGAAATGATAGATCTCCAGCAACCACAACCATCTTCCTTTCTGCTAGTTATGGCTCCAACTGGTGGAGAGATTTTCCCCTGAATCCAATTAAATCCAGTTTTGCTAAGGTCATACTCGTTCAAGTGTCAAAAGCAGTTACTTTCACCTGACCTCTGGTGTTCAGTTCTTTTATCAATGATTAGGACAAATCAGTAATGAGGTGCTGAGTAGCCCTGCCGGAACACAAACTGAGTATCCGTGAGTTATTACTGTGAAAAATGCCGTTTGTTAACACAGTCAGATTAAACTGAGGCATTGATTCCTGCTGAGAATCTCCACACATCATGGGGGTGGGGCACAGGGCTCTGACAGCAGGGGTATCCCATTTCCATTGAAAAATGGCCACTAATTAGGCTTTAAAGTGACATAATTGATAGTCCGGATGTAGGATCTCTGCTATACAAATGGGAATTGGTGCTTGATCAATTGTAAATTTTAATTGCAAAATTAATACATTTAAGTTATCCAAATAACTATTAGTCAAAGATGCGTACATGGTGTTAAATTACAGATCAAAGAAGAATGTAGAAACTTCATCTGCAGAATAATTGAACAATCAAAGTTTACCAAAGTTTAGTTTTGGGAACTTTAATTTTGCCAAAAATGTATTTAATCTCACTGACTTATTTTCTTTGTTCAATTTTGCCCTCTCCTGAACTGAGAGTTTGGACCTCCTCATAAGATACAGTTCCATGGGTACAAGTTCATTCTGAAGGATCATATGTCACTGGGACCTGATCTGAATTTGCTGATGCTTAAGAATGATGGTTGTGCTGGAGGGGAAATATTGGTTTCCAATAGTTAAAATCAGCACATACAAGTATCGAAGAAGAAATAGGCAATTTAACATTGAGCAAAGTAAGACAAGTTCAAAGGGGTGTCTTTGAGAGTCAAGAGGAGCGGGTGAGCCCTATTCTGTCCTACTCCCTCTCATCCATTCATTGACTGGACTGGCTCTCCTTGATACCCTTCCCTTGTGCTGAGCACCATACCCCATGGCCCTTGATGGAGGATAATCTTGAATTCCTTGTCAATTTTGGCTATAAAGTTGACTCCACCATGTTGTCACCCATCCCGATCTCTGTAACCTCCTTCAGCACAGCCCTGAAATCTCTGCTCAGTTCTTTTTATTCCAATTTTAATCATTTTATCATCAATCGCTATGCCTTCAGCTGCCTGCACCCTAACCTCTAGAATTACCTCCCCCAGTCTATCTGCTTACTTACCTCTCTATCATGTTTAAATCAATCCTCAAAATCTTTGACCAAGATTTTGGTCACTTACTCTAATATCATCCTGGTATCTCTGTGCCAACCTGTGCATGACAGTGCTCCTTGAAGCACTTTGTGAAGTTTAAATGTGTTCAAGCCTCACTGTAAATGGAAGTTGTTGTTGAATCCGTCTGAAGTTGAGGTAAAGTCAAAGGAAAATGGGAATATGCTATTTAAGTATTCTCTTCAGCCATGGGACTGAAATGCCAGTCGCTGCAGCCCTCAAGGGGTTACATTCTGTTTCCCACAATGTCTGCTAAAGCAGTCAAAAGGAGAGAAAGAATGCAGTAAATTAGATGCAGAATGATTCCTGTAAAAGTGGAAAAAACCTCAGAGTAAAAAGGAGCCACCCCCCCAGGGTTTAAGCAATGAGTGACTGTATTTGAACATCAGACCTCTTGCAGCTTTTGTGGATGAAACAAAACTTTTAGGAACCAATCATTATTCACTGCTGTATTCTTCAGCCATGTATTCTGACCTCATAATAAAGTTCCATTCTAGGCATTATACCTGCCATTGCTGAATCCTGACTGAATTTGCCTTTCCTCTACATAGAGAAGGAAAGCTGTAATGTTTGCAGCTCCAATTTCACACAAAAGGCTCGAAGCATCCCACTCATTCAAGTTCCAATGACTTCTTTGCTATTTTGCTTATCAGTTCACATTTTAACTCTTTGCTGTCTGGAACACTATACATCTTTTAGGTGCAGACAGTCACCTTCTGTCTCCCAAGCCTCTGTTACCTCAATAAGAAGATTTTTATAATTCATTCTCCAAATGTTGGTCTGGCTGCCAAGGCCAGTTTCTCATCCACAGTTGCGTCTTGAGAAGTTGATGGTAGGCCTGATTTTTGAATGGCTGAAGTCCACATTGCGTCGATGCCCCCCACAATGCTGTTAGATTAGGAATTTGATCCAATAATGAAGGAATGCTGATACATACCCATGTTGGAATGGTGCATGACATGCAGAGAAACATGGAGGTGATTGTGTTCCCATAAATTTGCTGCATGATCATTCGAGATAGATCTTAACAAAACAATTTCCTTTTGGTCCATTAATGGCAGCCGTGCCTTCAGTTGCCTAACCCCTAAACTGTTGCTCCCTTAATAAAACTTTCCATCTGTCTACCTCTTTCTCTTCCTCTAAGTCATTCCTTAAAATTTATATCCCCTGTCCTGTTATCTTCTTATGTGACTTAGGAACAATTGTATTTCTGATAACTGTGCTGTGAAACACCGTGGGATATTATACTATGTAGTAAGCACTGTATAAATGGAATTGATGTTGGTGGTGACCACAGGTTTGGGTGGTGTGTCATGAATAGTTCATCTTCGCTATGATGGCTCATCATTTTCCAATGGTCAATTTTTGCTTGTTATACGTGTGTTAAGTCATGACTATGTCAAAAAACAATGAAAGCATTGCAGTCATGCCCATTACCAAAGAGGCTTCCATATATAGTTAGCTGCACACAGGAACTGAAATTTTTACCCCTTTGTTATCAATTGAATGATTGGTGTGCTCTTTCCTGTAATTTTCACTTTATCAATGGCAAATGAAGGTATGTGATGAAAAGTGAGATGTGATAATAATTCTAATCTAGTCTTTCTGCACATGGACATGGACTGCATCATATCTGAGGAATTGTGAATGGTGCTAAACATTGCAATTATCAATGGACAAACTTCTGACCTTACAATGGAAGGAAGGTCATTGATGAAACATCTCAAGTTGAGCTATGACACTACCCTGAGATACTCCTGCAGAGATATTCTGGGCCTGCAATGATTGACGTCCAACAACCATAACCATCTTCCTTTCTGTTTGGTAAGACTCCAACCAGTAGAAACCTTTCCCCCTGATATCCATTGAGTCCCGTCTCATTTTCAATAAGGACATAACTTTATTTTCTGATAGTATTCCTCTTGTGGTGTTATCATAATGGACACTAAGTGAATTGTCATGTAGATGGAAGGTCAAAGTTGGTATGTATGAGTTTGTGCATGCTATAAATGGCCATCGGGATGACTGGGGACATAGGCATGATGAGGGGGTATGGGAGATGAATAGATAGGCATAGGTTCACCCAGGGATGTGAAAGGCCATCATGGATAGGAATTTAGCATTGGTGGTATGAGGGATCATGGGTGTGGGTACATGGTTGTAGGTTGGCATGACAGTGTGAGGTCCAAGAGGTGGTTATAGGGCATTAGGTGGCATTGGTTGGTATGGATAGTGAGGAGAGTGAGGTGGTGAGACCATGAGTGATGTTTTCGGTTATAATGTTTATTTTTAAGCTTTGAACACAGTGCTGGAGTCCCCAGGCAGGTGTTCTACCCAGTCTGCCTTGGGAGCCAACAGCCTCTTCCACAATTCCCAATTGTGGGACCTGGCAAGTTTTCTAACCTATCACCACCACTCCACCCTGCTCTGCACCAGACCAAACACGGAAAGGGCAGGCAGACATTTCTAAAAGTAAGGTTTATGGAACCGGGGTATTCCCTGCCTCTCTCATCCACCTGCAATGAAAATTGGGCCATAGTGTTACATCATTGGAAGTGCCAGATTTCAGATGAGACATTGAACTGAGAACCTCCTTTAACCCTTCAAGCTGCATATAAAGGAACTCACGGCCCTATTAAAAGTTTCTTCCCATTATACTAGCTGGTATTAATCTCTCAGCCAAAATCAATATAAAATAATTTGGTTATTTATTGCATTTGTATTTATGGGAGCTTGCTGTGTGTAAATTGGATGCTTCATTCCCTACATTACAACAGTGACTGCACTTCAAAGGTAATTGTCTGTAAAGGGTTTTGCGATGTCCTGAGATCATGAGAGGTGCTACTGAAATGCAAGTTCTTTCTTTTCCATTTGCCAAAGTAATTTGTTACTGTGCGAGTGGCAATGGATGATGCCAAACTTCCTGTTCAGCGTGAACCTCATTCAGACTGCAAAGCCCCAGGTTTGTTTGTCAGTCTGGTCCATGTTAACTGTTATAAACTGGGACATTAGTTTGGAGAGCAGCAACTAGCTTCAGTACTCCTGAACTATGGAAGTATTAAATTAACCAGGTTTCTGTGACCTAAAAGTTATCTGTGGCTCCTATTGGAACCTATTTATGTTTATAAATTGAGAATAGAATTAGGCTTTGTTGCGACATCATGTACAGCTTAATAACCGGATAGCCCTCAGTGTTGGGCTGATACATAGGCACTAGGCTAAGATACTGGAAGTCTGCTGGTTCATCTGGAACTACACCCAGCAAGGGTCAACATTTGCTGAAAAGAAAATTGGAAAAACAGAGGTGTAATTGTGCATTACAAATCACCTAGCCCTGTAAAGGCAGTCACATCGTGCTGTGCGATTGTTGTATGTCTTTAAATTGAGTTAAAATACCAGACAGAGGAATTCCAGACAAATGCATTAAATGTGGAAAACTGTACACTGTAACATTCCCTGACATCCAGAAAGCATTTGTCCAGATTCTGCACAAAAAAACCCCTATAATTTCAGGTTCAAGTGATAAAGATTCAGGTTTAAGCCGCGGACAGAAGAACAAACTGACGAGGGGCAGGATGATGGGTGAAGCAGAGAGTTGGTGGGGTATTTGGGTGCTGCTTATTTCAGAATCACAGGATTTATCCTGGGTTGGGATTTGCACTGCTTTTAGTTTTCATTCATGATTGGGATTCAGAAATCCGATGCAAATTTGCATGTGATAACAAACATGGTCAATTTGATTAGTCAAAATTTATTGACTGAGTTAGGTGAAAGAGGAACAAGGACAGAACAATTGAAGGTGAACTTTACAATGGACAGAAGTGAAGATTTCGTAGATTCGAAGCTCGATATGTTTGATTAATGTGCAGCAAAAATGAACAAAACAAATATTACACACAACTTTACGTCCAAAATTGTAGAGTACTAATTAGGCTACATTTTGTACTTATTTTAAATTTGTTCTCAGCATATGTCCAGTTCAGTTCACCCAGTTAGAGTTATAAGGAAAGGCTGGATAGGCTGGGACTTTTTTTTAACTGGAGCGTAGGAGGTTGACAGATGACTTTATAGAAGTTTATAAAATCATGAGGGGCAAAGATAGGGTTAATGGTTGGTGTCTTTTCCCTAGAATGGGGGATTTCAAGACTATGGGGCACATTTTTAAGGTGAGAGGAGAAAGTTTTTAAAAAGACATGAGTAATTTTTTTACCCAGAGGGTGGCTCACATATGGGATGAACTTCCTGAGGAAGTGGTGGATGTGGGCACGATTACAACGTTTAACAGACATTTGGATAAGTACATAAATAGGAAAGGTTTGGAGGGATATGGGCTAGGAGCAGACCGGTGGGACTAGTTTAGTTTGGGATTATGTTTGGCGTGGACTGGTTGGACCGAAGGGTCTGTTTCCGTACTGTATGTCTCTATATGGGTAACATTGTCAGTCTCTATTGTCCCCATTTAGGATATTACAGTCAACTACAGTGTGCAAAATATCACAGTGAGAGAAGAATCCTTCCTTGAAGGGTATTAGATTTCCATATCAAACACTAGACATTTGTGGGGATTAAAGTGCAGGAATCCAGAAGCCGTACAAAAATTTTGCAGGGGTTTTGTGAGACGACATCTGAAATATTGTCTGCAGTTTTGGTCTCTGCATTTATGAAGGGATATTTTCCATTGGAGATGTTACATTAAAGGTTCAATAAATTACTCCCTGAGAGGAGGGGATTGCTCTATGATCAGAGGCTGAATAATTGGGCTAATGCTGGCATTTAGAAGAATGAGAGTCAATCTTACTGAGATGTACAAAATTTCAAAGAGGTTTGATATAGTAGACACCGTGACATTGTTTCCACAGGTCAGGATATCTAAAATAGTATGGGAAAGTGGAGTCTGGGAATAGTCTTATGATAAGGGACCAATTGGTTTGGACTGGGATGAGAAGAAATTACTTTCCTTGAAGTGTTCTGAATGCATGGAAACCTTTGCTCCAGGGGTTTGTGGAGTCTCCATCACTGAACACATTTCAGGTTGGGATAGACAGATATTTTGGTCTTTCAGGGAATCAAGGGAAACAGGAAACATGTAACAAAGTGGAGAAACAAAATGACTGAGTGCTGTGAAACAAGCCAAGATTCCTGAGAAACAGGAAAAGATCCCTGAGATGCACTCTGTTCCATATAGGAGATAAGTGCCACTTCCTGCTCACAAAGTGACCTGGGAGCAGTAACACAATGTGAGGTATCGGTGAACTCCAAAGTGCATTATGAAGTGCTGAACTGTAATATAAATTAATCCGTAATGTACCCTGTTGATGTGATGAGGCCAGTGCTTTACCAATGCCCACTTGTTTGGATGGAGAGCGCAGGCAGATGCCACCCAAAGAGTGTTCCTTGCAATGTTGCCACATATTTTTTGGGAGAAGCATATGCATCATACTTTATGGATCGTTTCACATGAATTTTCCCAAAGGCAGTCAACATTAGTCTTGAACTAGATTTATGTTTTTTTTGTCTGCCTACTCATTCTTCCTTCACAGAGTGGATGGAATTATTCCCATTGGTAGAAGGCTCAAGAATCAGAAGACAGCAGTTGAAGGTGGATGGCAAAGGAATTGTCGGCAACATGAAGAAAAGCATTTCTATGCAGCAAGTGGCATGCACCGTTGCCATGACACAAAGCTGGGTGGGAGGGTGAACTGTGAGGAAGGTGCAGAGATGCTTCATTGTGATTTGGACAAGTTGAGTGTGTAGGCAAATGCTTGGCGGTTGCGGTATAATGTAGATAGACGTGAGCTTAACCACTTTGGTAGAAATAATATAGGAAGGCAGATTATTATATGAACAGTGATAGTTTGGGAAAGGGGGAGGTGCAACGAGACCTCGATGTCCATGTACACCAGTTGTTGAAAGTAAGCATGCAGGTGCAGCAGGCAGTGAAAAAGGCAAATGGTATGTTTGCATTCATAGTGAGAGGATTTGAGGATAGGAGCAGGCTTAGAGTCAAAAAGATCTACAGCGCAGAAAAAGACACTTTGGCCCACTGAGTCTGTGTTGATCAAAAAAAAAACCTAACAATTCTAATCCCATTTTCCAGCACTTGGTCCATAGCTATGTGTGCCTTGGCATCACTAGTGTGTATCTAAATTCTTCTCCTGCGTCGACCATCCTTACAGGCAGTGAGTTCCAGACTCCAACCACCCTCTGCGTGAAAACAAACTTTCCTCATAGCGCCTGTAAACCTCCTGCTCCTTACCTTAAATTTATGCACCCCAATCATTGATCCCTCTACTGTCTTTGTGGCCCTCAAAGCTTTATACATCTCAATCATAGCCTCCCTCAGTCTTCTCTGCTCAAGGACAACAACCCAAGTCTGTTCAATCTCTCTTCATAACCAATACTCTTCAGCCCAGGGAACACTGTGGTAAATCTCCTCTGTACACTTTCCAGTGCAATCATATTCCCCCTGTAATGTGGATTCCTGAAATGCACACAATACTCGAGCTGTCACCTAACCAACATTTTATACAGTTACACAATTGTATGTAGTTTATAAAGTTTTATACAGTTTATATAAGATGTCTTTCTGCAATTAGAGACACCGCACTAGGATTATTGTGTGCAGTTTTTCTGCTCTTATCTGTTCTGGCCATGGAAGGAATGCAATAAAGGCCTACCAGACTGATTCCTAGGATGGCAGAATTGATGTATGAAGAGAGAACGGATTGGTTATGACTATATTTGCAAGAAGTTTAGAAGAATAGGTGTTGGGGGGGGTGAAATCTTATAGAAATCCATAAAATTCTGACAGGACTAGACAGAATAAATGCAGAAAGACTGTTCCTGATGACCAAGGAATCCAGAAACATGGATCACAGTTTAAGGATACAGGTAGGCCATTTAGGACTGAGATGAAAAGAACTTTCTTCATTCAGACAGTGGTGAGCCTGTGGAATTCTCTGCCATAAAAAACAGTTAAAGTAACATTGAGGAGTTAGATCTAATTCTTATAGCTATAGGGATCAAAGAATATGCGGAGAAAGCAGAATAGGTTACTGAGTTTGATGATCAGCCAAGATCATATTGAATGGTGGAGCATTTGTTGGGCTAAGAGGCCTACTCCTGCTCCCATTTCCTATTTTTCTGTGTAAGTAGTTAGGATCTGGAATGCACTGCCTGGGAGTGTGGTGCAGGCAGAATCAATTCTGGCTTTAAAAAGAGAATTTGATTAACATCTGGAGAGAAAACAAATGGAGTGTCTGTTTATAATGCAGTCACTAACTTGACTAGAGCCATCTGCACATGAATAGTTTCAGAAGCAACTACAACTGAAAAAGAAGAATGTCTTCAGGAGAGCAACACCATTCTGGTGAAACTCATTGCACAGTTCCAACATCAAACACAGCACACACACAGCAGCAGATTTTCACTAGTCATACACACGTTGGTATTTGTGCAATGGCACCATTGATACACACTGATCACTCCTAGTCATGCTTTGATCACAAGTGCAGCCAGAAGACATGTTGCAGGCCCGTGTGGAAAAGGGTGAGCAGCGCTATGGGAATTGCTCTTGTAGAGAGCTGACATGAATGTAATGGATCAAATAGCCTTCTTATGGGCTGCAACCATTCTAATATTCTACAATTCATTATTTGTTTGCTGGTTATGGCTCCACTGCTGTTAACAGCTGTACTGCTAGCCTCGATGAAGAAAGCCCAATCTGTCCAAATCTCTTCATAGAGACTTTGAAGTCATACCAGATTCTGTCCTGTTCTGGTGTTCACACATGCGCATTTTCAACAAGAGCTGTGGCTAATAGTTAAATGGTGACTTTCCCACGTAACAGCCATGGCTTGCTATGACTGTGAATTAACTCAATGTGAAACCGTAAATCAAAACTTCCTGGCCTCTATTGATGAAGCACCATGTTTGTGGATGAGTAAACAAATCTCCATTCCAATGAGGCAAAATAATATCTCTTGACTTATACCAAAACTGTGGAATATTTTATGAAACAAGCTACAAAATCTGATGCTTTTTGAGGCATCAGTTTTGGATCCTGCCAAAGGCTGTTTTTAATTACAAATCTAACAACTTCACTACCACTTCGATCCCTGGTGATTATTCATGCCAGGCTGTGGCCTGTAAAACATTAGAAGTTTAGGCCTAAGGCCTACTTTCTCACTGTCCATTGCAAAATCTAGCAGATGAAATAATTAACCTTTTCACAGCATCAGCTGTCATTTTAATACCTGCTCATAAACATAGCAGGCAGCCTTGCACTTCGAAAGTGACAAAACCTGATTGTTACTTATTTAATTTTTATTTCTCCTTTTGATGACTGTTGACACAGTCAAGTGACACTGAACTGTGAACATTGAGCAAATCAACATGGCTTTCCAAGAATTTCATCTGCTATCAAGATACTTGCCTGGTCGCAGGCATAATGAAAATAAATATGCAATTATTGCATATTTATATTGGCCAAATAGAAATTTAATTTAATAAAAGCTCAAGAAAGTATTTAAATTTACTAATAGCATTCATTGCTGTCATATGAAAAATTTCAGCAAGGAAACCTTTACAAACACCCTATACCAGAATGATTCGAAAGATAATGGATTTTAGCTGCAAAGTTATTTTGCAGAGTCTATGTTCTCCCTGCAGTAAACGAAATTGAGGAGATATTTAATAGAGATACACAAGATTACAATAGTGAAGGCCAGGATCCAAAGTGCCATCACAAGCTGAGATTTGGGGTTGTGAGCTCCAAAGACTGAGCTATGTCAAGTGGCCTATATGAACAACCATTTCACTAGGGCCTCAGTCAATCCCGTAGGTCTCCCTTCCCTCCTCACCATTATCATTGACAGGCTACAGTAATTTTCAATTCTCAAAATGGGGTTGCCATGGGAAAACATCTGGAAAGCAGTTAGGTAGATAAAGAAAGTTGTTCCAATTGACAAGATGGTCCAAGGACAAAGTTACTCACACTTTGAACAAGAAAATTAAAAACAGAAAGTACTGGAGAAATTCAGTTGGCCTGGAAGGATCTGTAGAGAGAAAAACAGAGTTAACTTCAAAGTCTGGAAGAAGAGATATATCAGACTCAGGATGTTATAGTGTCGGTCATTTGTCCACAGTATCTGCCTTTTGTGTTAAGTTTCTCTGGCACTTCCTACTTTTGTTTCAGATTTTCAGTGTCCACAGTATTATTTGGGCAAAAGATGCTGGAGAATTCTTTCACATAGAGAATGGCAATAACGTGGAACCTGTTGTCTCTGAGGGATGATACATGACTTCAAAAGAAAATTGAAGGACTCTTAAGGCAAATAAACTTGCAGTGCTGTGAGATACTGGATCGATCTATAGAGACCAACACAGACTCGAGGGGCCAAATGCCCTTTTTCTTTGTTATAATGAGTCTATGACCGTATAACTCTAACTGACCATTTTTTTAACAATCACGTTATATTAATGTTTTATATGTGAATCAAAATTAAGTTACATGTTCATTTTCTACTTATGCCCTACATCCTTACTACTCTAAGGAGTTTTTGGCTTGCCCCCAAAAAGTGTAACTTGTAATTAAGATAACTGCTGACAGAATGGAATCTACTGTACTCTCATTGTCTTATTTTCCCTATCCACCCCAGGCAGTCTTGTTTGTCTGAAAATTTCTTAACTTTCTTGGAAAATGTATTTCTCCTCTGTCTTTCTCATAAGTGCAGAGACAGATGCAGACATCATGAAGGCAGCCACAAAAATAAAGCAAACACAAACATATGCACGTAGCCACACATAAACACACCAGCACCCCACCCAAACAAATGTAACACTGTGAACTTGCATTGATATAGTGCCTTTAAAATAATTACGTACCCCAACCTACTTCTTAAGGAAACTATAAATCCAAATATGACACCGAGCCACTTAAGAAGATATTAGGGCAGAATGAAAGCTCAGCCAAAGAGGTAGATTTTAAGGCACGTCTTAAAGAAAGAAAATGAGGCTAGGAAGTAGGGTGGAAACAGGAAAGATTTAGGTAAGGAATTCCAGAACTAGGGACTAGGGAACTGAAGGCATGGGCACCAGTGTTAAAAGAGGTGTTTAAGCGCCCAGGTGTGGCAGCTGAGGGTCTGGTAGAGATTAGAGAGATAGGGAGAGATAAGGCCATGGACGAAATTAAAAGCAAAGATAAGAATCGTAAAATTGAAGCATCATGTAAGTGGGAGTCAGTGCGCAGGTCACTGGGCATGGGGTGGCCGGAGCAGTTGCAGACATAGGTGGCAAAATTTTGAATGGTATCAAGTTTACAGAGGGTAGAATGTGCACCAGGATTATATTGGAATCAACAGGTATAGAGGTAACAAAGGTACAGATGAGGATTTCCATGCCAGATGAGCTAATCAAAGTTGGGGTTAAGTTGGGTGATGTTGGAGAGGTTGGAAAATGTAATGATCTGCAGTCAGAAGCCTCAGGGTCAAAAAGATATTGAACTTGTGAACAGTCTGGTTCAGTATCAGTTACTAGGGAGAAGGATGAGGTTTGCGGCTCTGGAATGAAGTCTGTTGTGGGAACCCAAGCCACAAACACAAACACAAACACCCACACACAGAAACACACGTATACCTGTAGACGCGAACGCATATATACACTCAATGTACACACACGGATTCGCATACGTACACAAGCACAAACACCTACACAAATACACACTACGTACACATTGAAACACACACATACACCCACACACTAGACATGCATACACACACATAGAAACACATACACACACACACACACACACACACACAGACACACACACACATCCAGCAACCAGACACAGACACACGCACACACGCTATACCCACACATACTTCCACAAACATGCACACACTCAAGCAGATCAAAACACACACATAAACATACACGCACACACTCATGCACATACACACACTTGCACACACACAAACACACGTGCGTGCACAACAAACAAAACAAAATGCATAAATACATGCACGCATTATTTTTGTACTGCAATCTATTATTGGAAACTGGACACTTTGTGGTACCTATTCATTGTTCCTTTATTTACCTCTTTCCTTCTCCTTTCGCCCTGCATACCTTGGCCTTTCATTCAAGGTTATTAGGAAAAATACACACACAAAAACATGCATGCAAACAAGCACACACTTAATTGTACAAACTCATAGTTTTCTCAAATAAAATTGCCCTTTAAAGTGCTTCATCTAGTTTATACTGTGATTACCTTTAGGATATGATTCACATCAGTTTATTTTTTGTGGGTGGACTGATAACATCTAGCCAAAAATGTAATGAGGGTAATCTGAATTCATTAGACTGATTCCTTGGATGATGAAATTCTTCAGTAAGGAGAGATTGAGTAGACTAGACATGTATTTTCAGGGATCCAGAAGAATGAAAGGCAATACATCATTGATACATATTAAATTATGAGGGGCTTTGATAAAGTAGATGCTGGGAGATAGTTTCCTTCGGCTGGGGAGTGTAGGATTACAGGCCATAATTTCAGAATAAGGGGTTAGCTATTTCATACTGAGATGAGATGAAATTTCTTCATTTAAATCATTGTGAATCTTTGGAATTTGATCCACCTCAATACTCAGTTCTTGAATATATTCTAGATGGAGATAGCTAAATTTTTGGATAGTGAGGAAATTAAAGGATTTGGGGTTTGAACAGGAAGATCATTTTGAAATTGAAGATCAACTATGATCTTATTGCATATTTGAGGGGATTAATAGCCTTTGTGATGACACTGTGGCTTTAACAGATGTATGTTGTCCTTGTTTTTTTAAATGAAGAGAGGTTGAGACAGAGATGTCGAGTGGTCTGTTCCACACTTATGAAGTAAATTGCTTGTGAGGCTTTAGGGTTTTTTTAAAAAGATGGAACTACAGCAGCAGCATTTGCCTTTAAAAGTAAGAAAAAGTTGGGGTTTAGGCTATCTTCTTAATATATTTTGAGGGATCTTCATCTGGTCTATAACACCTACACTTGTATATTTTCCTTTTGTTCTTATGTGAAATTTGTCAAACAACAAGGATGGAACATTGTTTTACAAAACCACTGTGTGCAGATTCAATCATAAAATCAATAAATTGCAGTAATTTCAGTAGACGTGCTTTGTAAAGTAATGTATTTCCAATCCAGTTACAACAATGATTCGTGGAAACTCGGGTGCATAGCTGTATCAGGCACAAATAACAACATGCATACATTGGCTGAATGTTTCTGACATTGCAAAATCACAGAATGGTGAGCAGAGAAGGAGGTTGTTTGTGTTATCATGTTTGCGCTGGCTCTTTTTAGGAGCAAACATTACATTATAACAATGAACACAATTCAAAAGAACTTCATAGGCTGAAAAGCACCTTGGAACCTCCTGAGATCATGAAATGTAATGCAGTAATGCACATATTTATGTCTGTTGCATTATTTTGACATTTTTGAATTAGAATATTAGAAACTTAATTAAGACTTTACAGTTATCAAAGGAAAGAAAATTGCAATAATAAGTTGTGATGTAGAAATATAGAATTTTAATCCTGACTAAGCTAAATTTATGACCCCTTTGGAGTTGATCTTAAACAGCATTATTTTTCTGCATGCTCTCTCAATGAATTCCATTTCCTTATTTTCTGCCCAGACCCTTTAAATTCTTTCTTTCAGATAATTATTCAGTACTTTTTCCAATTGAGTTCACAAGGAATTACCACTTGTGGCAATATTCTGTTAACTGTTTACATTGGAAGGGTTTTTTTCCATAATTGCCCTTCCTCTGTTTTCTCAGGATCCTATTTTTCTCATTTTGGCTGGACTAGCATTTATTGCATTTCCCTAATTGACATGGAGAAGTTGATGGTGAGCTGTGTTCTTGAACCTTTGCAGTCCCTCTGCTCCTGTTGCTTTTGACCATGCTGCCAAAGGGAATAATCACAGCTTAACTTGTAAGTGAAGGCTTCCATCACACACCTGTACAGCACCTTGTGGATGGTAGGAAAGCTTTGGGAGTCAGAAGGTGAACTACTCACTGCAAAATATCCAGTCTCTCACTTGCTCTTGTAGCCACAATTTATGTGGTTAGTCCAGTTCAGTTTTTGGTCAATGGTAACGATGGTCGGGGTTTCAGGGATGATAATGCCAAGGGAGATGGCTAGATTCTGTTTTGGTGGAGATGGTCATTGCCTCCAACTAGTGTG
Source organism: Rhincodon typus (assembly GCF_021869965.1). Classification (NCBI taxonomy): domain Eukaryota; kingdom Metazoa; phylum Chordata; class Chondrichthyes; order Orectolobiformes; family Rhincodontidae; genus Rhincodon; species Rhincodon typus. The sequence goes on along the minus strand of NC_063343.1, from coordinate 58,897,261 downwards.
GTGCGAATGTTAATTTGTACTTATCAGCCCCAAACTGCAATGTTGGCCTGAACTTGTGGTGTTTAGAAAGAGACTGCTTAATTACCTGATAAAGTTACCTCAAAATTAACTAGGTGGTTAAGGGATAGAAAACAGAACTGTAGTGATTGGTTGTTTTACCTACTGGAGAGAAGCATTCCATGATATTCCCAGGGCTCAGCACTCAGATGATTGCAATTCTTAAATACACATTAATGACTTAGCGAGATAAGGGAAGTTTTCAAAATTTGCAAATGACAGAACACATGGAAGAGGCTGGGGATTGTAATAAACCTGAAGATGGCGGCAGTGGTGGAGTCACCAGCATTTGGCTCCTAATCCTAGGGCTCGGCCGCTCACGAGGACCATGCAGCGGCCACATCCACACTATCTCGCACATCTTCACTGTTCGGGGCCGCAGCCTTTGTCATCTTTCCGCAGCTTTCCCCTACCATGGGGGCAATTGGGGCTGGGGCCAGTGCCCACACAGCCCCAGATCCATGGCTGGCTGTGGCTATGGCATTGAGGTCACAGAGGCTTCAGTGTTGGCAGAGGATCCCGGCAACTGAGGCCCAATGGAAGGGTCTGGAGGAGCTTCAGACGGGGAGCAGGGGGTATGAGACCAGGCCCATGGTGGTGGCGGCCATGGAGCGGCAGTGACAGCGAAGGTGGGCCCATAACTGAGATCCTGGAGCCTGTTACAGAGACTCCAGCCAATGTCAAGCAGCAAATGGAGGAATGATGGAGTATAAAAAGGGGAGGGAAAGATGACCTCTGTTGCAATAAAATCTTGCATTATATTCAGTGTTTCAAGATGGTGCCGGAGCATGGCGACACGTTGCATTTTGCACACGGAAAAGCATTTCACTATATTTTTTATATGCATCTGACAATAAATCTAAATCTAAGAGGTCACTAGGTATGACAGATGAAATTCCATGTATAATTTAATTCATTTTGGTAAGAACGGGAGAAAGGTAGAAAACTGGGAAGTCCTAAGTGGAGCTGATACAGTATGGAGCTGGAGGAACACAGCAGGTCAGGCAGCATCAGAGGAGCAGGAGATTTGACGTTTCGGGCCTAGACCCTTCATCAGGACCAAAGTGGAATCGCCAGGATTTGGTCCTACTTTATAGGGTGGCACAGTGGCTCAGTCTTTTGCACTGCTGCCTCACAGCGCCAGGGATCTGGGTTTGATTCCACCCTCGGGTGACTGTCTATGTGCACATTCTCCCTGTGTCTGCATGGGTTTCCACCAGGTGCTCCGGTTTCCTCCCAGTCCCAAGGTGTATATGGCAGGTGTATTGGCTGTTCTAAATAAACCATTCTGTTCAGGGATGTGTAGGTTAGGTGCATTAGCCACGGGAAATGCAGAGTTACATGGATAGAGTAGGGTATCCTGGGTAGGATGCTCTTCGGAGGGTAGGTGTGTACTTAATTGTCCGAATGGCCTGTTTCCGCACTGTGGGGATTCTATGATTCTATGAACTTGTTCACTCATTTTTCTTTTACAAATCACCCCTCATTTCAAGAGGACATATCCACCTTGCTCCTGTCTGTCCTGGTAAGTCAGCTTTTTCCATCGACTTACTTCTGAAGAACATTAAAAAGGAAAGGGACTCAGTGAATAAACATGCTGTCTGGTGTAGTCTAGAGTCATGCTCTGGAGAAATAACCTTGCCCAAGGAATGGTGAGAATGTGAAATTCTTTCAAAAATGGACTAGTTGAGGTCAATAGCCGCATTACATTAATGTGGGAGCTAGATAAGCACATGAGGGGAAAATGTTGTAGGAGATAATGCTGAAAGCGTAAGATGAAGACAGATGTAGATCATAGGCGCTGGCATGGACAAGAGGCCGAGTAACCCATTTCTATATATTTTATATAAGACACAGAATTTGAGAGGTATGAATAGAGAGAGGAAAGAAAAATCATAGAGTTGTGAGAATACAGCAGAGCATTATGGTAAAAACTGAGGTGCAGATTTGCTGAAGGCTGAGAACTGGCAGATGGAGAAGATATTGAGAAGAGGAGAATCTCATTAACAAATTGAAAGACTGCGTGAAAAATACATTGGCAAAATCATCTTGCTCCTATGACATTCACTCAGATAAGAAGCTACTGATCAACATTATTTAGAATATGCCATTCTACTAAATCTCACTGGTGATTAGTACCTTTAAGACTGGCCTGTACACAGATCTAATTCTGCTCAACGAGGTTTAGAATTTGGGTCCAGGCAGGTGGTCAATACATGCGCTGATCTCTGTATGCAGGTGGTCACGAAAGGTGGGAAGCCTCTCTATTCAGGTGGGCTCATAGTTGAGGCAAATACTATAGCGCTTGACAAGGGATACCACAGTCACATGTTGCCCCTTCAGCTTAATTAGTCCTCTCTGGGCCTCCTGTCTAGACAGAAAGTATAGAGAGGGCTGTTCACAGAAAAAAGCTAACTCGCACATAACTAACTCTATAATCCATATGTATCCCAATTAACATCCCCAAATTATTTTAAAATTATTTTCACTGTGGGAAATACTTTCCCTGTGTGCTTGACTGTGTCAGTGGCTCAGCCCTCATTTCGTATTAGAAGTCTGACCTTTTTATCCTCAGCGGAAGACTGGTTGGAACCAGTTTTCTCTGCTTTGACCTTTATTTATGGTTATTAACAGGAGGAAGTGCTGGAAGCGGTTCCTAGAAAACCTGTCTTTCATTTCATTTTACAGGCAGTCAAGGACATATTTACCAGTATGAGCTGCTGTCTCATATGTAATGGTTACAATAGAATTCAGGTTATGTTCTGGTAGAAGGGCTAGAAATTTTAAGTATCAGACCCAAACTGTTGTATTAGAACCAAAATTTTTAGACATTATTTCTCTCTCCAAAATAAATCCTTGTTTATTCCGGGAGAGATGGGTAAATATTTGACATTTTGTCCCTTTAGTTTTCTTCCTCCTGGTATTTTTTTTACATTGTAAAATTCCACAGAATTACAGTGCAGGAACACACCATTCAGTTCCAGTGGTGCAGATTGATGTGAATGCTCCATACCAGCACACTGTCACTTTATTTCGTTTAACTCCATCACTTTATCCTTCCAGTCCTTTCTCCGTGATGTACTTGTACAGCATCTGCTTAGATACATCTTTGCTCTTCATCTCAACTTCCCATAGCAATTTCCACATCATTTTGTTTTGTAGCCACTCCCTGTTAACTCACTGAGGCAACCAGTCTTTATTATCAGACATAACAAGTGTTAGAAAACTAACCAGTGATGCTGCGCCGATGTGCAAATGAGTCAGATTCTGCCATTATTTGAGGTGCACTCATGCAGTGTTTGTGGCATAGTGATCAGGAACATGAACCCGAGCTAATTTCTTTCCTTTCTCCTTCCAGGATTAGGAGCCTTCAGATCTACATTGTTCAGTATTGTATGTGAGAGGACAGAATTGGGAAAAACTGTGATGTTTACATGACCAATAGAGCCAAATTGCTACACTGTGTCCTGGTCTTCCTCTCCTGATTCTAGCTCCCTATCACCAGCATATTCAATGTAATATCCTGACCTTCACCTTACTTGGCAACTATGCAATCTCCCGGAATCATTCCTCCCTCCTATACCTTACAGTCCTCAGACTTACTGGCTGCCCCATCCCATTCTTTTTCTCCATCATTCATAACAGAATTTTCAGTTCCTTCACTTCTCTACATGGTCCACCTTCAAAAACGTTCTTCAACTACACCTTTAAAAATAGTCTTTTTTTCCAACATCTCTTCCAGCCATTTCACCTTGCTATTTATTGTGGGATTGGTTAGCTCAGTTGGCTGAATGGCTGGTTTGTAATGCAGTCTGACATTAACCGTGTGGGTTTAGTTCAGTTCCCATACCAGTTCAGTTCTCCATGGAGGCCTCACCCCTTGCCTGAGGTGTGGTCACCCTCACCACCAGTTATCTCTCTCTAATGAGGAAGTGGGACAATGGCAACTTTATTTTTTACTATTATTTCGGATATCTTTCCCTTAAAGGTGTCGTATAATGAGATTCGTGTAAATCTCGTTGATGGGTAGCACAGTGGTTAGCATCACTGCCTCACAGCTCCAGGGACCCAGGTTTAATTCCAATCTTGGGCAACTGTCTGTGTGGAGTTTGCACATTCCCTTCGTGTCTGCATGTGTTTCCGCTGGGAACTTTGGTTTCCTCCTGGAGTCCCAAGATGTGCAGGTTAGGTGGATTGGCTATGCTAAATTGCCCCATTGTATCCAGGGATGCATATGCTAGGAGGATTAGCAATGGTTAATGTGTGGTTATGGGAGATATGGTGGAAGAGTAGATCAGGATGGGATGCTCTTTGGACTGTCAGTGCAGATTCAATGGGCTGAATGGTATCTATCTGCACTGTAGGGCTTCTATGTATAGATCCTAAGATTCTGGAATCAATAAGAGAGAAGACACAAGCCTCAATAAGAATGTGAGGAGAGAGGTCTTAGACACTACATTAGGGAGCTGTCTTTGATTATCTACAATGTACAGGTACTAATACTGGAATGTTATCTATGTATGGAGTAGAAAAACCTTACTTAGAGATTATCTACATATTGAGCAAGCTGCCTCAGGGACAGTACATGTGCAAACCTCATATCCCAATATACTCCAGATCTGTATCTCAATGTGCAGGTAGCAGTATTGGTTCAATGCACAAGATTGCATGCAGTCAAAAGTCACACAACACCAGCTTATCGTTCAACAGGTTTATTTGAAATCGCTAGATTTTGGAGCACAAGTGAAGCTCCCTGACGAAGGAACAGTGCTTTGAAAGCTTGTGATTTCAAATAAATCTGTTGGACTATAACCATCTAAAAGGTACCACGGCACTCTTAGCTAATATTCCTACATCAAAATTCGATGGAGAGAGGCATTTTGGAGACCAGAATTCTTCGGAGAAAGGTGTTCCTGGCTGAGAATCAGCGGAGAGGGCGCGGAGGATTCCAGAAGACGCATCCTGACTGCAGTTTCAAGAATCTAAGTTTTAATCTATTTTTTTCTTATTACTTTGGTTCATATAAATGGGACTTTGTATTTATTGGAACAGCATACCATTAGAATTTTGTTTTATTCAGGAATAATTAGTAGTTAAGGAGGGGTGTTTGCTTTTTTAGTAGTTCTGTTAATTTGTTCACTCTTAGAGTTAGAGAAATATATTGTTACTTGTTGCTTATAGAGTGACTGAAAGGATTTCATTTCATTAACCTCTCCTTTATAACAGATTGGGAGCTGAAAGGCATGTTATACCATTTTTCTCATTTCCTTTAGCAGATTACGAGGCGAGGAGAGCTTCTCTGAGTGTTTTGGTTTTAATTATCAGAGGGCTCGAACTCCTCTCTGCAACAGTACTGATGGGTTGAATGGCCTCCATCTGTGCTGTTTGATTCTATGACGATATGTAAAAATGCAAGCAGCTATGGTTGATAAGTCAAGTCACAAGAGAACAGAATCTAACTGACGCCTTGCCAGGTTTACACCACTAAAACTGGTTTCTTGACAGCAGAAAAACAAATGTTCCAGTCAGTGCTGAAAAAGGTGAGTTAGTTACAAGGAAATACTTCAGAGCCACACTGGATAGATGATAGATTCTGCAGCCTGCTTGACTCCAGACACCATTCTGTTTGCACATTGTGGTTGCAGTTGCCAGTGTAAATGTGTTTACATATAACATGCTGATACTCTTGTTATTGTCCACGTGTATTCGGCCAAGATAGTTACTCGATGGCAGAACAAGGTCACATCTCTGTGATCACTGCTAATTCTTTTCATATTTTTCCACTTTCTTTGCAGATTTTACCTGTTTCTGCAAAATGCATCCAAGAGGACCCTGGGACTGCAATCTCCCCACAGGCAGGTCGTGGGTAACTGCCAGAGTAAATCTTTTAGATTCATAAAGATCAGCAGCTAGGAATGCCCTTTATTAATGGATCTCCCCAACAGCCAGCTTTAGTGAATCTGATACATTTTCTCTGGGATTGCAGCTTGCAAGAGGTTCTAATTGGGAACTAGCGACATAATTATACCACAAAACCTAAGGTGCAAAGTCCTTAGCTCTTATACCAGGGACTTGCATAGGATACAGAGAAGACGGACCAGAATGATGCCAGCTAGGACTTATCCCTGCTCCCCTGCCCAATATTTATCCCTCTGCTAAGAACAGAAAAAGGATTATCTTGTCATCAAATTATGTTTTGTGAGAGATTATGCCCATGTTTTTCCGTACATTACTGCAATGACCTCACACCAAAGGCACTTCAATAGCTGTAAAGTACTTTTGGAGATCTGGTGATCATGAAAGTCACCACATAAGTGTAGTTTTCTCTTGCTAAGAGGAGGTGCACAGGACTAGAATTGCTGGGAGGTAATGGTGTAGTGTTCTTTTTCGCTGAACTATTAATCCGGAGATGCAGGGAATGTTCTGGCAATGCAATTCTCAACATGGCAGATAATGGAATTTGAAATCAACAAAAATCTGGAATTAAATAATGACCATGACTATCATTGTTGATTGTCAGAAACACCCATTTGGTTCACTAATGACCTTTAAGGTGGCTGTCCTTTCTTGCCCTATGTTAACCCACATTTGTACACAATACTCAGTAGGAATTCCAAAACAGTCTGATTCATCGATCATTGGTCAACTCATGAGATTACTTGATTGTTTCTGGAGGTCACACTTTCCCTTCCAACTTTTAAATTTGGACTAACAGCCTAAAGGTCACGTGTTCAAATGCCATTCTGATGTAATGCTGAGTTATTATTGTTGATTTCAAACAATACTGCTAGTTTGTTGAAAGAAACAATTTGCCATGATTAGTACCCAATTAATTTCAAAGCCTATTGTCCTTCACCTTATGTGACTCTATCCCTGCTCAAAAGTGGTTGAAAACAAGTAGAAACCCTGCACTATAAGTGCTTTCTTTTAAAAAAACACACACACTCCTAGGGAGTTTCTTCCCTGAAAGAAAACACAGTTGCTGAATCAAAGAATAAGATACAAAAACAGAAGTTGCTGGAAAAGCCCAGCAGGTCTGGCAGTATCTGTGAAGAAAAATCAGAATTAATGTTTCGGGTCTGGTGACCTTCCTCAGAACTGATGGTATCTAGGAAAATGTCGGTTTGCATGCAGAAGATAAAGTGGGGGAGGGGGTAAGGAATAAATGATAGGTGAGGATAAAGCCCAAAGAGAGACAAGAACAGATGGACAAACAAAGTAGTGGATAACGATCAGGCTATGAGGGTGAATAGCTGTTAATGGGGACTGTTAGTGGACATGGCAGAGTTCAGGCCAGCTGGGAGAAGAGCAACACCCCATTTTCCACTTGGGGACCCTGCAGCCCTCCGGACTTAATATTGAGTTCAATAATTTTAGGGCCTGAAATCTCCCATGTCTTAGCCCCCAGTCTCACACACCAGGCCTTGTTATCACATAGCCTGTCATCACACACCATCTATTGTTAGCCGCTAACAGTTTCCATCAACAGCTATTCACCATCTTAGCCTGATTGTTATCCACTACTTTGTCTGTCCAACTGGTCCTCTCTCTCTTTGGGGTCTACTCCTTACCCTGTTGCCTCACCTTATCTTGTGCATATAAACCAACATTTTCCTAGCTACCATCAGTACTGAGGAAAGGTCATCGGGCCTGAAATGTTAACTCTCATTTTTCTTCACAAATGCTGCCGACCTGCTGAGCTTTTTAGACAACTTCTGTTTTTCTTCCTGATTTACAGCATCCGCAGTTCGTTTGGTTTTTATAAAGAATAAGATGTTGGTAGAGATTACCAGAAAATTAGAGAAACAGCTATAGCTAAGGAGATAACAAAAACAAAGTTGCTGGAAAAGCTCAGCAGGTCTGGCAGCATCTGTGGAGGAGAAAACAGAGTTAATGTTTCGGGTCCGGTGACCCTTCCTCAGAACTGGATGAGCACGGAGGCGAAGATGGCGGAAGAACAGTTCGGCGTCATTCGTGCCCAAAATTTGTTAAGGTGGGGACGCAGAGGGATAAAGCTGAGGCCTTTGCTGAGTACAGAGCGTTCATCATCGGACAGTGGAAAGTTCGGAGGGATGGTGAATACACGACAGGAGGTGGGGGGGTTGGGGGAAGGGATAGAGTCAGAGGGAAGGGGAGGAGAGGTAGGTTCCAGAGGGCCATGGGTATTTTTGAGTTGGTGCATCTTGTGGGCCCTGATGCCTGAAAGGAAAAGAAAAAGTTTCTTGTTAGTACGATGAATGAGCTGGAGGATGAAGTGGAACTGCGGAGTGGTGCAGCCCTGAGCCAGTGTGTTGCGATGCTGTTGGAGAGAAATGTTGAGAGTGTGCATATGGTGCCGCATGGCACTGAGCGTGGATCTCAGGATGCGGCGAGAGCAGCTGTCCATGGAACGTTGAACATCACGGAGATATCTGTGATCCTGGGAGGATTCAAAACATGAAGGATGAAACTTCAGTTGGAATCCACGTGGGGTGAGTCTGAGCCGGGGACAGTCACTGAGGAAAGTGATATGGCTGTGGAAACGAGTTTTAGCAAATACCTGGTCAAACACCAGGAGTGACAGTGAAATTAATGTAGGTGGGCAAGAAGAGCGATTGGAACGGAAATCCCGTCGAAGACAGGAGCAGAACTTCTTCAAGGTGGGCACGCCTGGAAGAGATGTGGCAGTGAGTTAGATACTAAATAAAAACCAAAAGAACTGCGGATGCTGTAAATCAGGAACAAAAACAAAGTTGTTGGAAAAGCTCAGCAGGTCTGGCAGCATCTGTGGAGGAGAAAACAGAGTTAACGTTTCAGTTCCGGTGACCCTTCCTCGGAACTGCTAAGGAGATGCTTAAAGGATGATGCAACTGGGTTTTAAGGAGGGATTCCAGACCAAGCCTTGTATCTAAGTTACCTACATGAAGTCACACTATCAACACTGAAACAGGGTCACTCCATCATAGAATTGTTATGGTGCAGAAGGAATCTGTTTGACCTGTTATGTCTATACCTGCAAGGGAGAGGAGGAATATACAAGAGACCAGAGTCAGGGGGGCAGATAATTTGTGCGTGTGTATGGAGGGAATGTGGGAATGGGGATGGGGGTTATTGTAATGTTGAAAAAGTGCACAAGATGTGGGGAAGTGAAGCTGTAAAGTGACTTAAAAACAAAGATCAGAATTTTAAATTAAGGCACAGGGCAATGTGGAATCAATTTAGGTCAAAGAAGTCAGGAGTGATGTGTGATTAGAGCATAGTTTGGGATACAATGCAGGCAGAACAGTTTTGGATGAGCTGATGTTTACATGTGCTGCAAGTTGTGGGGCCAGACAAAAGAGCATTGGAGCAGATTGGTTTGGAGGTGATAACGGCATGGGTGAGAGATGTAAGAGTAGATGTGGTAGGGCAAAGATAGGGTGACTTTACAAAGTTGCAAATCTTTGCAGAAGGTGCATGGTTTGATTGAAAAAAATTCTAGGATTGCTATAACCTGCAACAATGGCTAAAACAGCAGTGTAAAGTTAACAGCAAGATGATAGGCTGCATTCTACCAGACCTCCAGCCTTGGGCTGGCAGGGGCAGGCACAAACTTAGGGAGACAAGACAGAGTACCCATCATATTCCCACCACCAAGCCATTTTACCAGTAACAGAGAAGGTGGAGAACCATTGAACTTCTTCAGAGTTGCCGGAGCTGGATTCATTACATCATTCATCACACTCCTGACTTCTGACTTATGGATATTGGAATTTGCAGATGAATTATTTGTATGAGGCTGTACATTTCCCACCCTTAATCTCTCTGCCTCTTTACCTCTGTTGTCTCTTTTAATGCACTCCTTTAAAACCTACAGATTATCAAACTGAAAATCTTGCTATGTGGGTTATATCAAGTTTTGTTTCAACACATGCCTTGGGATATTTTTCCTATGTTGTTAAAGATGCAGGTTATAGATACCAATTGTTGTTCATGGAAATAGGCACTAACTTCAATACAAAATTTTCGGAAACCTTTTAATGTTTTGTAAACATGATGTGATCAAATAAATGGCATCAAAGTTCACTGTGATGTAACTTGGGCATAACCTCATCCACAAAATAATGGAAGTGTCAGTGGCATATTTACTGCTTGATAGAATCCAAAACAAAAACCATAAATTTCAAAATGGAATTAGATATTTATCTGAAAAGGAAAAATTCACAGGGGTATGGATAGGCATTTGTTTAAGGTCACCACAAATAACTTTCTTCCTGATGTGGTCTCCTCTGTATTGGGGAGACCAAACGCAGACTTGGAGATCTGTTCGCGGAGCATCTGCAATCTGCACACATCAACTGACCTGACCTTCTGGTAGCCATCCATTTTAATATCCCCTCCCACTCCCCTGGAGACATGTCCATCCTTGGCCTCCTCCACTGTCCGTGTGAAGCTAAATGTAAACTAGAGGAACAACACCTGATATTTTGCCTTGGGATCTTACAGCCCAATGGCCTCAATATTGTCTTCACCAGCTTCAATTCCCTCCACCCACTGCCTTATACCATGTCCAACCCTACCCTTCCTCCTCGCCTCCCTGACCTGACCTAACCTGTCCATCTTCCCATTCACCTATCCGTTCCACTCTTCCCACTGACCAATCACAATAACCCTCTACCTGCATCCACCTGTCACCATCCCACCTACCCTTACCCCAGCCCCACCCCCTCCATCTATTTACTTCTGGGTTCCCCTCCCCCTCCCCAGTCCTGATGAAGGGATTCAGCCCAAAACGCTGACTTTCCTGCTCCTCGGATACTGTCTGACCTGCTATGCTTTTCCGGCTTCGCATCTATTGAATCCTCTACTGTACATTAATTCTAATATTAATTCTAATATTAACTGTGGCAGGAATTCAGAGCAGGGAAGGAGTTATTGTGAGGAAACCCAGAAACACAGGATTTCCCTGACGCTATAGAGCTTTAATTGCAGGGTGTGCCTGTCTTTATTGATTGCTAACCTGGCAGCCAGACTGTTTGATAAGGCTTAGCTACCTATCGATTGGGCAAGTTGTGTTGAAATGACCAGAGTCAAAGATAAGGTATGTACTGTGATTTCTAGGGGCAGGCAATGTTGTGCTTGAGTTGGTTGGGCATGATGAAAGCAATTTCAGGGTTTTCCTTGAAATCACAGGGTGATGGAGAAGATCACAGAGGATTGGGGGGATTGAGGGTGGGTCGGAGACTGTGGAGTTGGGAAAAGAGGGGGAGAAGCTGCAGTTGGTGATTGGGGGATGGGGGTAGGGAGGGATGGTAAAGTTGGGAGTTGGAGGAGAAAATAGATGCATCAGTTGAGTTATGGAGTTGGGCTGGGAAATGGGATTTTACAGGGATAGCTTGCTGGGTGAGAAGGAAACATTCCTGTCCATCTGGTCTCACATGCAGTGATGTCATGGCATGTACATGATAGATCCAGATCTTATCAGTTCTTTTAACAGGTTCATGAGACCTGGGAAAACAATTGTCTGGAAACAGAATTAAAATGGAAACATGCAGCCTCTTTCAAAGTTTCAAAGAATGGCCCTCCTCCTGAGAGCTAATTGGTTGCCTGCCTACTTAAACTGCAAATGGGCATGTTGGGTTCCTGTTTTAGTTTTTGGTATTTTTATCTCTAAATTGAATGTTATGCTTTTGGAAGCATAAATGCTCCATTATGATTGCATGATTTACTTAGCATCCTTAATGATATAAACACTGCATGGCGCTTCATAGATTGATACATGACCCAAACAAAGTAGATTGCCATCAGATTAGTTCTCTGGTTCACAGTCACGAGGTGGTGAATTGAGGCACCATTTTACAGTAAGAATGCATGATCCTAAACTTTTAATTCATAATATTCATAATGATAATGATGGTCACTCCAACTTGTCTCGCCAAGTTTGTGGCTGCCCCTCCCAGCCTGTGGCTGGAGGTCTAGTAGGACGCAGCCTATAGACTTGCTCTTAACTCTATACTGTTGTTTTGCAATGCAATGTTCTGGTTTAGCTAAAATGCCAGCACTTACCTGACACTGTGAAAGGTATTCCAGATATGGCCTGTCCACAAAACGCAGAACAAATTCAGTCTAGTCAATCACCTCTCCATCATTCTACTCTTGATTGTCAGCAAAATGATGAAAAATGCTGTTGCAGTGCTACTCAATGGCACTGCTCAGCAATGACCTGCTCACTGATGCTCAGTTTGGGTTCAGGATCATTTGTTTCCAGGCCTCATTATAACCTTGGACCAAGCCTGGAAAATAAAATCAAGGTAAGTTGATAAGGACCATCCTTGACATCAAGGCAGCATTAGACTGAGTGTGCCATCAATGAGACCTAGCTAAACAGAAGTTAATGGGAATCAATAGGAAACTGGTCAGAGTCATACCTGGCCCAAAGGAAGGTGGTATGGGTGTCAAAGTTCGATTAGCTCAGCTTCTGCGTATGACTACAGATGTTTCTCAGATTATTGCCCTATGTCTAACCATCATCAGTTGCTTCATCAATGACCTTCCATCCATCATAACTCAAGTGCCAGGCAATCGGTATCTTCAGCAAGAGAAAATCCAATAACTCCAGTTGATGTTTGATGGCATTACCACCACTATGTCCTCTCCCATCAACATACTGGGAGTTATCATTAACCAGAAACTGAAGTGGATCAACTTTTTAAAAATTGTGGTTACAAAAGAGATCCAGACGCTGGGAATTCGGAGGCAAGTAACTCACCTCTTAATTCTCCAAAGATTGACTGGTAAAAGTCAGGAGTGTGAAAGAGTCCTCTCCACTCATTGGGTTGGGTGCTGGTCCAGCAATACTCATGAAACTGGACACCAAATAACTCACTTGTTTGGCAGCCGATCCATACCTTCAGCATTCATTTGTTCCACCACTGTACACAGTGGAAATAAAGTATTCCACAAACAAGGTATATTGCAGCAACTCACTAAAGCTCCTTTGACAGCACTTTCCATACCCACAAATTATACCATCTAGAAGGACAAGGGGAACTGATGCATGTGAACGCCACCATCTGCAAGTTCCTTTCCAAGACACTGAACATTTTGACTTTGACCTATATCATCATTCTTTCAATGTCACAGGGTCAAAGTCTTGGAACTCCCCTCCTAACAGCTTTATGGGTCTACCTATACCACATGGATTACAGTGGTTCAAGAAAGCAGCTCACCATCACCTTCTTAAGGGCAACTAGGGATGAGGGTCACCGGACCCGAAACGTTAACTCTGATTTTCTCTTCACAGATGCTGCCAGACCTGCTGAGCTTTTCGAGTAACTTCTGTTTTTGTTGTTGGTGGGGATGAGAAAGGAATGCCAGCCCTGCCAGTGATGCCCACATTCTGTGAAAGAATAAAAAACATGTTGTTGGTGCATGCTATCTTTCAGATGAGACATCAAACAGTGGCCCTGTTTGCAAATTTATTTCTGACATAAAATTTCCCTCAGTAGAACTGGAACAGGCCAGGTTGTTCAGGTGCAGTCCTGGTCCACATTCCTTTCTCAAACAACATGACCAAGAAAGCAGATGTACCGGTTATTTATCTCTTCTGGAGGGTGAGCTTGTTCAAACAGTGGCTGTCACATTTGCTTACATATCAACATTGAGTGCTTTATCTTTCTTCAACTTTCGCAATTACCTTACTGTCTCTGAGCAAATCTCAAGTCAAAATTCTTCCCAAATCCCAGATCAACTTTATAATTCTGATCTACCTATATTTCCATATATGAATTTCATGAAGTTTTTCTACTTACTATGATCATCGCCCAGAAGGTCTGAGAACTGTATAGAAAGTGGCCAGCTGTCCAAAATATTAAAGGCTTTGCCAAGCACTTTTTTATTTCCAACTCTGACAGCACACCTTTAAATCATTCTTAAGTTAGGTGTAGGGGTTAAACTATGGTAGTACCGTGTGGTCCACACTCTGCACATTTCCAAACATCTCAGATATAAAAACAGACAAATTACTGCCAGTACAGGATGTGGACTATTAAAATTGTACAACTTTTTAAAAAGCAAACATGCAGAATCAAAGTACCAGATGCTGAAATTATTTCTCCCTCATCAATTTTCTTGCTGAACACTGATCTATTTACTAATGGGTTTCCACTCTGAATCCACCTGACCACAATGGGAGCACTGGCTTAGCGATTTCGGAATTGTAAAATAGATGTCAATTTGACAATCAGATGATTCAGGAAAAAAACCCCATTGCAGATGGAAAGGACATTGTAATTTTCCTGATTCCACACACCTTTTAGTCAAAATGAGGTTTGTACAGATTCAACATGAATTTTAGCTGTTTACTTTTAACTTTTCCAATGCATTCACACATTCAGAAGGCATCAATCATAAAGTCCAAAAAGCCTTTGATTTAATTTCTGGATTTTTGGCCAATATAATGAAGAGGCAGTTAAAATACTGCTCTGGGCTTAATCTTCCTCACATGTGCTGCCTGGTCAATTCCAATGAAACATGTATCTGTGTGTTTGTGTGAATATGACTACATATACGTACCTTCTCTTGTGTGTGCATTTGTGTTTATATTTGTCAATATGTGCATATATGCGTGTACATTTGGGTGCACCTGTGAGTGTATGTGTGTCGGGCTTGTATGGGTCTGCATGAGTATAGGGGTGTGTGTCTGTGTGTGTGTGTTGGATGAGGTCAGGTTTGAGTCTCACTGTGAATGATTTCATATGGAATAGTTTCTAACATTTACTTTGTCAATTTCTTGCAAGTTCACTGAGAAAGGACCCTGCTCTGTGAGGCACTGAAGGTTAGCAGGACCCTGAGGAACAGGGTCTTTGCTTTCAGTAGTGGACAACACAGGGGCTTTAAGTAAGAAATATAACTCCCATCACCAATCATGGATCTATCATTTTTATAGTCCTGAAGTCACTGTAACATTGCAAGTGACTTGTGGTCACTGAGAATTACCTATCCTTCTGGTTGCCTGATAATAGAGTTGAGTATTAGCAGTCTTAACATTGCATAGTGTCATCTTAAAAACATCAAATGCAGGTAGCACATAACCTGCAGTCATCTGGTCCCCATTTACTATCTCCTCATACTGAGAAGCTTAATTACTATCAAAAGCTATGCTGCAAGAGAATTCAGATATAATGTCTCCCAGGCACAAATTAAAAAGGTTGTTTCAATAAGGATCTCCAATGATGAATCAAGTAAAGATGTCACACTGAGCTACATAGACCAGGAAGATCTTAGGTTTAATCTTTAAACGCTGCTAAATTGATTAGCCCAGGTTAAAAAAAATCTTGCAGATCCATTAAAGATTTTCATAAATTATAATTATATCACCACAATGTTAATTGTACATATGTGTTCAAGAAAGATTGATGCTGGGTCCACTGTTTTTTGTCATTTATATAAATGATTTGGATGTGAATATAAAAGGTATGGCTAGTAATTTTGCAGATGACCCAAAATTGATGGTGTAGTGGCCAGTGAAGAAGGTTATCAAAGAGTAAATGGGACATTAATCAGATGGGCTGATGGGCCAAGGAGTGGCACATGGTGTTTAATTTAGATAAATGTGAGGTATTGCATTTTGGTAAGGCAAATCAGGGCAAGTTAATGGTATGGTCCTGCGGAGTGTTGCTGAACAAGGGGACCTAGGGATGCAGGTGCATACTTCCTTGAAAGTGGAGTCACAGGTAGACAGGATGGTAAAGAAGATGTTTGGCGCATTTGCCTTCATCAGTCAGTGCATTGAGCATAGGAGTTGGGATGTCATGCTGTGGCTATACAGGACATTGGTTAGGTCACTTTGGATTTCAATGCTGGTCTCTCTGCTATAAGAAAGATGTTGTTAAACTTGAAGGGGTTCAGATAAAATATACAAGGATGTTGCCAGGATTGGAGGGTTTGAGCTATATGAAAGGGCTGAATAGCTGGTGCTATTTTTCCTGGAGGGTCAGAGACTGAGGGTTGACCTTGAAGAGGTTTATAAAATCATGAGGGGCATAGATAGGATGAATTGCCAAGGTCTTTTTCCCAGGGTAAGGGAGTCCAAAACTAGAGGGCATAGGTTTAAGATGAGAGGGGAAAGATTTACAAGGGACGTGAGGGGCAACTTTTTCACACAGACGGTGGTGTGTGTATGAAATGAGGTGCCAGAAGAAGTGGTGGAGGTGAATATAATTACAACATTTAAAAGCCATCTGGATGAGTGCATGAATAGAAAAGGTTTAGATGAATATGGGCCATATGCTGCCAAACATGACTAGATCATTTTAGGATTTCTGGTCAGCAAGGACAAGTTGGACCAAAGGGTCTGTTTCCATGCTGTATAACTCTATGACTCAATAACATTGAGGTCAGAGTTAGCAAGTTCTGCATTCAATCTCCTCCTTGTTTGCCTTCATGTCTGCTCCAAGCTACGATGCAGGATAGATAATTGAAACTTCTTTTTGTTCTAATTTTCTCTGTGGAAAGTGCTGTTATGTTTCACAGGTCCTGGCATATTTTCTGACATTGTGTCAAATTTACTAAAGGCATCATTTGAATAATGAGGAACCAACACCACGCTAAATGTGTCCCTCCTTAGCCCAGAATCATTGAAGCCATTGCCAACATCCTTAATGCCACACTCCCAGAAATCTTCAGTAAACCCAGCACAGCAACTCAAAACAGAGGAGTCTACACAAACATTGCATTCATCATTTATCGGGGAACCCTGCACACTCATGCAGAAGAGAAGACTACAATATTTACAAACAGTTTCAGCCAGAAGTGCCAGGTGGATTATCCATCTTGGCTTCTTGATATGGTGCCCAGCATTACAGAGCTATTTTTCCTCCAGTTTGATTCACTTCAGGTGATGTCAAGAAATGCCTGAAGCCTGAATATTCCAAAGGCTCTGAAAGTATTCTGGCTGCAGTACTGTACGTTTGCTCTAGAACAAGCTGTGCCCCTACCCAAGGTGCTTTGACGCAACGACAACACTTACACCTATCTAACCAATATAGAAAATCTCCCAGGTATGCCCTGTCCAAAAATATCAGGAATCGAAACCAATCAATTACCGCCCTAACTATTTCCACTTGATCTGACAAAGTGACAGAAGGGGTCATCAATTGTCCTATCAGGTGGCACTTGCTTAGCAATAATCTGTGCATGGGCACTGTGTTTGGGCTCAGCCAGGTCCTCTCAGCTCCTGATTTATTACAGTTTTGCTTCAAAAATGGATAAAAGAGCTTAATTCTAGAGGTAAGACGAGAGTCTTACTGAGGAAGTTCTGAGGAAGGTCACCGGACCTGAAACGTTAACTCTGTTTTCTCCTTCACAGATGCTGCCAGACCTGCTGAGCTTTTCCAGCAACTTTGTTTTTGTTCTTGATTTACAGCATCTGCAGTTCTTTTGGATTTTTTTTGAGAGCCTTTGATATCCAAACTGCACTACACCCAAGTCGGGCATGAAGAAACTGTAGCTAAATGGAGCCAATAGGAACTGGGGACAAATGCTTCACTGGTTGGAGTCCAATCTAACACAAAGGAAGATACTGGTGGTTGTTGAAGGTCAATTATCTCAGTCCCAAGACTTTGCCGCTGGAGTTCCTCAGAGTAGTTCAGCAGCTTTATGGTGACATTCTCTTCATCATAAGGACAGATGATTGCACAATATTTAGCACCATTCCCAACTCCTCAGATACTAAAGTAGCTAATGTCCATATGCCGCAAAACCTTGCTTGGGATTGGCCTAGCTGACGGTTGTTCAGCAGATAGCAAGTAAGTTTTTTTCAGAGTGGAAGGTGATGACTTGTGGGGTCCACTAGTCCATCAGCCCAGCTATTCATAATACATGACAACAATTTTGATGAGGGAATCAAATGTGATATTTTTAGATTTGATCATGACACAATATTAGATGTAAATGTAAATGGTGAGGAGGAAGAGGCTTCAAGGTTATTTAAAGAAGTTGAGGGAGTGGGCAAACATATGGCAGTTTCAGTACAACATGAACAAGTGTGAGGTTTTTGTCGGAAAAGCTGAATGTTAGTGAATTATTTAAGTAATGATGGATTTGGAAATATTGATGTACAAAGGTACCTGGTCTTTACGCAACAGTCACTGAAAGCAAGCACAAAAGGGCGGCAAGCAATTAGGAAGACAAATGGCTTATTACCCTTCATTGCAAGAAGGCTTGTCTACAGGAGAAAGTAAGTCTTACTGCAGTTGTACAGGGCTTGGTTGGGACCACACTTGGACTATTATGTGCAGTTTTGATCTCCTTCCCTAAGAAAAGTATACTTGCCATAGACAGAGTGGAATGAAGGTTCACGAGACCAATTCACAGGATGGCAAATTGTCATATGAGGAGAGCTTGGGTCAACCAAGTCTGTATTGACTAGAGGTAGAAAAATGAGAGGGCAACGTCATTGAAATGTATAAAATGTTGACACGGCTAGGCAGACTGAGTGCAGAGATGACGTCTCCCTGTCTGTGGAGTCCAAAGCAAGGCATCACAATCTCAGGTTAAGGAGCAGGCCATTTCAGACTGAAATGGGGAGAAATTTATCTCTTAGGGGATGGTGAACTTGTGGAATTCTCTGCCATTGAAGGCTTTGGAAGCCCAATCACTGAACACATTTAGGAAAGAAATAGATAAATTTCTTGAGACTGAAGACGTCAAGAGGTATGGAGAAAGAGTGGGAGTACGTCTTTGACGTAGATGATCGGCTTTGAGCATGTTGAATGACCCTTCAGACTTCCCTCTCTCACCATCTCTACCTTGCCACCCTCTCTGCTTACGAAAGCAGCCAATGTGTGGTTATTACTCTCTTGTCCATTCTCCTATCCTCTTGGTTTTGTGTGTGTCCTTTTCTTCACGGATTTGGCAAAGTTCCCTCGGGCATCTGTCAGTGTAGAGGGAAGCCGTAGAAGGGTAAGTTATTTTTGACCTACTGGGGACCTCCAGTAAAGATTTGTGGCTATATATGAGGAACTGCGGAGCATGAATAGATTATTGTTGTATAAACAAGTGTCGGAAGGGTGTTGTTAAATAGCAAAGATTAAAATGCTGACTAGACAGAGTCTTGGTATTTACTTCTCTCCTCAGAGTTTTATTTCTAGTCTGCACACCACAAATTCCCACAACACTGATTACTTGTTTCCCATACTTACACACCCAATTATTCATAAATTAATATGTAACTATCACATATTCCCCAGCCCCATTAGGTTTCAGGCAACCTTGCTAGACCCTATTAGATGATAACATGTCTCAGCTCATTGAATAGAAAGTTGCGATGCTCAAGAATATGAAGATTAAGTGTTCATTATAAAAGTTATTTTGTATAATTTATAAATCTGTGTTAACCAGTAGGGCTGGGTTCAGGTCTCATCAAAGATGTGTTGGAACATGCTTAAACAGTTGATTTTAAAAAAAAGAATCTATAAATCTGTGCTAAAGTTCTTGAGGTGCAGTGGTTGTCTCCCTACATCAGAGCTATAGAGGCCTGTGTTCAAATCCCACCTGCTCCAGAGGTACGTAATGACATCTCTGACCAGGCTGCATATAAAATATCCATAAATCTGTCTTTAGGTCTCGAAAGCTTTTGATTGAATCAATGTGCCATTTTGTTGCAAAAAATGGCACAAAGAAGGAGGCTTGTGAATTAGTTGGAGTACTCTAAGATGAAGAAATGTGCAGAAGCCAAGAAAAATTAAACACAATGCAAAGCAAATACCACATTTCAGAGCAAACCTTTTTACTCTCCTTTCCACTCCCCCTGCCCCCCACCTCCAAGCTATAAAACAAAGGCAGACATTTCTATTATGAAAACAGGCAAGCAGGTTGGAAGTACGTTAGAATATCATCCTCAGGAGCTACAATGACTCTGGAGGGAGATATTTGAGTCTTGAACTGAGCTTTGTCAAAATCTTCACTCAGGAGTACATAGGAAATATATGGTGATCCTTAGACATTACAGTATGAAACATTTGGCCCAAATATCCCTTGTTAATATTTGAACAACAACAACTTGTATTTATAAAGCATCTTTAACATAATAACATTTGGTGCAAGTTAAA
>NC_063343.1:58858682-58876635 GCF_021869965.1 Rhincodon typus | reverse complement strand
TTTACTTAACTTAATGGATAAAAAAGAACAGCCAAACATACAGGGAGAAAAATTGCTTATTATCTTAGAACATTGGATCAGTACAACACAGTATGACACTAAAACACTGGAATGAAAATTTAATCAAATTGAAGTTGAAATGGAAGTGGAAACTCTTCAATCTTTAAGAAGCAATTAGGTATACAACAGTTTTTTTTCAGAATTGTTGTCTTATAATGAGCTGAATAGCCTATCCTAATGGTAGTTATTTTGTGAATAGGAGAGTTCTCATTTGCAATGGCCATATATTAGTTTTTTTTTAAATCCTATTTTAGATTGCTCAAGAGTCCCTGTAATGCAAATGCTAATCTTGCCATAAGACCATAATGGACAGAAGCAGAATTAGGCCATTCGGCTCATCTAGTCTGCTCTATCTTTTGATCATGGCTGATATGTTTCTCAATCCCATTCTCCTACCTTCTCCCCATTGCTCTTTATCCTCTTAAGAATCAAGAACCTATCTATCTCTGTCTTAAAGAAGCTTAATAACTTGCCTTTCACAGTCCTGTGCTGCAATGAGCTCCACAGATTCACCACCTCTGGCTGAGAAAATTCCTCCTCAACTCAGTTCTAAAGGGTCATACCTTCACTCTAAGGCTGTGCCCTCAGGTTTTAGTCTCTCCTACTAGTGGAAACATCTTCTCCGTGTCCACTCTATCCAGGCCTCTCAGTATTCTGTAAATTTCAATGAGATTCCACCCACCCCACTCCATCCTTTTAAACTTCATTCAGTACAGACCCAGATTCTTCAAACCACTCCCCATACGACAAGGCTTACATAGAATCATGGAATCCCTACAGTGTGGAAGCAGGCCTTCGGCCCATTGAGTCAGCACTGACCCTCCAAAGAGCATTCCAACAGACCTGCCCCCTACCCTATCCCTGTAACCCTGCATTTTCCATGGCTAACCTACCTAGCCTGCATATCCCTGGATACTATGGGGCAATTTAGCATGGCCAATCTATCTAACCCGCACATCTTTGGACTGTGGGAGGAAACCGGAGCAAACGGTGGAAACCCACGCAGACACAGGGAGAATGTGCAAACTCCACACAGTCACCTGAGGGTGGAGTTCAACCGGGATCCCAGGCACTGTGAGGCAGCAGTGCTAACTGCTGAGCCACCGTGTTGATCCCGGGATTATTCTTGTAAACATCCTTTGGAACCCTCCAAAGGCAATGCATTTCTTAGACACAGGGCCCAAAATTGCTTGCAATATTCTAAATGCACTCTTTGTATACAGCCTCAGCAGTACATCTCAGCACTTGTATTCTAGCCTTCTGGAAATGAATGCTAATGTTGTATTTGCCTTCCTAATTGCCAAGTTAACCTTAAGAGAATCCTGAATGAGGACTTCTAAATCTGTTTGGGCTTCAGATTTCCAAAGCCTTTCACATGTAGAAAATAGTCTATGCTTTTACTCTTCCTAGCAAAGTGCACAACCTCATACTTTCCCACATTGTATTCCATCTGCCACTTCTTGGCCTTGTATCCAGCCTGTCCAAGTTTTTTTTCCTTTATTCATTCATGGGATGAGGGCATCGCTGGCTAGGCAACATTTATTGCCCATCCCTAATTGCCCAGAGGGCAGTTAAGAGTCAACCACAATGCTGTGGGTCTAGAGTTACATGTAGGCCAGACCAGGTAAGGATGGCAGTTTCCTTCCCTAAAGGGGATTAGTGAACCAGATGAGTTTTCCAACAATTGACAATGGATTCATGGTCATCATTAGACTCTTAATTCCAGATATTTATTGAATTCAAATTCCACCATCTGCCATGGCGGGATTCGAACCCAGGACCCCAGAACATTATCTGGGTCTCTGGATTAACAGTCCAGCAATAATACCACTAGGCCATCACCTCCCCACAAGTCTTTCTGCAGACTCCCCGCTTCCACAAGGCTACATGTCCCTCCATCTATGCTTAGCATATTCAGCAACCATGGCAAACATCAGCTCTCCAAATACTGTAAAGTCCTGCCATTCAGAAGGGATGCATTCCTGGAGAACATCTTAAATGGTGAAATCATGAATAGAGAATATGAGTCATAAAAGGAGTCAGTTGGATATCTGGAGCACACGGGTGAGCTAAAATTCACTGAAATCACTTTTTATTAAATATAAAGATTTCCTGTGGAAAAATGGGGCCATGAGCGATGAAAAATAGAAAACGTGGGACACTGGCACTCAACATAGGATGAGGTTTGTGGATCACAAATTGCCAGCACTGCACAAGGTTGTGGACCAACATGGAAATTAACCCATGAACAGAGTCCTCTTTGCACATCTCAAAATACAGTGCGATGTAGCATCAATCTGTCTGTTCAGAAGGACTTCAATCTTCCTTCTCCTGAAAGTTGCAGGGAAGGTAGTGGGAGGGGTAGATAATCAGGTAGGTGGTGTTGGGGAGATACCACACCACAGAAATTACATTCCAGGTAAGAAAGCCCAAGCTCAAAGTTCTTGCCTGGCCACCAACTGTGGCCCTTGAGTAGCTAGTTAACAACCACTTAAGAACCTCATTCTGCCTGGGGTTGCAACTATTTCGGCTCCAAGTGGAATAAGAGATGGCCTAGGGTCCTGAACTTCACTGGCGCCCAAGCCCACAACCTGAGCTGCCTTTTGGGCATGTGTAGTGTGTCTTTTTGCCTCGTGAAGAAGCATTTTTTGTACCGGCTGCTGCTACACTCCATCCACTTTGATTCCTTGACTCCTTCGTCCACTGCCCAGACACACCTTGACGTGTTTATTTACTGTTGGATGGCAGGGAACCCCAGGACAGTCTACGCAGGAGTCCTCCTGTTTTCCATCAGGGACCTGGGGTGGAGGGTGTTGCATGCAGCTGTCCTGTATGATCACAGATTGTGGTGCTTCATTCACTCCAAGCCCAACCGTTTATTTTGCAATGCTGTGGAGTCAGTAGACCATGCATATATTGATCGTGAGTGATTGTACCCTATTTTTAGTTATCTGGAAAATCTTTTGTTGCGCTTTATGATGAACCTCAACCACACGCCCTGATCTTTGGCCACCCGGTGCAGAGAGATGTGGGCAGATTGAAGAACATGGTCTGCTCCTGGGCCTGGCCAACTGGCTACAAACAGAACTAGGCAGCGGGCTGTGGAGAGGCTCATATCTGCCGACTGTCTGCCCTCTTCCATGGTTATGCTCATGCCTGGGTGTCCTTACAGAGGGACCATGCAGTGTCCATCAATGGTCTCAGTGCCTTTGGAGAGACTTAGGCACTGCGGGGGATACAATACTTAAATCCCCCTCCAACTACAACTTGATTTAGTCCCTTCCCACTCTCCCTACCCCACCTCCTCACTTTTGATGGTCCACATTGCCCTTAAGGGACATTGTATGTGATTGGTTGCACTAGTGGTGGTTAACAGTTAAAAATAAAAGTCACGATGATTTGGTGATGGAAAAGTCTTTCAGTTGTGTGTGATAGTACTTCCTGCTAGGCCAGGAAATAAATAAATAGATAATTAAATAAATAAGGGGATGGGCCCTTCTATCTATACTAATTTGTGCAAAACAAAGTAAATGGACCTAAGATGGGGGTGGTATCCTTGGATAGTGCCGCATCCCACACCCTAACCTAAGCTACCCCCACCACCTCCCAACCCTTTTCTGTGTGTCATTCCCCCCACGATAAAATACTTACCCTTCTTGGCAGTGATCCTCCATTTTAAAGCCCAGTGATTGAGGTCGTCGTGGATGGGAAGGAAGGGAAATGTTGGCATGGGGCTTCCGCGGAAGTAGCCCAGGTCTCCACTGTGACACTGCCAGATTCTGATTGACTGGAAGCTATAGGCATGTGAGACTTCCTTCTTCAGGGTCATATCTTGAGCAGAAAGCTTATTAGCTTCTTTTCAATCACTTGGTTGCCGCAAAGTCCAGTGGGCTTTCTGACCATGGTGCACCCAAGAAACGCTCTCATTTACAGACATAGGCCCAAAACGAGAAAATCCCAACCAAGGGACTTCTACATTTTTACTTTGTTACATTATTATGGTCATTTTTCCATCAAATTTTGCCTCCAGGAAGTTCTGACAGACAGTCATTGATGTCACAATGGGCACTATGGTGCACAGGATGAAAAGCACAGACAAGTAAATTTGCGAATATCCAATGCATGAGTGCCAGTACCTTGCTCTGTCCTATTTCCACAGCAGTGCCGTGCTAAACAATAGCCACCGCTGCTGTCGTTGGGTCAGATTTCACAGTGAGGGAACTTGGCTGCCACTTAAATAGGTCACAAACTGGGGAAGGTCCACAATCACATTGTGCAAGTCACATTCATGATTCTTAATCATTTTACAAACACCTCTAGACAAATATCGTTTAAAAAGAAACTCAAATTTCCAATGAATGACTGATAGGATCACACAACGAGGTTTCGAGTATTAAGACTGAAAACAAAAAATGCTCAAGACCATAGCTGGTCAAGCAACATCCATGGAGAGAAAGCAAGTTAACGTTTTGAGTATTAAGACTTTTACCATAACAACCAAAAAGCAACCTTGACTAAACACTATTTCAGTAGACAATTTATACTCGAAAATGCAGGAAAGATCCTCAACCTAATATTTGAAGTGAGCAAAAATCTCTCAGTACGATTAGACTTTACTCTGTCCCTTAAGTAGACATTTCATTCACTGGGAATCAACTGTGATTCTTAGATAACAAGGTGTAGAGCTGGATGAACACAGCAGGCCAAGCAGCATCAAAGGAGCAGGAAAGCTGACCTTTCAGGCCTAGACCCTTCTTCAGAAATGGGGGATGGGAAGGGGGTTCTGAAATAAATAGGGAGAGAGGGGAAGGCAGATGGAAGATGGATAGAGGAGAAGATAGATGGAGAGGAGACAGACAGGTCAAAGAGGCGGGGATGGAGTCAGTAAAGGTGAGTGTAGGTAGGGAGTTAGGCAGGGGATACGTCAGTCCAGGGAGAACGGACAGGTCAAGGAGGCGGGATGAGGCTAGTAGGTAGGAAATAGGGTGGGCCTTGAGGTGGGAGGAGGGGATAGGTGGGAGGAAGGACAGGTTAGGGAGGCGGGGACAAGCTGTGTTGGTTTTGGGATGCGGTAGGGGGAGGGGAGATTTTGAAGCTTGTGAAGTCTACATTGATACCATTGGGCTGCAGGGTTCCCAAGCGGAATATGGGGTGCTGTTCCTGCAATCTTTGGATGGCATCATTGTAGCACTGCAGGAGGCCCAGGATGGACATGTCTTCTGAGGAATGGGAGGGGGAGTTGAGATGGTTCGCGACTGGGAGGTGCAGTTGTTTAGTGCAAACCGAGCGTAGGTGTTCCGCAAAGCGGCCCCCAAGCCTCTGCTTGGTTTCCCTGATGTAGAGGAGGCCACAACAGGAACAGCAGATACAGTATACCACATTAGCAGATGTGCAGGTGAACATCTGCTTGATGTGGAAAGTCTTCTTGGGGCGTGGGATAGGGGTGAGGGGGGAGGTGTAGGGGCAGGTGTAGCACTTCCTGCGGTTGCAGGGAAAAGTACCGGGTGTGGTGGGGCTGGAGGGGAGTGTGGAGCGGACAAGGGAGTCATGGAGAGAGTGGTCCCTCCAGAAAGCAGATAAGGGTGGGGAGGGAAAAATGTCTTTGGTGGTGGGGTCGGATTGCAGATGGCGGAAGTGTCGGAGGATGATGCGATGGATCCGGAGGTTGGTGGGGTGGTACGTGAGGGCAAGGGGGATTCTTTTTTGGTTGTTATTGCAGGGAGGGGGTGTGAGGGATAAGTTGCGGGAAATGCAGGAAACACGGTCGAGGGTGTTCTCGACCACTGAGGGGGGGAAATTGCGGTCCTTGAAAAACGAGGACATCTGAGATGTTTGCGAGTGGAATGCCTCATCCTGGGAGCAGATGTGGCAGAGGTGAAGGAATTGGGAATACGGGATGGCATTTTTGCAGGAAGGTGGGTGGGAGGAGGTGTATTCTAGGTAGCTGTGGGAGTCGGTGGGTTTGAAATGGATATTGGTTTCCAGGTGGTTGCCAGAGATGGAAACAGAGAGGTCCAAGAAGGAGAGAGAGGTATCAGAGATGGTCCAGGTGAACATAAGTTTGGGGTGGAAGGTGTTGGTGAAGTGGCTCCTCTTTCCTTATGATTGACCACCGACACGGCTGTTTGTGTGCATTGTTTAAATGTATAAACAACCTGACCCCGCCCCCATTAACCTTTAATAATCAAACCAGTCTTGATGTCATCAAAATTCAGAACAGGTGTTATAACTACCCTCCCCCTTTCATTTTCTATTTTATTCTAGATTTCATCCCGAAATGTTACCTATGATTTCCTTCCACAGAAGCTTCAAGACCTGCTGAGCATTTCCAGCAATTTCTAGTTTTGTTTCTGAAGAGAAAAACTAGTGTCACTTCTCCCCAGCCTCAGGGCATCTCAAAGCACCTTAGAGCCTGGGAGTGCTACTGAAGCGCTGCCACTCTACACATGTGAATCGCAACAGTCAATCTGTATAGAGCAAGCTCCCACAGACATCAGTGAGATGATGATCCGATAATCTGCTTTTCTTACTGATGTTATTTGAGGGACATATTTTGGCCAGGTCACTGGGAGCCATTTCTTCAAAATAGTCTGGGGTGTTTTGAATCCTCGTGAAAAGTGGAGGCCTCAGATTAATGTCTATTCTGAAAGACAGCACCTCTGAAAGTGCAACATTCACTCAGCACTGTGTCAGCCTAGATACAGGCATATTCCAAGCAATATCAAAGGGCAATTCTACCAGCAATTTTTTTTTCCTTCTGGGAGACAAGATGAAAATACCACAGCTTTATGCTATTAGAGCTAAAGGGTTAAACCAACATCCTGAAGAGGAAATGTCATGGCCCAAATTGTTACAGGGCCATAACTATCATATCAGCCCTGGCCTTCACATATCATAAACTCAGCATTTCCTGTATGTGGAGAGCAGGTGTTAGGATGACAGGAACACAGGTAGGTGGTCTGGCCGCTGGCATCTCCCCACGCCTCTATTAAGGTTTGTTCACAATGGCCTTTTGTCACAAAGCTTATCATCACCATCAGAAGCTGAAGAGACCGTTAGAGCGTCTCTGTGTGATTGCCTAAGGCTGGCTGGGGCCTTAACCTTTTTGCCATCCCACGCTGTTTACAGGAAAGCACTTATTAAGCTTTTTGAGCTCCAGTTGCTGTGAAATTTCAAATACACTCTTGTTTGTTGTGCGACTGAATCATTTGGGACAATTTTGTTACCCGCTTGCATTGAATTTAATTGAATTTGACATGTGCTTTATTCATCAAATGAAACATGAAACGTCATTGTAGATTCATCTCCTCTCTGGGACTCTGCGTGGGACAAAGGGAGAGAGAGAAAGAAAAAGAAAGGAAGACAAGAAAAGACATAAAGGGGAAAAATTAATGACTGAGACAAGGAGAAAACAAGAGCAAAAGAAAGGCAGCATGTGAGAGAGAGAAAAAAAGGACACTTAGGAAAGAAGATGAAAGAGGAACAGAGAGAAATTATAACATTCAGGAGATTACAGATTCAGTGTGCAACATCCCACACACAAAAAAATCAAACTTGTTCGTTTATTGGAAGAAATAAAAGCTGACAGTGCAGGCTAGTGATTCTGTGTCTGTTGGAAAGATTAACTCAGAATGGGTGAAGCTGAGATATCTGACCTTATTAAAATGGCTTTACATCACACCATCTCAGCCTCAATGACCAAAATTTCCTTTCAAAGTAATTTCTGAAGGAGAAATCGCAATATTTTTAATATGATCTTGACTCAATGTTCATTTCATGTATGCAAAATTGTTTCTAAGAGGCATGTTCTCACAGTGCCTTTAGTGTGTTATTATGGGCAAGATTTGCAAGCTAACTCAGCTGAAACCCTGGTGTATTTCAATACTGCACCTTCAGTCATCTTCCATTCTGCAACCAGTCACTATGTGATGGCTCAGTAGCTGAATTCAGCTCATGACACAGCACAGGCTAAGCCAGATTTGATCCTGTGTCTTGTTTGGATATCTGGACCAACCAAAGTGCTGAAAATTAAGACTAATGTTTTATACAATTCCACCATAGAATACAAAACTACAGCCAAGATCACTGTTCCTTATTAGATTCATGGGTACCTATGTGGAGACGAGATAAGACGGAATCTGGTTTGTTTCCTAATGCATCTAATGATGATTAAATAAACCGTTGACTTTCACCTTTCTAAGCCCGCCTGTAAGGAATATCTTTCCCAATACCACAAGTGCAACTTTAACCTAACACCCCCTATTAGGGAACAAATGAAGTCAACATTTTTTTTTGGTCCAGCTGGTTTTATCCCCCATTGAAGATCATTAATAGTCATATTAGGTGGGGTGGAAAACCAATGTTTTCTGATCCTGTTGGTTTATCCAGCAACTGTGTAAAGTTAATGTTGCTTCATTCCCCCGTTCCACCTTAAAGCTTCTGGCATGCAAGGGTACCTCAGTGACCCCAGTTACACAGGATAGGAAAAGAGTAGAAAAAAATACAGATGAAGAACATGAAAGAACTATATGCAACTGAGAACTGAGTGGGAGTGTGGGAGATGGAGGTTGGGATATCACCATCAACCCATTCCTATGCTTAAAAATATACATAACACAAATATAAATAAGAAAATCCAGCAGGACTCACTGGACAATAATCAGAGGGAACTCTTTCAATAGAGTACAGAGAGAGTGTTGGAGGTGCTGTCTTTCAGGTGCAACAATAATTCAGATGACTATAAATGATTCCATTGGAATATTCAAAGATGATCAGGGGATTGAGTTCTTATAATGTCCTACCCAAAATTTAACCCTCAACCAGCTAAAATAAAATACGCTAAAATGGATTAATTGGTCAGTCAGCTCATTGCTGTTTCTGGGACACCCTGCAAGCAATGTGGTTCTGCATTTCCCTGCACTTCAAGAGTAATTGGCCATAAAACACTATCAGATGTCTTGAGGCATGAAAGCCATGCTACAAATGCACATTTGGTCATTTTTTTCTTACTTGCCACCTTTGTTTCTCTCTTCCTTTCCTCTTTGTTGCCTCAGAATACTGAGGCCAAAATTAGTTCCTCAGAGGTGACACCAACATTAATTTGACAATCGGCTTGACATCATTTTAGAAATGAGTATTTGAGAAACAGAATCTCAAAACTTGTTTTAAGGTCATGGTTTACCAGGCAGCAGTGATCCCCATGTTCCTATGCACTTTTAAGATTTAGATGATCTCCAGCAGGCATCTCAAAGCACTGAGGAAGTATCATCAGCAATACATTTATAAAATCCACCAAATCCGTTGGCAAGAAATGCCATCCAACAGCAACACCCTCTCTCAAACCAACACATCCAACATTGAGGTGTTAATCACTCAAAATTAGTTCCACCAGGCTCAATATGTTCATATGACAAATTCTGGAAACAGAACTCACTAATAGCAGGACACTTCCAGCAGAGCAAAAGAAACACTTATAGTATGTCATTAAAGTATCCCTGAAGAGATTAAATATGGTGGCTCAGTAGTTAGCACTATTGCCTCACAGCACCAAGGACCTGGGTTCAATTCCAGCCTCGGGCGACTGTCTGTTTTGAGTTTGCACATTCTCCTTGTGTCTTTGTGGGCTTTAGTCCAGGTGCTCTGGTTTCCTCACACAGTCCAAAGGTTAGATGGGTTGACCATGCTAAATTGCCCATAGTGTCTAAGGATGTGTAGGCTAGGTGGATTAGCCATGGGAAATGCAGGGTTACAGGGACATGGGTCTGGGTGGGATGCTGTTCAGAGGGTCGGTGTGGACTCGACAGGACAAATGGTCTGCTTCCATACTGTAAGGTTCTGTGATTCTATGACTTACAGGGGCCCTGCCTTGCATCTGACCAAAACAGAGAAGGCTTATTTTCGGAAGACTGTGTGAGCAAATTGAGACACTCCATCAGGAGCATACAGAGGGAAAAATGAGGCATCAAAGAGAACATACAAATCTCCAAACAGCTCATCTACACAAACCTTCAATCACACTTGCCCTGAATGTGGCCGAGTCTGTGGATCACAGACTTCTCAGCCAGCCGGAGGAATTGTGGAGGGGGGGTAATTCATCCCTGATCCTGAAGTGCAGCCAAGGAAGAGTGAAGAACTATTTTTAGAGGGATTCAGGATGACTCACACACAATGTAAGTTTCATTCTCTAAAAATTGAAATACTCAAAATGAGTTTTCTTTGGTCCTGATACATTTATGCCAACAACCTGGTGAAAAATCATTGAGTTACGTGGGATCAACAAAAGTTCCGTTTACATTATACACATGAGAAGGAGGGAAAAAGATTTTATTCTTCACACATTCCACTGAGTCAGTGTCCTCCTGCGGAAAACCAGCGACCAAAATTTGATAGATCTGTTGATTGTGGCAATTAAATTCAAACACTGAAACATGTATCTGTAATGAGGTGTAACCAAATCATCCAAGTTTCAATATCTACGCCTAAGCATTACTACTGACTGGTCTGAACTGCTTAACATTCTTTACTCTGCCATTTCATCACAAGCATTAAAACTTTTATTTTAAATACTTTCATCAGAAGACAAAGTCAGAAGTCACATGATACCAGGATATAGTCCAACAGGTCTATTTGAAATCACAAGCTTTCGGATCGCAGCCCCTTCATCAGAATATGTTTTTTGACCAAAGAATGTCATACAAATCAACTACGTTATGTTGCCAGCAGTAATTGCTATGTTCTTCTTTCTATTTAGTCTTGAAATGCATTTCCTGAGATTACCTGTTCTTTCAGTTTTTGAAAAAAGAATGAATTTGAGCATTTCTGTTTCCACAACTCACAGTGTACATCGTAACATTCAATTATTTATTTTCAGGCAATTTGAGTTCTGAAGAAGGGTTACTGGACACAAAACATTAACTCTACTTTCTCTCCACAGATGTTGCCAGACCTGCTGAGGTTTTCCAGCAGTTTCTGTTTTTGTTTCTGATTTCCAGCACCCACAGCTCTTTGATTTGTTTTGATTCTTCCCTTGTCTCCTCTTGACTTTAAGATATGATTCAACCCAGGCTGGCACTGATTTGTTCAAATAAACATTGCAGCAACAGTCATTGTTCTTCTTTAGATATTTTTATATCGCATGGCCACTTTCAGAAGAACAATGCTGTCACACTTTCTCAACCACATTTCCATTTCCCTTCTCCCAAGTAAGAACACGAATAGCAAAGGTTTAGAGACATGGGCCAAAAACAAGCAAGTGGGACTAGTTTCGTTTGAGAAGCTTGGTCGGCAAGAACTAGTTGGACCGAAGCGTCTGTTTCCATTCTATATGACTCTATGACTCACTGAAGAAGCGAGTAGATGCATTCTTTGGAGGTTTGTGTGTTCACTTTGATGCTGTCCCTTCACCTCTGCACATTCTGAACAATTCTTTCAATGTGGCCTTCCCAGGTGAGCCTTCTGTATTTCAGCCCATCATGAGCAGCAGCTCCCAAGAGATGGGAGAGACTTTTAACCTCTTCAGGGTGGTTTGGGGCACCCCAAAAGAGCTGCCATTGACCGCCTGAGAGTATTCTGCTGCACTCTTCCAACTCAGTATTGAGGTAACAAACCCTTAAAAGCGCAAAAAGGGGAAATCAGTAATCTTGATGGACCATAATAAATTGCCCGTAAAAAAAACCCAGATTGTTCAATGTTAGTAAATTAGAACTTTCCTGATGAGAAAAACAGATATCCAGTATGTTTGATCCATTAGATTCTATTCAGTATCTGAATTTTGAACACAATGTACTCAGAACAATACAATCTTGCATGAGTACACATTTTGTTGCTTCAGAGATCTGGTGTCAGGCATACAAATAACATGTCCTGCCCAGAGAAATTACTTTTGAGTGATTAAATCTTTGGTAGCTTACCTTGTGAGATGCCACTACCATTGGACTATCCTTCTTGCCACTGATAATAGATCTCCAATCTTTCTTCGGTGCCTGCTGTAGGTTGTCCAAGTTTTCAAAGCATATCGGAGTATGGAGATCACTCCTGCCAAGTAAGCCATGAACTCAGTAACAGGTTTGAGATCCTGTGTTTTAGAGGAGATCTGAGAAAAAAATCTTTTCACCCAGAGAATGATAGAAATATGGAATGCACTTCCTATATGGGTATTGGAGGCAAATACTCGTGCAACTTTTAAGAAGCTTCTGGATGAGCACTTAAACTGCCAGGGCATAAGAGGCACTGGACCAAGGGTAAGTAAATGAGGTTAGTGTACTTTGGTGTTTGTTGGTCACTTTAGATATGGTGAGCCAAAGGGTCTTTTTCTCTGCAGGTTCTTATTGCATTTGAGCTACAGAAACTATTTTTAAAATTCTGGGCACTTGGGTTTGAATGGCAGATGGTGGAATTTAGATAGCAAATAAAGAAATCTGGAATTAAGAGTCTGATGATGACTATGATCCAATGCTGATTGTTGGAAAAATGTTTCAGAGATAGTAGGAACTGCAGATGCTGGAGAATCTGAGATAACAAGGGGTAGAGCTGGATGAGCACAGCAGTCCAAGCAGCATCAGAGGAGCAGGAAGGCTGACGTTTCAGGCCTAGAGGTCTATGCCCAAAACGTCAGCCTTCCTGCTCCTCTGATGCTGCTTGGCCTGCTGTGTTCATCCTGCTCTCCACCTTGTTATCCATGTTGGAAACATGTGTCTGGTTCACTAATGTCCTTAAGGGAAGAAAACTGCCATCCTTATCTGGTCTGGCCAACGTGTGACTCCAGACCCACAGCAATGTGGTTGGCCCTTAACTGCCTGCTTGGCAACAAGGGATGGACAATAAAGGCTGGCCTAGCAGCAGTGCCCTCATCCTGTGAATGAATAAAATAAAAGATTCTTTCCTGTCCTAAAAGGATGAAAGCGAAGGAGATTGGTTTTTACAACAATTGCTGTATAGTTGCCACTGGCTTTTTAATTTCAGACTTTTATTGAATTCAAATTTCACAACCTTTTACGGTGGAATTCAAACGCATGTCCCCAGCTTCTTAACCCATAGCTCTGGATTACTTGTCCAGTGACATTGCCTCTACACCATCGCCATCTGACTGATCATTGGGACATGTGTAAGCACCTTAGGAGTCATGGCCACTTTTAGGTCCTAAAGGTTAAAATTCGGTGAGAACATGAGGAAGAAAAAGTTCCTGACAGCTAAAACTGAAAGAAATTAGGCAGAGTTTAGACTAAAATGAGCGAGCTGAGGTGAGGTCAAAGGAAACATTCGCACATAGAACTGGAGAACAACAGTGTTAATTATTTTAATAAAGGTAACTGCAAAAGTACAGACTAGACATGTTCTGTTTAAAAAGAGAAAACTGGTGTTTTGCTTACCTTGCTACAGATAAATAAAGAAATCAGAAACCATTTAAAATGTGTATAAGGGCTATAAAATGCAATGAGACAGTAAGATAGAGTCATAGAATCATAGAGATGTACAGCACGGAAAAAGACCCTGCATTCCAACTTGACCATGTCGATCAGATATCCTACATAAATCTAGTCCCATTTGTCAGCTTTTGGCCCATGTCCCTCCAAACACTTCCTATTCGTATACCCATCCAGATATCTTTTAAATGTTGTAATTGTACCAGCCTCCACCACTTCCTCCGGCAGCTCATTCCACGCACACACCACCATCTGCGTAAAAAAGTTGCTCCTTAGATCCCTTTTTATATCTTTCCCCTCACCTTAAGCCTATGCTTTCTAGTTTTGAACTCCTTCATGCCGGGGTAAAGACCTTGACTATTCACCTAATCCACGTCCCTCATGATTTTACAAACCTCTATAAGGTCACCCCCTCAGCCTCCGACGCTCCAGGGAAAATATCCCCAAATTATTCAGCCTCTACCTATAGCTCAAACCCTTCAATACCCCCACCCTCACCCCCTTACTAATTTAAATGCTCCTGAGCAGCTCTAGTAAATCTCCCATGATGTTAACAGTGGGATAAGGAATACTTAGCACGAATGTGTGGAAGAAATTTCACCAAAAAACCCCAAACAGGAATACTAATGTATGATTCAGTGTCAATTTTCAGATGATGATCAAAATATGTCACAGGCATTTAATGAGAAAGTTCTATTAGTCTTTATCAAAGGAAACAATATTGGTGATCAGATGAATCCTGATGTGGTTGAAAGTTGCCACCCGAAAGTTGCAGGAACAGCACCTCATATTCTACTTGGGAACCCTGCAGCCCAATGGTATCAATGTAGACTTCACAAGCTTCAAAATCTCCGCTCCACCAACCGCATCCCAAAACCAGCCCAGCTTGTCCCCACCTCCCTAACCTGTCCTTCCTCCCACCTATCCCCTCCTCCCACCTCAAGCCCCACCCCATTTCCTACCTACTAGCCTCATCCTGCCCCCTTGACCTGTCTGTCCTCCCTGGACTGGCCTATCCCCTCCATAACTCCCCACTTACACTCACCTTTACTAGCTCCATCCCTGCCTCTTTGACCTATCTGTTTCCTCTCCACCTATCTTCTCCTTTATCCATCTTCTATCCACCTCCCCCTCTCTCCCTATTTATTTCAGAACCCCCTGCCCATTCCCCATTTCTGAAGAAGGGTCTAGGCCCGAAACATCAGCTTTCCTGCTCCTCTGATGCTGCTTGGCCTACTGTGTTCATCCAGCTCTACACCTTGTTATCCGTGGTTGAAAGTTAGTTGACTGATAGTAGAGTGAGAAGATTTTAGATGATTAATTTAGCCTGATGGAAGACAAAGCTTGCTAGGAAACATCCTAGGATTCTGAGTGACATATGGGAGGAAATTGTTGGTACCTAGAAATTATTTCAAGGCCCTATTATTGACTGTGGTTGTCTGCCATGGGGTTGGAGAATAGACAATTTGGTACCCATTTTTTTAAAAAGGGAGACAGATCTAATCCGGTAATTAGAAGCCAGTTAGTTCAACATTGGTAGTAAGAGAAATGTTATAATCTCTAATTAAGGATTATATTACCACATACATAGATAAAGAAAAAATAATTAGAAATACCATCACGGAAAAAGAATTGTTTTATTTGCTCATGGGAGGGGGATATTGCTGAAAAGGCCAGCATTTAATGCTTACACTAATTATCCTTTAGGAGGAAGTGGTGTTTTTCCTTTTGAACCATTGTAATTCATGTGGTGCATGTCTTCCTACAGTACTATTAAGTGGGGAGGTCCATGATTTTAATCCAGCAACAATGAAGGAACAGCGATAAATTTCCAAATCAAATGTCATGTTACTTGCAAAGAAATTTGCAGGCCTTGGTGCTTCCATTCATTCAGTAGAAGTTATCATGACCATGGTTCATAACACTGGATCAGCTGCAGACACACTGACCTTATAATTACAATATGTGCCTTTTTAAAGACTACAAAAAACTGATTGCAGTAAATATAGTGGCTCTCTGGAGACAGAGAGAGAGCGAGAGAAAATGTCACCCCTGACAAGTAATCCTCCGTGAGCATCTCAGACTGCAAACGTAATGGTAAAAAAGGACAGTAATCTGGACATGAGATATATTTACATTTTCCCTATTTCATGAACATACAGGGACAGAGGTTAATAGCGATCTTGGCATTAACGGTCTGGAGTCTTAATGTGCGGAGTACACTATGAAGGTCAGATCTTTGAGAATAGCCATTCAACTGCATTACAGTTAAAGAAAGAGAAAAGACTGTCTCTCACTTTGGATGCTGTCAGCAAGCCACTGTTAAAAGGAAGCAGGAAGAATTCCAATCAGCCTGCCAAGTCTGAAAATCGACTATTCAACTCCCGACATTAATACCACTTGTAACCGCCACTCTAACGGTCACAATATTCTATTATCGCATCATCACAAATGACTCATAGATTGACCCATTTCTCTTTAATCAACTTTTATCATCTTTGAACTCACTTATGACTCTTATCCTGCGTGTAAGTGTTGCAGTCTTACTGCACGTCCATGTGGACTGTTTCAGTGTCTGAAGAGTTACAAATGGTACTGTGCATTGCATATTCTTTAGCAAGTGTCTTCACTTCAGACCTTGTGTTAGAGAGAAAATTATGATGAAGCAGTTGATTATGGTTGAGTCTAGGTCACTCTCCTAAGAAATTCCTGCAGAGATGCCCTGGAGCTGGCATGATTGACCTCCAACATGTAAAACCATCTCCCTTTCTGCTAGGAATGACACCAGCTCAAGATTGTTTTCTGTCAATTTCCAGTTGCTTCAATTTTTCGAGGGTTCCTTGATGCGATACTCCAATGTTGCTTTGATAACTGTTGTGTAGGTGATGGTTCTGAAAAAGTTAATGTTGAAGCTGCATTAAGCTCCACCCAATAGGATGATGTCACGCAGTTTTTGGTTGAAGAAGAAGCTGTCTAACATGATGTCTCGAAGGAGACAGATATATCAGGTTTAACTACTGATAGTCTCTCTAATTATATCCGACTAATTAATGTAATTTGCAACTATTATTAATGTGCAAGAAACCACATCTTGTTAGATAATGCAAGTGCTTCTTCTTGTTAAGATTCAATAGTATTATTCTGTATTACTGCTGATTAGATATGCCTTTAAAGACCCCTAATGAGGAGTCTTTATGGAGCAGCAAATGTGTCCTTACTTTTGAGGCCCAGGTTCAAGTCCCAGCTGCCACAGAAGTGTGTAATCACATCTCTGAACATGTTGATTAAAAAATATTTGCCATCCTAAGCTGGTCTGACCTGTATGTAACTGACTCCAGATCCACAGCAAAGTCTTAATTGCTCTCTGAAATGATTGAGCAAGCTACTCAGTTCAAGGACAATTAGGAATGGGTTGCAAATGCTAGTCTTCTTAGCAATGGCTGCATCCCATCAACAGAAAAAGTACAGTGATTGTTGCCATATTTATGACCAAACAGAGAAGAGTAGCTTTCACTTAAGAATACTTTTTAAAAAAGAGCTATGTGGCACAGTGTCCCTAATTCAGAGCTACATGTCATATCGTTATGGAAGTCAACAGCACAAATAAAGGCCCTTCAGCCCATCATGTCTGCACTGGTCAAAAGCAAGCATCTAACTTTTAAAATTTCATTTTCCATCACTTGGCTCGTAACCTTGTATGCCTTGGCATCACAAGTGTACATCTAAATGTTTGTTAAATGCTTTGAGGGTTTCTGTCTGTACCACCCTGACAGGCAGTGAGTCCCAGACTTCCACCATCCTCTGGGTGAAAGAAATTTTGATCTCTGTGGAACCCCATTGGACATTAGCTTCCAGTCACTAAAACACTCCCTCAATCATCACCCTCTGCTTCCTGCCACGGAGCCAATTGTGGATCCAATTAGCCAAATTCCCTTGGATTCCATCTCTCGGTTCAAGTCCCACTTGCTCCAGAAGTGTGTAACAATAGTTCTGAATTAGTAAATCAGAAATATCTAGAATGGGCAATTTATTTCTGGATCTTATGGTGCTGTTGCTATATCTAGGCCAGAAGATTAGGGTTTGGCTCATCTTAGGATGAGATGGCTATGCATAAATGTAATAACTTGTTGATATCAAAGTGTTAATTTTGGAAAAAAAACTAACTCAACTGCAAGCCATCAGGGACTTGTACCATACTAGATGACAAAGTCCAGGACAGTAACTCAAACCTCACAACTATTATTCAGCACTTTTTTTCTATTCTTGATCCAAAACTATAATGAGGATTGGATCTGAGTGACCCTGCGCTAGTCAGATTATTGGTGAGTGCTGCTGGACAACGCTGACAGTGGCACCTTGCTGATTACTGAGAATAGACTGATAGGACAACAATTAAAACATGGAATTAGGGAAATGGAAGTGGATTATGCATTGGTTGGAAAGGAAAAATGAGAATAGGAGTTAAAATTGTA
>NC_063343.1:58851635-58853682 GCF_021869965.1 Rhincodon typus | reverse complement strand
TTCTGATGAAGGGTCTAGGCCCGAAACATCAGCCTTCCTGCTCCTATGATGCTGCTTGGCCTGCTGTGTTCATCCAGCTCTACACCTTGTTATCTGAGAATAGGAGTTATGAGTTCAGAATGATCAAAAGTGATTAGTAATGCCCTGCAGTTCAATTCTGGGCCTTTTCTATCCACATTGCAACTTAATGATTTGCATGTATGCGTAGAGTGAAATGTGTTGAAATTTTCAGATGATATCAAAATAGAACCTTTCACTAATTCTTTAGAAAATAGAGGAAGCTTCAAAGAGAAAACGATAAGATGGAGGGGTAGGCTAAAAGAAAATGACAGAAAGAAACTTATGACAGCAAGTGTGAATTGATAAATTTTGGTTGAAAAACAATAACATCAGCAGTAATTATATTCAGGATGCAGGATGGCTTATGGCTGTCAGAGAGCAAAGAGATTTGTTGGGTTGAAGTATACAAGTTCACAGTTAGGACTTCGGATTGACAAGGCAGAATTCTAGAATTTAGCACAACGTTTAGAATGTAAAAGCCAAGTAGTGGTTTTTTTTCACACTATGTATACAACTGTAATAAGTGCTGAGCTGAACAATGTCTGGCATTGTGTTCTAGACTATTGGAAAGATATTGAGGCTTTAGAATTTATACAAATGCAAATTTATGCAAATTTGCTAGAATGCTGCCTGGTATGAAGAAATACAAAGGTGGAAACTTTGGTAGGAAAGTTGGAACTGAAGTCAAATGTCAGCCAGACTAGCTAAGGACTGCAGTTTCCTTTCCTAAAGATCATTAGAGAACCAGATGGGTTTTTCCTGACAATCGGCAGTGGTTTCATGGCCATTGTTAGGCTCTGAATTCCAGATGTTCATTGAATTCAAATTTCTCCATCTGCTGTGGTGGAATTTGAACTCAGGTCCCCCAGAACATTACCTAGGTTGCTAAATTAGTCATCTGGCAATGATACAACTAGGCCATCATCTCCCCAGCCTCCTGTTATCACTACTATTTTCCAACCATGCATTGAGCAGTGACGTGAGATTCTCGCTGATGAGTGACGAGAAACTTTTTGCATTCCTTGACATGGTCATTATCATGTCACCTCACCTCATAGGTACACAGTGTTGCATTCTCCCAACCAGACAATTCTTCAAATGAAAGTTAGAGTGAGTTAACTAGCAACTCCAACTCCACCAATACTTCAGGGCACGCTCCATCGGCAGACACCACATGTACCCTGTACTTAGCAGGACCTCCAGGTCTCCATTGGCAAAGCAGAATGCCAATTGCTCTCTGTCTGACATGTCCAAGACAAATAAAACAAATTATTCAGTGCAGCTGTGGACAGCCAGTGCTTGGCCAGGTACAAGGCCGAGCTTTAAAGATAGTGCTCGCACCTGGAATCCCAAAAAACCTGGCATCTGGCCAGTTCTTCTGCCTGTGGCAGGTGGGAGGATACAATGGGTGAGGCATCATGGGGCATGGTCCATAAATAACGAGGTGAGTTTGGGAAGGTAGTGCAGGAAGGTCTGTTAAGGCTTGCGAAGAGAAACACTCCACAAAGCTTGCTAAAATTGCTACTATCTGATTGTTGGTAAGATTCATCCCAAAGATACAATTGCAATTTGTGGTTGACAATAAAACAATTGAAATAATTGTATGATATGACAGAAATATCTAAATTATGAAACAATGCAACAGGAAAAATAGAAGCAGCCTGATTCCAGGATTTTTGAGATCCAGAATAAAGATCATAGGCATGTAAGCAATTAAAAGAGTTTTAGAATATGTTTTAAATATTTAAATATTTTAAAAAATATTTCTGAGCAGTTCCTTTCTTCCAAAGTTAATGGTTTAAATAAAAATAGCATTAATATTCAGTTCACAAAGCTTTGCAAGTTAATGATTTAGATAAAAATAATGTTAATATTTAAAACAAGATTGGATAAATGGATGAAGAAAAGGGGGAATAAAGTATTAAAATAGGATAAATGTGCTTAACCACTGTAAATTTGAAGTCATCCAAAACTCTGCTGCCAATGA
>NC_063343.1:58840600-58851135 GCF_021869965.1 Rhincodon typus | reverse complement strand
TGGGTCTGGTGACCTTTCCTCAGAACTGAGGAAGGGTCACCAGACCCGAAACGTTAACTCTGTTTTCTCCTCCACAGATGCTGCCAGACCTGCTGAGCTTTTCCAGCAACTTTGTTTTTGTTCCATTATATTAGATAGGGTGTCTTGACCATGGATCATTATCCTGGATCGGCTAAAGGCATATTAAACTTTGAATTTAATCATTTGTCTGTTATTTTTTCAAAGAAAGAGGTCATGCAGCTAAAAGGTGGCTAGAGATGTAAACTCAATGGCTATCTGGACAGAAATCCTAGACTGTTACTGTTGAAGGTGACAGGGAAGCTCCAAAGGCAAAATGCATGACAGACTGGGCTATAATTTCCTGTAAGTAACTCCAAACATGAACATGATGGGAAAACAGACAGCAGTCAGGACAAAAGACACTCTTTGAGATTCTTCCTGTTAAGAATAAACAAATACTGGGGTTAAAAGACAAATCTGTTTGTTCTAATGGAAGAAGGTATGCTGAGGAGCTCATGTGTACCAGTGAGCTGAGGTACGCATGTATGCTAGCCTGGATTCAAGCTCTAGTATGCTGTGTATATCACAGTCGAAGAACCACCCACTGTGTTGCAGGTAAAGGGCTCTCTCACTGTGAGTGCTGGAAGCTAGCCAGCAAGACAGTTCAAAGGAAATGGGACAAAAGAAAGACCTTTTTGTTCTGAGTGCTGGAAGCCATTTAA
This sequence comes from Rhincodon typus, assembly GCF_021869965.1. Classification (NCBI taxonomy): domain Eukaryota; kingdom Metazoa; phylum Chordata; class Chondrichthyes; order Orectolobiformes; family Rhincodontidae; genus Rhincodon; species Rhincodon typus. The sequence continues at coordinate 58,850,413 of NC_063343.1, read as the reverse complement.
CATGCCACTTCAAAAGGAATCGGGACAAAATAATTTCAGCTAATTTCTAAGCCAAGAACCTCAAAATTAACTGCTCAACTATCAACATTCCATGATCTACTTTGCATAAATGACCCAGAGACTGATCCATTTATGTCTTTGTCTTTATCTTATTTTGCTGGTTTCATTTCCCATTTCTAAACTGTGTGAATGTGTGTTTTGTTATTATTTAAATTCATATTTATTAATTAATTAACTTACCCCTTTCATTGATTCAAGAAAGCCTGATTAAATTGGTTTATTTTAAACCATAAATAAATTTGATCTTGGAGAAAGATATCTACAAGGAAGGAAATCCTTTTTAACAAACCTTGTTGAGACCAACTCAGGAGCAGATGAATAAAGAATGGGATTCAGCTCATACCTCCTTATCCAAGGGCATGGTAATTTGGAGTAACCCATTTGGAATTGTAATAAATTTGGAGATTCCTCCTGGGTACTGGCCATAACAAGGCACAGATGCTTTCCATTGCTATCAGCATTGAAGAACCCTCTAAGCGTGAGAGCCAGTCAAGCTTGGGAGGAGAATTATGCAATGAGATTTCCAATGAAGAGCATAAGAGCCAATTAATGCAACTGTCACTGAACTAACTTGTGATGCAGCACAGCTTGGTGAACAAATAACTATGACAGATTGAAGTCTAATGTTAGATGTCGACATGACTTAGAAGAGACAAATTCAAGCAACATATTGACTTCCTTTCTTTCCCAGGTAGAATCCTCAGAAACTGGAACAGGGATCATGCCAAGCCAAAAGAAATCTTCAAATAACTAAAGAAAGTGAACATGTTGGTTTCACCAAAAAGAGTGAATGATAGAGTCCAATTCAATCAACCTCTTGATGAAAAGGTTTCCATGATTCAGCACAAATCTAAGGGTGGATTGAGGAGAGAAATCTGCTGACACAGGTGAAGATGTGGTGCATTCAACTCCAAGGAAGCCACCACTGAGAAGGGACAACTGACATTCAATGCTTCAAGATACTTCAGGGAGGAATTGCCTGTTTCAGCAGAGAAGACATCTTTTGCAACTGAAATCCAAGAGATTAAAGGTCTTCAAGTTTAAAGTGATTTACAGACCTCAGACCATCAGGAAGACAAGCAAAGGCAACGGTTTCCCACTCAGCAACCACCAAACTTCCATCAAAGAGAGAACACGGTCTGGGAGAATAGCGAAACGTCCAGATTACTTGAACTTGTCGAGGCTGAGGTTTGTGGGGAAATGGAAAAATGACAGATGTGTTGATAAACACAAATGTATAATATTTATAATGTGGGAAAGAGCTTGGGATTTGTTGCATATTGGTCTTAAACAGTCAGAATACTGGGAGTGCCAGAAGCACCACACCATATAATGATGTCATGTCGACTTGTGGGAAGAACAGCTTCAGACCTCAGAGGAGACCTAGCATCTGGTCCTCCTCAAAGTCTCTGTAACAATGTCTATCAAGTATCAAGTTATCTGCAACTAGTTGCTACCATACTATAAACTATATCTTGTTGATTACAAGAAACACTTCTAGTTTGAACAGGAAATAGTCTTCCCCTACCTGCTTGGATGAAGCAGGTCCTGTAGTTTCCAACTTCGAAGAGGATTGTGGCAGCAACATTCATCATGAACAGCAGCTCATACCCCCCACAGTGAGCTGGCATGCCCGTGCAACAGCACAGGCCATAAATGGGCTTTGAAACCTAGACTAGGGCACAGATAATCAATCATGATTGCCACTCTGGATTACTATACGCAGTGATTGCTGCTACGAGACCTTGTATGTGGGAAGTGAGCTTAACTGTGACCTCAATAAAAACTGTAACTTGACATTGAAATTTTAAGGTAGTAAAGCATTGCTGGATGTTTCACAGGAGGGTTGTCAGTTAAAATTGGGTACGGAGACAAAGGAGGCGATATAAGGGCATTGAGCTACACTACAAGGAGTCAAAACCTACATGAGGAAAGAAGAATGGAGGATACTTCAAACACTCTGCATTACAGATTCCCAGGCCCAAACTTTCATGATTTTATAATATTGATAAATCCTGGAAATTTAATTGGTTTGGACTCTGAAGCGCAGCTATTAATGGAAGACTGGTAATCCGCCCTTCTCTTTTCAGAGCTTCCATGAAGAGTTAGTAAAACATTTAAAAGGCATCAGGAAAAACAAGTAAATTTATAGAAATGTGGTAACCTAAATGTTCAAAGTATTTGAAGTGTGAACACAATTCAGTACCCAGCATTTGTTTTAGCGCTTGCCTTTATTGGGAGGCAGAACTAGCACTGGATAGTGGCTGCATAACCAACCAACAACCTGCTGCACATTAGAGTCGAGAAGAAGTAGAATGAAACTTCAAGGTGTTTTAGCACTAATTGGGTAATATGTTACACATTTGTTGTGGGTTCCTATTTTAGGGCTACAGCTGAACTGATCACTACAGCTTATTATGAAATGTGTTCAAAAAGAGCACAGCTATAACAGAGCAGTGAATTCATTTCTTGCAGGGTCCAAAAAAGTCAAAAATGATCAGTCATCATGATTCAGAATTTCAGGGTTCATTCCATGTGAATGATGGTTTGTGATATTTCAATCCAACACCAAGAGAACAAAAGATTGGTGGCAGAAGCAGAGGTTGATAAAGAATGATTGTGGTTACCCAATTACCCACTACGTAAATGCAGCACTTTACATGGTACTGGTCAGACAGATTAAGAAGATCAGAGGTTCATTTGTGAGTCACTCTCAAGTGGGTTTGGCAACAAAGCACTACAACTGACCTCGGCGCCCTCTATACTAAGGAGGGAAGAAAATACCATTTGTGATCTGTATTGAATGAGCCTTGTTGGAAAATGTGACAGTGGATAAAAGGCAAGGACAGACACTGGTCTGAATCTGATATTCCCCTGTGGTTGCCAAAACAAACTAGTGTAAATTCACTCATGTACATCCATACAAATTAGAAAAGACAAGCTGGTCCATTGGTCCTGACCTCACACCCTGATGGCCAGAGCACCATGAGAAAGCATTTCCTCCCTGACCCCCCTCACCCACCAACCCATAATGTCTTGAGAGAAGCAAAAAAAAAATGAAGCCTGTAAGGGAACATTATTCTGGAACATCCCTTTCTGAGCACATCAAATGATCCACAAGATTATATGGACCATGTAAAAACATATAACAGCATAAGACTGTTTTCTTTTTCAGAAGAAAGGAGTAAAAATTCTTTATTTTGCTTCAATATCATTGACTCAACACAAATGGCACAATTGAGGTCACTTGCTCATATAAATACACACATAGGTTCTAGGTGATAGATACCAGTGAAGACATACTTTTAGAACAAAGTACATCTTAAGCTACTAATTCGAGCTTTGACATTCCCTATGAGCTGATGAACACGTTGAGCTTACTCAGCATCTAAGAGCGATGTCAGATACTCAGAATTGACCAGTCATCAGATCCCTTCTGTCCATTGAGGGACCCAACTGTTTCAGTGTGCAAGTTCAACTGCATTCGTATATATACGTGTCACAAATACTGGGATACAAGAAATCTGAGGGCTGGGAGGAGTGGGTATCACATTTAAAATCAGCCCAGAAGAAGTCTGGAACTAGTCTAAATAAGGGGGGGAGGGATTGTGGGGGCAAGCATGGAAGAAGCACATGTCTGGTGCTACACTCTCCCAGACAAAAGTAAAAACTCTTTGGGTTAATCCAATTTACCCTTCACTGGAAGTGCTCAGCAGGTTATTTCAAAGGTCTGTTCACTGAATAAACAAAAGTTTTACCCTAGGAAATGCGCAAGCTGTCCCTAAGTGGTCGAAGATAGGACACACACACGCGCGCGCACACACACACACACACACGAACACATACACACACACAGCCATGCTCTTGTGAATCCTTTTGATGGCAAAAAGCACAGGAAATGAGTATCACACCTGCTGGGAAATGATCCATTTGCAGGAGCTGTTGGCTCTTGTCGGTCGCTTCCGAGTGAAAATAATGCTACTTATAACAATAAAGAATTCATTCAGTTTGTACCTTGACAGGTCTCATCTTGTCTTAAATCTCCATATGTCTGTTCCATTCTGCTCCCTGAACTTGTTAACTCCTTCAGTGCACGGCCTCCACTTTTACATTGGTGCTTATTTGGTCCAAGTAAAATGTCAGCTGACACAGCTGCCTTTAATATTTACAAGACTGAATATAACTCCCCCCATCCCAGTTCTTCACAAATCTATCATTCTGTTAGTGAAATTTATGAGCTGAATTTGGCAGTCTAAATACTCATGGACACTAATAACATGAGCAACTAATCAAGCATTGACAAGACTATTTAAGTCTCTATATTAATCATCTCCATGACCATTCATCTTTCAGTTCTGTCATAGCCTTTTACCATCAAAGATCCACATTCTGAGCTTCTTTGACTTTCTACACTGCAATACATCTTCAAAAGTCTTCTGAAATCTGCCTGTTTGACCAGACAGTCAATCACCATCCCCATCCCCCAACGCCACTAATGTTTTCCCATTCTTGTTCGATGTCCAATCACCACCGCTTTCAGTTTTCTTTTTGAGTAACAACCTGGAGAGGTTTCACTGCATATAAGATGTTAGTTAAATGCAAGTCACTGTTAATATATATAATGCATGGCCAGCATTAAGCAATTGACCTCCAGGTTGCCCTTCACCTAAATTAAGCTTGGTCTTGTGCTGCCTTCATCATTTGGAAAAATCAATATAGTATTTCATTGGAGTGCAGACAATCAAATGGTGAAGCAGCCAGAGGAATCTCAACAGCAGACATATCATTGAAATACCTGGATAGTTCACATTTATACAAATGCATTTTCTCATCCTTTTGTACATTCCATTATATATTCTGTCTCTCTCTCTACTTATCACTGTTTTCTCTGTTTCCCCTTATTCCAATCCCGTTCCAAGTCCAGCCAACTTCTGAAACATGAAGAGATGTCTGTAGAAGTCTGTTAAAAGTCTAAAGCCAAAATATGAATCTATCTATTCTCCATTCAGAGCCTGATAGATTCTCTGAGTCTGCAGCACAGAAAGAAACCTAAGGTTTTGGAGTAGATTTGTAGCTCGGGTTGTGGGTGTTGAGGTTGGTTGGCTCGCCGAGCTGGTTTGTTGTTTCACTGACGTTTCGTTACCATGCTGGGTAACATCCTCAGTGCATTCTCCGATGAAGCGTCGGTGTGTTTTCCCGCCTGGTTTTTAAACTCTGGAATCCGTTGAGCTGGACTGCCTCACTTCTGGTTTTCCTTCATAATGGAGTGTATACGGGGTCGAGTTCTATGTGTTTATTAATGGCTTTCTTCGTGGAGTGCCAGGCTTCTAGGAATTCCCGTGCCTGTCTCTGCTTAGCTTGTCCCAGGATTTTGGTGTTGTCCCAGTCGAATTGGTGGTTCTCCTTATCCATGTGGATTGAGATGAGTGAGTATTGGTCGTGTCTTTTTGTAGCTAATTGGTGTTCGTGTACCCTTGACCAAGGGTAGAAGCCTGGCACACCACGAAGAAAGCCATTAATAAACACATAGAACTCGACCCCGTATACACTCCACTATGAAGGAAAACCGGAAGTGAGGCAATCCAGCTCAACGGACTCCAGAATTTAAAAACCAGGCAGGAAAACACACCGAAGCTTCATTGGAGGCTGCACTGATGATGTTACCCAGCATGGTAATGAAACATCTGCAAAATAACAAACCACTTGGCGAGCCAACCAACCTCAACAGAAGGAAACCATTTAGTGCCACACACCTATTACATCAATGACAGAATTCCTATTGCTTTATTCATTCCCAGTCATCTTTTCAAATATTTATCCAATTTCTTCTTCAATTGAAAGCAAGATTTGCATTTATATAGCTCCTTCACAACCTCAGAGCATCCCAAAGCACCTTACAGCAATAATATGCCTTGCAAGTGGACGCCTTGTTGCAAAATAGAAAATACGAATACAATTGAGTGTACGGTAATTTTCCACTAACAACAAAGAGATAATGATGGGGTCATTTGCTTTTGTGATACTCATTGAGGATGGAAGACCGATCAGGGGAGTCAAGAATAACTTCATCTGCTTTTCTTCACATTAGCATCATGAGATTTTTTACATCATCCTGAGCAGCTAGACACAGGCTTTAACTTAAAGTCTCATCAGAAATACTGCATTGCCAACAGTGCAGCACTCCCTTAGCCCTGAACTGGGAACTTTGACTTATGTTACAAACACATATTTCTGCAGTTAGATTCGAACCCACAAGTTCTCAGAAACAAGGATGCAGACTGGTTGGGCCAAAGAGTCTGTTTCAGTGCTTAATGACACTATGACTTTATAACTGAATATGTCATGATGCTCTGTAGGACATGAATTTTCATTACATTTTCTCCTGCTTATCGAATGGTCTGGCGTTGTTAAATAGGGAAATTAATTGCAAGCATAAATGATAATGGGCCATGAGAACTCTGCCCAAGTTAAGACAACAGTAGCGGCAAAAAGTTTATGAAGAGCAGTAAATGGAAGTCACTTACTGTTTTAATGCATAGCACTTGTGTAACTTTATGTTTATTTCAGATTTCCAGTGATAGTCTCACATAGAGTCATACAGCATGGAAACATACCCTTCAGTCCATGCTGATCATAATCCCAAACTAAATTAGTCCCACCTGCCTGTTCCTGGCCCATATCCCTCCAAACCTTTCCTATTAATATACTTATCCTAATGTTTTTTAAACATTGTAACTGTACCAACATCCTCCACTTCCTCAGGAAGTTCATTCCACACTCAAACCACCCTCTGCATAAAATAATTGCCCCTCATGTCTTTCTTAAATCTCTCTCCTCTCACCTTACAAATGTGCTCCTTAGTCTTGAAATCCCTCATTCTAGGGAAAAGACGATTACCATTAATCCTATCTTTACCCTCTTTATTTCTCCAGTATGACACATGTTCAGACGGAATAAATACAAATGTGCCCCCAACAAACATGTTCAGATGGAATAAATTTGTCTGCTTCTGTACAGATGTGTTCCCAACAAACACTGTGTTGGGCAGATAGGGCTGAGGTGATACTTAGCTTGCACAGAAGTAATGGGAGGTGTCAGCACAAGCAAAAGGCATCAAATGAAGCAATCAAATTTGACAATTCAGTCAGACTTTATCTGGAGTACTGCATTCAGCTCTGGGATTCAAACTTGAGGAAAGTTACACTGACCTGGGATGCATTGGGAATTAACTTAAGAGAACAGATTGAATAAATTTAGTTTGTATCCCTTTGAGTCCAGAAGATTCATGAGTGTGAAGGAATTTGTGATACCCCCTATTTTTGTTTATTCTTTCTTGTGATCTAGGCACCATGCTTTTGCTGTGCATCTCTAATTGCCTGTGATTTAAATGGCTGGCTCAGGCATGGGCAGGAGAGCGGGGGGCATGGTTAGAGACTGTTGCACATCTCCTACTGCAGAATATGCCTTTGCAAAGGAAAGCTGGAGAGAGTTACAATGGTTTTTGTTGACATCCGTCCCGAGCAGCTCTGTGATGCAGGACTCTGTGTGCTATATCTGTTCCCCCGGAAGCACACCAAGACAAACATTGACTGCATCTGGAGGACCATCAGACACTCTTTGTCTGCCCAAACTTGTGACTCTTTAGGAGAAAGGAGTTGACCTTGAACGTATTTTGCAGACTGGCACACTTTAACGTCCAGGACTACATGCTGAGGGACACACAAAAGCTAGGGGCAATTGCCACCAAGACGCAGTGAGGAAGGACCACCATTTAAGCACTTTCTGCCAAAGTTAAGTGGGGATCCATTCAGTTATCACAGCCCCGGAGCATCAAATGCTTGTAAATATCATCTTGTATAAGTTAAGAAATACCCTTGGTTTGTTTGTTGGATAGAGTCAAACTCCAGTGTTTGTTTCTTCATATGCTACTGTACAAAACTGAACTGCTTTAATGACTATGTATGTATATAAGGATATTTTTATGAATAAGTTTTATTTTTGAAATTAAAAAAATCAAGAATTCAGTGATATTAAAGGCTCTACCTAAATGCAGCTCTTGTCTATATCTTTCTTATTTCTAAATTCTTATCTTTAATAAGTTGTTAATTTTTTTATAAGCATAGCATGTGAATGGATAAGATGGGATAGGGATTATTTCTTCATCTGGTCATACAGTAAAGTCACCATAGTCCCACAGGACCAAAAGGCTGCTCTCTCATTAGAGAGAGACGGCTGGTGGTGGTTTAACCTGAGGGTCACCATGCATCAGACAAGGAGCAATTTTCAGATGAGTAGATCTTCACAAAACCAGTGCAGGAATTGACACAATAGTTTATCAGTAGCCATCATTTTCATTATAGCAAAAGCTACTTATAAAGGCTAAAACAGAAATTGCTGGAGAAACTCAGCAGGTCTGGCAGCATCTGTGAAGAGAAAATAGAGTTGACATTTCGATCCCAATGATAATTCTCTGAAGCATTGGATTCAAAAGATTAACTCTGTTTTGTTCATTTTGTTTGTTTCAGATCTCCAGCACGCACAGTCCTTTGTTTTATTTATAGTCATGGAGTTGTACAGCACGGAAAAAGGCCTTTCTGTCCAACTCATGCATGCCAACCAGATATTCTAAATTAATCTAGTCCCATTTGCCAGCATTTGGCCCATATCACTCTAAACCCTTCTTATTCATATACCCATCCAGATGCATTTTAAATGTTGTAATCGTACCAGCCTCCATCACTTCCTCTGGCAGCTCGTTCCAGACATGTACCACCCTCTGCATGAAAAAGTTGCCCCTTAGATCCCTTTTAAATCTTTTTCCTCTCACATTAACCCTATGCCTTCTAGTTTTGGACTCATCCCCCCTGGGGAAAAGGTCTTGGCTATTCACCCTCTCCATGCCCCTCATGATTTTATAAACCTCTATAACGTCACTCCTCAGCTTCTGATACTCCAGGGAAAATAGCCCCAGCCTATTCAGCCTCTCCCTATAGCACAAACCCTCCAACCCTGGCAACATCCTTGTAAATCTTTTCTGAACCTTTTCAAGTTTCACAACATCCTTCCTATAGCAGGAGATAAGAATTGCACGCAGTATTCAAAAAGTGGTCTAACCAATGTTCTGTTCAACCACGACGTGACCTCCCAATTCCTATACTCAATGCACTGACCAATAAAGGCAAGTTTATAAAAGCTTTTTAGGTGGGAAGCCCCCATTGCCGTTGATCTACACTTCCCATTTATCATGTTATCACAGTTTGAGAAGCGACTCATGACACATCGCTGTTGCAGAAATCAGTGAATGGGAGGGTTTTTAATTCTTTTTATGGAATATAATCCAGGGATTTAAAATACCCTCCCTTCTGGTGGTTCAGTTACTACAGGAAGGTATCAAAATTGGTCTCTTTTCATTGCAATTGGTGATCTGAGCTAGTATCACATGAAAAGTACAACTTGGGCAAGTATGTGAAAGGTCAATGGGGCTCTTAGCATGACCTCATGAGCCACTGCTAAAGAAGTACACATGGAGTGGGATAACAAGGTGTAGAGCTGGATGAACGCAGCAGGCCAAGCAGCATCAGAGGAGCAGGAAAGCTGACGTTTCGGGTCTGGACCCTTCTTCACACTTGGAGTGGGCACTGGATTGAATAGCATTGGTCTCATCTGTGCTGCCCTCAGACACAAATTACCCAGGAACCCTCACGGTCTGGGTTTGTACTGGGTAAAATAGCCAGTGGAGTGAATCTGCCAACG
>NC_063343.1:58816558-58840100 GCF_021869965.1 Rhincodon typus | reverse complement strand
TTGAACAGAGTATCAGCTTTGGTACCTCTTTCTCCTCACAGTCTGAAATTCAAACCTTAATCCAGAGGTCTGAGCATATACAGTTGATAGTGCTTCACGACAGTGTCTATTTTAGCACAAACCGAACACTGTGGGTCAGAATGCCAGTCTCTAAGATTGCCAACATATTTGGGAGAATCATAATCTGCATTTAGAAGGGAGGCATTTTTCTATCATTTACTCAAAATTTGTATAGAAATATAGAAACACAGAAGATAGAAGCAGGAGGAGGCCATTCGGCCATTTGAGCCTGCTCTGCCATTCTTCACGATTATGGCTGATCGTCCAACTCAATAGCCTAATCCTGCTTTCTGCCCATAATCAATGATCTTGTTTGCCCCAAGTGCTATATCTAATCATCTCTTGAATAAATTCAATGTTTTGGCATCAACTACTTCCTGTAGTAATGAATTCCACAGGCTCACCACTCTTTGGGTGAAGAAATGTCTCTTCATCTCTGTCCCAAATCATCTGCCCTGAATCCTCATACCATGACCCTTGCTTCTGGACATACCTACCATCAGTAACATCCTGTCTTCATCTACTCTGTCCAGTTCTGTTAGAATTTTATAAGTCTCTATGAGATTCCCCCTCATTTGTCTGAACTCTAGCATAATTCCAACCTAGTCTATCTCTCCTCAAATATCAGTCCTGCCATCCCTGGAATCAGCCTGGTAAACCTTCGCTGCACTTTCTCAAGAGCAAGGGCATCGTTCCTCAGAAAAGGAGACCAAAACTGCACACAATATTCCAGGTGTGGTCTCACCAAGGCCCTGTACAACTGCAACAACACATCCCTGCTCCTGTGTTCAACATTTCCCGCAATGAAGGCCAACATATCATTCGCCTTCTTTACTGCCTGCTACACCTGCATGCTTACCTTCAGCGACCGGTGCACAAGGACACCCAGGTCCCGCTGCACGCTCCCCTCTCCCAATTTACAGCCATTCAGGTAGTAATCTGCCGCCTTGTTTTTGCTTCCAAAGTGAATAATCTCACATTTATCCAAATTATACTGCATCTGCCATTGATTTGCCCACTCACCCACCTGCCCAGATCATGCTGAAGGATCTCTGCATCCTCGTCACAGTTCACTCTCCCACCCAACTTGGTATCATCTGCAAACTTGGAGATGTTACATTTTGTTCCTTCATCCAAATCATGAACACATGTGCATAGCTGGGGCCCCAGCACGATCCCTGTGGCACCTCACTAGTTAGTGCCTGCCAATTTGAAAAGGACCCATTAATTTGTGCACTCTTTTGTGAAGACAGAACCGAAGTATGTATTCAGTTCCTCAGCCATTTCTTTGTCCCAGAGCAAGGGATTAAATGTGATTAGATTTAAATATAAATACCTGTTATTGTTTTAGATACAGTCTTGAATCAAACGGTCATTTCTTTGTAGTGATTTACATGAGTAGTACTATAATGGAAAAAATAATTCAATTTTTCAATTGGAGGCCAAGTTGTTTTCCTATTATTTTCCTGTTCTTCCTCTCTAGTGGTGCTACCACTTTGTCAAGCCAATAAATAAGACAGGACAGTCGGTCAGGGTCAGAGCTCAAGTTCTGAAAATTAGAGCTATATTACTATGGCAACGTGTTCATGTAGCATCATTATGTATAAGAATGTCCCGGGGTGTTCACAGAAGAAATATAAATGCGAAAATAAAGAAGGAATGGATTATGTAGGATGACCATGAGATTTGTACAGAAATGGGTTTCACAGTAAGCCCAAAATAAGAAGAGAGAGATCGAAAGGTTTTTGGAAGGGAATTACCAAATTGGGAGCCTATGTAAAGGAAAACATAGCCACAATTAATAAGGTCCAACAAGTGGGATTAGGCAGAAGGAGTAGAGTTCAGGAGTTGGTGTAAGGATGAAGGAGGCATGGAAACTTACACAGGAAAACCAGAGTTCCAGGCTCATGTCATGCCAGAGGTGTCCATAAATTAAACATGAAACAGGAACTTTCATTTTGAAAATGGGAGTCAATGTAGGTTAAGGTTCTTATGGTCTGGAAAGCATTGCCCATCATTTATTGCCAGTTCCTGCACTTATCTACCACAACTGCTCACTATTCCAGGATCATCCTGTTTCTTTTCTCCGCCATAAACTGTCTCCTTAAATCCCCTTTTGCTCTGCAGCCTCATCAGCTTCAACAAATGCAAGATGCTCATGGGAGTTCTTCATGAAAAACTTTAATCCGTCGTCTCTGCTATTTTCCTCTGTCCCTGAGTTCCTCCTGGGGCAAACTTTATGATTTGGGAGAAAGTAATCTATGGTTGTGACCTCTAGAGGTTAACTGCTTTGGAGGGGCATTAAAAGGGGTCAACTAGCTGAGAGAAGAGGGTCGGATAAACCAGGGCCCAGCGAATCCTGTGCCTTATCTGTCCACTGTCTTCCTCTGTAGTAAATGTGGCAGAGGTTGTCATGACAGAATGGGTGAAGAGAGCTGCATTGGTTACTGATCGCAAAGAAAGATTTCAAAAATGATTCAATGATGTGGGAATTTCCTTTCTCCCAATATTAGCTTGAATTTGCTGGTAAGTCAAGAGTTTTTACAGGTATCCAGCAACAATGATGGCAGGGTAAATAGCACACTCCCACTGAAGTATTCTCACAGTGAACCATGAAGGAAAATGCACTGATTACCCTTTACTTTTAATTTAATGTTATGGAGCGAAATAAATGATTGGTGCACAGACATGGTTGGGCTAAAGTATCAGAAACAATCTTTTTAAAAAGTATATTACTTTCAAAATATGCTCACTTTTTGCCTTGTTATGATTGAGGAAAAGCAAAGCATAGACAGGGGTAGTAGGAACTGCAGATGCTGGAGAATTCGAGACAACAAGGTGCAGGGCTGGATGAACACAGCAGGCCAAGCAGCATCATAGGAGCAGAGAGGCTGACGTTTCGGGCCTAGACCCTTCATCAGAAAAGGGGGAGGGGAAGGGAGTTTTGAAATAAATAGGGAGAGAGTGGGAGGCGGATAGAAGAGGGATAGAGGAGAGGATAGGTGGAGAGGAAACAAACAGGTCGAAGAGGTGGGGATGGAGCCAGTAAAGGTGAGTGTAGGTAGGGAGTTAGGAAGGGGATAGGTCAGTCCAGGGAGGACGGACAGGTCAAGGGGGCGGGATGAGGTTGGTCGGTAGGAGATGGAGGTGCAGCTTGAGGTGGGAGGAGGGGATAGGTGGGAGGAAGAACAGGTTAGGGAGGCAGGGACGAGCTGGACTGGTTTTGGGATGCGGTAGGGGGAGGGGAGATTTTGAAACTTGTGAAATCCACATTGATACCATTGGGCTGCAGGGTTCCCAAGCGGAATATGAGTTGCTGTTCCTGCAACCTTCGGGTGGCATCGTTGTGGCACTGCAGGAGGCCCAGGATGGACATGTCGTCTGAGGAATGGGAGGGGGAGTTGAAATGGTTCGCGACTGGGAGGTGCAGTTGTTTATTGCGAACCGAGCGTAGGTGTTCTGCAAAGCGGTCCCCGAGTCTCCACTTGGTTTCCCCGATGTAGAGGAAGCCACACCGGGTACAGTGGATGCAGTATACCACATTGGCAGATGTGCAGGTGAACATCTGCTTGATGTGGAAAGTCTTCTTGGGGCCTGGGATGGGGGTGAGGGAGGAGGTATGGGGGCAGGTGTAGCACTTCCTGCGGTTGCAGGGAAAAGTGCCGGGTGTGGTGGAGCTGGAGGGGAGTGTGGAGCGGACAAGGGAGTCACGGAGAGAGTTGTCCCTCCGGAAAGCAGATAAGGGTGGGGAGGGAAAGATGTCTTTGGTGGTGGGGTCGGATTGCAGATGGCGGAAGTGTCGGAGGATGATGCGTTGGATCCGGAGGTTGGTGGGGTGGTACGTGAGGACGAGGGGGATTCTTTTTTGGTTCTTATTGCGTGGACGGGGTGTGAGGGATGAGGTGCGGGAGATGTGGGAGACACGGTTGAGGGCGTTCTCGACCACCGAGGAGGGGAAGTTACGGTCCTTGAAAAACGAGGACAACTGAGATGTACGGGAGTGGAATGCCTCATCCTGGGAGCATGTGCGGCGGAGGCGAAGGAATTGGGAATAGGGGATAGCATTTTTGCAGGAAGGTGGGTGGGAGGAGGAGTATTCTAGGTAGCTGTGGGAGTCGGTGGGCTTGAAATGAATATCGGTTTCTAGGTGGTTGCCCGATATGGAGACAGAGAGGTCCAGGAAGGGGAGAGAGGTGTTAGAGATGGTCCAGATAAACTTAAGGTTGGGGTGGAAGGTGTTAGTGAAGTGTATGAACTGTTCGAGCTCCTCGTGGGAGCACGAGGCGGCGCCGATACAGTCATCAATGTAACGGAGGAAGAGGTGGGGTTTAGGGCCGGTGTAGGTATGGACTTTTCCACAAAATGCATATTCTCATCTTCCTCCAACAGCAGTTTTGAGAGGGGAAACTTATGCAATACATGTAATAACACTTATATATGTGGAGACAGTAAGAACTGCCGATGCTGGAGTCAGACATAACATTGTGCATCTGGAGGAGCACAGCAGGCCAGGCAGCATCAGAGGAGCAGGAAAGTTGATGTTTTGGGTCGGGACCTTTCTTCAGAAAATAAAACTTCTGAAGAAGGGTCCCAGCCTGAAACGTGGACTTTCCTGCTCCTCTGATGCTGCCTGGCCTGCTGTGCTCCTCCAGTTACATTTGTGGCTTAGTTCAAGACAATATGCTAGAACGTAGAACATAGAACAAAGAACTGTACAGCACAGTACAGGCCCTTCGGCCCACGATGTTGTGCTGAACTTTTACCCTACTCCTAAGGTCTATCTAATCTCCACCCCTACCTTATACTATCATCCATATGCCTATCTAATAGCCGCTTAAACGCCCCTAATGAGGCCTACTCCACTACCCTCTCCGGCAATACATTCAACGCCCCTACCACTCTCTGAGTAAAGAACATACCTCTGACGTCTCCCCTGTATCCACCTCCACTCACTTTAAAACTATGCCCTCTTGTAATAGCTACCTCCACCCTAGGAAAAAGTCTCTGGCTGTCCACTCTATCTATACCTCTGATCATTTTGTACACCTCTATCAAGTCACATCTCATCCTTCGTTGTTCTAAAGAGAAAAGCCCTAGCTCTCTCAACCTTTCCTCGTAAGACCTTCCCTCCATTCCAGGGAACATCCTGGTAAATCTCCTCTGCACCTTTTCCAACGCTTTCCTGTAATGAGGCAACCAGAACTGGACACAATACTCCAGATGTGGCCGAACCAGGCTTTTGTATAGGTGGAGCATAACTTCACGGCTCTTGAACTCAATCCCTCTATTAATGAAAGCTAACACACCATACGCCTTCTTAACAACTCTATCCACCTGGGTGGCAGCTTTCAGGGAACTGTGAACATGAACCCTGAGATCCCTCTGCTCCTCCACACTGCCAAGAATCTTTCCATTAACCCTGTATTCTGCTTTCTCAGAAACCAAAATCTTAGCCAGTTTCTGGCCAAGGTCCCCTTAACCCACAGCAGAAAATTAGCCAGGATTCCACTCCTGATCTTTGCCGGAAGTTTGCACTTGTGAAGGTTGGCAAAGACAGAATTGCATACAACAGTTTGTTCCCCTCCCACGCATTCTGACCATCAGACATAAATGTGGACAATTGGGAGGAATACAAAAGGGGACTTCTGTTCTACACTTAAAAGTTATTGACTTCTTGCCCATTGCAGATGCTTCAACAGATTTCATGCCTAGAAGAGGTGCAAAGGATAGAGAACAAAATATTTGCAAATCTTCGAGTAGAAGTATGCAAGTTCCGGCACAAACGGGTGACGTATAAAATCAATTCACTATTTTCATTTGATACAAGTTTCACTATTAGTTCCCCTTCTAAATATCAAAAGTATTTTCCTATTTTTCTTTCATTAACATTATCTCTTCAATCAAAAGTACTGTTAATGTGAAGTGGAAAACTGGCATATTAATTCAATGAATGAGTCCAATGAACACCCACAGCTGAAAAGCTGGTCTGCTGAGTTTTTCAGTACAGGTAATCAGTGTTATTGATTTAATTCCCTTACACAGTGGTGCTCCACACCAGGTTGTTTACCCCGGTGTCACCCCAGCTTTACTCACTGTCTTATGTCAAGTGCTATTTGTCTTTGTCCTCTTCTGCTAAACTTGCTAGAATTATTCTGGAGAGCAATGATTCTTCTTTCCATTGTAAAGTATTTCTTTATATCATTCTTCCCTCTCCTTTCACTCTCATCCCCAATAATTGTAAAGAAACCTCTCGCAACTAAGATGGAGTCCAACCATTAAGTTGCCTCTGTTGTTTTCTTCCTTCCTCCTGCCTGCTGAACCAAATCTCCCTCAAGGTTCTCCTCTGTCCTAGTCCTGAACCAACATTATCTGTTTTATTTTCCCTTACACTCTCCAGATTCATATTATCGATAAGCCTCACATCCTGGTCCCTGATTCCATTCCAACTGAATTGTGCCCACTAAATTGCTTTTTGGTGCCATGCTAACCATCATTGTAAATAGTTTTCTATCCTTAGGAAGTGTTTCCTTTCTTTCTCAAATCCTTCTTCTGTCATTATCTTTTCACAAAACCCTGTTGTAACCCTTCCACCCCTGGAAACTATTGTGCCATCTCCAGCCTGCCTTCCTCGCCTCAGTCTGTGAACATATTGTTGTTGCCAAATATGTGGCCATTGTTTTGGCAACTCTATGTTTGAATCCCTCTGTCTTCCAGTTGAACGGTGCTGCCCTTTCATCTTTTAATTGTTTTCTCTTTTATCTTTTTGTTTCTTTTTTATTATTTCTTTCTCCAATTGTAACTAGGGCATCTCAGCAATGATTGTTCTTCTGACCTGATACTGCTACTTTTGGTATCCTTCAATAACCTGGCCTTGATCATCTTTTCTTCCTTATATATGTGTTGTTATTTAGTAACAAATACCATTGGATCAAGATCTACACATACTCTACTGATAGTCAGCTCTACCCCTTCATCACTTACTTGACCCTTTATAACATTACATTATGTGAGGTTTAGTCCTGGCTGAGTTGTAATATCCTCCATTAAATATGGGAAGACAAAACCCATCGTGGCTCAGCTTTGTAAACGTGGTATCTTATTTGATCCAAGGTGAGTTTCCAAACCTTTACATCATGAAGATCATTTTCTTTTATCCTATCTGTTATGAAACCCTTCTCTATGCTTTTATCACCTTCAGACATGACAATTACAATTTCTCTTGAATAGGTTCCCATTCACCACCTGCTGTAAACTTTAACTCCTCTAAGACGCCACCTATCATGCACCGTATGCATCCATGACTCCTTGTTCTTAAATAGGTTGCCAGGAGCCAATGCCTTAGATTTAAAATTCTCAGTCCCTTGTCTAAACCCATTAATGATCTAAGACCTTCCCACCCCTCTCACCTTCACTAGCCTAGAGTTTTGGAGATGGTCCAAATCTTCGATTGCTTTCTCTTCTGCCTTTTTTTGAGCCTTCCGAGTCTCTTTTCCCCATCATTGATTATTGAGCTTTCAGTTGAGGAGGCTGTACTTTTTTTTTTCATTTATTAATTCATGGGATGTGGTTGTCACTGGCCTCTATCACCCATGCTAATTGCCCGGAGGGTGTAAGATTCAAGCACATTGCTGTGAATCTGGAGTCACAAGTTGGCCAGACCATGTAAGGATGGCAGATTTCCTTCGCGAAAAGACATTAATGAGCCAGATGGGTTTATAACAAAAATCGGCAATGGTTACATGGTTGCCAGTAGAGTTTTATTGGATTCAAATTTCACCATCTTGTCATGGTGGGATTTGAACTCAATGTACCCAAAACATTAGCTGGGGTTTGTCCTGTGACAGTACCACTATGTTACTGTCTCCTCTATGCTATGGGCATCCCTCCTTGAATTCCTTTGTATTTTCACCTGCCTCTCCTTCTTAAAGATACTCCTGAAAATTCATCTCTTTAGTAAACCTTTTAGAGTGCATTTTCTAATGTGTTTATCATGCTGTTAGCCTCATTAGTAAACTTGCATATTCCAATCAGTATTCTCTGATCATCCAATTATTGTTAACTTGTCACCATCTACCCTTTGGTGAACAAGTTTTTCTGTTTTTTTTTCTCTCCTGCCTAATGGAACTCCCTTCTTAACCACTACACATTTGCCATTCTTCAAAAGCCTGTCTCTAACCATGTATTTATACCATGCTTCCCAACTCCTCTTTGACTTCTTCTCCTGCATAAATGTGAGATATCTTTAAATTTTTGCATGTGGAGGGGTCACTATACAAATGCACGTTATTGGTGCTTTTAGGTGTTATAGGATCAAAGCCTGACCCAAGTCTCACCCCACCCAACATGCTCTTTTTAGCTACAGGATGGCAAGTGGGGTTGTATTTTTAGTTTCCTCAACCCAGATGTTGTAGAGGTCTATCTGCCATTGTGGTGGAGATCATAGGGCTGAGAGCTAACCAGTAGTTAACCTGATACCTTCAACTACTCATTGGGTATGCTGGTGAAAAACTGGGGGAGTCCCAAAAGCTTAAGAGTTCTTGTCACCATGTAAATTTTATAAGCATAGTTCTAAGATCAAGCAGCACATTCATACGTACCATGGAACAACTAAAAGACAGGTTTCAATTTCAGAATTGTTTGGGTTTAAATGAAGGAAAAACCTTATGCAGGAAGCAATAAGCTTCAATAGATTTATTCACAACTGGTAGTCGGGGTCACATCTCAGATTGTGATTATCAAGTTCCACCCACAAGTCAATTGAGCACATTTAGAACTGGAAGAAATTACCCCACACGTGAAAACAAAATGACAAACACATTTGAAATGCCCTGAAAATGAATTCACATGCCAATCATGATGAAAGAGAAAAAGTAAAGAGTGGAATTTTGATGGCATTACTTTTTAAGTCAGGCAGCAGTGACCTTTTCACTTTGCTCCATCTGACTGTCCAACACATGGCAAAGTAGTCAGTAAATGGTGTAGCACTGGCAAATCCCAGGCAGAATATTCTATCAGAAATTAAAACAAAAATAAGAAGAGTAGTGGTAATGAACTGAAGTTGCAGCTTAATTAAGAAAGAAGAGTTTGTATTTATACAGGAATAATTGCAGTGATTGAAAAATGCACAAAATGGAGATGAATGAAAACTTTAAACTCTCTTAGTCGAACTGGATAATAACATTAGCTGCTGCTGCAGACCTTGAGGATCATGATGGAAGAAATCTCAGGAGAGCATCAAACTCATATGAAGGTGTGGCCCATCTGAAACTTTTCAGTAGATGGGAGGGATGACAACAGATGACTATAACTGTTATTTATAGCAACATCAGAGAAAACATTTCAATCAAGCAGAACAGTCTGGAGTGAATGGCCACTACTTTTGTTTCATACAAAAAAGGGCCTGTTGTCAAAATTGACCTGGACTCCTGACATTTAGGCCTTGACTAGTGGAATGGTGGGAGTCATATTTACTGGATACTGAGATGTCAAATTTACCATTTTGTAGAGTTGCAGGCTATTAAAGGTAATTGACAAATGAAGCAAAGGTGACATGAGGTACAACCTCTTCATGAAATGAGTGGTTAAGGTCTGGAATACTCTGCCTAAGAGTGTGGTGAAGGCAGATTCAATTATAGCTTTCCAAAAAGAACTGGAAGTACCTGAAGAGAAAATAAAAACACGCAGGGCTACAGCGGAAGGGCTGGAGAATGGAGCTAAATAAATAGCTCTTACAGAGAATAGACAGAGTCACAATAAGCTGAATAGTTCTCTCTTGTTCTATAACCATTCTATGTGTCAATATTTGCATTACACTGTCTGAGAGACTAAAACATATTGCTAATTTCATAAAGAACTATTGCAATGACTAGGAGACAGTAAGGACTGCAGATGCTGGAACCCAGAGTCAATAAACGTGGAAATGGACAAACACAGCAGGTCAGATATATCAGAGGAGCAGGAAAGTCAATGCTTCAGGCTGAAACCCTTCATCAGGACTGCTCCAAATTCCATGTCTAGTGGGAGAGCAGGAGATGAATCTGAGAGCAATTGCTACTCAGAACACAATATGCAAGAGTTCTGTTGTCATTAATTCAACTAGCAGTAATGGTGAAAGTTAACAGCACACTGTGGCTTTGGAGATGCTAAGCTCAGGAAATTAGTCTGTCCGGTATCATTCCAGGATTCAACAAGTTAGGAATAAAATCACCTTCATCACAAGAAGTCAACTGCGTCTCAGACTCTACAACTTCCAAAACACTTAAGAGAAATGAGTCATTGTAGAAATGAGGAAAATGTGAGAAGTCACAACGGGAGGATACACTGATGATTCTTAATTACTTTTCAGTTATTAATATTCAGAATTTTTGTATTCAGTTGTGGGATGTGGGCATCACTGGCTGGCAAGCATTTATTGTCCATCACTAGTTGCACTTGATAAGGTAGTGGTGAGCTGCCTTTTTGAACCACTGCAGTTCACATGGCGTAGGTAAGTTCACACACCGATATGAAGAGATTTCTAGGATATTGTCCCAATGTCAGTGAAGGTATGGCGATATATTTCCAAATCAGGATGGTGAGTGTTTTGGAGGGGAAATTGCAGGAAGTGGTATTTCCATGTATTCCTGCCCTTGTCCTTCTAGATAGAGTATTCATGGGTTTGGAAGGTGATGCCTTGGATCCTTGACTTAAAATGTTTGCAGCTGTGTCAGAAATATGCTAATAATGTCTTTCATTTTTCTATTGAAAATAGTCAGCATCATGGAGCCTGTAAAATAAGTTGTGGATTTATGACTCTTCTGGAAATTCTGCTTTTAATGATTAATAAAAAGAACATATTTGCATTTGTATAGCTTAATTTCATGCCTTGGAGATGACCCGAAGCACTTTACAACCAATTAATACTTCTCAACAGTTGTTACTATGATTCTTCGGAAAATGTGGCAGTTAATTTGCATATAGCAAGGGCCCATGAAAAACAATGAAACAATGTTCATTGACATGTTTTAGTAATGATGTTTCAGGAACAAATATTGGCTGAGAAATGAGGAGAATTCTTCTACTTCTCCAGAAATGAGACATTTCACATCTACCATCGAGGCGTTGCCTTAATTTAATGTCTCATTCAAAAATTCAATTCATTTTCAGAAATGCAGCACTACCTCAGTGAAGTGTCACCCTGATCTTTGCTTTGGGCCGGGACATAAAGACACGGAGATAATCACTGGAATTTAATAACAGGCGTACATATCAATACTTCCAGTTTTGCACCATTGCCCGAGACTGATTTCTATTCTCTAATCTTCTGAAACGAAAGCAACGCCTAGCAGGCAAGTTTTCTGAGCATTTGTACATTTGAATTACACTGAGCTTCTTAGTTATTACAGATGTTGTATAGCTATAATATAATCGCATGTTATTGACATTATTGCAAGTTTGTCTGGTGAAATTGTCTTGCAGCTCCCTCCCAGGAGCTGTCTGTGACCCTGTTGTGGCCTTCTCATGTCTGACTTCCTGCATCTCAGGGGGTTTAACGTTTGACTCTGCCTCCTCTTCAGAAATCTCAATTTTTGTGACTCCTCACAAAACAGAATTATGGTGGATAAGCAGGTCAGTGCAGTTCAAGAGGCAATGCTGTGGTTTGCAGTGAAAGCAGCCTTCTTGCCTATCCAAGCACCTGAATCCTTCTTTCTGCATGCACACAGCCTGTAGAGTCTTTAGTTTAATTGAGGATGCAAATCTTACTCTAAACTTGGACTTAATTAACAGTCGTTGTCAATGGAGTTAGCAACCACAGTCATTTTAGATATCCCTTATCTTCAAGAAGATAGTCAACAACTTTTCTACAATTTTGAACAACTGCAATGGCATTACACTGGAAAAGGATAAATGAATCATGATAGCTCCATGTGCATTGTGCATTGACCAGATCTCTATATATAATCAGATAATAATTGGACAAGAGGAGAGCAAAATCTACTTTTGTTTACATCACAGTGTGCATTGACATTACAGACTCGTATGGTTTCATTGATTCAATCTGTAGCCCCAGGAATTCATGAAAGCTCAGCAATCCTATGAAAATGAAAGCTTAATCAATCTGTGTCAAATATAATGAATTTATCTGCCATGGCAGACAGGGCATAAATGACCTACCTTCTGCATGAATGGTCAGCATACTGATTGATCTGAATAAACCAGTAACTAAAATTAAAATGAAGTGCGATAACAACTTCCTGAGCTACAGTAAGTTTATCATCAGTCCTTGCTGAATTTTGTAAATCTCCCTGGAGGATGGTGCAAAGGTTTTGCAGGACATCTGGGACAAAACACAGCCGCCTTACACACAATTGCAGTGAAATACACAAAATAGGTCTGCGGCCTGGGCAACTGAGCAAGGATCATTTGGTCTATCATTATAAGCCTGGCTCATTGGGCTGCATGCTGCTGTTAGCCTTCCTGTTTCTGCTCTTAAGAAATAAATAAGATTTATGGGGAAACCCATTTGCGAGAAATATTTTGCAACATCCTTTTCATTTAAGGGATTGCACAAAGAAAAGGGAAAATTCCAAAGAAGATAGGAGCTTCCAAAACAAAGGACAGATATAAATGAGAAACAACTAATGCAAAGTAATGAGTCTTCAATTAACAGCATCATGAAATACAGCAATTCTGCTTTAAGACCTTAGCACCATCCTCATTCATTTCCGGTCTGAGTTACTTCTGTTCTTGGTTAGATGCCAGAGATTAAAAGTTGAAACTGAGCAGTTACAATTTCAACCTCATCTAAATACATTAATTGCATTGTTGCCCTTTGGTGAGGGTGGACTAATCTTACTCCTCCATTAGAATTCAATATGCAATTTAAGCACCAAATTGTTACTTCCCTCTATCCCCCACCCTACCCTAGCTAGCCTATTTCCCATTCTATCTCCTAATTTAGTTCCCCAACGATAAATGTTAAAATTGTTGCCTCATACTTGTAGCTTGAACAGTCATTAATTGTTGATAAGCTCCAGTTGTCCTGCTCTCAATTCACTGAGAATGGCTCATTTCCAAATGTTTGTTGCAGTTCCGTATTCTGGTAGAGGGAGATGGATAAGGTTATTGCAGGTTGATTTACTAGAATAAATAAAGAAAACATGTTTCCACTGCTGGATGAATTAGTAACCAGAGGACACATTTTTAAGATATCTGGCAAAAGACTGGTAGAAGCAGGGTGCTGGGGTTAATTTGCACTCCATAGACTTAAACGCAAGAGATAGGCCAACACTTCAATACAGTGCTGAAGGAGTGTTATCCTGTTGGGAGATACTGTGCTGTATTCCTGTAATTAAATTAGGAAGCAGTGGTGTAGTGGTAATATCCCTAGATTAGTAACCCTGAGGCCCAGGCCAGTTCTTTGTAGGCTTGAATTCAAATCATGGCAACAAGAGCAATTTAAATTCAATTAACAAATCTGGATTGTAAAACAGGAATGATGAAAACCATAAAACCATTGTCAAATGTTGCAGAAACTCATTTTGATCACAAAGTCCTTCAGGGAAGGAAATCTCATGCCCTTGCCTTATCTCACAGACTTCAGATCCACAGCAATGTAGTTGACTCTTAACTGCCCTCTGGAATAGTTTAGCAATGTATCAAGGTTCAAGAGCAGTTAGGGATAGGCAGCAATTGCTGGCTTTGTCATCAACACCTAAATCCCCAGATTAAAAATAGCCCTGAGGCCCTGTCTTCTCTCTCAGGCAAAGGTCAAGGATCCTATGGCATATTTTTGAAGGAAAAAAAGAAAGGTCTTCATAGTCTCCAGTGCAATATTTATCTTATATTCACTATCACTAAAGAATGGATTATCTGATGAATGGCCTTGTGGTATTATCACAGGACTATTAATCCAGAGACCCAGGTAATATTTTGGGGACCGGGGTTTGAATCCCACCATGGCAGAGCGTGGAATTTGAATTCAATGGAAAAAAAATCTGGAATTAAGAGTCTAATGATAACTATGAATCCATTGCCAATTATCAGGAAAAACCCATCTGGTTCACTAATGTCCGTTAGGGAAGGAAATTGCCATCCTTACCTGGTCTGGCCTACATCTGACTCCAGATCCACATCAGTATAGTTGATTCTTAATTGCCCAGAGGGATGGGCAACAAATGCTGGCGTAGCCAACAGGGCTCTCATCCTGAGAATGAATAAAGAATGATATTCATGTATATGGAGTCTGACTGTGTGCAAAGTTTTACATTGCAAGAAATTCTACACTTCAAAAGTAGTATTTTTGTGGTATAGTGCTAGGAGCATTCTAAAATCACAAAAGATGCTATATAAATGCATATCTTCCTTTCTGTGTTTGATGCCTCCCACATGACACCAATCTCGGTAAACCCACCACTTGATGCATGGGATGTTATGGCCTGCTCCCAGTGCTTCAAACTATACACCATAACATTGCAGCCTTAGTGAATATTTTCCTGGAATTACAGACAACAGAATTTTTAAACAGTCAGGAAGAATAGCAAAAGTTAAACCTAATCTGGTAAAAGAGTGGTAAGTATGAAAGTAATACTTAATTTCAGTTATTGTGAACATTGGTAAACCACATCTCATCTCTTGTATCAAAAGTCCCTTCAGAGAACTAGTTAATTTGAGTGGCCATTTTACCATTTCCTATAGCGTCAGTTTTTCCAACCTCACAACTGTTTTACTGCACAACTCGAGATCTTTATCTTTGGTGGTACCAAAGCTATTTTAAACACACTGAACATAGTTATTTTTTCCATATGTTTGTTTAGCTTTCACATTTATTCACATTTCATGAAATAAAGATGCTGAAAGAACTTCTGGCACATAAAAGATAAGAATTTCAAAGATTCTCAGTAGAAGATTTAATCAGTATGAGCAAATCATTTTCAATTCTCAGATGTTGCGGCTGATGATGTTCAAAATAGTTCTGTGAGTATTCCAGTTCTTATAGATTGCAATTCTTGTCGGGTATGTACCACTCTTTGTTTAATTAATGAAATTTGAGCTTAAAACTATTGTTAGGTATATGCTATCGAGCAACTATTGAATAGCTGTGGATTGCAATGTCCAGCTAGCAGACTTGAGTTACACCATAACTGCGAGTTGCTGTGGCTGATATGGACGTAGTATCAAAAGGGGCTTCACCCATGCATGTTTGGATGCATCTTTGCAATATGTCTTAGAATCGGATGGCTTCCTTCATCAATCTTAGGTTTAGTGCATTTGAAAACAAATCAGGATTCAGAACTCCATTATTCTGTCACATTTGTTATAAATTCCACGTCATATTGTCATGATCCCTGCTGATGATCATACTGGAGACTCAAATCCCAGAATGCTACCTGGCTGGATAGATCATGTATTTCACTTTTGCACTTGGTCACTGTAGTTGTTTGTCACTGGTCACATATTCACACAAGGCTGCAGGGTGTACTTTAATAAAAGAGAATAAGTTAATTACACAAAAGAAGAAAGAACAAATAAAACAATATATAGTTAAAAAGATTTAAGTTATAATTCTTAACACAAACAGCAAAACAAAGTTTCAATATGTATTTCCAACAGTATCCTTTTATGTATATTCAATTATAGAGAAATTTCATTTTGCTAAATATTGCTCGTTCCAGTCCAGCATCTCTTATCATTACTTTTCATACTTACTTCCTATTCTTACAAAGAATGTAACTTCATTCTGGTCACAACTTTTCAACTGTTCTCCTACTTTCACATTGGTTATTTGGCTCAACTTTGTTTCCCAAAACTAAAACAATTGTTAGACAAGAACATAGGATGCAGTTCCTGAATGCATTTGAAAAAATATTTTCCGTTTCAATAGCACAAATTTCACGTCATGTCTTTCAAACATTGCAAAATGTTTTACAGATGGGCAGACATTACAACAGTGATTGCACTTCAAAAAGTACTTCACTGGCTGTAAACAATTTGGGACATTTGGAGGTGAGGAAATGCTCAGCAATGGTTTTCATGTGATGTGCTGCAGCACATTGGTGTGCTGTGAGAATTGTTCGAGGGTGTCAAGAAATTTTGTACAAAGGTAAAGAAATTCAACATTGGTTAGGTCACAGTGGGAAAGCTAAATATAGTTTTCAGTACTCCATTTTAGAAAGGACATTAAAATCAGAGCACAGGAAAAATTCACTAGCAACTGCCATAGAATGGAAAATATAACCCAGATAATTACATTGTTGACAAAAGACCTTGAATAAGTGGACTTATTAAATTTATTTACGTTTTTTTAAATGCACCTTATCTCTCAGATATGTGTCAAACACATTTTGCCTACACAATTATTTTGAAACTCTCCTGAACATGAATTCAATTTAATTCTACTTTTTTTCTGTGTATAGTTTCTGGCTCACCTGTTGTCAAGCATCAATACTTTCTACTTTTGCTTCATTTCCTCAGAACTGTATTGCAGCATCAGCCTGGATAATGTAATAAACCAGTAAAGTAGGGTTTAGATTGACTAAATCTGATTTGGCGAGACAATTTTCATTTATTCACAGGATGTGGGCTTGTTGACAAGGTGAGAGGTGATGGTGAGCTGTCTTGTAGAATGTTTGCAGTCTATTTGTTGAATGTACAGCCATAGAGCTGTTCGCGAGAATATCCCAGATTTTTGTCCCAGCAACATTGAAGAAATGTTGGTTTATTTCCAAGTCAGCGTAGGTGTGTGACTCAGAGGAGAACTTGCAGATCATGTTGCTCTCATGTGTCTATTTCCCTTGCTCATCTATAGGTTCTGTTGATAAAACTTTGAGGAGTTGCTGGAATGCATCATCTATCTGGTACACACTAATGCCAAGATGGTGGAGGTGGAAGGAGTCAGGAGTTGAGTTGCTCACTACAAAGTACTTAGCTTCTGATCTGTCCTTATAGCCACAATGTGTATACAGCTGGATTAGTTATGTTTCTAAAGTATTGTGGCAATCCCCCCTGGAATGTTGCTGTTGGGTCTTGTGACTATACTACTACCATTGAATGTTAAGGTCTCACTTTGGAGATGGTTGCTTACCTTTTATGTAGGTGCCACGAATGAAACTTTCCATTTAAAAGCTCAAGACCACTTATTGTTCAGGTCTAGCTGCAAGTGGGTAATGCATGTGGTTGAATCAAACCGATGATAATGGTTTAGTCTATGCATTATCAGTTATGGAGATCCTAGAATGTTTATCAAATATTTATACAGTAGTTTTAGTGAATTCCCTAACATGTATTTAAAGTTATTTAGAAAATAGAAGTATAGAAGCAGGAGTAGGCTATTTGGCCCCTCAAGCCTGGTCTGTCATCCCAGATTATGGCTGATCATCTACCTCACTATCTCCAAATCCCATGATATAATTAGTATCATGAAATCTATCAAACTCTAGCTTGAACATCCTTAATGACTGAGCTTCCAAATCCCTCAGTAGAAAATTCCAAAGAATCACTAAGAGAATAAATTCCTCTTCACTTTGGTTCTAAATGACTTGCCCCTTGTTGTGTGACTGTGTCCACTGGTTCTAGAACCCCCAAACCAGGGGAAACATCCATTTTGCCTCAATAAGATTATATTTCATTCTTCTAAACAGGTTCAGTTTCCCCAAATTTGTCTCATAGGGCAGTTCTGCCATCCCAGAAATTATTCTGGTTAACCTCTGTCAAGGAGTCATAGAGCATTTTGGTCCAACTCATCTATGCTAACCAGGTTTCCCAAACTAAACTAAGCCTATTTGTCTGTGTTTGGCCATATCACTCTAAACCATGTACCTGTTCAAATGTCTTCTAAATGTTGTAACTGTATCCGTACCTACCACTTCCTCAGGCAGTTCATTCCATTTATGTATCATCCTCTGTGTAAAAAAGTTGCCACTCAGGTCCCTCTTAAATGTTACCCCTCTCACCTTAAACCTATGCCCTCCAGTTTTGAACTCCCCACCCTAGGGAAAAGACCTTATCGATGCCCCTTATGATTTTATAAAGCTCGATAAGATCACCCCTCAACCTCCTACGCTCCAGAGAAAAAATCCTGGCCTATCCTGCCTCTCCTTATAACTTAAAACCCCCAGTCCCAGTAACATCTTTGTAAATCTTTTCTGCACCTTTTCCAATTTAATAATATCCTTCCTATATCAGGGTGACCAGAACTGTGCACAGTACTCCAAAAGTGGCCTCACCAATGTCCTACACAGCCACAATACGATGTTCCAACTCCTATACTCCTATACTGACCAATGAAGGCAAGCATGCCAAATGCCTTCTTTATCACCCTGTCTACCTATGACGTCATTTTCAAGGAACTATATACCTAAACCCCTAGGTGTCTCTGTTTGACAACATGCCTTAGGGCCCCTACCATTAACTGTGTAAGTCCTGCCCTGGTTTGTCTTACCAAAATACAACACTTGAATATCCCAGTGTCTAGTCTAGATTGCTGTGAGGACCACAGATTTGCGAACAACCATTTTAAGTTTCTTTGCATGGCAGGTAAAACAAAGGGAAAATCTTTCTCTCTGTCTCACTCTGAATGCTGGAATTCAGCCGCAGTTGATAGAAATTAGAAGAACAGAACTTGCAAAATCACGAATCTCAGAACTGACTGTTCAACTGCTCGCACCAACACCACCAGATCCATCCAACAACAGCTGCAACATCATCTTATTTGCTCTTCATGAACAATTCAGAAACTGATTTGCAAATTTTGATTTGACTTTTATCCTTATGAATTCACCTCTTATTTCTATTGTGCCTATAGTTACTATTCCTTTACGCATTTAATAATTAATAAAACAACTCGCTGCTAATTCAAGAAGGCCTGATTCTGTTAGCTCCTTTTGAAGCAGAAGTTCATCTGGCTGTGGGAGAAAGATACCCACACAGGAAGGGATCCTTTGTAAATTAACCTTTTGTGATGAATCAAGGGGGCCGGTGAATAAAAAAGGGGAGCCAGTTCAACCCTCCTCATCTGGGAGCTTAATAATTTGGGGCAGTCCATCTGGAATCTTAACCAATTGGGGAACTTCATCTGATTGCAGTTGCCTCTTTATTATTTTACTAACTGTCCTAAAGATTAAAGCACAATACCAAAGCTGTCAGTCTTTCACCAGCAAGTGGCTCATCTGATTTTTAATAATAAATACTAAACTACTTAAAATTACCATAAAGAACAACGGCATCTGGCTGAGGTTCAAAGGAGCAATTGAATCAAAGGGTTGTAATGATGAATGGCTTGAACTTCCCTCCAGAATTTATGACACCAACCTCTTGATTCAGTTATTGCTGATTTATTTGTTGTAAGCTTGTAGATTCCCTAAATTTAATACATAATTCTGAAAGACAGGACTGTACAGGTACTTTGAGAAAGTGTATTTTTTTAAATTTGGGTCGAACTAAGTTTTTAAAAATTCTCCTAACAATTTTTTTTTTCTATATTCATTCACAAAATGAGGGCTAGACCAGCATTTATCGCTCATCTCTACTTGCCCAGAGGGCAATTAAGAGTCAACCATATTGCTGTGGGTCTGGAGTCACATGGAGGCCAGACCAGGTGAGGATGGCAGTTTCCTTCCCTAAAGGACATTACTGAACCAGAAGGGTTTTTCCAACAATTGACAATGGTTTCTTGATCATCATTAGACACTTAATTCCAGATTTTTTCTCGTTGAATTCAAATCATCTGCCATGGCAGGATTTGAACATTAGTCCCTGGAACATTACCTGGGTCTCTGGATTAACAGTTGAATGATAATACCACTGGGCTGTTGTTCCCCACCCCACTGTCCCAAAAGCACTGACTCGATCCTTTGATGTTTTTTTAAATGTCTGAGGCTCTTGCGTTACCCAGGTCATCACTATTTGTGTGTGAACCTTGGCAAGGTATGGTGCTGTGGTATCTTATTATAAAGGTTAAAAGCTTCCCATTCTCATGCACACATATTCTAGTACAAATACTAGATAGCAATTAGAAACATGAGTTCTAGCTAATCTTTCCCTTCCTAAACCAATCATGCTGAAGCAAATATAATAAGCTTATCAATGCTTTCTTTGAGGTCAGCCATCATTGCGCAGACTGGATGTCAATGTGGAACCTTCATGTTCTTTTTGACTTAATGACACACTGCGTAACTCAGCTGAGTCTTTTTTTGGAGTCCATTAACCCATCTTTATTAAAAGTAAAGCCTTTTGAGTGCCAGACTGTATCCTCATCTAACAGGCTAGACTTTGAGTTTGTGGATTCGTACAAAAAGGTTGATAGTTACCCAGCAAGACAAATCTAACCCAGCCAATTTCTGGCCCATCAGTCTATTATTGATCTTCAGCAAAATAACGAAAGGTGCATTCAACAATACTATCAGACGGCACTAGTTTAGCAATAACCTACTCATTGTCTCTCTGTTTGGGTTCTGCCAGGACTACACAGTTCCTGTCCACATTAAAGCTTCAAACATGGATAAAAGAACTGAATTCCAGAAATGAAGTGAGAGTGGCTGCTCTTGACTTAATCCTGGATGGTGTCGAGCTTCTTGAGTATACTACAGCTGCATCCATTCTGGCAAGTGGACAGTATTCCAACAGTCTCCTGCCTTCTGCCATGTAGATGGTTAACAGGCATTTAGGAGACAGGACGTGAGTAACACACTGCAGAATCCATTGTCTCTGACTTATTACTGTAACCACAATATTTTTATGGTTGGTCCAGTTCAGTTTCTGGTCAATGGTAACCCCGGGATGTTAGCATCATCCATTGGAAGTCAATAGATATCATTGAGGACCTGGAATCATGAACTATTTAGCCCTATCTGCTGGAGATCAATATTTACACTTCATTTCGTGAAGTCAACATAAGCCAGGAAATGAACCTAGCACCATTTGTTGTCTGTACAATGAAATTCCAAGTTAGAGCAAATTATTTATGATCTGTGCCATCAATGGACTCTTACTTGAAATCAGGGTCTAACCAGATCTAGAATCATTCTCAAAATTTTATGCCCTGTCCATGGCACTGTATTCCATTGACTTCTCTGATGAATGTTATTAAACCATAATATGACAGCTGTGACTCACCAGGGTAATTTGTGCATGCTTCATTCAAAATTCGGATAACATCGCAAATTAGGAACTTACGGAGATGACTAGTAATCAGTACTAGACTGGAACTTATTAACACGATATGCCAATGAAGTTTTAATGTTGCCACTTAGATTGAAAGATATGATCAAAATTAAGTGGGTGTCACTACCGCCTGAACTCTTGCAATAATGACCTTTTTCACTATGACAAACAAAGGAAATTATATATATAAAATAAAATGGCAGAAATTATTGCTGTTTGTTTCTCTTTGTTTTCCTTGATTCCTTTTAAGGCTCCCATGACACATTATATAATTTTAGAATGTGGTTTATTACACATTTTGCCCTTTCCTAAAATACGCTCAACTTATTCCATAATAAGACATGTCAGCAAGTTACTCACCATCTGCTGCTAACTTTAGTACAGTTCCAAGAATCTGCACTGAGGGAATGTGATTTAATTTAATTATTGTGTCATGATAAACACATTGCACATGATTGCTCGCATGAAACAGGTTTCAGTCTTTGCTCAATTAGTAATATTTTCATCACAAAGTTATGAAATTGGGATTCAAACACCACACCAGGAATGTGAGTTTGTAACTCAGGCTGACTGCAATACAGGTGTTGATTTGATTTGATTTAATTTGATTTATTATAGTGACATGTACCTAAGTACAGTGAAAAGCTTTGTTTTACAAGCAGTACAGGCAGATCATAGCAAACAAGGACATACAGATCATAGCGCACTTAGACAGAGCAAGGCATACAAGGTTACGGCTGCACAGGTAGTGCACAAAGCAAGATCAACATTGTTTGAAGCTAGAGAGGTGCCTTTCAAATGAGCATGGACGAGTTGGACGGAAGGGTCTGTTTCTGTGCTGTACATCTCTATAACTCCATCTGTGCATTCAGATGATCATGAATATTCCTTGGCATTATTTTAAAGAAGAGCATGAGAATTCACACCAGTGTCCAAGCCACTTATCTCTCAATCAACATCACTATCGTTTGATAGATTGAATTAAGATGTGGATTATTCATGATATAGTTCAATGACAGACCAGCCTTGAGAGCTGAATGATTATTGCTAACAGTTTTGATATTCATAATGGACACACTTGTATATTTTTATGATTTTTTTTGTTCATTACAAAAAAAGGTAGATTTCACAATGATACTATTCTTACTGGGGCTTCATTTTACTGTGAATTTGCCATTCACTCAGTGTAGAAAGGCCCAAACCGATCTTAGCTTTTAGAATTGGTTCCAAGTGCAAGCAGAAAGCTCGTAATCTAGATTGGTCCTGCAGAAGACTACTTGAGGTGCAGTAGTAGTGTCCCTACCTCTGAACCATGAGGCCTGGGTTCAAGTCCCACCAGCTCCAGATGTGTTTAACGGCATCTCTGAATAGGGTGATTAGAAACATAGGTTAAATAAAACAAAAGGCAGATTGGTCCTGCAGCTAAAAACCAAAAGAACTGCAGATGCTGTAAATCGGAGACAAAAATAGAAATTGCTGAAAAAGCTCAGGAGGTCTGGCAGCATTTGTGGACAGAAGTCAGAGTAAATGTTTCAGGTCGAGTGACTTGACCTGAAATGTTAACTGTGATTTCTTGCCACAGATACTGCCAGACCTGCTGAGCTTTTCCAACAATTTCTGTTGTTGTCTTTGGACCTGCAGCGGAAAGTTTAACAAAGGGTAAATGGCAGGATTTCCAGTGTAGTGGTTTTCATTTGGGAAATTGATTGGGACTTATGTCCCTGGCGGACCTGTGAAAGTGCACGGAAGTTACCTGAAGAGCCACTCGCAAGTTCCTAACCACCGCCAACATTGTCTGGAGGCTAGCTCCAGGTGTAGTTGTTGCTTTTGTCTGTATCCTTCCCACCTCCTCTCCCCACTGTCCTGATGAAAAGGAATTTGTTATGGTTCCTTTAAAATTTATTCAGCCACTGTGGTCCTGCTCACAAAACAATTTCTCCACTTCTCTTTTTCATATTAATTTCCCCTCCCCTGTTTCCAAGCTGACATTTTTGTATCAGGCTGGTAGCGCTCTCATCTCAGTTCCAAGATTGTTAGTCCAGAGACTTGCAGTGAACACCAAGCCTAGGCTAACATACAGCACTGAGGAGGTTATGCCCTGTTAA
The DNA here is from genome assembly GCF_021869965.1 of Rhincodon typus. NCBI lineage: Eukaryota > Metazoa > Chordata > Chondrichthyes > Orectolobiformes > Rhincodontidae > Rhincodon > Rhincodon typus. The sequence goes on along the minus strand of NC_063343.1, from coordinate 58,816,797 downwards.
GGGATTGTTTCCTGATGAAATATTAAACCAGGGCTCCCATTTACCCTCTTGAGAGGCTCTATTGGATTCTGTAGCACAATCTGAGAAGAGCTTACACCAGTTCTCCCTTGGGTCCTGGGGAATAGTTAACCTGTGACCATTATTACTGAGATAACAAGGTGTAGAGCTGGATGAACACAGCAGGCCAAGCAGCATCAGTGGAGCAGGAAAGCTGATGTTTTGGGCCTAGACCCTTCTTC
>NC_063343.1:58780462-58806558 GCF_021869965.1 Rhincodon typus | reverse complement strand
TGGGTCTGGTGACCTTTCCTCAGAACTGAGGAAGGGTCACCAGACCCGAAACGTTAACTCTGTTTTCTCCTCCACAGATGCTGCCAGACCTGCTGAGCTTTTCCAGCAACTTTGTTTTTGTTCCTGATTTACAGCATCCGCAGTTCTTTTGGTTTCTATCTAATATAATCTTAGGCTCCCATCTCATTGACAGTATGAAAGAAACATCTTATATCAACTAATTACAAAGGACTTTTTTTGGTTTAGATTCAGCAGTGAGTCTAGAGAATCCCATGAAATCTTCTACCAATAGTCATTTGACTGGATGTTTCTCAACTAGCTGCTTCTGGACTGGCTATTCCTTAACTTTCTATGGTCATAAAGGAACAAGACATTCATTATTACCACTTGGGAAACTGGATTTTTAAAATAAAGGTAGATACATTTTGGATTTAATTCTATGAATGTAATTTGTTTTTTAAGAGGTCAGAAAGTAATTTGGAGAAGTTACTTAAATAAACCACATCTGAGAAAACATGAAGCATGCAAATTAGGAGTAGAAGTAAGCCATTCAGCCCTTCATGCCTGCTCTGCTATTCAATAAGATCATGGCTGATCTGTTTGCTCTGAATTCTACATTCTCCTCTACTGACATAACCTTTGATTCCCGAAACAAGAATCTGTTTATCTCCATCTTAAGTGGATGATTCTTTACTCTGAGGTTATGTCCCCTGGTCTGAGATTGACCTGTAATGGTAAACAACTTCTCCAATCTACCCCGTTGAGCCCTTGTCTTGGATCACAGTGTGTATCCAAGCTATTCTTTTCAGATTCGGGTAAATATAATTAAGTGAAGGCTCAACCACAGCAATTTGCTTAAACATGAATGTTTATGAAGTAAGAATAATGATTATATTGGCAATAATAAATGATTATAATGGTAATAATAAATGGAACCGAAAAGAGGAAAAAAAACAAGTCTCACACATTTCTAGAAAAAGCAATAAGTCTCATGTTCTTTTGCCTGTCAGGGACCCCTCAGCTGGTGGCTAGTCTGGAGGTTTGGGTTCGTTCCTGGCACTGTTTACGATTCTGAGCTGAGGTGAAATCCAGCAGCCTTGGAACGAAACTCTCTCTCTCTGTCATACAGAATCACAAATAACCAGTACAGAAAACAACAGATACAATAGACGAAACTGCTGGCTCGTACAGGAAACTAGTTTTTAATTGTGCTGTTGGCGACACATACGGGAATGTTCACAGGACTTATCCAAGGTCATGCAGCTTTCCAAGTATCATCAGCAATTTTAATCCCTTCAGCCCATCCTATACAATCCATCTTCTCATGCAGCTGTTGAATATCATCATTAACTTTCGGTCCTTCGGCCCATCCTGTACAGTCCCCAAAGAGTTTTGTATAATCTTATCTCAATAATGTAACCTGTCATTCTTCCAAACTCCAATGAGTACAGGCCCATCATACTCAACCTCTCCTCATAAGAAAAGCCCTCCATACCCAGGATCAACTTAGTGAACCTTCTCTGGACTGCATTCAATGCCAGAATATCCATCTTTAGATAAAGGAACCAAAATGGTTGACAAATCGTAGTTGCGATCTAAACTGTGCTTTGTACATTTTTAATAAGGCTTCCCTGTTTTATACATTGTTTCCTTTGAAACAAAGGCCAAGATTTCATTTGCCTTCTTTATAACATAGTTAATTTGTATGGTTAGATTGTGATTTTATATAGGAGGACTCCCAAATACATTTGTAAATATATATTCACTTTTCACCATCAGCTATATCAGCAAATGTCCATCTACCTGCAACTATGAGAATGAAGGCTCAGAGACCAACAATATTTAGTGGCACGAGAGGTTTTATAGATCAAGGTGTGAATTAAGCAGCTCCTGAACCATCTGCAGGCGATGGCTCCTTGAAATGTCCTTGCTACTTTGGTAATGACAGTAAATTGTTCCAGGCTGCAATACATTGCTTTGAGAACAGACCTAGAAATAAGTCTTCAAACTGTTTCAGCAGTCCAAACACAAAAGTGGAAAGAATCAGTTAATCAAGATATTAAAGTGTTAAATTAGGGGTGAAATTTCTCTGGGATTAAATATCTGAAAAGATAAGTAGAGCCACCATAGTCCTGTTCTTTCATGACAGACAGATGACTGGTGGTGGGCTTAACCAGAGGGTCAACATGCCTCAGGCAAGGGGTGTGGGTTGAGATGGACAGAATTCACAGTGACCTCGATCAGTTGTGGCAATTGAATCCATGCTGTTGGTATTGCTGTGTTATAAACCAGCCATCCAGCCAAATGACCCCCAATTTGGGAGGGATATTGTTGGGAAAAGGATTGAAATTCAATTTTTCTATTTATGATAAGGTCTTTCTAAAACATATGGTATATGTATAGCTTTGTTTGTGTTTTCTTTCTTGTAATAAGCTTGTGTTATTTCATTGAAGAACATTGGCGGTGATTAACCAACATGGGAGCAAACTGCAAAGAATTACACTTAGTGTTGAACAAACCAGGTTTCATTCTGGCATCTGACTTTCTCAATTTTCCTGTTAGCTGGAATAATAACAATATAGTTTAATTCCTTTTGCTAATAGAAGAAGATTGAGGTCAAGACATGCCTTCCTGGTTGAACAGCAAGAATTTTTGATTGTGATGTAGGTTTTCTAGTATTTGGCATCCTCTAAATTGGAAAGTGCGATGCTTCCTGCACATTATAGTTGCAGCATCGTCAGCTGTTGACAGTGTTTTCCTAACCATGACTGCCTGATAATAATGATGATTATTGAAGCTCTTACTTGAAATTTATGAGATGACCATTGATATAAATATCCTCTTAACAAAATGCAAGATCATGTATTTCTCAGAGGAATGGTTTGGGTTTTTCTTCTGTTGTAGACTGTTCTATCTCATTCACCTCTTTGTATAGGAAACCAGTTAATTTGTTGCTTTGCTGAAATCATGTCCCATTTCTGCACATAGTATGCAAGTGAACCATAAAGCAGATAAAACATTCACTTTTACAGCTGGGCACTGTTTGTCCCTGCAGGACTTCTTTGTTCCACAGTGCTGACAAAACACTTATAGTGTTTGGTGCTTGTCCTAATCACTGTACTATTTTTTCACATGTCATTTATGGTTTTGTGCCTTCAGAATTGAATTGACTTTGCAGATTTCCTGTGCCAAGGTTTATCTTCTCCTCCTAAAGTTGATCTGTATTGCTTCTGTTCTTCTGTTTCACTCACCATCTGAATGGCTTTCTGTAGAGTCAAACCTTCTTTGAACTATAACAAATCTGGCAAATGCTCATCAGCAATTCCTACAACAATTCCGTCTTTTATGAACTCTGACTTTATGTCATCGTAGTCATATTTCCCCACTAATCTACATTCAATCATCTGTGAATCCCCCTAGATTTTGAACTCTTCTATTAGAGCTTGCTTTTTCAAGAATTTTATTAGTTGTAATGTTAAAGGCTTTAAATATCCCTTTAAAAGTATCTGTTTCTTCTTTTACTCTGTGGTGAGCTATAACTTAATCAACTGTATTTCAAATTGTATATTTACCTGTTTAACCTCTCATTTAGTGTGAAATTTGGAAGGTATTCTGAATCTAAGGAATTTTTTTTTCTAGGATATCCAATTCTCTGTTCTGTTTGGCTCATTTCTGAACTTTTATTTATGAATGTTTATGCTGCAATATACAAGACTGAAACAGATTACCTGGTCATTATCACATGGATATTTGAAGGACCTGGTTGCACATAAATTATCTGCTCCATTTCCAATGTCACACCATTTAGTTAACTGTGTAAATTGTTTGGTAATGTTCTGATATTGTGAAAACCACGATAATGGTTGTATAATACTTTGAAGATTGTCCAAACATCTAGGTATAGTTTCTGAAATCTAGTGCCAGTAGGTTTTCTGATATTTGTGTACTTTAACTCAGTTAATTAATTTCATTCTTGGCTTGTTGACATTTCTGGCATGACTGGCATTTATTGCCCACCCCTGATTACCATGGAGAAGATACTGATGAGTTGCCTTCTTGAATACATTTGAGTAGTTTTCTAGGAAGGTCATTTAGAAGATAGTTAGAAGTCAACTGCATTGTTGTGGACCTGGAGATACTTGTTGGCTGGTTTGGGTAAAGATTGCAGATTTTTTTTCCAAAAGGACATGAATAAACCAGTTGGGCTTTTACAAAATCTGGCAGTTTTACCTTCTCCCTTCTAAATATCCAAGGCCCCAAACACTCCTTCTGAGTGAAGCAGAGATTTAGTTGTACTTCTTGCAATATAACATACTGTGGACTCGTCTACGCTGAGGAAACCAAACACATATATGGTGACCATTTTTCAGAACATCTCCACACAGTCCACAAACATGACCCTGATTATTGTGTAACTTCTCATTTTAATTCTCCACCTTGCTCCCAGTATAATCTTCCTGTTCTTGGCTTGCTAGAGTATTTCATTGAAGCTCAATGTGCAATTTGAAGAAAAGGACCTCATCTTTTGACTCAGCATTCTACAGCCTTCTGAACTAAATATTGAGTTCAATCAGCAATCTTAGTTTGTAAAACTTCTGCCTCCATTTTGTCTTCTTTCTTTCTTTATTTGTTCACTTGTATTTGGACAGCTGTATCTGCCATTCACATACAGTTGAACATATCCTTATTTTTACTTTAGCCATTATCACAAAATATTTTGTCATTTAATTTCTCTTGCCCTCACACAGACCTTCACTTTTGTTCCTCCTCATCACTCTTCCCCTTTCACTTGGCTAAAATCTGTTACATTTCTATCTTTCCTCAGTTCCGATAATCAAAAATGACCAAAATTGGTACAAAGTTGGTAATCATAGAGTCCTAGAGTCCTACAGCATGGAGACAAGCCCTTTGGCCCAAACTGGTCCATTCTGACCAAAATGTCCATCCACACTAACCCCATTTCCCTGCACTTGGCCCATATCCTTCTAAATCTTTCCTATTCATGCATTTGTCCAAATGCCTTTTAAATGTTGGTAATATACACTCCTCAACCACTTCTGCTAGCATCTCATTCCACATGCGTACCACCTTCTGTGTAAAAAAGTTGCCCATCTTACCTTAAACTGATGCCCTCTAGTCTTCAATTCTCCAACCCTGGGAAAAAGACTGAGTGCATTCACCCTATCCATGCCTCTTATGATTTTATACATTTCTTTAAGATCCTCTCTCAGTCTCCTATGCTCTAAAGAAAAGAGTCCTAACTTGTCCAACCTCTCCCTATAACTCAGTGCCTTGACTCCTGGCAACATCCTTGTAAATTTCTTCTGCACTATTTCCAGTTTAATAACATCCTTCCTATAGCAAGGTGATCGAAACTGAACACAATACTCCAAGTGTGGCCTCACCAATGTCCTGTACAACTGCAACATAACTTCCAAACTTCTGTACTCAGTGCCCTGACGAATGAAGGCCAGTGTGCCAAAAGACTTCTTCACTGCCCTGTCAACCTGTGACTCGACTTTCAGAGAGCCATGCACCTGATCTGCAAAGTCCCTCTGTTCCATTACACTCCTTAAGGCCCTTCCATTCACCTACTCCTACTTTGATTTGACTTTCCAAAATGCAACACTGCACATTTATCTATATTAAGCTCTATTTGCCATTTCTCAGCCCATTTCCCCAGCTGATCAAGATCCTGCTCCAATTTCTGATAACCTTCCTCACTGTCCACAATATCACCTATTTTGTTGTCATCTGCAAATTCACTAATTGTGCCTTGTACATTCTCATGCAAATCATTGATATAGATAACAAACAGCAATGAGTCCAGCACTGACTCCTGAGGCACACCACTAGTCACAGGCCTCCAGTCTGACAAGCATCTTTCCATGATTACTCTCTGCTTCCTACCGTCAAGCCAATAGTGTATCCAATTTGCCAACTCACCCTGGATTCCATGCGATGTAACCTTCCAGGGCAGCCTACCTTGCGACACCTTATCAAAGGCCTTACTGAAATCCATATAGACTACGTCTACTGGCCTGCCCTCATCTGCCTTTCTGGTCACTTCATCAAAGAAACCTAACAAATTTGTGATCTCCCAAGCATGAAGCCATGCTGACTACTCCTAATCAAACCATGTTTTTCTAAATGCTTGCATGTCTTACTCCTCAGAATCTTCTCAATTAACTTACCTACCACAGATGTTAAGCTTACTGGTCTATATTTCCCAGGTTTTTCTTTGCAACCCTTCTTGAATAAGTCCAGGAATCGTAAACATTATCAACTCGGTCCTCTGAATTTGCTGCTTCATTCTGCGCTATATTTGCATGATCTCCCTAATACCCCTGAAGTAGCTACTATTTAATTATGTGAGTCTAGGCCTTCCTACGTTGGTTCATAGAAACTAGAAAACAGAAGCAGGATAGATCATAGCTGATCATTCAACTCTGTACCCTGTTCCTGTTTTCTCCTTGTACCCTTTGATTCCTTTAGCCCTAAGAAGTCTATCTAACTCCTTCTTGAAAACATTCAATGTTTTGGCTCTAACTGTTTTCTCGGGTAGAGAATTTCACTGGCTCATCACAGAAGAATTTTTTTTCTCAGTCCTAAATGGCCAACCCATATTCTCAACAATGACTCCTGATTCTGGACTCCCTGGTCTTTTGGGAACATTCTGCTGCTTTTAGCCTGTCTTGTTCTGTTGGAATTTTTATGGATTTCTATGAGATCGCACACCCCCCTTCTTCTAAACTACAGTGAATATCGTCCTAAATGATCTGATCTCTCTTTGTTCATCCATCCTGCCATCCAGGAATCAGTCTGGTAAACCATTATTGCACTCCATCTGTAGCCAGAAAATCCTTCCTCAGATAAGGCGAACAAATATGCACAATAATATTGCTAAATCCAGACTGTTAACTAAACTTTACATGCACAAAGGTGACAGTGCATTTACTACTCTTAAATTCAAGTAACTAATTTGAATGCCTTCCAGCAATATTGTGGGTACAATTGGACTGGAAAGTCCTCGAAACTGGGAAGTTCATATCTCTATGGCTCAGCATTTAAAATACAAAATTGTCAAGCTATCAGTTTTGGCTCATAACAAGGAATGTCTAGAGTAATAGTGTCATACAGCGCGGAAGCAGACCCTTCGGCCCAACTTGTCTGTGCCGATCAGGCCTAGTCCCATTTGCCAGCATTTGATCCATATTCGTCTAAACCCCTCCTATTCATACATCCATCCAGAATCCATTTACATGTTGTAATTGTACCCACCTCCACCACTTCCTCTGGCAGTTTGTTCCATACACGCATCACTTCCTGCATGAAAAAGTTACCCCTCAGGTCTTTCTTAAATCTTTCCCCTCTCACCGTAAACCTATGCCCTCTAGTTTTGGACTCCCTCACCTTAGGAAAAAGACTCTTGCTATTCAACTTATTCATGCCCCTCACGATTTTATAAATCTCTACAAAGCCACCCCTCAGCTGCTGATGCTTCAAGGAAAAAAATCTCCAGTCTATTCCGCGTCTCCCTATAACTCAACTCCTCCAGTCCTGGCAACATCCTTGTAAATCTTTTCTGCACTCTCCCAAGTTTAACTGCATCCTTCCTATAGAAGGGCAACCAGAATTGTACGCAGTATTCTAAAAGTGGCCTCACCAATGCCCAGTACAGCTGCAATATGACGTCCCAACTCCTATACTCAATGCATAGACCAATGAAGGCAAGTGTACCAAATGCCTTCTTCACCACTCTGTCTACCTGCAACTCCGCTTTGAAGGAACAATGCACCTGCACCCCTAGGTCTCTGTTCAGCAACACTCTCCAGAAACTTACCATTAACTGCTTAAGTCCTGCCCTGATTTGCCTTACCAAAATGCAACACCTCACATTTATCTAAATTAAACTCCATCTGCCACTCCTTAGTCCATTGGCCCACCTGATCAAGATCCCATTGTACTCTGAGATAATCTTCTTCACTGTCCACTATACCACCTATTTTGATGTCATCTGCAAAATTACTAACCATGCTTCCTATATTCACATCGAAATAATTTATACAAATGACGAAAAGCAGATGACATCTTTACTGGAGGATCTCCCAAGAATATCCTCCCTAAGTACAGCCGTAATGTTATCCCTAATCAAATTTGCCACTCCGCTCATCTATTGACCTCCTTTCTATTTTTCCTATGGCATCTATCCCCTGGAACATTAAGTTGCCAGTGCTGTCCATCCATGAGCCATGTTTCTGTAATAGCTGTGATATCCCAGTCCCATGTTCCCAACCAAGCCCTAAGTTCATCTGCCTTATCTGCTAGTCTTCTTGCCTTGAAATAAATGCAGTTTAATTGCTCAATCTTATCTCATTCTCTACCAAGCCGTTGTCTGCCTTGACTATTTGACTTGCTCCCTTATCTACTGTGCCAGGCTCAGCCATTTGCTTTTTCTCACTATCGCTTTGGTTTCCAAAATCACCCCCACCCCCTTCCTAGTTTAAAGCCTCCTGAGAAGCATCAGCAAATCTCCCTGCAAGGATATTGCTCATCTTCCAAGCCAGGTGGAACCGGTCCCCCTTTTATAGGTTATTTCTACCCCTGAAGAAATCCCAATGATCCAAAAATGTGAATCCTTGCCCCCGACCCTGCACAAGCTCCTCAGCCACGCATTCATCTGCTCTATTCTCTATTCCTACTCTTACTAGCATGTGTCCAAAAATGTGAATCCATGTCCCCTGCACCAGCTCCTTTTTAGCTGTTGATATCTTCAGTACATGCACAATGATGAAAAGTTTCCCGGACTCACTGGTATAATTGTACCCTTCTGCTACAATGGAATGCCTCTGAAGTTTCATTTGCTCAACTACCGAAATCATAATTTCTGTTGTGTTTTTGGAAATATTTCATAAACTGTTAACACACTATTATTGCCTGGAGGGCAAACGATGATGATACAATGATTAATCCTTTAAATACTGTGTGTCCTTTGATGATTTCAACACACGCACAATTTCTGTGGAGCATCTGCAAAAATAAGGCATTCTGGAACATTCCGTTGCTGAATGCTCTAAAGCAGAATTAGAGAAACATATGGCTCCATAGCAGCATTCTGCAAACTCACTAGATTTTTATTTTTGGAATAAACAGATTCGATTTTTTGCATCAAAAAATCCAAATCTTTCTGGCTATTATTCACTTTACACATGCAAGATTTGTAGCTGCCTTAAAGTTTACTTCATTGAACGTTTTATGCTGTCTGTTGTTCCTCTCAATCTCTCTCCTGGCCCATCGCACAAAGATTGCAGCCAGATGTTTGCTGCAGAACTGTATGATAGTTTTTGTTTTGGAACACTGTCTCTCTACATCTGGGAACTGCGGTCAGAAGCAGCCCAGCTGGATGGGGATTGGCCGTCTTGTCACCCTCTGATGTGGGACTGGGTAGTACAAAGTGTTTGAATATTGTCATTTCACCTTGGGGACCTGGGCTCAAATCCAAGCCACTCTGAATGGTTGGAAATTTCTTTCCCACAGCGTCACTCATGCTTCTTAAATCTCTGGGGGAAATGATAGCTTCCACATTTTTAAATAAAGCTGTATGACAGAATCATGGAATCGCTTAATACAGCAGCAAAAGAGGCTATTCAGTCCATTTAGTCTATGTCAGTCCTTTCAAAGAGTCACTGATCTTCCAGAACTCTGCAAATATTTTCTCCTGCAGATATTAAGTAACAGCAGTTGAAAGTCAGCAAGGCCAGTGTTTCTAAACAGGTAAAGGAGGAAGGTGAGACTTCACTTGGAATAGTTTTAATCTGTGAGACCAGAGGATGATAAACAGATGGTGAAGGGTGGTGAGAGTTCAGTCATAGTGTGGGGATCAGCGAGACCAGCAGAAATCTAAACAGGTCGAGGGGGAAGGTGAGAGTTCAGTCAGATCAGAGTGGAACAGCAGTGGGATTATCAAGAGCATGGAGAAGGAAGGAGCAGGGTCAGTTGGAATAGTGTGAGTCAGTGAGATCAGTGGGAATATAAGCAGATAGAGGAGGAAGGTGAGAGTTCAATGGGATCAGTGAGACCAGTAGGACTATAAAGAGCACAGAGAATGGAGGAGAGAGTTCAGTCAGAGTAGCATGCATCAGTGAGACTAAGGAGATTATAAACTGGTGGAGAAGAAAGGTGAGAGCACAGCTAGAGGACTGTGGATGAGTGTGGCTGAGTGCAGATCGGCGTGAATCTGTGTGGATGAGTCTGGATCAGTATGGATCTGTTTTGATCTGTGCAGATCAGTGTGCACCACTGTGGATTTGTGTTGATAAGGGTTGATCATGTGGATCAGTGTGGATCAATGTAGATTTGGGTTGATTAGTACAGATCTGTGTAGATCATTATGAATTGGTGTGCTTCATGTGGACCTGTGCTATTCAGTGTGGATTGGTGTGGATCAGAGTGGATCAGTGTTAATAAGAGTGGATCAATGATGATTGGTGTGGATCAGAGTGGACCAGTTTTGAACATTGTGGGTCAAAATGAATCAGTGTGGACCACAGTGTGGATCTGTGTGGATCAGAGTGGATCATTGTGAATCAGTGTGGATCAGTGAGGATTAGTGTGAATCAGAGTGAATTAGTGTGGATCAGTGTGGATTAGTGTGAATCAGTGTGGATCAGTGTGGATCAGTTTTGATCAGTGCGGATCAGAGTAGATTACTGCAGATCAGTGTTGATCAGTTTGGAACAAAAACAGAAGTTGCTAGAAAAGTTCAGCAGATCTGGGAGCATCTGTGATGAAAAAATCAGAGTTAAAGTTTTGGGCCTGGTGATGCTTCCTCAGAACTCCCAGACCTGCTGAGCTTCCAGCAACTCCTGTTTTTGTTCCTGATTTATAGCATCTGCAATTCTTTTGGTTGATCAGTTTGGGTCTGTGTGCACCTGCATGGATGAGTGTCGATCAGTGTGGATCTGTATGGATCAGTGTGGAACAGCCTGGATCGGTGTGAGCCTGTGTTATTCAGTGTGGATCTGTGCTGATCAGTGTGAATCTATGTTGATCAGTATGGATTAGTGATGATCAAATTGGATCTGTATGGATCTGTGTGGATGACTGTCAATCAGTGTGGATGAACACGGATCATATTGGATCAGTGTGGAGCAATGTGGGTCAGTGTGGATTGGGTTAGATCAGAATGGATCAGTGCTAGTCAATGTGGATTAATGTTGATCAGTGTGGATTAGTGTTGATCAGAATGGATCAGCGGGTATCAATGTGGATCATTTTGGACCAGTGTGGACCTGTGATACTTCGTGTGGTTCCGTGTTCATCAGATTTGATCACTTTGAAGCTGTGGGAAACCGTGTGGCTGAGTGTGGATTTGTGTGGATGAGTGTGGATTGTGTGAATCAGTGTGGATTGTGTGGATGAGTGTGGATTTGTGTGGATCAGAGTGGGTCAGTGTGAACCAGGTACATCAGGGATAATTCCCTGTCTCTTCTTTGAAATATTGTTCTGGGATCTTGCATCCACCTTGACAGCATACGAGGCCATGGGGCTTAATGTTTTATTTTAAAGATGGCACTTTCAATAGTGCAATACTCTCCAGTCCTGTCATGGAATGTCACCCTTGATCTTGTAATGTTCAATAACACCAAGCATGATTCAAGGGTGATCGAGAAAAGAAAGATTTTGCATTCACACCACACTTTTCAAGACGTCAGGCTGTCTCAAAATGCTTCACAGCCAAAGAAAATCTTTTGCAGTGTGGTCAGTAAATAGTGAAGGATTGTTAGTTCAACCAGGAAATAGAAAGTAGGTGATGCATACAAATAACCAATAGGCAGTTCACTGTACAAAACCTGTCTGGTATGAATCAAGATGCACTGTACTAAATGTTGTCATTGACCCACAATGTTCAGACAATTTGGCCCATTTGTGTTGTTCTAGTTCTCTAAAAGGTATCCGCTTAATCCCATTGTCATGCCCTTTCCCTTTTAAATTTATTTTGGTGTAGCTGTGTCCTGACCTTCTTGTCTGAAGTGAACATGCTCTCCAATAAGTTGCCCCAGCTGTGTGTTGATGTGTTGCAACATCACATGAAATCCAGAGCAGTTAGCCCAAAACAAAGGCAGCAAATATTGAGACAACAAGGTGCAGGGCTGGATGAACACAGCAGGCCAAGCAGCATCATAGGAGCAGAGAGGCTGACGTTTCGGGATTGAGCTAAGTTGGTCAAAACATTTCAGTAGGAGATACAGTGAGTAAAGGTTCCTGATGCAGTTGAGTCATGTAGGTCACAGGAGCTAAAGAGTGATGCATTTGTATTGATCTCAGGTAAAATACTACAATGGGCATGAAGAGTCATCTCGACTTGAAACATTAGCCTGCTTTCTCTCCATGGATGCTGCCTGACCCGCTGTGTTCTCCAGCATTTATTGTTTTCAGTACAGATCCCAGCATCTGCAGTAATTTGCACCAGCACAGAATCATCCCTGGCTTAGGATGGGCATAAGTCAGTCAGGGTTTCTGTTCCAGAGGCCAATTCAATTGTTCTTATTGGAAAAGTACAGCTGCCTGATTGTGGGTTCAAAGCAAGCTTGCCCCTGTCTCCCTGGGTGGCATTTTTAAAGCAGAGTGGGGAACTTGGCACCTGGATAACTCCTGGGTCCTGACTCCACACCTCCTCTATGTCATTCACTCCCTTACTATTCTGAAACAGAAAAGCACTTTATTGGGCACATGATAATCTTAGCACCAATTAGTGGCTCTGAGTGCTGTGTCTCCAGGAGATGGGAGTTGCATGTCATGCACAGATGACAAATGCAGATAGCAGCCACAATGGGGTCTGCCTTGCAGAAGGCCATCAGCAGAAATATTGATGACATTGGCCATGTGGTCAAGTGAGAGGTAATGCAACTGTGCAAGGCCATCCATGAGCTTGAGATTTTATAAGATATTTAAAATTATTTACACTTCTACCTGCTTCAGATCTAGAGTACGCTAATGCACACCACATTGTTTGGGTTCACTGAGTTAGCATTTGAAAACTGCATTCTCACCTTTGGTGGTCCATTAACAAGGTCCTCCAGGAAGTTATTGGACCCTTAACTGAAGGTGAACTCATTTTCCTTACCCATTATCATTTGAAAATTGGAACATGTTTGAGAGGTGTTGAGAACCAGAAATGCTGCCTGAAAAATGTGATTTTAACTTTTGCCTGCTTCCATCCTCACTGATAATTGAAAACCCAACACCCTTAATAGACAATCAGATTTACTCTGATTAGTGGACATCTCTCAAGTCCCCTCTAGTGGTCACTTTGCTAAACAACATTCATTATTCTAGATAGAGATAGTAGGAACTGCAGATGCTGGAGAATCCGAGACAACAAGGTGCAGGGCTGGATGAACACAGCAGGCCAAGCAGCATCATAGGAGCAGAGAGGCTGACGTTTCGGGCCTAGACCCTTCATCAGAAATGTGGGTCCAAACATGTAATTAACTGAGGTGGTATTGTACACAACTAAGAATAAATAATCAATCCTATCCAGCAGATTCAGACCATTCGCATCGCTTCAAGACATGTCTGTGCTTTTAGTTAATATGTATGTTATTTATTATATTCTAACTCAAAGCTGTTCCCATGTAAACATGCAAGTTTATGAGAACTGCAGATTTTATGTAAGTTACAGGAGGTATGATTGAGCAATATTGTTAAACTGAATACCTAAAGACACAGTTTTGATGAAGAGTCACTGGACTTGAAATATTAACTCTGCTTTTAGCTCACGGATGCTGCTAGACTGAGTTGAATTCCGCCAGTTTTGTAGAGCTATTGAACTTAACAAGCATGATTTTAACCCTTACCGATTGTATATGTCTGGTAATATTGAATAGGGCGCACCATATAAAGCCTGTTCACATTTTATTTCCAGTGAAATCAATATAGAGGAAATTCAAAAATGCCTGATAACTTGTGTCTGATCTATTTATGCCTGTTTACCACTATCAGCCAAAGTCAAAGTTACTCTAATGTTAATGGAACATTATGAAAGAACAGCTCAGTAACATCAGACAATGCAAAGTTACAAAGGATGAATATTGAACATTACACAGGATGAACAAATCTGCTGTCAATTGGGAGTTTAGTTTAGTTGTGGAAATTTTTGCCCTTAAGTTCCAGAGATCAGGGAATTCTGTTGAAGTTACATCACTGAGTGAGCAAATGTTAACAACATATATTTTTTGATTAGCAATGTCAATGAGAAAATTATCCCCATATGGAAAGTGAGCCACTTTGGGACCTAGCCCAAAACTTTTACTGATCCAAAGCAAATTTCTTCATAATCCACTGTATTCATTCCGATAACCTCTCAGTGTGAAAGAGATCTTGGCTTTTATGCTTCTCTGACACTTGTCCATTGGCCCACTTGCTCACTGAGCCAGAAGGAGACTCATAATGACACATTTCCAATGCTTTTTTTTATTCCCGGAAGCAAGCCAGACTCATCAAGCCTTAAGACAGAGGCCCACAGCTTATAGATTAGTATTACATTAGGTGACATCTAAATGACAGTAGTTGAAAGAAGCGGAAGACCAGAATTTCCAAATTGTAAAGTATAGACCTTGACCAGACGTGTAAATATATGATTGTCAATGTATGGGCAGCTCACTGAAACCACAGAGGCTTCTTTGCTGTCAGTGCTGACACATGCTTGCCAAATTACTTTACTGTGGTAGTGACAGGGCTCAAATTCCTGTCCTCCTTAAACAGTAATCCAGAAGGAAGTAATACCATGTCAGTTTACAGCTAATGACTCCCTTCCTGCTCTCACTGTACCCTGGGGCCTTCAGGCTTCCTGAAGCACTTTGCAACAGCTTAACCCTTTCATTAACCTAAAGGTGGGTATGAACAAAGGGGCCTCCAGAACAGCAGGAACATTACTTTACTCTCTGGATGACACTTTAAGAAGAAAAGCATAAAATAGATGAGCTAAAAAAACAAAGCTTGAACTTTGCTGAGATCCCAAGTGTTCATGTTAGAATGATTTTTCTTTTCTGATAATATTAGAAATCTGTTTCAGAGAAAATCTATAGTCTTTTTCAGACAGCAATCTTTCATGATATGGAAGGTACAGTTCCATGGTTGTGAGTGCCCCAGTTGTAGAATATTGCATAATAGTCCATTCTCTTTAAGCGAACCTAGACTACTGGGTTTGGCACTGTGGGTGTACAACACTCACGTACATGTTGTCCTATCCTCAGGGATTGCTACATCCGTATTCTTTCCAATAGAGATTAGCGGATAGCAATCAGAAACAGTAATATTGTTTTTAATGTTCACACAGGGGGAGCTAGAGTAGGGCTGAATACACTCCTGCTACCCTCACTTCTTCAACCCAGTATCTTACCTATGGTGCCAATTGTCACTCAGTGGATAGCAGTCTTGCTGCCGAGTTGCAAGATTGTGGACTCAAGTCTTGGTCTAGGAATGTAGCACAAAACCTGGCCTGATATTCCAGAGTGTTGCATTGTTGATGGTATCGTATTGTGGATGAAATGTTAAATCAAGGCCCTGTGAAGAATTTTCCCTTGGGTAGACTTTAAAATAATCCCAAGACACTATTTTCAATAAGGTTTTCCTAAGGTTTCTAGACAATATTTATCCCTCAAAAGAAACCTTTATTGTTTAATCTCTTTCAGCATCAAGACTACTCTACAACTTCTCTTTGTACTTTCTGTCCATCCCCCTTCTTCAAAGATATAAAATCCATCACATTTATACCTTCCTTCAGTCTGAAGAAGAGTCATATTCAACTCAAAATGTTAACTGTTTTTCTCTCCACTGATATTGAATATTCACAGCTTTTATGTGTTTATTGCAGGTTTGCAGAATTTACAATATTTTGCCCTTACCTGAAACAGATAAACTGATCATGATCAAGTTCCTAGTTGTGGGAGCTTGCTGTGTGGAAATTAATTGCTGTGTATCTGACGACAGTGACAGTGTTTCAAAAGTATTTATTTGACTGTAAAGTGATTTCGGAAATAGTGTACAATGGAGAGAACAGATAAATGAAGCTTACAGAAACACAGTCTGATGAAGGTCTGGGCCACCTGAGCCTGGGTGTTTCCAGGCCTTTCTGTATTTTATTTCAGTTTTCTAGCCTGAATCTTGAAATTGCTATTAGCAGTTGTGCAAAATCTTCTGTCTGCTCACGTAATGGAAGTCAATAAGTTAGCACATCCTTTAAAGCAGATTTAGGTAGAGGAACATCTCACAGAGTTCAACCATAACAACTTAGACTTAGTTTTAACATAGGAAACCATCCTGAGATATTTCAGGAAGAGCATCACCTCTATAGGGAGGGGTGGCTAAAATCATGGTCAAAAGGTCAGTTTTATGGAAGATCTTAAAAGCAGGACAGGAAAGTGGAGAGACAATGAGATTTAGGAAGGGAATTCTAGAGCTTAGGGCCTGTATGGCTGAAAGAATGTTGAAGAGAATAAAGATTCGACAAGAGGCCAGAATTTCAGGAATGTAGAGTTGTCAGACAGCTGTAGGATTGGGGAAGATTACAGAGAGATGGTGGGTTGAGGCTACGGACAAATTTAAACACAAGAAGTTTGACTTTAATTGGGCACAGGTATTCAACTGAGTGGCTGAGGTGAGTCAAGAGACAAATTGTGACCCTCCAACCCAACCCCTACCTGGTCTTTGCAGGATGAGGTCCATGTGATTTTTACCTCCTGGGTTTCACCTCCCTTGTCAGCCATGGGTTGCCTCATCCTCCCCTTCATATGTTTTTTCTTATGTGGGATGAATTTCTGCTGTCCTTCCTGAATTGACCCCAGAAACTCCTGCCATTACTGTTCCACTGTCTCTGAAGCAGGGGAGCCAAGGACAGGGAAGTCTATCTTCCTTGTGAGGCCCCAGAGAATATTGCTTCTTATCCTGACCTCAGAAACTGTGAATAAACCATAACAAATCGAGCCACTTCTGTCCTCGAATCTGCTTCCCACTGGCTTTCCAATGCAGCAAAGGCACAAGGACTCAGGTTAGAGTTAAAATTATGGATAGGGCATGATCAATGGGTAAGTGACCTGGCCAATTTTAACTCTTCAGGCTTTGCAGTAAAGGTTAGATTTAAAATTGCACCTGTTGGAAGAGTGCAAAAGTAAGTGGCTTGAAAGTTTTATTAAAACACTTCTATATACAGCACTTCCATATTGTAAGAATTGTAAGGTATAATTTAGATAGGAGTTCATGGTTATTAATCCATTTGAAATGGGGTCCTTCAATTGTTGAGAATCACTGCACTGACATCATGATAAGTGATTCCTAGGTTTTAAGCTGCTATAATTTCATCAAAAATTGAGGCCTTTAACTGAGGATGTAGCCACGAGTCATTTAGCAGTCTGGGTGAAATAATTAGAAGGAGTCAGTATGTGGTTGGAAAACCTTTTGCAGTGGATGTGGTTGATACTGTGATGTGCCGTTGTGTCATTAAACACTCGAACGTTGCCTGTGTTTGAGATTAGTTGTTGTACCGTAAATGGCATGTTAGTTTTCATGTTTTCTGTAACCCCAAGCCGAGAGAGAACGTCTCCTTTAACATTAGTGACAGTGCATAGGAGTAGGAGGCCGGGCTGCACAAAGGGCCTACAGATGCATGGAGTCCCATCTGTGTACAGCCATTTCCACAGAACATCATGTTGCCTGAAGCTACTTACAGTATTATTGGGTCAAACAAATATTAGCTCCCACCATTCCATGGAGCAGATTTGACCTTTTGTTCGACTAACCGCAGCTTAGAGTTTAGAGCCCGGCCTAAGTCAAAGGGCCCAATGGAAAAAGATTTGTACTTTTGAAAATACGCCATTGTCCTCACAAAAACCACAGGCATAAGTGAGCTTGAAGGCCTTTCTTACACCCTATTTACTTTGCTGGGACACTGTCTGCTGCTACTATTTGGCTCTTCTATCATTAAAGCCATTCTTCAATCTCTGTACAATTGGGAAAATGCAGGGAAGGTTGCTTGTTTTTGCTTGTTTATGTGGTGTGGGCATCAGTGGCTGGGCCAATATTTATTGCCCATCCTTAAATGTCTTTAAGAAAGTGATAGCAAAATGCTTCCTTGATTCATACAGTCTGCATGGTGTTGCTACATCCACTGGAATTTCACAGTGAATTAATTACATTGAATTGACATCCAGAAACAGACTGGTCTGCCTAAAGAGTCTGTGCTGGCGTTTGTCACCTACATGAGTGTGTATCACACTGTACTTCATCCAATCCCCTCAATGATCTTTACTTCTCTTGTCACGAAGACATTAGTGCATATGGTAGCAAGTTCTACATTCTAATCATTCTCTGGGTGAAGAAGTTTCCCCTGAATTCCCATTTAGGTTTATTGGTGGTTATCTTGTATGTATGGCTACAACTCCTGTGAACTGATTGTGTGGCTGAATGGTTGCCTCCAATAATCAAGCACTGTGGGTTGATCTGCTGATGTGTGATGTATAACAGTGCAATGAGTCAAACCTAATAGTGCCCATGGTAAGCTCAAAACTAATTCCTGACCCAGCTGTGGCTACCCTTGATGGACAGGAGCCAAACAAATTGCAGGGCAGTTGAAAGAAGAATCTTTTTTGTAATTATTATGTTGTGGAGGAGATCGTGCTGGGCCTGAATCCCAATCCTGTACTTCCGAGGATAATGGATGCCAGATCCTGTATTCCATGTGTCGTTCTCTGTGAGGCAGTCGCTGTTGCTGTCAATGAGTTCTGTTATCTGAGCCTTCACCAGCAGGTGGCGATGGAGAAGAACAGTGGCGTCAGGCGATGGAGAGGGATGGATGGATGATTGGTGAAGTAGAAAGCTCTCTAATCAAGCTGAAGAAGACTCTCAAGCCAGAAAGCCCAAGCAGTAGCAAGAAGGAGAAGGAATAGTGAGATGTGGAGGCAGGGAATGAGAAACAATAGCTGCCCTGTGGATGGGGTACAGAATTTTTGCTGACAGAAGAGCCCCTTGGTTAGCAAAAGAGAAGGAATGGTTACCAAAAACAAGGTAAGCTGCAAGCTTGAGATCTCATGAGGGAAGCCAAAAATAGGGAAGTCTAACCTTCCTTGTGAGGGGCCCAGGGAGTATTTCTGCTTATCCTGACCCCAGAACGAAAGTGAAGAAACTGTAACATGTTGGGCTGTTTCAGCTCTTGAATCTGCTCCCACACTTCCAATTCATGAAAAGCATAAGATCTCAGGCTACAGTTAAAATTACAGATAGGGCCTGTTTCAAAGTGAGCTGCCAGAAGTAATATGTTCCTGTAGTACCTTGAGGAGAACACTTTTGAAGTATCAGGTATTTGGAGGCATTTTGGAAGTGCTGATCCCAAGGCTAGATGTCCAAATCCCTTTAAATAATACACATCCGTCTCACTGCCACCATACTTTAGATAAAAAGGCAAACATTTGCTCCTTCAGTGATTCACTAGATACACAGATTGGTGCGCTAGTCAGATATTTAAAGTTTTAGCAAAGATTTGTAGCTTGGGTTGTGGGTGAGGTTGTTGACTTGCTCGTCGAGCTGGCTTGTTTTCGTCGTTTCATCATTTCAGACGTTTCTTCACCATGCTAGGTGACATCATCAGTGAGGCTTCTGATGAAGCGATGTTATTCTACTCCGCTTAGAATTTATACTGTCCGGTCTGTCATGAGTACTGTCATTTCCAGTTTTGATCTGTATGGGTTTGTTAATGGACCCATACAGATATATACAAATATATACATATACAAACCCATACAGATCAAAACTGGAAATGACACTACTCACCAGAACAGACCGGACAGTATAAATTCGAATTGGAATAGAACAACATCGCTTCATTGGAGGCCTCACTGATGATGTCACCTAGCATGGTGACGAAACGTCTGAACGAAAACAAGCCAGCTCGGCGAGCAAGTCAACAACCTCACTAGTGAAATATATCAACAGTGAACGTAGAACAGTCAGTTCTTGGTCTGTGTGTCAGTCTCAGCTGAAGTGGCACATGGGTACCACCTCACCTTTTGATTGTTGTTCACTCCACATCAACTTTCCAATTGCTATCTCAAAAATGTTGATGTGGAGTGTGGGCAAAATCAAGCTCACTGGTGATATACTTTGCCATACCTGCTGGCATTCTGTACAGTGGCTCAGTTGCTGCTGAGTCAGAATGTTGTGGGTTCAAGTCCTGTTCAAAACTTAAACACAAACATTCAAGGTGACAGTCTGTTGCAGAACTGAGAAAGTGCTGCAACATTGGAGGTACAGCTTTTCAGATGAAAGGTTAAACTGAGGTCCTAATTGCCCTGCCACATAGAAGTAAAAGCTGTCATGACCCTATTTCAAGGGTGAGCAGGAGCATTATTGCTGGTATTATTGTCAGTATTTATTCCTTAACTATGATCACTAAAACAAAATCTGGTCATTTATCACATTTCACTTTGGGAGATTACCACACCTACAGAGGCGGTGTCTTTTGAATGAGACATAAATGGAAATCCTGCCTCCTTTCTCAGGTGAATGTAGAAGTTCTAAATCCTTCAATTGATTTAGACCCATACAGTCATAAAGATATACAGCACGGAAACAGACCCTTTGGTCCAACTCGTCCATGCCAACCTAATATCCTAAATAAATCTAGTCCCATTTGCTAGCATGTGGCCCATATCCCTTTAAACCCTTCCTATTCATATACCCATCCAAATGCCCTTTAAATGTTACAATTGTTCCAGCCTCCACCACTTCCTCTGGCAGCTCAATCCATACACGCACCACCCTCTGCGTGAAAAAGTTGCCCCTTCGGTTCTTTATAAATCTTTCGTACCTCACCTTAAACCTATGCCTTCTAGCTTTGGACTCCCACACCTTGGGGAAAAGACCTTGGCTATTTACCTTATCCAGGCCCTTAATGATTTTATAAACATCTATAAGGTCACCCCTTAGCCTCTGACACTCCAGGGAAAATAGCCCCAGCCTATTCAGCCTCTCCCTATAGCTCAAACCCTCCAGCCCGGCAACATCCTTGTAAATCTTTTCGGAGCCCTTTCAAGTTTAACAACATCCTTTCTATAGCAGGGAGACCAGAATTGCGTGCAGTATTCCAATAGCGGCCTAATCAATGTCCTGTACAGCCACAATGATCTCCCAATTTCTGTACTCAATGCATTGACTAATAAAGGCAAACATACCAAATGTCTTCCTCACTATCCTATCTACCTGCAACTCCATTTTTAAGGGACTATGAACCTGCACTCCAAGGTCTCTTTGTTCAGCAACACTCTAGATTTGATTTGATTTATTATTGTCACATGTACCTAAGTACAGTGAAAAGTTTTGTTTTGCATGCAGTACAGACAGATCATAGCATACAAGGGCATAAAGATAATTGGGTGATTGAACACAGTGAGGCTATGGCTGCAAAGAAGGCATACAAGAAGATCATCATTCAGTTTGAAATTTGAGAGGTCCATTGAAAAGTCTAATAAATGCAGGGAAGAAGCTTTTCTTAAACCTGTTGGTAGTATGTGTGTTTGGGCTTTTGTATCTTCTGCCTGACAGAAGAGATTGGAAGAGATTATAACCGGGATTGGAGGGGCCTTTGATGATGTTGGCTGTCTTTCCATGGCAACGAGAAGTGTAGATGGAGTCAATAGTTGGAAGGTTGGCTTCTGTGACGGCCTGGGCTGTGTCCACAACTTTCAGTAGTTTCTTATAGTCAACATCTTTAAAATAACTTATCTGATCATTATCACATTGCTATTTACAAGAACTTGTGATGTCAAAACTGGCTTGCAAATTTCTTACATTACAGTAGCAACTATACTTTAAAAGTACTTTATTGGCTCTAAAGTGCTTTGGGATGTCCTGAGGTCATGCAAGGGGCTATAAAAATTCAAGGTATTTCTTCTATTATTACTGATACAATAATATCAGCGTATGTTGATATAATTAATTTAAATAGTGCCTTTAACATAGTAAAATACCACAACACAATTCTCAGCTGCATTGCCAAGCAATCCATTTTAGCTATTTTTAATTCTCGGAAAAATGATAAGTTGTAGATAAAGGGCTTCTGCGAAATTGTGAAGTGGTGTTGGAATTAAGACTTTCTTAGTGGTCTGGTGTGTGTGCTTGTTCTATTGACCCATGTGTGACTGACAGAGCTCAGCAACACAAGAACACCTGCAGTTATAATGGTCTCAAACTGCCTTGTAGGTAGCAAGAAAGAAAGACAAAGTGAATGGCAATTTCCAGTGATTACCAGCTGCAACCGGATGGTCTCATTTTCAACAGAAGTATTTTAAAAAGTTTTAAGGCTGAGTTTCACAATCACATAATTAACCAGTGATCCCTCAGTATAGGGTTCGAACTTTTTATTTGTTAATGCTTCATCAGAAAATGATGACTTTATGATTAATTTTAAAGGCCTTAAGCAAGAACAGAGGGGGGCACAGGGCTGCATGGTGAATTATAAAAATAAACCATCAAATGCCACGGGACACATAACTCAAGTGCGTTGAAGTCATGAATGCTTTATTTTCCATAAATCACTGGGTCCCAAAGCCGTTTCTCTCTATAACAACAGTCTTGGTAAAAAAAATATGTTTTCAAGATAATTTCTGTTTCTGGTCAAAAGAAAATGAAATTACTTGGTTGGTTTCTCTTCTAAAGCAGATAAAGGATGTCAAAGTAATATGCTGGTGCAGACTCAAGAAGGTCTGAGGTTCGCTTTGCACCGAGTTAACTAATGTCAGACAAAAGCTATTTGGGATTCTATGATTGTCCCTAGCACCTAGGCTCAGGATAATCACCATACCTGGTTCACCATTCTGTACTGCAGTTTAGTCATCCCAGCTCATTGGCATGGCCACTGAGTGACTATATTGGCACATGCATGATGGACTATGAGGGCCCCTTCCATGCTGTATCTTTCCATTGAGCTCACTTGCTTGTGATAGTCTCCTATTATTCAATAGCCTGCTGACCCTGAAACGGCTGCAGCACTAAAACAGGAATTCAGCACTTGTTGAATCATATCCCAAAAATGTGCTCATGGAGGATCATTTACAATAGATGAATTTCCTAATGGATGCTTAACTTGCTTGGGCAAGTGGTTCTTTGGTTGTTTTTAAACTCTGGTCCCATTAGTGGAGATCTGTAGAAAGGAAACGGGTTGTGATAGAGAATGTACATTGAGTAGGTAAAAGAGGTGGAAGAAAAATTTACAGATGACACAAAGATAGGTGGATGGACAGGTAGCAATAAGGAAGCTTTGAAAATCTGAAGAACAAAGTTACCTAGGAGTCCCACTTCAGGATTCTCTCAAGGTTAATATGCAAGTTCATAGAATCATAATAGTGTGGAAGCAGGCGTCCACACCGACCCTCCGAAGAGCATTCCCCCCCAAACCCACTCTCCTACCTATCCCTGTAACCCTGCATTTCCCATGACTGATACACCTAACCTGCACATCTTTGGACTGTGGGAGGAAACTGGGGCACGTGGAGGATATCCAGCAGACGCAGGGAGAATGTGCAAACTCCACACAGTTGCCCAAGGCTGAAATCGAACCCAAGTTCCTGGTGCTGTGAGGTGGCAGTGCTAACCACTGAGCCACCATAATGTCCTATTGGTAGTTAAAAAGGCAAATGCAATTTTAGTAGCCATTTCAAGAGGGCTGGAACACAAGAGCAGAGATATAATGCTGATGATGTATAAAGGTTTGGTCAGCTGGGATTTGGAACATTGTGAGCAGTTTTGGGCCCCGTTTCTGAGGAAGGATATGCTAGTGTTGGAGTGTTCCAGAGGAGGTTTACAAGGATGATCCCGAGGATGAAGGGCTTGTCATATGAGGAGCAGTTGAGGACTTTGGATCTATACTTGATGGAGTTTAGAAGGATGAGGAGAGATCTAACTGAAACTTATAGATTGCTGAGAGCTCTGGATAGAGTGGACACTAGTAGGACAGACTAGGATCTCAGAGTGAAGGGATGACCCTTTAGAACTGAGATCAGGAGGAATTTCTTCAGCCAGAAGACGGTGAATCTGTGGAATTCATTGCCTCAGAAGGCTGTGGAGGTCAAGTCACTGAGTATATTTTAAGACAGTGATAGATTCTTGATTAGTAAGGGGATCGAAGGTTATGGGCAGAAGGCAGGAGAATGGGGTTGAGAAACATTTCAGCCATAATTGAATGATGGAGCATACTCGATGGGCTGAATGGCTCAATTCTTTTCCTTTATCTTACAGTCTAAAAAGAGTGAATTATAGTTACTGAACAAGGAAGAACATGCATTTTAAAAAAGTGCCTTTCATGGTCACAGGGTAGTCCAAATCACTTTATAGTTAAAAGGCGTTTTTGTGGACTGATAGATGTTTGGCTCTGTTTAAAAAAAATGTGTAGAGGTGGTCCAGCAACTACAGGCCAGTCATTTTAACTTCAGTGATCAGCATGCTTTTAGAAATGATAAGCCAGGACCAACTTAAGTCCACAAATGGAGATTATTTACAGGACAAATTTTGGTGAACTAACTTGCTAGAGTTTTTAATGAGGTAATAGAGAGGGTTCATGAGGACATGAGTACAGAATGAGTTTGGTAACCAAGAACAGAAAATAATGTTTTTTTGGACTGAAGGAAGTTTTATATAGGATTCTAAATGTTTAGATATGAGACCCCTGCTCTTTCTGGTCCATTAGTGACTTGAATCCTAGCGTGTCGGGTACAATTTCAGAATCACAGAACCATTCTAAACTTGAAAGTGTTGTGAACCGAGGAGGAGCGTAGTGTAGAACTTCAAAAGGACATAGTTCGGTCCAGCTGATGGACAAGTGTCGGAAGTATTGGAACTGATTCACTTTGGGAGGGAGACCTTATTGCTTTCACTGCATTAGCACTCAAGTCATTCTGCATTCTCCAATCACTTTTATCATGTCTCTTTATTACATAACTTTGGACACATTAAGGCTATAAAGCGGAAACGAATATCTACAGATGTTATTATTTTTGTCACTGATGGAACAAATTCACGGTTACAATGTACAGAAAACACAGTAAGCGGAATTCTACGCGTTAATATGTCACTGTGGGCTGGCTGCTTAAAGTGGGTGACATTTGAAACAAATTGCTGATATATAATGTTTTAATACTCAAATATGAGGATAGATTTTCCACCAAGTCCTCACTCAAAACAAGCCCTCAAGCCTATCATGCTCACTGGTAGTCTCCCTATACATTTTCTAATCCCAGTTTGTTGTGAGGTGAAAGTTAACAACTCCCTAGGCCTGTGCTGGAAATGCCAGGAATTAAAGAGTCATCGTTGTCTTAAGTAACCCTGGGAAAAAATAAAATCATAAAGGCATTTTTTTTCCATTTCTTTCATTTATTAGTTACAAACCATTGGAGCAAGGACAAAGAAATGGCTGTCTGACTGGGCGGAGTAGTTGGAAACGTGAGGTCATGTGATGAAACCTCGAAGAACATACAAATCAAAGTTGACAACTTAAGGGACATCAAGAACCTCAGTATAGATGAGGATGCGGAAAAGCTACTCTCCCACATCCGCTATAGAAAGTGTCAATGTCCGAACCAGATGCTCAACATAGACGTGACCCATATGCCCACAGTTGATAAGGCAAACGCTAACAATAAACTGAATGTTCCCTGTCCTTTTGTGGTCTGCTTGGCTCAGTTGGGAAGACACAGTTGTCTTCCATTAGTGGCTTGGGCTAGTGAGTATTAAAAACCATCCAGAACGCCCCCTCACAATCTCTATGCTGCCACTGTTGTTGCTAAATGTTTCCTCTGTGTGCGCATGTATGTGTGTGTGTGTATATGTGTGTGTGTTTGTGTGTGTGGTGTGTGTGTGTGTGTGTGTGGTGTGTGTGTGTGTGTGTATATGTGTGTGTGTTTGTGTGTGTGGTGTGTGTGTGTGTATATGTGTGTGTGGTGTGTGTGTGTGGTGTGTGTGTGTATATATGTGTGTGTATATGTGTGTGTGGTGTGTGTGTGTGTGATGTGTGTGTGTGTGTGTATATGTGTGTGTGTTTGTGTGTGTGGTGT
>NC_063343.1:58779786-58780062 GCF_021869965.1 Rhincodon typus | reverse complement strand
GTGTGTGTGGTGTGTGTGTGTGGTGTGTGTGTGTATGTGTGTGTGTGTTTGTGTGTGTGGTGTGTGTGTGTTTGTGTATATGTGTGTGTATATGTGTGTGTGTGTGTGGGGTGTGTGTGTGTTTGTGTGTGTGGTGTGTGTGTGTGTATATATATGTGTGTGTATATGTATGTGTGTGTGTGTGAGGGGGGTGTGTGTGTGTGTGTGAGGGGTGTGTGTGTGTGTATACGTGTGTGTTTGTATGTGTGGTGTGTGTGTATGGTGTGTCTGTGTGTG
>NC_063343.1:58764507-58779686 GCF_021869965.1 Rhincodon typus | reverse complement strand
TGTGTGTATGTGTGTGTGTGTATGGTATGTGTGTGTGTGTGTGTGTGGTGTGTGTGTGTGTGTATGGTGTGTGTGTGGTGTGTGTGTGTGTATGGTGTGTGTGTGTGTGTGTGTGTGGTGTGTGTGTGTGTATGGTGTGTGTGTGTGTGTGTGCTTACTGTCCAGAGAGGCCAGGATTGGCTTGGCTCTGGTGCCCTTAGCTCTGTCTCACCATCTAGGCTCTGATGTGATGGATGGTAACATGAAGGCCAGAAAGCACACGGTACCCCAGGAGCGATTGCCTTGCTCCTCCCCGGGAGAACCAATGCTTTCAAGATAGAAAAAGTTGGAATAGAAATGAAAACAAGGGAAATAAAAACATTACAGGTCCCACCACCATGTCCTGTCATTATCCCCAGTGACACATTGACTAGCGACTGCTTAATCTATGTGTAGCATTTCTGTACATTCAGAGGTTGCTTCATTCAGGAGACTGTTTAATGCTGCAGTTATACATTTAATCACTTGTAACTGGCATGGGAAGGAACAGGATAGCTTTTTGTCCGACATTAGTTTTTGGTCCCGGTTTGGCATTTCCATTCTTTCGAATAGCGACGTACCAGTTCCTTTCCATATATTCCTTAGACTTGTAAGTGTTATAACCATTCTCCTCTAATTTTTCCAGGAAGAGACATTCATCTGTCAGGGTCAGCTGTATGGGAAAAAGGAGGAGAAACAATTAATAATGAAAAGAGCTCCCCCCAATGGTGTAGTAGGTAATAACACAGCGCTGGTATGTCAAAGGTCAGGAAGATCCCGGTTTAAACACAGAAAGTAAAATAAAAGTGCATGAACCTAGCACCATTTAAGGCAACAGAAAGAGATGGTCAGAAGTCTCAAGAGGCCAACACAAAGAATGGTTCACTCAATATGTCTGGAAGGTTGCAAACAATTCAGATATTTTTGTCTTTTGCATATGCACTGGATTCTGCTTTCGTTGGGAATAGGGATGTTCGTGGAGCCTGCTCTTCACACTGTTTGTTTAATTGTCCACCACCGTTCATGACTGGATATGGCAGCACTGCGGAGCCTTCCTCTGATTTCTCATTTAGCATACTGCTTCTATTGCTTGGCACGCCCGCATTCCCATGTTGTGGCTTTACCAGTTTAGCACCACATTTTCAACTACATCATGCGATGCCCCTTGCATGACTTTCTGCATTCCTCGTAAGGTTATAGGTTGTAGTTGAGAACAATTCTGCAGCTGCTGATGGCCCACAATGTCTCAGGGATGCAGAGTTTTGTGCTGCTCTCTTTGTTCTGAATTGATCCCATTTATTACACAATGTAATAGGAGCTGTCCTCAGTTTGCAACTGGGACTCAGGACTCCACAGGAACAGTACGGTAGTCATTCCCAGAACACAGTAATCATCCTAATCCAAAATCTAATCCCAAAAACAGACTGTTTCCTTCCAATGGTAAGTATCCAGAGACCATGGTTTAAGGTGATTGATGAAGAACAAGTGGTGACAGTAGTGTTTAGGACTTGGAAATGCACTATCTCATAGGTGGCAGATTCAAATTCAGTGGTCACCTTCAAAAGGCTACCAGATAAACATTTGAAGGGTAAAGAAGTGAAGGGAAATGGCAAAGAGCCGGGAAGTGAAACAAAAATAGAAATGCCTGGTCAAACTCAACAGGTCTGGGAAGAAAGCAGACTTTACATTTGAGTCTGATGACTCTTGATCAGAGCTGATAACAGCTAGGAAATCTGGTATTTGTACTGAAGACTGTTGGTTGGGCAGCAGAGGTGAACAAATAGGTGGAGATGGAGTCCAGAGAAAGACAGAGAGAGAGATAAAAGGGGTAGGTAAACAAGGGGATTGTGGATAGCAGGCCAGGACAGAAAAGAAGCTGAATAAATAAGAATAAGAACTGAGCGTATCAGAGAAAGGGTAGTCTATGCTGAAATGGATAATAGGCCTGAGAATGGATGACAATCAGTTGGGTGTGCTAAAAGCAACCCATGTCATAAAGACTGGGTCTGGGGTGGGGACAAAGAAGGATGGAATCAGGCTCTAAGACTTTGAGTCCCAGAGGCCACATGGCTCCCATGTGGAAAATGAGATTCTGTTCTTCCAGCTTGTGCTGAGGCTCATTGGAACACAGCAACAGGCCTGTGTTAGAAATGTTGGCATGAGAATATGGTGGTGTGTTGAAGGGGCAGGCAACTGGAAGCTTGGGGTCATTTTTAAGACTGAAAATAGATATTCTGCAATGCTGTCGCCCAGTCTGCAATCTGTCTCCCCTGTGTAGAGAAGACCATAAGGAGAACAGTGAATATAGGAGGCTAGATTGAGTAAAGTGCAGGTAAATCACCGCTTCATCTGGAAGACATATCTGGGATCTTTGATACTGAGGACGGAGGAGGTAATCAGGCAGGTGTCACAGCTTCTGCGATTGCATGGAAATGTGCCATGGGGGTGTGGGAAGGTGTTGGGAACGGAGGATGAATGGACCAGAGTGTGTCAGATGGAATGGTCCCTGCAGAAGGCTGACAAAGGAGGGGAGGGGAATATGCGTCTGGTAGTGGCACCTCACTGGAGGTGATGGAAATGTCAACTTACAATCCTTTGGATATGGAGGCTGGTGGAGTGGTAAGTGAGGACTCAAAGGACCCAACAGTCATTGTGGGAGGGAAGGGAAGGGGTGAGATCAGAAGTGCGGGAGATGGGTCCAACACAGCTAAGAGCCCAATTGACTGCGGTAATGGGGAATCCTTGGTTGAGGAAGTAGCTGGACGTTTCTGATGCCACCCCCCCAGCAGAAAGTGGCATTGTCAGAACAGATGTAATAGAGACAGAGAGACAGGGAGAATGGGATTGAGTCCTTACAGGAAGCAGGGTGTGAGGATGTATAGGTTACTGCGGGAGTCAGTGAGTTTGTAATTGATACCGACAGCCAGCCTATCCCCAGAAATGGAAACAGAGATGTCAAGAAAAAGAAGGGAAGAGTTGGAGATGGAACAGGTGAAGTTGAGGACAGGGTGTAAATTGGAAGCCAAATTGATAAATTTTTCCAGCACTTATGTCCTGGAGAAACAGTTGTGGGGAGGGATCTGATTACGATTGGAATAGGGAAGTTTCCATGTACTCCACAAAAAGATAGGCCTAAATGGGACCCATGTGGTACTCATGGCCTCCCACCTTTGACATGACGAAAGTGAAAGGAGTTAAAATAGTTCTGAGGAAGCTCCAAAACCAGGTTAAACTGATTCTAAAACCAGTTCTGAGGAAGGGTCACCGGACCCGAAACGTTAACTCTGTTTTTTCCTTCACAGATGCTGCCAGACCTGCTGAGCTTTTCCAGCAACTTTGTTTTTGCTCTTGAGTTAAAATAGTAGCTGTTCAAAGTGACGGTGAACTCGGCCGGGCGGAGAAGGGTGGATGGGGATAGTTCAGGCCTTCTTTCCAGGAAGAAATTGAGGGCCCTGAGTCTATTCTGATGGAAGATGGATGTGTAAAGGGATTGCACATCCTAGGTGAAGAGGAGATGGCTGGAACCTGCGAACTGGAAATTCTGAAACTGACTTAAAGCATCAGAAGAATCGTGGATGTAAGTGGGGAGGGACTGAATGAGGGGAGAACAAAAGAAGTCAAGAAACTAACTGCATTGTTCTGCAATGATCAGCTGCAAACAACTTCCTTCCCTGTTGTATTATGTTATGATGAGGGCCTTGGGGCAGAGGTAATGTCCCTATATCTGGCCAGATTGATCCAGGTTCAAGACCCACCTGGACCAGAGGTGTGTCGGGACATGTCTGAACAGGCTGATGGAAAATAATTAGTTATCTATGATTCTAGGCTTGACCAACTGCCAGTGCAATGTGATTTAAGTGTAGCCACTGTTGCAGGACAAAGAGACAGCAAGAACTTGAATTGGACAGTGGACACCATTGATCCTCTTTCCTATACTATCAGACTGTAACTGATTTGTATCTCAATACAACCTGCCCAACTTGATTCCATTTCCTTTTACACCCTACGGTAATAAAACTTTAACAGCGTTTTGAAATTTTCTATTGACCTAGCTTTTTGTTTTCATTTGTTTACAGGCTGCAGGCTAGGCTAGCACTTTTTGCTCGTTCCAGTTTTCTCTGGGGAAGATGGTAGTGGTGAGCTGCTTTCTTGAGCCACTGCAGTCCGAGATAGGGTACACCCATAGTGTTGTGAGGAAGGGAGTTCCAGGATTTTGACTCAGTGACAGTGAAGGAATGAAGATTTAGTTTCAAGTCAGGATGGTGTGTAGTTTGGAGGGGAATGTTTTGAGGCTGAGCATTTCCAGATTTTCACAACCTGTTGTGCAAGGAATTCCTTCTTGGTATCGACCTGAAAGTATATCATCCTAATCTAAGGTTTATGCTCCCATGTTCTGGACTCTCCCATCAATTGTTCCCCGCTATCTAGCCTGCCAAACTCTAACTTTCTCAAATTCTCAACAACTCATTAGCTCACGCCTTAATCTTGTATATTGAAGTGAACACAATACCTACTCTATAAACCTGCCCTTGCAATTTAATGCTGTTAGTGCCAGTATCATTCTGATTGCTACAGAGCTACAGTTGGTTTCCAATTGCCTTCAATCTGCTTGGGCTGGGGAGAGAAGGAAAAAGCCGTCCGGGTTCCTGTTAATGAATGTCACTGTGATCCTATTTATAATTGGGCTGGCATGGAAGATGAGGGCAGGATGAACTTAAATGTGATGTTCCCACTCACTGTTAAATCACCTGCCAGAGATCACCAACAGGACTTATATATGAATTCCTTCAAAGAGGTAATGAAGCAATTGCTGTCAGCTATAGAATGATAGTGCAGCATGTGTCAGTGCTTTTGGAGAGGACAAAGAAAAGTTTAAGGAAAATGAAATGTCAAAAAGTAACTAGTTGATTTTATTCTAAAATAAACACAGGCCTTTGTGCGGTAAGTGGAAGTGCAGAAGGGGACAACCTTAGGAGATTGGAGTTAAGCAATAAGCACTTGTATTTATATTGAACTTCTCACAATCACAAAACCTCCTAAAGCATTTTATACCAATGATATTTGACATGCACAGTCATTTCTTAGGTAAATGTACCAGCTCGGTTTGCACAATGCCAGGGCCCCCCAACAAACCGTGAATGTAATGAGTCACCAGTTAATTTGTTTGGCAGACACTGGTTGGGGAAGAACATTGATTGTGGCATCAGAGAAACTCAGATGCCACCCTTTGATTGTTTCCAAGAAATTGTTTACATACATGTGTATGGGCAAACTTATCCCAAAGTTTGGGAGCACTGCCCAAATTCCTTTGTCTGGAATTATGACTTAGGAACAGAATATTAGGAACTGAGTCAAGCTGGCTCTTAGAACATATACATTTCATTCTGTGATATTAATAAGAAGGATATTTCCCTATTTGTTATATTCATGCGAAATGACACATACTTATTTTAACCCTTGTTAAAATAGTAGAGGACCTTTTATATGAATCAATTAATACAGTTATTACTGATATCAATTTCAGTTGCTTTGTTGGGGCAACATGCACATGACCTACCTTAAAATTACAATGCACTCTTTTTAGGAAAATGGGAAGAGTAGGCCATTAGTCCCTTCAATCTGTCCCACTATTCAATTTGATCACTTAACTTCAGATTTAACTTTATTAATCTGCCTTGGTCTCATGAACCCTAATTTCTTGCCTGACAAAAATATCTACCATAAATACCAAAGATACATTGGTAATATTTAATGGTCAGGTATCAAAAACATTAACCTTTACCAGCCTTGTTACATCGCAATTTCATGAAAACAGTTTCACACAGAAAGTTTCACACTTTTAAGAATAGTCTGGTTTCTATTCTTGTGACAAAAGTGAATAACCTCATTATATTCCATTTGCCACCTGGCTGTTCACTCAATTTAATCTGTATCTCTCTCCTGCTCCCAGTCCCTGAGGCAGCTATTTATGATGCTACTTTGTGGTGTTAATATATTCATACCGTCACTGTATCATTACATGTGGCTTGAGAGTGTAATGGCTTCATATTTCATCTTATCTTGGGATCACTTGAAGCAGGAGTTGCTATTGGGAGCATGCTGCTCAGTTGTAATCTTATAGTGATATATTAGCCCAGGCACTGATATCATAGAAGGATATCATCACAGAATCCCTACAGCGTAGAAGCAGACCATTCGTCCCTTCAAGTCCACACTGACCCGCTGAATACCATCCCATCCAGAACCCATTTCCCATGGCTAATCCACCTAACGTGTATGTCCCTAGCTGGTATGGACAATTTAGCATGACCAGTCCACCTAACCTGCACATCTTTGGACCGTAGGAGGAAACCCATGCAGACACGGGGAGAATGTGCAAACTTCACACAGGCTGGAATCGAACCTGAGTCCCTAGCACTGTGCCACCCCCTGATGTGCCTGTAAATGTAATGTTTGTATATATTATTTAGCTGTAATAAACATCTGTTGGATTCTTTAATACCGTATTATTTATACTTAATTTCTTATGTAGTGAGGGATAACATAAACATTCCTGTATCAGGTACCCTGATGGAGTCTAATCCCTGGTATGGAGTAATAAGTGTTGATTAAAACTAGACTTAATGTAGAGGCATTACATTTCTGTTAAACACAGGTTCATTTCTCTTCAGAAACTGATGATTTATTGACCTGCACTGCTGTAACATTGTTTGACTGTGTCTGTGCCTCAACTGAAATCCTCACCCATGTCTTTCTTTATATCTAGACCAGGTTATTATAATGCACTTCTGGGTGACTTCCCATCTTCTACACTCCTTCACCTTGAGGTCATTCAAAATGCTCCAGTGTATTCTTAACTACTTGTCTTGTTTGCCATTCTCCTGAGCTCACTGCCTACAGTAGTTCCTGACTTGGAAACACACCTTCAAAGTCTAATTCTCGGTTTCAAACCCTTCCATGCTCTCAATCTTCCTAGCATTGTAACTTAAACCACGCATACGCCCACCAGGATCCTGAGCTCATCCAACTCTGGCCTTTTAGGTATGCAAGGGAGTGAAAGATTGAGGGATATTTTGATAGAGATTCCAAACATATCATCCATGATCTTATTAAATAGCAGAGTGGGCTCGAAGGGCTGAAAGACCTTCTTTTGCTTCTTGATCATACGTCCTTACAAACCTCCGATCTTAATCACTACATCGTGATGACCTTCAGATGAATGAGCGCAAAACTTTGGAATTTCCCTCTTAATTCTCTCCATCTCATTCTCCTTAAAGATGCTCCTTCAAAACTTAATGTTTGAACAAACCTTTAGTCATCTACCTGAATATTTCCTTCAGTGTCGATTCAGTTCAATAACATTTCACGAGCTAAATACTCTATATAAATACAAATTGCTGTTATAATGAACTTCATCATCGTCTCTGTTTCCTTATCCAAGTGGACATGATTTCTCTGTGAACTTTGACATTATGGCTTGCTGCTCTTAGCTCAGCAAGGTTATTAAAAAGCTGGGATATAAACATAAGAACAGAGGCAGTATTCAGTTGGCTTAGTCTGATTTGTATCTGAACTCCATTTAGATTATTTCTCAATACATTTGCCTAACAAAATACAATTGATATCAGTCATAAAGTTGTACAGATCAGGAAGCTAAGTTAACTAAGGTAGGACAAACAGTTTGTGCCTGGATGATGTTAATATTACCTGGGAGTTTCAGTTCTTGCAAGCTATCAAACAGCCTCTATAAGATGCATATTGTGCTTGACAATGATGTCTTTTCTGGAGTTCCTCATGAAGGCTCATAAGCAACAATTTTAACCCTCCCCTGCTTGGCAGAAATGGTTGTGGTCATAGGGTGGGAGGCACGGTTAAAGCAGCCACCCACCCCCTCCAATCTCAGTGCTTTCTCACCTGGTCTTCCAAGTCTAACCTGTTTTTATTTGACATAAGTGGCCTATTCAGAGGATGTCATCAATAGCCAATCCACAAATTTAGCCAGAACTGGGAAAATGTGATGACGTTTTTGTCAGGCCGGATCTGTAAGAGTGAATTCATGGTCTGGAACAGGCCCATCAAGGTACATTTTAAAATTTGATTTTCAGGTTCTTTATGGGGCAAGGGGAAGTCCTTCAAAGTGCATCATGAAGTTTCCTACTTTGACAATGGCTTCCAAAACCTCTAGTATTGATCCTCTCCCTCTTCCCACTTCCCCAGCTCCCACACATCAATTAGGAATCCTCCTCCTTTAACTGTGACTTCCCAAAGGATTATTGGGGACTGCATCTTCCTGAATTCTGATCATATGGCAAATTGTCCAGTTACAGGTCACAGAGAAAATCTGTGGAAGTTCAGTTCAGTCATCAGCTAGGCCCCAGTGTCCGTAGACTCTTCTGGTACCCCAATCATTCGTCAGGGGGTTGGCAGACCCTGTAAGAGCCTGTGCATTTTTAGTGAAATAGTGGAGATTTGTGAGCATCCAAGCTTATGATGGATCAGTTTTTGTGAAAGGAGGACGGTGAGCAAATTGGCAAGGAAGCTTTTTCCTCAACCCTGTCTGTACTGCAAACCATGATAACAATCTATTTTTGAGCTGAAACAAGGCAAAACTCCACTATTACTGGGAGTTGGAGCATGTTTGCTGGTTAAAAGGCTGTGATGTGAATAGATATCTTCATTCTAGCAATTGTGATTTTGATAGTTGCTTTTTCCCAGTTGCTCTGTCCAGTTTGTTTTGCTTTTTTTGAGGGACTGGGGGAAGGGGCTGTAGCTTTCCTGAGCTCAAAGAGGACAGGTGAGTCCTGTTTCCTTTGTCTCATTACAGTAATTTACAAAGACGTTACCTCCCCTATACTTATCTCTTAGAGTGGAGTCAAGCTGTGGGATGTGATTAATGGCATGACAGGAAGGAACAAGAGAATAGAATAGCAAGGAAGGAAAGCAAAGAGAGGGCGGGTTAAGAGAAGGAAGCTGTTATGGACAAGTGTGTCATTGTGAAGGGCCCTTTGTGATCAATGTATCAGACAGCACATACATCAGTTTCAACTGTGGTGAAGGAGAAGTTAAGAGAACACCTGTTTTAGTGATCTTTGTCAGATACTAAATTTTGGCCAGAAGAATTAGGAGAACGTCTCTACTCTTCTTTGACACAGTGCCACAGGGACTTTACACCAGGCCCCGATTTGTGTCTCATCTGAAAGACAGCACCTCCACATGGCACTCTGTCAGTACTGCATCAGCACTGTCCACCTGGATTGGATAGCCCAGCCAGACTTATTCCATTGTTGTTCCACAGTGCCAGACATATTCTAAAATCTTGCCTATTAGTTGCCATTCACCAGCAAGTTTATTGAATTAAGAGTTGAGCTAAAGAGATGTTGGACTTCACACATTTAATGCTTTGTCTCCCTCTCCCCTTTCATATCGGAAGGGCAGTGATAAAGGCATTAGGAACAAAAACAGAAATTGTTTTCCGAAACAGAAGAGTCACTGAACTCAAAAACGTTAAGTCTGCTTTCTCTCCACAGATGCTGCGAGGACTGCTGAGTTTCTGCAGCAATTGCTGTTTTTGTTCCAGATCTCCAGCAGTTCTTTGTTTTATATTAAAGCATTAGAGTTCACTTAACAGCTCAGGTTCGAGTGAGAAAGTGGGGGAGATCAATAGAGGTTACTGCTCTGAGTTGCTGTTATTGAAATGTAGAAAACAGGGGCAGTAGTAGGACTTTCAGCTCTTCGAGACTGTCCACCAATTAATTATGATCATGGCTGGTCATCCAACTCAATAGCCTGTTCCTGCCTTCCCCCATAGCTTTGATCCCTTTTGCCCTAAATACTACATCCATCTTCTTGAAATCATATAATGCTTTGGCCTTGAATGCTTTGTGTGGTAGCCAAAGACTCATCAGCATCTAGGTGAAGAGCTGTCTCCTCATTTCAGTCCTGAATGACCTACACTGTGTAGCCTCAAACTGTGACCTCTGCCATTGGGAACAACCTTCCTGCATTTATCCTGTTTAGTCTTGTTAGTATTTTATAGGTTTCTATGAGATTCCTACCCCGCACCCACCCCCCCACCCCCACCCCCCCCCTTCTGAACTGCAACAAATGTAATCCTCATATGTCAGTTCTACCACCCCAGGTAAATCTTCACTGCACTTCCTTTATAGAAGAACATCCTTCCTCAGCAAACCTTTTTGGAAATTTGCTTTTCATGATGATAGGGCCAGGCTTAATTGAGATAGTGTTTTAGTTGAATTCATTTAAACAGGCTAATAAATGTAAAGCAGTGGACGAAACATTTGATAGGACAATCAGAAAGGTTTCTGGCATTCATTGTCAAGAATCATGAATGAAGATAGAGTTGTCATTTGGTTGAAATACTGAAGGCTGACCTAAACCTGATGAGTCAATGCCTAGCAACAACAACAGAACACATATTCATATAGTAGTTAACAGTGTGTAGAGCTGGAGGAACACAGCAAGCCAGGCAGCATCAGAGGAGCAGAAATGGGGAAATTTCTGAAGAGGGGTCCTGACCCAAAACATCAACTTTCCTGCTCCTCTGGTGCTGCCTGGCCTGCTGTGTTCCTCCAGCTCCACACTGTGTTATCTCTGACTCCAGCATCGGCAGTTCTTATTATCTCTGAGTGACATATTCATATAGTGCCTTTAGTTTAATCAAACATCTCAAGGTGCTTCACAGGAACATTATACAACAGAGTGTGCACTGAACCACATTAGGAGATATTAAGTCAGGTGATCAAAACCATGTCAAATTGGCAGATTTTAACAAATGCCTTAAAGGAGGAAAGTGAGGTAAGAAGGAGAGAAGAGGAGATGTGGAAAGGAACTTCTTCAGTTTGGGTTTATAAAACTGAAGTACCTGCACCATTGGCGGAACAATGATGGTTGAGAATGAGCATTGGCAAGTACAAAACACAAATGTTTCTGGTTCTGATGGTTCTGATTTGCTTGGGTCTCTGCCTATAGATTAATTGCACCTTGTGGCAAATGATTAATGTAGACAGCTAGTTCCCACTTAATTGAAACATAGATCCTTTGGGGTCTTGGCAGGGCAGATGTGAGGAAGATGTTTCCTCTCATGGGAGAATCCTGTTCTAGGGATCATTGTTTAAAAATAAAGGTTTGTCCATTTAAACAGAGGTGAAACTTTTTTTCCTCACAGTGGTTTGGGGGTCATGGGAACTCTTTTCCTGAAAAGGTGAGAAAGCAAACTCTTTGAATCTTTTTAATGCAGACGTGATACATTCTTGATATGCAAGGAAGTAAAAGGTTATCTGGGTGGGGGAAATCATGGAATTGAGGTTACAATCAGATCAGCTGCGATCTTAAAGTCATAGAGTCATAAAGCACAGAAACAGGCCTGTTGGTCCA
This sequence comes from Rhincodon typus, assembly GCF_021869965.1. NCBI lineage: Eukaryota > Metazoa > Chordata > Chondrichthyes > Orectolobiformes > Rhincodontidae > Rhincodon > Rhincodon typus. The sequence goes on along the minus strand of NC_063343.1, from coordinate 58,768,274 downwards.
AAATGTCCATGTCGACCAGGTGTCCTAAACTGAATTAGTCCCATTTGTCTGTGTTTGCCCCATATCCCTCTAAACCTCTCCTATTCATGTACCTGTCCAAATGTCTTCTTTTTTATTTTATTAGAAATGAATCTTATTAAATGTTATTAAATGGTAGAGTAGGATCAAGATGCTGAATAGCCTATCCCTTCTCAGCAGTAGCACACTGACATTTTCATTTCTCTGCCATTGGTTGATGTACCATCAGCTGCCAAGGCCTGAAACTCAGGAACTCCCTCTCTGATCTTTTCCACCTCCACGTCTGTCTGTCTCCTCCTTTAAAATGCTCCTTTAAACAGACCTCCTTGACCAGGCTTCCAGTCACCTCTTTTAATATCTCCCCTTTGTGGATCAGAGACCAAAGAAGCACCTTGTGATGTTTTTAACCACACTGAACATGTTATATCAATCCACAACTGTAGTGCTGTTTTCCAGAGACTAGATCCTAAAGGTGAAATCCTGGAGCTCTGTTGCTAACAGCAGTGTGGGTGGACTGCAATAGTTCAGAAGGTGGCTCTCCACCACCATCTCCAGAGCAGTGGGGGATGGATTAACAAATGCTGGGCCTAGTCAGTGACATCTGTGTCCTGTGGAAGAATAAACATGAAAAGGGACACTGCCTGGATTTAAAGTGAACAATATAAATTAATAATGGGCCCTACAATGCTTCCAGGAGTTTAATGGTTCGATGCTGCAAACAGGTTAACTGATCCACACAGCCTGAAAGTTGATCATGTTTCTTGTTTGTGAACTAATTCCATTTTTGCTAATCTCAAAATCTTCAATTTTTTTTGCTATCGGAAGGAATCCTGCAAATTCATGGGAATCATGTGATCTCAGATATGGTACAGGTGGAGGGACAATAGGCAGCATTCTGGATCCCAAAATTAGGGAAAGGATATGTACGGCCTAGGTACCATTGCTAATCATGATTAAATCACCTTATTGAATACAGGTGCAGGCTTGATGGGCCAAAAGGCCTACTCCCATTCCTATTTCTTATTATGAACAGCTCACACTCAGAGAGTCACATGCAGGCATTAACTTTCAGGATAGGAAGGGAATAAGCAAGATCCCAATTGGGAATCCATCACTAAAGAATTTGATTAGGGCTATCTTATTGAGTAATAGAGATATAGCGTGCAGTAAACATTCAAATATGAAAAGTGAGCAAAATACAATAGGGTATCGACTTACTGAGGAATTAAGTTGTCCCATTTCGCTCATTGCTAGGTAGCGCCCACATTCAATCCCTTGAATCGACACCACTCCTCTTCTTACAGCCTGCAGCTGGAGCCGAACTGGAGAGGGATGAATTATATTCAAGATGACATAATCAAACCCAAAGATACACTAAACACAGAGTTCCGGCATTCTGAACTGCATTTACTGTCCACGTGTCCCTCTAAAGAGGGAAGATCCCATTCAGGAAGCATTTCATCTGCATCAACATTTTGCATGCTCTATGAAAAGCACGTTGAAAAGACAAAACACTAAACCACAAGGTAGCCTCACCATAACTCAGAGTGAATCATGCCATAGAGTCATCCTGTTTGGAAACTTTAATGAGATTAAACAATGATGATTTGTCCCTACAGCTTTAGGAGATCAGAGCATTTGATGCAGCTGCTTTGATTGTTTCTGACTGTTTCCTTTCCTTATTGCAGACTGCTGTTCAAATTAACATACTGACGCAGAGAGAGAGACAGAGAGAAATGTGAATGATATAGAGAGAGCTGAGAGTAAAAGTGAGCAAGAATTCCCTCAGCCTAGGTTGCATTCATATCAGGTTACGGAGGCAATTCTAAAAATCCAATTGGACCAGTATTCAGTTTGCAGTTTGATACTTGACTTGTGACTTATTGTTGCTGCAAATCTTTCCAGAGGCCAAAAATACTCAACAATAAGGAGTTAATATGAGCTGCTGATTCCATGAGGAAGGTTGAGGTAGTTCCTTTTAGCACTTCCTGTGGGCCAGTTGGAAACGTATTGGTGACCCTACACCCAAAAGGGAATCCTGGTCTCAAACAGACCTTCACAACTCCCCTCCCCCCCCCACCTGCCCTACCTTGACTTCACCCCAATTGATAGTTTCTCTCCTATCCCACCCCAATCAGTAAAATCTCCAAACCAGCTCCCCCCCCGCCTAGCCCAACCTCACAAATCAATCTCAGATTCACCCCTCACTGAACTTGCAAGACTGCATCCCAAGCTCAGTCCCAAATGTCTGCCATAGCCCCAGACTTGATTGCCAGTCTCCCCACCCATCTAACTCAATCACCAGCTCCACTACTCAGACCCTCGCCTGTCCTGCACTCACCCCAGTCCTAATTGCCAGGATTGCCTCCTACCTGCCAGTCAGATGGTCTATTTGGCCGACTGCTGGGTGGGAGACGGAGCTAGAGGCCAATAATAAAACAGAGCCATTAAGATTAATGGGGCATCATTGCCCCTGGGCTTTGGCCATTTTTGGCTTCATGTTCACCTCCCCTTTCCCTTCGCCTTCTCCTCCCCCACTCCCAATATAAGTAGCAGTTATCCAGACTATGGAAATGCATGAGCTGATCCAGATGAAATGAGGAATTGCATTAACTGCGTAGTCACATAAGCTTACATTGTTCCCAGAGATGCACAAATGGAAAATTGTCCCTTGGGAATAGAACCCGGATGATGTAGGCTTGGGAGAGGAAAGATGATTAAAAAAAATAGACAACTGATTTGAATTTAAAGTTTAACATTTAAGACAAAGATCGATAGATGTGTAGATGTTACAGCTGTCAAGGGTATTAGGCAGTGTGGGAAAATAGATAGTGTGGGAAAATGACTGAGGGAGAAAATCAGCCATGATTAACTTGAATGGTGGAATGGGCCTGACGGGCTGAATGGCCTAAGCCTGCTGCTATTTCCTTTGTTCCTTGTGCACTTACAGAGAATAACAGTCAGCTTCACTGTGAAAATTGCATGATCATTCTCCTGTAAATTATAAATGCTTTAAAAAAATGTTCAAATGATTGTACTGAGAAACTAACAGGGCATTAGCGTTTTCATTTCTTTGTCCCCCTAAAACACCACTGGAAACTTTGTTCTCCTGACTGCTAAGAAGTCCTTAGTGAATTGAACTTGGAAAGTTTCAAAGCAGTTGCCAAGCGACACAAGTCCAAACACACATATAAACACACACTTTAACAATGCAGTATACACGAAGGCTAAAAAGAATTCTCACTGTATGCATCGCCGCGGTCTCTCGTCCCCTCTACTTGTCCGTCAGGGAGAATTCGAACAAAGTAACCTCCATTTGCACAGTACAAGAGCTTTGGGTCTTTGTAATTCACGAGAAAGTGATTGAAGGAATTGGACAAGTCTGATAAACTTGTCACAGTTCCAGCATCCATGTTGCCTCCAGCACAGTGTTCATGTGGCTCTTCTTCCCTGCAATAAATCAATGGGCATATAACAAACTGTGCACTTTAAGGAATGCCAGTTTAGGAAACAAAGACACTAGGAATTTGAAGTCTACATCACAACTATATTTATATATTTTCTAGGCTTTTTATTCACCCCGAGACCTATTCCTCTCCTCTTCCACAAGCTCTTGTATCTTCCCCAGATAGTTCACAGGTACTGGCAAGCTACTCAGCAGCAAAAGGCATCACATTCATGTCTGATCTTTTAGTCATCTCTCACACACACACACACACACACACACACACACACACACACACACACAC
>NC_063343.1:58751399-58764497 GCF_021869965.1 Rhincodon typus | reverse complement strand
ACACACACACACACACACACACACACACACACACACACACACACACATAAACAGCTTAAACATGGGCAAGCAAACACACACAAATTTTCTCGAAGATTCCAGTAATCCAGGTAGGAAATGTGGGTGATTTTCCATGAGTTTATTCCAGCCTCTAGTCCAGCTGCAGCATGTAGTCTAAAGGATGCACTGCAGCAACTCATCAGGGTATCTTCAACAGGGGCCTCCCAAAGCCATGATCTTCAGCATCGGGAAGGGCTAAGGCAACATGTACCTAGGAAAACCATTCATTTCCAGTTCCCTTCCATACCACAACTCATTCCAACTTGAACATTTATTGCCACTGTTCCTTCTTTGTCAACCCCAAATTAGCAGCACTGCAGGAGCATCTTCAATCACATGGACTGCCACATTTCAGGAAGATGGTTCACTACCACCACCTCAGTGGCAAGTAAAGGTGGGCCACAAAGTGCTAGTTTGTCAGTGCGGTGGGCCGGAGGGGTTACAGTTTTTCAAGAAGGCAGTTCACCACCACCTTCTCAAGGGCAACTAGGTATAGGCAATAAAATGCTAGCCCAGCCAGCGATGCCCACATCCCACAAATGAATAAAAAAAACCTGGAAAACAGCAATAAATACAGTTTAGACTAAAATCCTATTTGAGACTGAATGGAAGTCAGTTAAATCAATTTTATTTGTAGGCATGAGTTCAGTGTGGAAGGAGGTGTATTTCTCTATCAAAGCCGCCTTAGATGAATGTCATAATTTTGTTTAAAATAAAAACTTACCGATCAGGCAGTCAGCCAGAAGTGAATTGAACCAGATGTTGAGATTTATACCAATGAGGAGAACTCGTTTTAATGTAAAAAGCAACAAGAATTTAGGGCAAAAATTAATTTCTTTCAAGACCACAGGAGTTCTCTCCACTGTACTGATCAATATTTATCCCTTAGCCAGCATTACTCAAACAGATGATCTGGCCATTAATCACATTGCTTTTTGTGGGAGTTTGCTGCACACAAATTGACTACTTTATTTACGACATTACAGGAACTATTACACTCAATTGACTCAATTACCTAAATGATTCAAGGACGTCAAAAGAACTGTGAAACTCCAAAATCTTTCTTTCTATTGAATAAAAATCAAACTCCATTCATATAATTTTTTAAAATACGAATCCTGCAAATAAAAACTTGACTCATTTAAGAAAAAATTCATAGATTTGGCCCTGCTGACTGTGCTGGCATTAATAGCTCATCCTTAGTTGCCCTTGAGAAGGTAGTAGTGAGCTGCCTTCTTGAATTGCTGCAATTCATTTATAGAATCATTGAGTCATGTAGCAACGTTTCTGAAGTTTTTCATTCTTAGAATTATTGTTTAAATCTCTTCTGCACCCTATCCAGTGCCTTCACATCTTTCCTATCATGTGGTACCCACAACTATACACATTACTCCAGATGAGGCCTAACAAGCGTCTTGTACAAGTTCAACATCACCTCCTTGCTCTTGTACTCTATGCCCTTGTTTATAAAGCTGAAATCTCTGTATGCTTTATTAACTGCTCTCTTCATTTGCTCTGCCACCTTCAATGATCTGTGCACATATACAACCAGGTATATCTGCTCTTGCACTCAATTTAGAATTGTACCCCTATTGCATATTGTCATTCAGTGTTCTTCCCACACCTTGTCGATGCACACAGTAGATGCAGAGAGGTTGTTTCACCTTGTGGGAGAGTCTAGGACCAGAAGGCAAAGTCTTATGATGGAGAGACGGTAATTGAAGCAGTTGATGATGGTTGGATCTAGTAAACTACCCTAAGGGACTCTTGTGGCACAGTGGTTATGTCCCTTACTTCTGAGCCAGGATTCTGGGGTTCAACTTCCACCTGCTCCAGATATGTGTTATAATGTATCTAATCAGGTTGATTAAGAAATATTTGCCCTGAGGAATTTCTGTAGAGATGTCCTGGAGCTGAGACGACCGACCTCCAACAACCCCAACTCTGTTCCTTTGTGTTTGGTATGACTGATACTGATTGCAGCTTTGCTAGGGCTCTTTGATGCCACACTCAGTCAAAAGTGGGTTTGATATCCAGCTCAGTCACTCTCACTTCCCCACTGTAATTCAACTCTTTTGTCCATGTTTGAAACCAGACTGTTGTGAGGTCAGAAGTTGAGTGGCCCTTGCAGATCCCAAACTGAATGACAGTGAGCAAGTTATTGCCAAGGAAATGATGTTTGACAGCACTGTTGATGACAGCTCCCATCACTTTACTGAAGATTGATACTGGACTGACGCAGCAGTAATTGGCTTGCCTAGATTTATTGTGAATTTTGAATGTAAGACGTACCTGGGCAATTTTCCACATGTTGGGTAGATGCCAGTGTTGTAGCTTAACTGGAACAGCTCAGCTAGGGGCATGGTACATTCTAAAGCTCCAGTGTTAATGACTATTGCTGGAATATTGTCAGGACAAATAGTCTTTGCAGTAACAAGTGTCTTCAGCGGTTAGGAACCTGTTTCTGCTTAGTATCTTCACTGCTTGTATGTGGCTCATTGGCTGAGTTGCTTCGTATCCATCATGGAGGCTGCAGAAAAGTCTAATCATTTTTTCCGGCAAATTGTGCATACACCATCGGAGGAATAGGGAACATGTTCATTTATGGTGTTCACTGCCAATATCACTAAAGCAGTGAAAATGTTGCTTCATCAATCCCATGGCTAGGAGAGGAACATTTCTCGAACAGGTGAGCCTTCTTATGTTAACACAGAGTGTCCCTGATTTATGAACTTCCAACTTACAAACCTTTGCAGTTACGAACATGATCCTATATATGGTGTATAATTTTAAAGACCTGACATGTGAACATTTCCTGTACTTATGAACAGCCGGGTTATATTGTCCTGCATTGTGCTCTGACTTGCAAACGGACTCAGAAATGGAACCCGTTCGCAACTGGGGACTGTCTGTACAGCACTTGCTACAGATCCTCATTGAGATTGGCACAGTCAACTCACAAGCAGCCCAGAGCAATAACTGGGGTTTGGAGGAACATGACCCAACCATTAAATTAGTGTTGCTTTGTGGCAGAATTTACAAAAGTTTAGCAGAAACTGAAGACAAACCACATTGTTTCTCTGTAGTGACGAGAAGCAGCAGAGAATACAATGATAAATGTCTGAGACAACAGCCTCCAAACAGATGCCTTAAAGTCCCTCGGATTGTCTGAAGGTCATGCACATATTAGGACATGTCTGAAGCAATTTGTAAGCAATGAGCTGCACTTGCACTGGGTGAGACCTAGAACGACCACACAGTTTTTGAATGTGTATTTTTGAGATTTATAACACAAGCACAGTATCCCACTAATTAAAAGAGTTTTGAGGAGCTGCTGTATAACTACCATAAAAAGTTTAAACAATTCCAATTTTGGGAATGCTTTCTGGGCCACCATCCAACACTGTGCCAAAATAAAATAATGATGGTGCCTGAAACGATTAATTTTCTCATCTATTTTTGTAAATACCAGCTCGACATCCTGTTTGTTCAGCATTGAATGTTCCTTCGGCAGCATAGATGCAGGGAGGATGGTTCCCCTTGCTGGGGTTAGATCCAGGTGGTAACACAATCTCAGAAAAATGGGTTGCCCATTTAGAAATGAGATGATGAGGAGGAATTTCATTGAGATGGAATTTCTTCTTTGGAATTCTCTAACCCAGAGGGCTGTGAATGTTGTTTCATTAACTGTATAGATTTACTGGAAAGCATGCAAAAAAGATTTACAAAAATGTTACCAAGACTGGAGGGTTTGAGTTATAAGGAGAGGCTGGATAGGCTGGGACTTTTACCCTGGAGTGGAGGAGGCTGAGGGTTGATCTGAGAGTGATTTATAAAATCATGGGGGCATAGATAAAGTCTGTTCCCCAGGGTAGCAGAGTCCAAAACTAGAGGGCAAAGGTTTAAGGTGAGAGAGGAAAGATTTAAAAAGGACCTGAAGGGCAACTTTTTCACATAGAATGTGTGTATATGGAGCAAGCTGCCAGAGGAAGTGGTAGAGGTGAGTACAATTACAACATTAAAAGGACACTTGGACAGGTACATGGATAGGAAAGGTTTCGAGGGATATGGGCCAATTGCAGGCACATGGGACTAGCTCAATTTAGGAAACCTGGTTGGCCATCAATGAGTTGGGCTGAAGTGTCTGTTTCTGTGCTGTATGTCTGTATGACTCTATTTATCAATGAAATATGTTAATTGAATATGTTCAAGGCAGATACTGACAGATTTCTAAATATTAAAGACATCAAGTGATATGGGGGATAGTGTAGGAGAATAGCATTGAGGTAGATGTCATCCATGATCTGGTTGAATGGCAGAGCAGGCCTAAAGAGCTGAATGACCTACTCCTACTCCTATTTCTTATGTTCCGAAGATCAGGTTATTAGGTCTTGTGGATTAAAAGATAAATATTTACTGGTATTCTCCTGCTTTTCTTTGAAAAAATGCCATGGAATATTTTACATTCAGCCTAGATGACAGTAAGGCCCTGATTTGGCACCTCATCCAAAGGATTGGACTGCTTGACAATGCAGTACTCACTCTGTACTGTAACAAAGTGCCAGTCTTGATTTTATATTCGGGATTTCTGGTGTGGATCTTGATCTATGACCTCAGACTTAAAGATGGCTCTGCTACAACTGAACTGCAGCTGTAACCATGAACAGAGGGAAGAATAGATACATATGAGTTACTCTAGAACTAGCAATAACAGGCACAGGGTGGTTATAGAGAAAGATGTGAGATACTCAGGACTTGAGGTTCACAAGAAGCTATGTAACAACTATAGAAGTTATAATAGATCGCCAGACATCTGTTTTTCCAACTGGCCCTGTGATGAAGCTTGACTAAGCTCCAAGAATGGATAATATTCTTAGCTAAGCTGCCAATGTTGACACAGCTTGCAAAAGAGTGACAGTTTTGCTTGGCTAACATTTTTTTATTCCCTTGTAATAGTTACTTTCTTCTTTGAATACTTTTTTTAATGTCTGCATGTTTATTTAGACACGACTAGGAGTTGTGAAGTGGATAAAAGCTTTTTATCATTGATATTGTGCATGGCTGTTCTTGATTGATGCCTACTTGAAGTTTAAGTTGTGCATGTTTTCACAGCAGATTTTCAAAATTTTGTACCTTATTGTGTCAGCTCAATTATACTTTCATAGACTTCCAGCTTGGAAAAAAGCTCATTCACTCTGTGAATATTAGGAGAATGGCATAGAGGATACATGAGGATGTGGAAGGCATTAGGATATGAAGGGTGATGGAGGGGACATGGCAAACATGAAGAAACGTGGAGAAGATTGCTGGCATGGGGGTGGCTGGGGGGCGAGGGATGAAGGTTCAAGGACCTGATACTCATAAAGAAATAACAAAGAACAATATAACACAGGAATTGGCCCTTTTGTCCATTGAGCCTACCCTGCCACATGACATCTTTCTAAATTAAGAACCTGTCGCCTCTATTTTGTTCAAATTCATCTATTACTTGCCTATTCATGTACGTGTCAAGATTCCTCTTAAATGTTGCTTTGTATCTGCTTCTACCATTTCCTCTGGCAGTGCATTCCAGACACTTACCAACCTCTGTGTAAAAAAACTTGCTTCTGGTATCTCCTTTAAACCTTCCCCCTTTCACCTTAAACCAAAGTCCCCTAGTAATTGACATTTCTACCCTGGGAGAAAGACTCTGACTATCCATTCTATCCGCATCTCTCAAAATTTTGTAAATCCGTGTTAGGTCGCTCCACAACTTTCGATGTTCAAGTAAAATCAAACTGAATTTTTCCAATCTCTCATCACAGCTAATACCCTCCAAACCAGGTAACAGCCTGGTACAACTTTTCTGTATCTTGTCCAATGCCCTCACATCCTTCTGGTAGTGTGGTAAGCAGAACTTTATGCAATATTCTAAATGTGGCCTAACTAAACTTCTACACAGCTGCAATGTGACTTGCTAATTTTTACAATCTATACCCCGACCGATGAAGGCAAGCATGCCATACACCTTCTTGACTACCTTATTCACTTATGTTGCTACTGTCAGGATACTATGGACCTGTATGCCTAGATCCCTCTGTATGTTAATGCTTCTAAGAGTTCTACCATTTACTGTATACTTCTCTCCAGCATTAGACCTTCCAACATGCATTACCTTGCAATTGTTCGGATTAAATTCCATCAGCCATTTCTCCACCTATCTGTATCCTGCTGTATCCTCTGGCAATCCTCCTCACTATCTGCAGCGCCCCCAAACTTTGTGTTGTCCACTAACGTACTAGTCAGACCTCCTACATTCTCCTCCAAATCATGCATGCACATATTATATTACAAACAACAGGGATCTGAGCGCTGATCACTGCAGAACACCACTGGTCACAGATCTCCAATCAGAAAAACACCATTCCATCGCTACTATCTGTCTTTTATGACTAAGCAGTTCTGTATCCATTTTACCAGCTCACAGCGGATACCATGTGACTTCACCTTCTGTATCAGCCTGCCATGGGACTTTGTCAAAGGCCTTGCTAACGTCTTTGTAGACAACATCCACAACCCAAGGCCCGAAACGTCAGCCTTTCTGCTCCTATGATGCTGCTTGGCCTGCTGTGTTCATCCAGCTCTGCACCTTGTTGTCTCCAACCTTCATCAATCATCTTTGTCACTTCCTCAAAAAACTCAGTCAAGTTTGTGAGCCAAGCCCTCCCCTGCACAAGGAGATGCTGAGTACTCATAATAAGTCCATTCTTCTCCAAATGCAAGTAAATCCTGTCCCTAAGAATGTTCTCCAATAATGTTCCTATCACTGATGTAAGGCTCACTGGCCTGTAATTTCTCAGATTATCCCTGTTGCCCTTCTTAAACAAAGGAACATTGATTAATTGCCACTCCTCTGGGACCTCGCCTGTGACTAAAGTGGACATAAAGATTTCATACAAGGCCCCAGCAATTTCCTCCCTTGCCTCTTTCAGCATTCTAGGACAGATCCCGACAGGTTCAGGGACTTGTCTATATTAATGCTTTTCAAAACACCCAACACCTTTTTTATATCAACATACCCTAGAATACCAACATTACCCTCTCCAGACTCTCCATCCTTTACTTCTTTTGCCACTGTGAATATCGATTCAAAGTATTTATCAAGGATCTCACCCACACTCTCTGGATCCATGCATAAATTTCCTCCTTTGACCTTGAATGGACCTAACCTTTCCTGAGCTTGCTCCTTATATAGACACAAAAAGCTTTGGAATTTTCCTTAATCCTATTTACTAAGGGTATTTCATGGCCCCTTTTAGCCCTCCTAAATCCTTGTTTAAGTTCTTTCCTCCCACCTCAAGCCGCACCTCCATCTCCTACCGACCAACCTCATCCCGCCCCCTTGACCTGTCTGTCCTCCCTGGACTGACCTATCCCCTTCCTAACTCCTTGCCTACACTCACCTTTCCTGGCCCCATCCCCGCCTCTTCGACCTGTTTGTTTCCTCTCCACCTATCCTCTCCTCTATCCCTCTTCTATCCGCCTCCCACTCTCTCCCTATTTATTTCAAAACCCCCTTCCCCTCCCCTTTTTCTGATGAAGGGTCTAGGCCCGAAACGTAAAGCCTCTCTGCTCCTATGATGCTGCTTGGCCTGCTGTGTTCATCCAGCCCTGCACCTTGTTGTCTCGGATTCTCCAGCATCTGCAGTTCCTACTATCTCTTAAGTTCTTTCCTGCTTTCTTTGTATTTCTCCATTGCTCTGTCTGTCGTCAGCTTCCTGAACCTTACATATGCTTTCTTTCTCTTTCTGACTCAGCTCATAATTTATCTTGTCATCCAAAATTCCTGAATCTTGTCATCCTTAACTTTTACTTATTCCTACCTGAAAGATGTGGACTTACCCTGAAACCCCAAACTACATGCCCCAGTTCCTGCCTAATGTTATCATAGTTAGGCTTGCCCCAATTCAGCACATTCACCTGAGGACTAGTCTTATCCATAAGTATCTTAAATCTTATGGAATTATGGTCACTGTTCCCAAAATGGTCCCCCATTGAAACGTCAATCACCTGTATGGGCCCAGTAAATGGAGGTGGGCTTTCTAGTGTACCAGCCTTGCCAGTTCTGTTTCTGCCTTGAATCTGCCTCTAGGTGTTTCATCTTCTGCCTCTCCAGAGGAAAAAATAGGGTAGATTAGTCCTGTTTTAATGTAGATGGATCGTTGGAGCCAGGAATATTCCCAACTCATGCTTCAAAACTCCTTCTTTTTAAATTTCTACAATTACATCATAGATTACATTCTGATCCCTTGAGGTCGGAAAAACAACACAGTGTACTTTCAACTTCACCAATGATTACTGAGGTGAGAGCCCAATAGTAGTCATTGCCCATTCTATCAGGGCAGAAAGTAATATATCTGGTAAAGGAATTTCTTTGTGTGGGTACATTTGTGTTTGTGGAGAGAGAGAGAGATGCTGATTTCAATGGTCTAGTTATGTGCGTGTAGATAACCAGAACTCTATGCTGTTAAAGCTTTGTGGAGTCAGCTGTCCTGGATGCTAATTAACTGCAGCTCACGTGGAGACAGAGATCACAGTAGCCAGTAGTAAAACCTTTATTAGTTGGGTCTAACTAAACTAGCTAAAGATGACTTGAATTTATACCATCCCTTATCAGCTTATACCATCACTGCCTCAAAGCACTTCATGCTATGAATTATATTTGGTGCATCCAGGATGTAGCCTTTAGGGAGTTTTACAATGATATTCTCTAGAGACAAGTCAGGAACTAATACCAATAATCACTTCAAAGTGGCAATCAACTGCACCCTTTATGTATTTGTTGACTCATTCAAACTTCCTGAGCAAGTATTAGTTCTTTTACTACAGCATTTCTTTCTTTTCACAATTTTTCTTCCTTTTTAAACTGTTGAAAAGACCATAAACTCTGTTCCCTAGACACTCATCCCACCACCTCTCTGGCTATTGCATTGTATTATAATCCTTGTAGAGAACATTAACATTTGAAAAGAAATTTGATCTACCGATGAATGACTGAAAGGATTATACATGTTTCCAAAGTTTTAAGATATTTACTATAACAGTCAAATTAAAAGCAACATTGACTAAATACTATTTCAACAGACAATTGATACTCTAAACTTCAAAAAAGATTTCCTATTTAAGTTTTAAAATGATTGAAATAGTTATATTTCACTGTATCCCTTAAGTTGGTGTTCTACCCTCCTGTAACGAGTCCTAAGTTACTTTCAGATCAGAGGATTTGTTTTCTTTCTTTTCCTTTCAAAGTCAGATAATTCTTAATCTTAGAGTTGACATTGACAATAAGAGATATACAAAAGGTTCTTGCCTCTTGTAGGCAACTCTGCCAGTCTCATTTAAATCTCTATGAAATTGATCTCTTCAATTTGAGTGAGTTCTTACCACATTCTTCCGTATGATGATCTACAGACAAATTATTGCCTTAATCTTTCTGCTTTCTCCCTCAGATTTTTCTCTGACTCTGTGTGAAGTTCAACGATATTTAAGAATATCTGCATTGAATAACTTCTATGGACTCTTTCCCTTCCAGTGTCCACCTCCATGTAAAGATGAACCATATGGGCTTTGTATCCAGAAAAGCTAATTAACTCTAGACTCCTTAACACCATTCTATCTTAGAAATAAATAGACAGTTTAAAGTATAACCATTTACAAAACCATTCTTAACACATCCCTGGGACTTGGAAACAAAGTCTATCCACTGTCAGCACAGCAGGTCTGGTCATTGTCTACAAACGTGAATATCTTACACCATCTTCCCAGTAAGATAACAGGGCCCTGCCCCTTTAATCTTTATCAACCAAACAACGACGCTTGTCAATAGAAGAATTCAGAACAGGTCACATGACTCTTTCATTCCGCTATTTTAAATTAAAGACATGTCCCCAGAATAAAACAATTTTGCACAATCCTGTCTTTGCAATGCTTTGGCTGAACAAACCTGTATAGGACCATAGCATTCTTCGACCCTGTGCTGAATTTCAGACCCCATACCTTCTCCATTGTAAACTGTGCTTACTCTGTGAAATCACCCAATTTAGTCCTGTCTCAATTCATCTCTGAGACTGTAATCCATAGTGTTAGACTCCCAAGACAGGAGAAATTACCTGCACCTAATTTGTCTAGTGCCTTAATAATTTTATATGATTCAATTAGATCGCTTCTCATTCTTTTAACCACTGGGAGTAAATGCCTAGTATTTTAGTTAATTCTTCTACATATGACAGCCCCTCTATCCTGGATATAAATATAAAATCAGCAAGAAAATAGTGTTTGAGTTAGATTGCTTCATATGATTAGAAACTTCAAAGTTAAAATGTATTGATTCAAGCTTGATGAATATACTTTAACTGATTGGTATCTATTTTAACAGGGTTTGAGCTGCTCTGGAATATTTTACAGGGGCATCAAGTGGTTTAGCAGTAAAGTGCTCAGACAATATTATTTGTCAGAAAACAAAGATCTTTCTCAAGAAGACTTTATGTGCCACTATCTCCAAATCAGACTATAGCAAATCTATTGGAACTTAGTTGGATAGATTGAATGGTCATGGTTTTAAAAGAATTACAGACTTACCAAGCATTCTGCAATTGACTTGGCCCCAGAATTAGGAATGATCAGCTTGTTACTTTGAAATTCACGCAATTAGTACAGGGGCCTCTTTGAAAAGACAGACCAGGGCTTTCAAACATAAACCATCTCATTTTCTCCAGAGCATTCTGTGCATTCCTTATCCCATTTTACCGCGAAGTCCTTGTCATTTGTAAATTAACTCCCTCCATACGAACTTTCCGCAGGGATCTCATTCCAGTTAAATAGTGTTGCTTGAAAATATTTATCCTGTTTTGATAAATTACCCTCCAGCCTTTTTTACTTGAGAAAAACGCTTAAAAACTGTATCAAGAAAATATAACAAACCATCTAAAATTTAATGCAATTGAATTCCTCAATGTCAATGCTCAAGCTATCAGAAATACCCATCTAGTAACCAAATCTGTAGTGTGTCCACTGTGACACATGTTTTTATTCTCCCTGCAGAAAGAAGAGATGCAATAGCAAATGGATTCTAGAACAAATGGAGCAGGAGAGAGAGTGTCTTTACAAAGATATTTCTTTCCTTTTTAACAGATCTCCCTGTAAAGTGTTAAATGACAGACTCTGAGAAATAAACAACTTAAATGACATGAAAGTTATATCCGCTTGTCCAACGATAAGGAGACCAATCTGAAAGCTCAGAAACATGAACATACTTTATCATTCACAAGCAGATGCTCAGAGAAGAGAGAAAATTATTGCTGGTATCAGATTCTGCTCTGGCCAACAAAAGTTTAGATATCAGATGGCAGAACAAAAACACAGTTTAAAAAAAAGGATATGTTTTGAAATTGTTAGGATGGTTCACTTGCTGTCACTTTGACCTCTGAGACAGAAGATAGCAGGGTCAAGTTCTATTGAATAGACCTGGGAGTATGTAATCTTAAACTGGCACTGAGGTGCAGCATTGAGCAAATGCTCTATTGTTGGAGGTGGTCGACTTTAGCTGAGATTTCCAAATGGGGCCTGTTAGGGTGGATCTAAACACTGCAGTGTGGGATCTGGAGAGTGGTTTCCTTACTGTTCTTGCCAGCAGTACTCTTTCAAATAATGTTCCAGGAAAAGTAACAATTTATCTTGTTTTGATATTTGGGGTATTTCTGTGTGGATAATAGTTGTTGAGTTGTTTACAAAATAGTGCATTGTAGGTTTCATAATATTATTGTGAAGCCACTGAGACATAGCTGAGAGATGTGATAATCTATGCATCTTTATGGACTGGAGTGAGGCTCTCAAATTAAGTAAAACAATTACAGAGCTACAGGGAAAGAGTAGGAGTGTGGGACTAATTGATCAGTCCTGTAGACACGCTCAAACATCTACATCGGTCGCTAGGGATGGGCGACAAATGCTGGCCTTGCTGGGAACATCCACGTTCCACAAGAGAACTTTTTAAAAGACACAATATTTAGTAAGCAGGACGGAAAACTCTGATGGCATTTTCCTCCAGTTTGACCCTTGGGTGAAAATGGCCAAACTTCTCAGCTCACAGATGAGGACAATATGGCATAATAACCCATTGGATGCAACTTGCTAGAGCACAGATGATGCTCAGGAGACAACTTCAAAATAAACAACAACTAAACATTTCCTGTTTTACATCTACTAAAGGTTCTCTTGTTATCCTGAAACTTCAAATAACTAATAGTACTTAGCCAAGAAAAGGTTTTATATATTGCTCTTAATAATTTGGACCAATGTCATCAACTTGTATCCCAAAATTCCTAAGCAAACAACCACATGAGAGTACAAAATTTGAATGATTTTTAATCCTTTTGCAATGTAGCCATTGCTGGCCAGATGGGCATTTGTTGCCCATCCTTAATGGCCTTAGAACTGAATAGATCTCTAGGCCGTTTCAGAGCGCAGTTAAAGTTTACTATATTTCTGTGGGTCTGGAGTCACATGTAGGTGCAGCAGGGTAAGGATTACAGATTTCCTTCTCTAAAGTACGTAAGTAAATCGGATGGGGTTTTGTGACAAGCAACAATGGTTGCCATTTTAATTCCTTTTAATTCCAGATTTTCATTGAACTAAGATTTTATGATTTACCATGGTGGGATTTGAAAATCTCTCCAGAGAATTAGTCTCAGACTCTAACTTACCATTTCAGTAACATAACACTATACCACTAAACCAATTCCATCCCTCATTGAAAAGGATCGAAGCTTTTTGTCTTGTACTTATCAGGACAAACACAAGAATGCCAAATTTCAGACAATCACAACACTTCATACATCAGGCAAAAGGGCGTTGATTGGCCAAGGTATTATAATGGAGAAAGCAATGGTGAGCTACAGGCTTCCTAAGCTGCTGAGTGATTCAGAAAAAGGCACAAGACTTGAATAGTTTCCAAAAAGTGAGTTCCTGAATATGAATGTATATCATTCTAGCAAGTGTAAA
>NC_063343.1:58681968-58750999 GCF_021869965.1 Rhincodon typus | reverse complement strand
AAGGTGTAGAGCTGGATGAACACAGCAGGCCAAGCAGCATCAGAGGATCAGGAAGGTTGACGTTTCGGGCCTAGACCCTTCTTCAGAAAATTTCTGAAGAAGGGTCTAGGCCCGAAATGTCAGCCTTCCTGCTCCTCTGATGCTGCTTGGCCTGCTGTGTTCATCCAGCTCTACACCTTGTTATCTCAGATTCTCCAGCATCTGCAGATCCTACTATCTCTGAAACGTTTTGATCTCGACTGCTTATCTTAAATTGTGTTCAGTGATTAATGAAATCCACGATTTTTTCGCAAATGCTGTCCAATTACAGTATCACACTTAACAGTAGATATTTTGTTTCAGGTTTTGCAAGCCTAGGCTGGTTGAGCACATTCTGTACTCTGTCTATAATGAACAACGAAAGAAAGATTCCTGACCAAGTTAATTAAAAAGGGTGTTGTCATTACATTAAGCAGTTTCAATTCAGGGATGCTAACATACATGTTAACGTTTAAACTGAAATGGTTCGCAGTGACAAAAACACGTTTCTGCAATTTAATATCCGTTTTTGCACAAGCCAAATTTAAAAAACATTCGGAAGAATTGAGATTAGTGGTTTAATAGCAGGACTGCTCTAATTACATTTCTGCATCTTATTCTCACGTACAAAGCTGGAATGACCTTTTAAATGAAAGACAATTACCCTCCTCAAGTCAAAATAATTCAAATTGACTTCACAGAAAACATCCTGATCTCTGTCCTTCTCCCTCTGTGGTCCCAGCAAGGCTATTGGATCCATCCTTTAGTCTGCAGCCGTTATTAATTTAGTTCAACAGCTCACATAGGGCAGCAATGAATTGAGACATTCTAGATTGAGTTTTACCATGTGCTTTCATCCTAATGCCGAAAGGAGGAATACTTTCACACCTGTTCTGCAGGCTGCTTACTATGGTTCACTTTATACCATCAAAGGGACTGGAGAACTATTTTTTATTCATACATTTCAAATATCTAATAGGCACTATCAGTTTTGTTTTCTATATCAGACACAGTTTCTTGTTAAGTACATGACAATAATAGAACAACTTTGAACTCTGTACTTGCCTTGTTGCCAGTGGTCTGGAAACAACCAAAAACAGGAAGTAATCAAAAATGATTATAAGGGAGGGACAAAAGAGTCAAGCGCATTGTGAGTAAATTTAGCTTGAAGCCACCCGTTGTTAAAATAACGATTTCCATGTTAAAGTTTTATTTGTAAAATTATTGAATTTGACAGCAGAGAAGGCAGTCATTCAGCCTATTGGAGTTTCTGCCTCTGATTCAATACCATGGAGCCTGTCAGCAACAAAACCGATGCTGGATCGTGTGCCATTTTGATAGCCCAGTAAGACAAACTCAGACAAATTGTAGCCTTAACAGGCACTGTGTATGTCAGGAAACTGACTGGCATCCAGTATGGGCACTGGTGAGGTGCTTCTTATTAAGTGCCACACACTGTTGTTCTTTTGAGAGAAAAGTGAATACGCTGGAAACATATATCTCTATACACTAATGCTCAGAGTCCTATCCTCCTTTCTTAAACTGATTAAAAAGTTTTTACTGAAATTTTGCATTTTGTCTGTGTTGTGCTCATATATAGTATTTCCCATTGACTAATTAAAAAGCAATTTTGGTTCTACTTAATTTTTCCTTTAGTTGGTCACAGAGGCCCAAGGTCTCCCCTTGCAGTTACTGATTTGTCCTGAACACACAAGTAAAACTGATCGGATTAGCTCGTTCTTTAATAGTTTAAATAGTTCAGTTCTGCTTTCTGTCTTTCTCCCTCTCTCTGGTATCTTCTTTATTTCCTTCCAAACTGACCTCCTGCTCTTTTGAGTCTGTTTGCTCGAAACCCTTATCTAACCTCTTGTTATGAATTCCATCCTAGCTACTTTAGTACATTCCTCCACTCTTTCCAAACTGTTATCATTAACCCCTTCCCAAAAGAATTTCCATCAACAAACTCATTGAACTGGACCCAATATACAAACCACTGAAAAACAGAACCAGAAGTGATGTCAACCACCCCAGCAAACCAAGGCATATGAATAACGAGTGGGATAGAACACTGATGCTTCACTGGAGGCGCACTGATGATGTTACCAAGCAGGGTGATGAAATGTCAGCAATCCAACACACTGGCTTGGCGAGCAAATCTACAACCTCATCCACATCCCAAGCTACAAATCTTCTCAAAAACTTTAAGGATTTTCCCTCAAATCCTTTGCCCTCACTAACCATCATTCATCACCATGTTCTGCTGAAACTTCCATGCAACTCTTTGCTGCCTCCAGATTTTATTGATCCAATTATCATTTTGCAAATTTCCCAAACTCCATCCTCCATTAACTTGGGCTCATTCAGATCTCTGCCGCCCACATCCCACTCCATGTCAGGTCCAGCTTGACCATTGCCCATTAATTTGGGGTGGCATGGTGGCTCAATTACTAGCACTGTTGCCTCACAGCACCAGGGACCCTGGTTCAATTCTAGCCTTGGGTGACTGTCTGTGTGGAATTTACACATTCTCTGTGTCTGTGTAGGTTTCCGTCCACAGATTTGCAGGTTAGGTGGATTGGCCATGTTAAATTGCCAATAGTGCCTGGGGTGGGATGTTCTTTGAAGGGTTGGTGTGGACTGAATGGCCTGCTTCCACACTATAGGGATTCTATGGAATGATTGTGTTCTGATATACTTTAAGTCATGATCCCTTCTGCACCTCAAAATTTTACCCCTTCCAATCTTTATCTCTTTTTTCTGCACTAAATTTCTCAATTCCATTGACACTGGTCCTTAGGAAATTACAATTGATATCCATTTCTGGGTTTCGATTATTACAACTTCTCTTCCTCATTTGTATTTCTACGCCATACACTCCCGTAAGACCTTGCTTAAATGTCAACTCATTAACCAAGTGTTCTTCCTGATATGTCAATTTTTATTCCTGTGTTAAATTTTTAAAAAGTACCATTGTGAACTATCTTATGATGCTTTTCAATGGTAGAGCTACTATATAAATGCAAGATTTTGCTTCCAGATTGGTGTTATTCTAAATCACAATAATATGATATCTTGCTACGAACTGAATTCGAGATTCACTTATGTTTTTAGCCAATATGTGGGTTAGAATCATAAGCCATTGACCACTCAGTACGTAAGATCATTCAGCTTCAAAGAGGAGGATACTGAATCAACTAATGTACATAGCCTTAATTCAAAATACCTTTCAAGAATATAACTTGGGTGCAACACATTACCTTGCAGGACTGTGCACCAGAATTCCATGCTGTCTATTTGTTTCATTCCATCATCTCCATATCTGATATGTCATCCCATGAGTATTCTTTTTGCTCCAAGTTCAACGCATGCAGTGTTTTGCTATTTAACTTACACCACTAGGTGCCAGTGTTCCTCAATAAAACTCCAAAATCCATTTTTGTTGGATTGTTAACCAGCTACTTCGTATAATGTTATTCCCCTTTCTCGATTTCCTCCTGTTCTTCTCAGGCTGTAATCTCATGGGCACTGATTTCCCTTCCACTTTTGTGACCTATTGTTTATTCCTCATCAATACTGTACTCGGACACCAGGTGGGATCAGAAGTGGAAGTATTGCAACATGACTCTGCACTGTGTAGCTCTACCATTTTTCTGAAGAAGGGCCTAGGCCCGAAACATCAGCTTTCCTGCTCCTCTGATGCTGCTTGGCCTGCTGTATTCATCCAGCTCTACACCTTGTTATCTCTGAGTCTGTACTGTGTTCTTTCATAAGAGCAGGAGTAGGCCATCTGGCCCTTCGAGCCCACTCTGCCATTCAGTACGATCATGGCTGATCTTTTCATGGCCTCAGCTCCACTTACCCATCCTCTCACTATAACCCTTAACTCTCAATTTCTTATCAGTATGTACTTTGTGACTATCCAGGTGAGGGGAGAAAGGTATGCCCAGGGTGATGAGATCAGTTGCAATATCCTTGTTGTATTCAGTATTCATACTGCATGATATGGTAATGGCAATCTTCAATCTACTGACTTGTGATTTGCTGGAGTTCTGAGGTGACTGGTTACATTGTTACTGATACAAATAGGGTTTTATAGCAATTCCTGAAAATAATTTCTCTTTGTGATGTGTTTATTCACAAACCTCTCTGATGCAGAATCCGAATATTCACAATCTCCAAGTGAAGAAAGGTCTTCTGATTTCAGTGGTAATTTTTGACCATCACCACCCAACCTTATCAGGGACTTAGCTATTTTACATTCCCCAGGCAGGGGAAGCAAGCTAATAGTGCTTATCCTGTGAAAAGCTGCTGCAAAATCTTACATGTTTCACAGTGATCTCCTCCCATTCACATCCTTCTGTAATTGAGGAATGTTTTGGCTTGTGTCTACAAGGTTTAAAAAAAAATTAGGGTGGGAGCATTACTGAACAGGCCAGCATTTATTGCTAATATCTAAATATCGATGAGGTGGTGGCAATCCACCTTCTTGATCCATTGTAATCCTTGTAGTATATATACATCCACAGTGATCTTGCATGTGAGGTTGGAGTGGGAAGTTCCAACATTTTAATCTATTGATCAGTGAAGGAATGGTGATATGGATGGATGGTATATGGCTTGAAGAGGTAATCTACTTAAGGTAACGTTTCCATGCATTTGCTGTTCTTGTCCTTTTAAGTGGTCAGGGTTGTGGGGTTGGACAGTTCTATTGAAAGCGCTTGGGCAAGTTGATGCAATGCTTTTTGTAGGAAGTGCATGCAGAAATATTGATAAGAGCTTCTAGAAGGATCACAGGGATCAAGACAAGACAAATGGAAACTGTTACCATTCATTGCCTGTAGACATTAAGTAGAAATATAGTACAGTAAGGCTTCAGGTCTCTAGTGGCAGAGCAATAGTGTCCTTACCTTTGGGTAAGAAGGCCTGGGTTCAACACCCACCTGCTGCAGAGATGTATCATAACATCCCTGAACAGATTCATTAAAAATACCTATAAACAGGGTGTCACTAGTATTTTCTTGACTCAGTCCAAAGTAATCTGATGTTATTTTGACCTAGTTAATTCCACAAATGCCTGGTAGCTATTGTTAGTGCAATAATATAGTTAACGCTTTATTCCACAGGCTTTCCAAGTTTGCTCTTCCCATAAACTATTAGCCTCATGAGCTATTTACAGTTTTCTTTCAACTCCTACTTCTCCCCACCTCCCCCTGGACCTCCAAATCTCTTAACACCCATTGCATTAATCTCCAGCAATATTCTTGGATCCTTTGGAGGCTGTGTAGGATGCAAGTGCTTGCTTATCATGTGGTACTTTCCCAGATGACCACGCTTGATAACTCTTGGTATTTGCCACATTTAGCAGCATGTGGTTCTGGGTAAGGGTTGATTTAGGTAGTTCTCTACCACCAATCCTCCTTTGGCTTGGGCCTAAACAAAAGCAATTTAGTGATTATTGGTAAAGGATAGACCACAATGGAGTATCTCCAGAACAGACTGTTCTTAGATAATAAGAAGGTTTATTGCATGAAAGCAATAAGTACAACTACATTCAGTCAGCATAATTAATAGGACCTTAGTGGAATGGTAAAAATACATGTATAGCCCCCAACAGCTACAGTCCTTATCTCCATCCATAGACTACGTATGACATCAGTAGAGCGCATTGCAGTCAATATAATGTGAAGAATACAAGGACCATTATCTTATATACCATTTTCCTCCAAGTTTTTACCCCCGTTGTTAAGTCATTATCCAATCATATGGATAACAATATTGTATTTATCCCTACCCTATTTTTCTCCAAGTCTTTGACTTCAACATTTTGCATGATTGCTTTATCGTAAAGACAGGACTAGACTATCGGGCCCGTTGAGCTTGCTGTGCCATTCAATATGATCATGGCTGATCATCCAACTCTGTACTGTGTTACTGCTCTTTTATTTAAGCTCACTTGTGGGATGTGAGTTGTATCGCTGGCTTATTCAGCATTTATTGCTCATTCCTAGTTTCCTTTGAGGTATTAGTGGTATGCTGCCTTATTGAAGTGCTGCAGTCCATGTGCTGTAGGTAGGCACACAATGACATTAGGGAAGGAATCCCAGGATTTTGACCGATAATCTTTGATCCCTTTGGCCCTAAGAACTATATTTATCTTCTTCTTAAAAACATTCAATGTTTTGGCCTGAACTGTTTTGTGGCAGAGAGTTCCACAGACTCACCACCCTTTGGGTGATGAAATTTCTCTTCATCTCAATCTTAAATGGCCTGCCCTGTATGCTTCCTACATTTATCCCATCTTGTCCTGTTAGAATTTCACAGGTTTCTATGAAATCCCCTCATTCTTCTAAATGCCAGTGAATATAATCCTTACCAAACCAGTTTCACGTCATTCAGTCCTGCCATTTCATGAATCAGCCTGGTAAACCTTTGTTGCACTTCCTCCATAGCCTGAACATCCTTCCTCGGAGAAGTGGAAGAACACAAGAGGAAAATACAACTGCACAAATTTTGTTAATTTTTGCTGAATTTTGTTCTTATGCTAGTATCCTACAATTTTTAAATAAATTCTGAGATCTTTCTGATTCTGTAACCTCAGTCTAATTTATTTTCTGGACCTTTACAGTTCCTTGTAGCCTCTAGGAGTCTAATATCAATGTTGCTGGTGCTTGCTGAGAGATATGAGAGCTCTCTGCTCTACACTCCCTTTGTCTTTGTCCCATTTTATATAAGTGATTTTGTTTTTTCATTAGTGATTTCTAACTTTTACCTTTCAGAGCCTTTAGTTGCTTTTTAAAGAGCCTCCTTCATGAAGGCCTCCATACTATCTAAATGTAGCTGTTTCTTCTCTTCTCATAGTCCACACACTTGGCCCAGCACTTCTTACCAGCTTCTAAATTAAGTTTATCTTTTGGATTACTGATCTTGCCTTTTCATTGCTTCCATGGCTGTTGCCATCCTTCTCTGCCTTTAATCACATTTCAGCTGCTGACTGACTATTTGCATCTTCTGAAAGTGGTAATGCTCTTAAAACAACTCAAAAGCTTGAAATCTTTCCTTTGGTGTCTTCTGGAATCTTCCCCTCATTGTTGTAGTCAGATCTACACGACTGCAATGATATGATATTTTTGTTTCTCCTGGTATTTTGTTGCTCCTGATATTTCATAGTATTTTCCAACTCTATGATTAAGTGGTATTGGTTAAGGTTAGTTTGAGATAGTTTGCTTCCACCAATACACATTGTCTTCACTTTCTCTTGTGCCTATTTAAATAAATGGTGGATACTTTATGAAGGGCTGATACATTAGCTGAGGGAGTGTGGATGGGAGTGGCTTGCTGGATAGGCAGCAGCCAATAGGAGGTCTCCTTGCTTATGTTTGCCCCCATGCCATGAGACCTCATGGAGTCCAGACCATTCTAAAGAACATAGAACAACAAAATAAAATGGAACATACAGAAAGTAAGGATTGACAATCTGCACTCCTGTCAGATTTGAACAAAGAATTAATCTTTACTTAAAAAAACTCAAAAATCCTTCCAGAACACCTTAGTCCTCTCCTCCCCCACTCCCACCATGTCCCCACATCCCCACAGCACGTTCTCACGTAATCATAAAAAGTGTAGCACCTGCCTATTTACTTCCTCCCTCTTCACTATCCAAGGCCCAGGACACACCTTCTAGTTGAAGCAGTCATTTCCCTGCACTTAACGCAATCTAGTCTCTTGGAGTCGCTGCTCACAATCCAGTCTCCTCTATGTTGGGGAGACGAAGCGTAGACTGGGTGACCACTTTGTAGAACACCTGCGTTCTATCCACAAAAAATACCCTGAGCTTCCGGTTACCTGTCATTTCAACACACCACAATGCTCCTTAGGTCAACATCTCTATCTCGGGCCTGCTCCAGCGAAGATCAGCGCAAGCTGGAAGATTAGGATCTCATTTCTGGTTTGGGAACCCTGCAACCTTCCGGACTCAATATTGAGTTCAATAATATTAGGGCCTGATCACCTTCTCCCATGTCTTTACCCCAACCCACACACACCAGGCCTTGTCATCGCATGGGCTGCTACAGTACACAACCCATATTCATTCTCCCAGGCTGACCTTTACCACTCCTTTGTCTGCTCAACTGTTTCTTTCCAACTCTCTGGGTTTCATCCCCTCTGATCGCTTACTCCTTCCCCTTCCCCCACCACTCCTCTAGCATATATACCAATCTTTTCCAAGATACAATCAGTTCTGAAGAAGGTTCACACTGGACCCAAAAAAATTAACCCTGATTTCTCTCCACAGATGCTGCCAGACCTGCTGAATTTTCCCAGCAATTTCTGATTTTCAATCAATCCATACTTCTTGAATCAACAACTAGTTAACATGGAAAAGCAAGCAGTCAAACACCTTAATAAAAAAAAAACTGAAAGAACTGTGGATGCTGCAAGTCAGAAACAAAAACAGAAATTGCTGGAAAAGCTCAGCAGGTCACTTGACCCAAAATATTAACCCCGATTTCTCTCCACAGGTGCTGCCAGACCTGCTGAGCTTTTCTGGCAATTTCTGTTTTTGTTTTTGTCAAACACCTTGTTGTTTTCAGGAAAGAAGGATTAAGAAATGTCGATTCCTCAGTTATGTCCAAAGATGAATGCAAAATTTCTGACTATTTTTCCAACTTTTTAGAAAATTGGCTTAGGGTTTGCATCAACTTCAGGTAATAAAAGCTTGAGTTCATGCTGTATCAGCAGCAGTCAGCTAAAAAAAAGACAGGAGTTGACACAAAAATACAGAATGTGATTTCACTAAAGCGGACTTAGCTGAAAGGCTCGTGGAATTGGTCACTGTCTCCACACTCCTTCACAACAGCAAACAAAAGATGAAATATCCAAAGGATATGCCATCGATGCTTTGTTAGATGAAAGATGCAAATTGTAGTGGATCAACAGCAGCTTCAGGTCACTTTGCAACAACTATTACAGCAAACAGCAGGGTCAGTAAAATATCCAGATCTTTAACTTGAAACTGTGTGCATTATTTGAAATGTATTTAGGGGAGGTGGTGGAATTGTGTAAATTATCTTGGGCTAGTAATCTACAACCCTTGGCATTTTTCTGAGGACATGATTTCAAATCTCACCAGGACACAAGGTGAAATTTAATACTGATAAACACCTGGAATAAAAAGCTCGCCCAATGATGATCACGATGCTTGTTGTAAAACTACATCTGGTTCACTAACGCCCTTTAGGGAAAAAAACATACCGTCCTTCTCTGGTCTGGACTCCAGACACAGAGCAATGTGGTTGACTCTTAAAGGATGGACAATAAATGCTGGCTTTGCCAGCAATGCCCACATCCAGTGAATGAATTATTAAAAGTGCAAACTATGTTTTCCAGAAGGACATTATGCTAACACTTGCAAGAATTCCAATTATTCAGATAAACCCAAAGTGCAATGATCCACAACAGTGTTTGATAAAGAGTCAACTAAGGGAACAATGTTAAGGACATTTTCAAAATTCCATCCATGGTCAATGAAATCCAAGGACTATCTGCCCCGACAATTTACAGACCCCAGTAAGGCAGTACATGTGGTTAGTTTAACACACTACATGATGCTGTCAGAAAAGTTGAAACCCTTACCTCCATCGAAATGATATACCCCAAAAAGAATGGGCAACATGCATTATGTACCACAATTGGCATTGGTGCTGGTGTGAAAATCATCCCTTTACACATCTTACTCATGAAACTACCACAGTATGGTGCAGGCCACACGTGATAAGCTAAATATTATAACCAGTCTGACAGACCATGCATTGGCATTATCCATCTTATAATGTCAATATGGCTGCCCAAGATGGATACCTGAATGCTTTTACATTATTGAAACAGCTGATCCAGTATTTATGATCAGTCAGTATGCAGGAATGTACATTTTATCACAGCCTACAAGGTAAAAAGCGTCTGTTGCAATTCCAGAAATTTCACACTACTACATCGAGTATAACATGACATATCATTGACCAAGACAGAGTTGATTCTTTTGGTAATTTTAAAGGCAATGCAGCGTTACATATGAAAGGGGATTCCCAACTCGGCATCACCCTGCTTGTAGGTGCAACATGCATATAGATTAGCTCAATGGTATAAATATAATCTTCAAAGTCAAGCATCATACTGACTGCTGTAATTCCAGTACCTGTATAGTGCCATCTTTCTTGAAAATACATGTATGCTCAGATCCAAGATGGCAGAACAATGCAATAAAGAGATGTCCACACAATATTCCTACTTTGGAAGTACTTAATCCCAAATACACATATGCCAAACCATTTTATGAGCTTGATGTTAATGAATATTGGTCCATATATCTTTCCCCGTTATTGCAGGAGCTGATGACTTTTAGAACACAGAAGATATTATTTCCACAGATTACTGTTTGGATTATCCTCCAACCAGGATACATTCCAACCACATATGGATCGCATCATCAAGAATGTTCTGGGTTGTCTCTGTATCACAGATGACATTGTGGTCCTTGGAGGATCTAAACATGAGCATAACACAAACCTTTATCAGACCATGATGGTAGCAAGAAAACATAGTCTTATTTTCAACAGGAAAAAAGTTGTCGAGTCAATATGAACCAATCAATTTCTTCCATTTGATGGACTCGTCAAACAGTACAGATCTGATCCTGCCAAAATAGAAGATATGCAGAAGATGCCTACAATGCAAGGTAAAGATGGCTTACAAAAGATGTCTCAGTTTTTTCAACTTTTTATCCATTTCTGACTAAGTCTCTCCTGTTCAAGACCTTCTCCGCCAGGACATTCCATAGATACAATAGGAAGATCGCCAACATAGTTTTCAATCTCACAGAAATGCTTTATCATCCAGCAAATGTGTAATTCAATATTATGATCCCACCATACTTTGCATTAATAGTAAATGAGCCCAGAAAGGTCTCGGAGCATGTCTATTACAGGATGACAAGACTATTGTGTTTGGTTCAAAGGTCATTACAACAGCTCCAACAGTGAAAGAGAAACTCTTGCTCTGACTTGGGAACACAATGGTTTCACACATCGCTATTGGCCAAACGTTTAATTGTCCATACCAACTATAAACCATTAGAAATGATCTTTCAAAAGTCACTCGAGTACCTCGATGACGCAAATCATTACTTATGAAGAGCACGGCGTAAGATTTAGATGTACAACACAAACCCAGTTCTAAAATCATAACTTCCAAAGCTCTTAGTCAACTTCTAAATCCTGCTAAGAACATGAAATTACTTTAGACCTACAAATGAGTTATTGAGTCTGCATTGGAAGATAGACTTAACATCAAATTGCACATTTTGGTCACAGCTGAGCAGAACAGATTCAATAAACCACATCAGATGGTAACCAGCTGCAACAACTCAATGAGATCATCAGTGGGTGGCCTGAACACATTCAACAGATCCATGAGCAGGCACGCTCCTCTGCCCATTCAGAAATGATGAACTTGGACTCTCCAGGAATGTAATTTTTAAAGGCAAACAAGCCATAATTCACCAAGCTCTACATAAAGTCATGCTGGATTACATGCATGTAGGCCACAGGGATGCAGAAAAATGTCTATGAGATTGGCTTGATTAACATGATTCTGTGCTGTATCATTCCTATGTTTCTATTGGCATATAAGCCCATATATTGTTCTGGCATTTATCAAGATATTGAAAGAACATCTCATTCTATGTTGAATTCCTTCAGAGTCACGGTGCAAGATTGTGACAGATCTTTTCCATGCACAAAGATAAAATTACATTCTGGTCAGTGGCTACTTCACTAAATGTGCAACAAGTCAAAGATAAGACTTGTCCAAAAGCTATTGAAACATTGACCTCCATATTCAGTACATTCAGTGTTCTTCACCAAATTGGGTCTGACAATGGCCTGTAGAACACTAATGGGCCCTTTCAGAACAGGTAGAAATTGGGGTTTCAATGTAATACTTATTCCTATTGTCCTCAATCTAATGGTCTGGAAGAATGCACTGTCTGCAACATAAAATCAAGGATAGTGAAGTGCAAAGGGACTTGCCAAGATTTCTAGATAGCTGTTAAGTTCATGTGCTACTCCTCTTGGCAAGGGTTAGCCTTCCCTGGCAGCTGTCATGAAGACAGATCCAGCAGTTCATCCCTCTCACACTCCACCATCTGAACACATGTACATGATGCATTGTAATGAAGGAAGAAAATTGCACAAGAGCAAAATCAATGCGTGTTCGGGCAGTTATTCCAACTTGAACCAAGTCAAAGTGTAAGAGTTTAAGATTGGCATATGCATAAATGGGTTTGTGCCAAGACACTATGACATTGTGTCCACACTAAGTCATATGGTATTGTAATGAGCAACAGTAAAGTCTTGCGAAGAATTAGGGGACATATCAAGACTGCATATAATCAACCATCCATCGCACACGACGATGAATCGGATACTGATATCGTGTTAGTGCCTGACAACACACACCTATGATAAATGACACATATCCATTCAAGATGGTAAACAATGCACGGAGTGAAGGTACGTAACCAAGTCTTCATAACTGTAAGGAGTATATCTGCTCATGTTATTTATCCACAGGAGAATCTTAATGTATAGAGACAATGTGTCTATATGTATCCTTGTACATTTACTAGAAAAGGGTCCCACTTTTTAAACAAAAATGCTGTGTTGCATCAACGCATAGATCCCAGACCAAACAGGCAGTGCACTCTTAAGGCTATTAGGTGCCATCACCATGATGACACACAAGTATAAAGGCACCTGCCTCACCTTCAGTAGCAGAAATAATCATAATAATAACCTGCTTACAGTCTTTGTATCTTTATTCTATGAAATCAGTCAGCACAGAATTCAGACTCTGTAAGTCTGAGATCTTATAGCAGTGTAGACAGTTAAGCTGTTGAAAACCTTCAGGACATCTGTCCCAACATGAACCCCATTTTCATGGTAAATGTTACAAGGTCTAAAGTATAGGCAACACTCAGACCATAACGTGGTATTTTACTTAGAAACCACAGTGAACAGGTATCAAAATGAACCAATGTCCTTTGCTAAGTATGAGAATATTGGGCAATGGTAATTTCAAACTCTTCTGTGAAGAGTTCTGCATGATCAAAAAGCCTAAAACACTTCCAGCCCAGTCTCATGTGAAAAGTCAGGTCACCCATGTGAAGCACAGAAAAGCAGCTGACAATTATTGGATGCACTCCAGTATGAACACTTGGGATTATTTTGCCTTTGGGTAAAGCAGGTTCTTAACAAGAAACTGACTTGTCCAGCAATAAAAATATCGTGACTAACAAGAGCAGGTAAGAGGCAAGGAATTCCAAGGTGAATAATTTTGATTCCACAAGACCTGTCTACCATCTACAAGACAAGTTGGGAGTGTGAGGGGATACCTCTACTTGCCTGGATGAGTGCAGATGCAAATATGCTCGACAAGAAACTCAACCTCATCCTAGATAAAACAGCCTGCTTGATTGGCACCTCATTCACCTCTTTGATCATTCACTCCCTGCTCAACCAATGTGAACTGGCGACTTTTGAAATAACTTGCAAAGGCTCCTTTAACAGCACCTTCCACCTTCCTGGAAGGACAAGAGCAGAAGGTGCATGGGAACACCACCCTTGCAAATTTCTGTCCAAACCTCACTAAATCCTGACTTGGAACTGCATTGCTGTTCATTCACCGTCATTGGGTCAAAATGCTGGAACTCCCTTCCTAACAGCATTGTGGATGTACCCAACACATCGGTTCCAGCAATTCAATTAGGCAGCTCACCACCTTAAGCTCCTTTAAGGATGGATGATAAATGCTGGCCCAGCCAACAATGCCAACACCCCATGAATGAATGAAAGATAATATTGGCAATATTGAATTCCATTGAATTCATTGAGAGTGATATGCAAGAGGTAGTTGAATCATTAACAGGTTAACTTTACCTCCACCACATTCTAGAAAGAAGGGAAAAAATTAAGGTGGGGAAAATATGACACAGTTTTAAAACAGAGAATGAAACTGTTCTTTTCATGTGTAAACTGGACTGAAAGGTACCTCCCCCCACATCCCTTGCAGCCAAGCAAAAGCTCTTCGATGTAGGATGGCAATGAGAATTTTGACAGTGCCCCATAGACATTTCAAAAAATGGCACATTTTTTGTCATGCAGACCAAAATATTTAGGTGATTTGTGGTTAGCCTAACTATAAATGTCTCCTGTTCAAAGCTGACTTTAGCTCTTTGTAGCGTATCTCAACGTAATTGCTCAGCATTGTCCACTATGCTTTAACTGGGATCTTTTTAATCTTATTAATCTTTTCAAGATGGTCTAAAAATGTACTTCAATCTGCAGTAAAAAATAATAAACAAAATGTTTTGAAATTCAAGTCTTTACTGCATTTGAACTGACCCCAAATAGTTAAATCATAGGTTATTGCTGTTAATAGCAAATGTCCATGTTGGAATAGAATGAAACTCATCTAGTACAATAAATCAATCGCCTCAATGTAGTTTTTATCTTACATACATAAATTATTCACTCATGCAAGAGTAGGTTTAATCTGTTGATTGCTGAAATATAACCCACATCGGCCTACAAAATAGATTGCTATTCTGACAGCTCCGAGGCTCCTGCGGTCCTGGTATCCCCAAGACTTACTTATTCAAAAAATTGTTCACCTTACCTTTCTATGAGGCTGGAGTATTGGGAATGTGCAGGAAAGCACAGTTAGGAGGAGTGCACACAGAACCAGAGGCCCCACCAACGTCTGAATACAAAAGTTGTCTGTGTGAATACTGCTTCAGCACGACTGCCAATGCTGATACCCAGTCAGAGTTCTAATCCTTCAGCTGACTGTCCCTGCGAGACTGTGAGGTTAGGGCTGGACGACACAATGCTGCAAACAACAGACACGTGAACAGCCAGCAAATGCTTTTTAACCTCTCTGCTCCCATTTCTTCTTGGTTATTCCTTTCTTTGACATGAAAAGAAATGTTGGATCAGTAAATAGTGACATGGTTAGAATCTAGCTTTCGGAGACAGCCTGAGTTTTGTTACCATTCTCATCCGGTTGGATCCTTTATTCCCAGTATGTTATGTCAAGTCAAAGGTTTTTAATTTCTCCCTATTAGCAGTTCAAAGATGTGCAGGCTATGTGGTTTGGCCATGCTAAATTGCCCGTAGTGTTCAGGGATGTGTAGATTAGGTGGGTTATAGGGGGAAGGAACCGGGTGGGATGCTCTGAGGGTCAGTGTGGACTTTTTGGGCCGAAGGGCCTGTTACCACACTGTAGGGATTCTATGAATACTCTAGCGTTGAGAAATAGGGGTCAGAAGTCAATGATGCTGCTTAAAGGATTGTGGAACTTTGAGTGCAAGTGCCTCTAAGTAAAATACTCCCACATTCTCTTCAGTTGTCTAACCTCTGCTCAAGTGCATCACCAACCATAAACCTGGCCCCATCATTAAGGTCTGATCTACTTTTCTGAAATATAGTGCTTGCTCAACTGTTCTTTTCTAATTTGAAAAGATTTTCCTGCATGCAGAAAAAAAATCATTTTTCTGATTCTTTATTGCAAGTTCTTTTGAACATTTTCTGAAAGAAAAAGTTACCTCATCAAAACCTGCTCAGTATTTTCTTTCCACATTTCGATGTAAAAGTTCAGCAGGTGCTAGGGAAGGCAAATGGAATGTTGTCCTTTATTTCAAAGAGAATAGAGTATAAAAATAGGGAAGTCTTGCTACAACAATACAAGGCACAAATTAGATCACACTTAGAATACTGTGAACAATTTGGCTCCTTTATCTAAAGAAAGATATATTGGCATTGGAGGCAGACCAGGAGGTTCACTGCATTGATCTGTGTATGGTGGGATTTTCTCACGAGGGAAGGTTGAGTAGGTTTGAGTTTAGGAAAATGGGAGGAGACCTTATTGAAGCATATAAGATTCAATGAGGGCTCGTAGATCTTAGTGAGGCTGTGGTGAAGTTGTTTCTGTAGGGATTCTGTGATTCTATATTTGTATATATATATATTTAATATTCCATATTACACAGCATAAATTACATCAATAAAATCTCCCTGATTACAGATCCTAATACATGCATGCCGAATGCTTTTGGATAAAGAAAGAAGGTAAAAGTGCACTTATATTGTGCTTTTTACATTTACTGGATACATCAAAGTAGTTTACAGGCAATGAATTACTCCTGAAGTGAAATGGCTGTTGTAGTGCAGGAATTGTAGCAACAAATAGCAATGTGATAATGAACAAATCATCTGTTTTTGTGTTATGCATTGAGGGATACAACCCTGGTCTTCTTTGGAATTATGGCATGGAATCTTTTACAGTACTTCAAATACAACAGTACTCCCTGCATTGTACAACCTTGATTTTTGATTTTTATGCTCACTTCCTTCAATTCAGGAATTGAACCCAGTACCTTGTGACTCAGAATAAAGAATGGTGCCATATTCAATTTTAAAAAATGTGTGGTGTGGGTTTGATCATTCACTCTGATTCATTTCCGTTCAACATTTGGATGTCATCTAATCAAATTTGTGAATAAATTATCTTTGAGACAATGGGTGCGTTTTTGAGTCCAAATTCTGGCTTGGATCCATCGACTCTCAATCAGTTTATACATATTTTAATATACAAATAAATAAAGCTATATTTTTAACACTTTGTTGTGCAGCTGTTTCTGGTCATCTAATTTGCAAAACCACTGTAAAAGAGTAAAGGATTTGGAGTTTTTATATCAATATTTATTTTTAGTTGCTTCTATATAGGATTTTTACCTCTTTATCCAAGCATTTGTTCATCTGTTAAAAAGAATCCATGGTTTTGATGGAAAATTTAGTCCAATACTCTTCCTTTAAAGACTTGGGACATTTTCCTATACTATAAAATACTGAGTATTGATAAAATAGGAAAGGGGACAAATTTGCTAATGTCTATGAAAAATATTGCCACAAAATGTTGACATTCACAATGCAATCAGTTTTCAGCTGACTCATCATCGTCATTCATGTATTTGCCCAATTGCATTTCTTCCATTATATAGCGTTGCCATCTGGCGATTTGATACTGGCATTACACTTAAGTCATTTGCAAAAAGCATCAGGATTTTCACAGGCAGTATGGCCCCACAGGCATATGCTTAAACACTTAAAAATGCAGGCTCGCATATTCTGGAATATTTTCACTTTCCTGCTCAGCTTTCACACTTTATCATTATTTATCATTACGACAAAACCAGAAAGCAAAGAAAATTGCATTTTTATTGGGCCTTTCTTTCACACAAGACATTTTATAGCTAGTAATAGGACATTGAAATGTAGTCACTGTAGGAAAACCCTGACAAATATCACTGAAATTTTCCCCGAGTTATATCATTTTCATTCTTTATGTAAGTAATAATACTATTCAATTTGCTTTTCTTGCTTGCCAAGTTCTTCTTCTAAACTTTTCTTTGCCAGAACCTTTCTTCTCTTTATTATTTTCTTTCAATGCTTTCATTTCCAGTTAAAATTATTTCTAAAGTTCTTATGATCTGCTGCTATAAATTCATTGACAGGTCAAATGTGTCCCAGTCGGCTGTTGGAGTCAATTCACGCCGACCTTGTTCCAAAGTTATAGAAATCAGAGGCTCCTGCAGAAATTTTCTTCTCCTTGGGAGAGATAACCTGGAAGTTGGGTCTGTTCTCCTTAGAGAGAAGACAGAGGTTTTCAAAACCATCAGTGAGCTGAACAGAATAGATACCAAGAAATACTTCCTACTCACGAAAGGAAAAAAACGCGATGGCATAGATTTAAAGTAATGTACAAATGAAGCAAGCATGAGATGAGATAAAAAGATTTTTTCACACAGCGAGCAGTGAGGGTGTGGAATGTATTGTTGGGAAATGTGTTGGAGGCAGGTTTACTTGAGGCATTCAAGACAGCATTGATTATTTCAATAGAAACAGTGTGGATTGAGGACTCTCATGGTGTAGTGCAAGTGTTCCTACCTTTGAACCAGGAGTCCCAAGTCCCGCCTGCTTCAGAGCTGTGTTGAACAGACTGGATAAAAATATCTAGTAAAAGCAATATGGGGAAAAGGCAGAATATTGGCACTAGGTAATGGAACTAATACAGGCTCCATGGACTGAATATGCTCTTTCTGGGTCATGACAATTGTGTGATTCTATGATGCTTCCAATCTGTCCTGTTTCACATTCCTCTTTACTCAATCCATACCCTTTCCTCTTGTTTAAATCTGACCTTCAAAATCTCCATGACATCTCTTGGGACAATTTGTCAAAATTGGTTCATCAATTTATGTAATCCTGAATAACCACTGAGTAAGTAGGGTTACATGGAAATTACAACAAGGAAAGAGATTGTGTAGTACAACCAGTTCATGTTGGAATTTATTCTCGACACAAGTGGTTGTTCTAAATCTATGCACATAACCTGCGTCTATTATTTTTTTACTCCCAATATGCTCAATGTGCCAGTCAGACATGGTCTCTACTGCAATCAATAATTTTGGCAGAGCATTCCACAACCTCACAGAAGTTTTAAGGAAGGCCTTACATTTAATGATAATATCTCTAGTGTCAGCTCTTGCTCAGTTGGTAGCACTCTTATCTGAGTGAAAAGCCACTCCAGGAACTGAGGACAAATTCTAGGCTTGTACATCACTGCAGCACTGAAGTAGTGCTCCACTCTCAGGGATGTCATCTTTTGGATGTCATACTAAAATGAAATCCTCTCTACCCTTTCAAATAGCTGTAAAATGGCCCTTGACATTATTACAGAGTAGCCCCCGGATTCATCGTCAATATTTATGTAGTGATTGGAACCAGGTTGACCTATGAGGCTCTTGATTGCGGGTTTAACCTGGGCCAATCAGGAAAGCCCTGGTTGACCAATGTTAACAGGAGATTTAGAATCTCTTCAGTTCAGGGGACAGACTCCGAGCTGGCTGGGCATAGTCAGTGTATTGTATGCAAGTACATGAAGGGTAACTTGGTCACGGGAAACTGGCCTCAGTGCAGTTATTTCAAATTATATCTCAATAAACATATAAAAATCCCTGATCATTATCACATTACAGTTTAAGTGTTTGCTTGCTCATTAATTGTTGCAGTCCGTATGTTACACCAGTATCTACACTTTGAAAGTACTTCAATGCCTGATAGGCACTTTGGGGATATCTTGTGGTCATAGACGATATGATATAAATCCACATTTTTATTCGAGTACAATCAGAAAATGCTGGAGAAATTCAGCAAACCTGGCAGATCTGTGGAGAGAAACTCTGAGTTAATGCTTTGGTTCTTCAGAATATCATTTATTCTATAGGTCACTTGGTCACTGAAAGCAGCCTGACTTTAATTATAAACCATCCCGCCTCCATCCAACCAGGGACAAGAAAGGCTCACAATCCCAATCCTAATTTTTCCCCTTTAATTCTTAACAAACAAAATCAGGCCTTTGTTGATTTCCCGTAAGAAAAAAGTGGGAGCCAAATTAATATTCCAAAGTTGCAATCTGGTGACATAATTGGCACTGTGTCTTAAATTTAACTGGAATGAGGAGAAAGTCCAAGCTGCCAGACACATTTCCCCAGATTGTGATTATGCCTCATACCTGACAGCACCCATCCAGTGGATGTCTAGACACCTGGAGTTGGACCTGCTGACGGAGGCAGTGATGCCTGACTCCAAGGCTGACATGTTAAAAAGCTCACTTCTATTCACTCATCTCACCCTAACTTCCAATCCATACCCTCTTGCACCCCTCACCAGCCCAATTTCATCCAAATTAGAGTGTGGCAGCAACTGAAGGCCTGGATGGAGACTTTATGGTCTGAGATCCCTGAGCAAGCCCATCATAGCGATAGAGGTTCCTCCGACATGTGCGGTGATGATGAGAGCAGGGGAGATCAAACCAGAGCAGGGAATGCATGCCAAATTGGAGGAGATCAAACCCTTGTAGGAAATGCAATCCCAGCATAGATAAGCACTTAGGAGAGACTGCAATGGTTGAACTTTTAGCTTTATTTCTTTATTTTTTCGACTTAATACTAAGAAGGATGGTAATGTTTAACTTTTAACTTTATTCCTTATTTCTTCCTACCTTGTCCTTAAGTTTTTGTACCTTGGTACTTGTACCTAAGAAGGTACCATGTATGGTGATATTGAAAACTTTTCACTGTATTTTGTACTTGAGTTCACATGACAATAAAATCTAAATCTATATCGAATTACTAACTTAATATCCATTAATAAAAAAAACTTGCCCTATATTTTCTCTGTTCCTTCAATATTATTCCAATAGCTGGAATTTTAAATTGCATAGTCATGCATAATTTTGTTTATTTGCAAGTGCATTCAATTGCCTTTGAACCTTTATTTATTATATTCAGATTGTGCTTCTCAGAGACATGAATCTCAATCATATCCTTTTGAAAGTAATTAAAGTGAACAGCAACCATCTCCTGTAAAATTCAAATTTAGTTTTGCAAGTACCAAGATCCCTCCATCAACTCAGGTGAAAGTTGAATACTGAAATCTGAGCCTCAACACAGTCAAATGAGTGAAAGGAAAATTGACAGCCTGCCTTACACCTGGTCTGATCTAAGATAACAAGCTGTAGAGCTGGATGAACACAGCAGGCCAAGCAGCATCAGCGGAGCAGGAAGGCTGACGTTTCGGGCCTTGACCCTTCTTCAGAAATGGGGGAGGGGAAGGGGGTTCTGAAATAAATAGGGAGAGAGGGGGAGGCGGATAGAAGATGGATAGAGGAGAAGATAGGTGGAGAGGAGACAGACTGGCCAAAGAGGCAGAGATGGAGCTAGTAGAGGTGCGTGTAGGTGGGGAGGTAGGGAGGCGATAGGTCAGTCCAGGGGGGACGGACAGGTCAAGGGGGTGGGATGAGGTTAGTAGGTAGGAGATGGGGGTGCGGCTTGAGGTGGGAGGAAGAACAGGTTAGGGAGGCGGGGACGAGCTGGACTGGTTTTGGGATGCAATAGAGGGAGGGGAGATTTTGAAGCTTGTGAAATCCACATTGATACCATTGGGCTGCAGGGTTCCCAAGCAGAATATGAGTTGCTGTTCCTGCAACCTTTGGATGGCATCGTTGTGACACTGCAGGAGGCCCAGGATGCACATGTGTCTGAGGAATGGGAGGGGGAGTTGAAATGGTTCGCGACTGGGAGGTGCAGTTGTTTATTGCGAACCGAGCGTAGGTGTTCTGCAAAGTGGTCCCCAAGCCTCCGCTTGGTTTCCCCGATGTAGAGAAGGCCACAACGGGTACAGCGGATGCAGTATACCACATTGGCAGATGTGCGGGTGAACATCTGCTTGATGTGGAAAGTCTTCTTGGGGCCTGGGATGGGGGTGAGGGAGGAGGTATGGGGGCAGGTGTAGCACTTCCTGCAGTTGCAGGGAAAAGTGCTGGGCGTGATGGGGCTGGAGGGGAGTGTGGAGCGGACAAGGGAGTCACGGAGAGAGTGGTCCCTCCGGAAAGCAGATAAGGGTGGGGAGGGAAAAATGTCTTTGGTGGTGGGGTCGGATTGCAGATGGCGGAAGTGTCGGAGGATGATGCGTCGGATCCGGAGGTTGGTGGGGTGGTACGTGAGGACGAGGGGGATTCTTTTTTGGTTGTTATTGCAGGGACGGGGTGTGAGGGATGACTTGTGGGAAATGTGGGAGACATGGTGGAGGGCGTTCTCGACCACTGAGGGGGGGAAGTTGCGGTCCTTGAAAAACGAGGACATCTGAGATGTATGGGAGTGGAATGCCTCATCCTGGGAGCAGATGCGGCGGAGGCGAAGGAATTGGGAATAGGGGATGGCATTTTTGCAGGAAGGTGGGTGGGAGGAGGTGTATTCTAGGTAGCTGTGGGAGTTGGTGTGTTTGAAATGGATATCGGTTTCTAGGTGGTTGCCGGAGAGGTCCAGGAAGGAGAGAGAGGTATTAGAGATGCTCCAGGTGAACTTAAGGTTGGGGTGGAAAGTGTTGGTGAAGTGGATGAACTGTTCGAGCTCCTCATGGGAGCACGAGGCGGCGCCAATACAGTCATCAATGTAACGGAGGAAGAGGTGGAGTTTAGGGCCAGCGTAGGTACGGAAGAGGGATTGTTCCACATAACCTACAAAGAAGCAGGCATAGCTTGGGCCCATGCGGGTACCCATGGCCACCCCCTTTGTCTGTAGGAAGTGGGAGAATGGGAGAATGGGACAATAGGAGAGTGGGAAGTGGAAGTGGTCTGATCTTCTGTTTAGTGGAAGTCGCTGCCAATTTGCTGTTACCTGAAAAATAAAACCAAAGTACTGCATATGCTGTCGATGAGAGTTCTGGCAAAAAAGCACATATTAGCCTTGAAATGCTAACTCTGTTTCTGTATGTTTTCACTATCTTTCATTAGTTTGTCCCCAGTGCCCTGACTTGTATAAGTTGGCCAAGTTACTCTACTGTAACGGAGGATGCTGAGAATACAAACATGGAGCTTTGTCTCTACTGTTAGTTTGCTGCTGATTTGCATACAACTTCTTGACTTTGACATGATAGCTGTACCTTTGGCAATCCTGGTGCTGATTTCAGCACCAAGAGACAAGTTGCTGGTAATTGTTTATCTGAGATATGTGAATCTGCCAATGACCTCCAGAGAGAAGTTGTCAGTGTTGATGGAGGGGGAGTCTCTACATCGTGGGCCTTACTTCTGGCCTTCTGGTCTCGCTGCTGTTGTATTGTCAGTCCAAGTAACTTATGCAAGATACGCAAAGAAAACTAATGCATGCCAAGAAACATTTCTGCCCAGCTTACAGCTCTGATATCTCAGACTAATATTGGACATTTCCTGGTAAGACAGGATGCTAGGTTTGGATCTACACCAGCATGCAAGGCATCCCAGCAAATTCCCTGTGTGAATTAGCAGCAACTTCATTGGTTGAGTCATATGGCAGAATGGATGATACCTGCATTCCTAAAGATGTTCTATGGCAAACTTACTACCAACACAAGGCCAACCGATCACCATATTTGTGATACAAGAATATATGTTGAGTGTTGTCGATCAGGATTGGGGTCGATGCATGGGAAATTCTTCTTGCTGACCAGAAGTATGAAGTCAGGAGGAGCGGGGTAGAAACAGAGTAGCTTGTGTTGCTATGAGCCTTGTAGTTCAGGGCTCTGTTCTGAACAAGGCTATCCTTGCCTATGCTGGTATTTCAAGTCTGTAGTAATTTCACCTTTGCCATGAGTGACTGCTGTCTGAATCTGGGATTCTGATATTCATATTTACATGATTGTATATAATCTTGTTCTCAGTCAGTACATCCCCTCAGTAGTACAGACTATTCCATTCTTTCTTCACCGTCTGTTGCACATGAATGCTGACGTCTCTATTAAATTTTAATGTCTACATTATTATCTCCATTCTCATTATATTACACAGGGAACAAAAGAAATGACCAGGGGGCAGAAAAAAATGCCCACCAGAAGGAAAGTAAAAACATTCACCAACCTTGGGCCAATGCTAAACATTGGTGTCAGCCAGGGAAACGAATGTCACTCAGGAAACAAACTACAGCATTAACAACAAATATTCAATCCAGAAGTGTCTTACAACCCGGGCACAGTTCACCATCTCCCACAACAGATGGGTGCCATCACTGTTATCCTCTATTAGTATCTATCAGGGCATTTTGCTACATGATATGTTAAATATTAATGCAATTGAGCTTTGGTTACAACAAATGACTAGTTGTTACAATCTTAATTTGCTGCATACAAGTTGAGACCTATATAATGCGCAGCATGGTAGAGGATGGTATAATAAACAAACCACAGCACTTCACTAGAGTGTAGGAAGACGAGAAACGATACAAAGCCACACAAGGGCAAGTGACCAGAAACTAGGCAAAGAGATCGATTTTCAAAAGGAAAGACAGGGAGTTCCACAGTTTAGGATCTCAACAGTTGAAAACATGGGAATAATTAAAATTCATGGAATACCTCAAAATGTCAGAATTAAAGGAGTACAGATACCTTGGAAGGTTGTGGGATGGAGGAAATTACAGAGAAAAGGAGGGGATGTGGCTCTAAAAGGATTTGACATTACAGGTATGTAATGTTGAAAGCAAAGTGTTATATAATTGGGGCCAACATAGTCAGAATGCAAAGGTATAATGGATGAATGAGATTGGGTGCAAGCTAGGATACAGGTCTATAGCCTTGTATGTCTTGGCATCACAAGTGCACATCTAAACACTTCTTAAATGTTATGAGAGTTTCTGCCTCTACCACCTTAAAGGCAGTGAGCTCTGGATCCCCATCACCCTCTAGGAGAAAAGACCTTTCCTCACATCTCTAAGCCTCCTATTCCTTACCCTAAGTCTATACCTCATGGCCATTGATCCCTCTGCCAAGGAGAAAAGTTTCTTTCTGTCTACCCTATCAATGTCCCTCATTATTTTATACATCTCATCATGTTCCACCTCAGTCTCCCCTGCTCCAAGGAAAACAACTCCAGTCTGTCCAGTCTCTCTCAATAACTAAAACTCTCCAGCCAAGGCAACATCCTGGTAAATCTCCACTGCACCCTCTCTTGTGCAATCACATCCCCAAAATAAACATCACATTACTTAATAAAAAAGAAATACTGGGCTGTCAAGCACTTGCAGCATCCTAAGGTTGTGAAAGCAAGATAAAAATTGTAAGTGCACTTCTTAAGGCATCCTCTAATACGTTTCTGTTCACATTGTTTCAGGACTTAAACAGCTTGCTTTGAGTTAACATCTCTGTTAAACAGTGATAAAGGGTACACATCCAGATACATCATGTGCCTACGTATAATTATTGCAAAACAGTAGTGTTGATGTGAATGGCTAGTCATGCTGCTCCAACCTGTTATTCACCTTCATTCTACTATTAATGCTGGATTAATAGAGTCTTAATCAACCACTTTCCACTGCATATTTCAAACAACACTTTGCATTCTGAAGGGATTATGTTTGAGCAGATTTAAAATCGGATTTCTATTTTTGTCTACTAAGCAGTTTCTCTTTATTCAGAATTCTTCAAATTAGTAAATGTACCTTAATTGAATGTTTGGAAAATTTCTCAACAATATGCAAATGTAAGCCATGGGATATCTAAAGTTTTAGTTATGGCTTGAGATTTTACTCGATGCAACTTTAGACAACGGACTTTGGACGATTACCTATGAGAATTGAAACTTTTCTCGGAAGAAGGAAACTTTACAAAATACACAGTAGCATTCAAAGAAAGGTAAAAAAAAAGAGATGTTTTGAAATAAAATGGTGTTAATGTGTTTATTAATGTCCATTTTGTGTTAAGATGCTGTTTTTGTGCTTGTTCTTCAGTAAGAAAATGAATGCATGTTATTTTGTAATTTCCCAGCCTCAATTTTATCTTGCGAACTTCCATTCATGATTTTAGTTTGTTGTAGTGTGTTGAATTTTTGCTATTATAAGTTTTATGTCTATTTTAGTAACACAGTCAGCCATGAACTTTCCAATTTTCAATTCTTCTCATCTTAGTTTCCACATGGTATTGAAATCCATAACTATCTCAATGTATCCTTCTCTAATTTCTTTTCCCAGAAGCTGAGAAACGTCTTCCTCTTCTTAATCATTCCTTCCAGGCATTTAAAAGCCATGCCTCAGATCCTTACTCAGTTTATTTCACATTAAGTCATTTCCTTTGCTTCTCTTTTTTAACTGTAGTTTGTT
Source organism: Rhincodon typus (assembly GCF_021869965.1). Classification (NCBI taxonomy): domain Eukaryota; kingdom Metazoa; phylum Chordata; class Chondrichthyes; order Orectolobiformes; family Rhincodontidae; genus Rhincodon; species Rhincodon typus. The sequence continues at coordinate 58,725,186 of NC_063343.1, read as the reverse complement.
TTAACTTTTTAACTCAATGCAGCTATGTTGTATACATGGAACATAAGCACACACAGTTTCTAAGCCACAGAAAAGGCAACAGTATATTGAATATTTCAATTATTCACATTCATTTTATTATAACATTGCCTTAAATATCAGAACCAACAGCAGATTTTCTTCATAGAATACAATCATTTCAATTACTGCTCCCTTTGCAATGTGCCCATATGGCACTGTGGTAGTGTCCCCACCCCTCAGCCAGGTTAGGTTCAAATCAAACCTGATCCAGAGAAGTGCCATAACATGTCTGAATAGGTTGATGAAAAATATCTATATATTAGTGACAGTGTTGTTCCTCAAATCAGACCACTTTTTACTGGCTGAGTGATACAAAGCTACACTTACTTTTACCCTGGAAATACTAGAGTAGAAATTGTTATAAAATAGACATCAAACTATACCAATCCAGCAGTGATAGTTAGCTGCATTCAATTTATGCAGATATTGGTCCTGCTGCTAAATTCAGGAGGAGAACTTTCTTTTAGCGCTTGCTAGATCAGAAATTAGGAGATTGAGATATGTGAAGCAACGGTTAAACAGCACGACCTTCAGGAATCATGATACAATAAGGATGTACCATTACATGACTAAGAGAGATTGATAAGACCATAAGAAGTAGGAGCATACGAAGGGCATTCAGCCCATCAACTCTGCTTCATCATTCAAAGGATCATGGTTGATCTGAATCCTGAACTCCATCTTCCTGACTTATCCCCATAACCCTTAATCCCTTACTGATTAAAGTCTGTCTATCTTGGCCTTGAATATACTTAACGTTAGCACCCTTTTGTAAAGAATTCTACAGATTCACTCCCCTCCGAAGAAATTCCTTCTTAACTCTGTTTTAAATGGGAAACCCCTTATTCTGAGAGTATGCCATTTGGTCCTAGAATCTTTTGAATCCATTCTACCTTTTTCACATAGTTGATATCCTTCTCAACCCTATTTTGTAGAATCCCTACAGTGTGGAAGCAGGCCATTCGCCCCTTCAAGTCCACACTGACCCTCTGAAGAGCCTTCTTCCCATACCTACTCTGTTACCGTATCTCCTCCCCTGTATTTCCCATGGCCAGTCCACCTAACCTGCACATCTTTGGACTGTGAGAGGTGACCCATGCAGACAGAGGGAGAATGTGCAAACTCCACACAGACAGTCGCCCGAGGGTGGAATTGAACTTTGGTCACTGGCGCTGTGAGGCAGGACTGCTGAACCATTGAGCCACAGTGCTGCCCCAATCTCATGCCTTCTCCCAGTAACACTTGATCCCTTATGAATCAAGAACCTATCTATTTCTGTCGTAAATACACGCAATGACTTGGCCTCTACAGCCTTCTGTGGCAATGAGTTCAACAGATTAACAACCCTCTGGCTGAAAAAATTCCTCCTCATCTCAGTTCTAAAGGGTTGTCCCTTTATTCTGAGGCTGTGCCCTCAAGCCCTGGCATCTCCTACTCTATCCAGGCCTCTCAGTATTCTGCAAGTTTCAATCAAATCCCGCCCCCCCACCTCATTTTTCTAAACGCTATCGAGTACAGACCCAGAGTCCTCAACCACTCTTCATAAGACAAGCGCTTCATCCTCGGGATCATCCTTGTAAACCCAACCCACTCTCCCTCAACTCATAAGACAGTCGTCCAGGATCAACCTTGTGAACTTTCTCTGGACTGCCTCTAATGCCAATGTAATTTTCTTCAGATAAGGGGACCAAAACTGTCCACGGTATTATAGCTGCCTTGTATATTTTAGCATATTTTTTATATTCCATTCCTTTTCAAATAAAGGCCAACATTCCATTTGCCTTCTCTATTACCTGCAGAATTTGGTTGCTGGCTTTTTGTGGTTTATGCAGAAAGACCCCCAAAATCCTCCATGCTGCAGCTTGCTACAGTCTTTCTCGATTTAAATAATATTCAGCTCTTCTCTTCTTCCTGCCAAAGTGCATAATCTAATCTCATTTGAGGTGTCTATCCCCGACTGTATGTTGAATTAGTCTGTAAATAAAAAGTTGTTGGTAAAACGTAGATTGACTTTTGCAGAGTCATTTAAGAGATCTCCTATCATGTCAATCAGAAGATGAAGTGATGATGTTCCTAATGCCTGTTCAAGAACCCCTGTACAAACTGGTCCTAGAATAGTTTTTGCTCAAGTGGCCCAGATATTCCGATAGTCATATAGTTGTCTCTGCGGCATGGACTGGAACTGCCTGTCAGGAACCCTGCAGAATCCCAGACAAAATTCCAATGAGCAATTCCCCTGCCTTAAATATCCTCCAATAAAAATTCTCAATGTTAGACAATTTGGAAAGTTCCACCTCCATTAAGTTAAAGCTAGCCAGAAAATGTTAGCCATTTTCAGGAATAAATCTAACTCCTGGGTAGCTATTAAGTTGACCACTCAACGTACAACTCCCCCCTCACCACAATGACACCTCCTGTGATCCTTGTCAATGACTTCCCCAACATGTCATAAAACTCCACAAACCAACATGGCTTTGTCTACCAGCCAGGCACCTCCCCAACAGCCCTGCCTCTGGACTGATCTCCTGGGACCTCAATATCCCCACCCCCCCTCAAGCCTCAACAATACTCTTCCCATCACCACCAACATGCTCCACACCCATCCACCACCCCTCTGCTGCCCCATCAGACTGATATCATCCCTCTCCACCATGCTGACCCCAAATCTCCCTCACCCCCACCAGCACCAATTCCCTTCAACCCACCAGGCACTCCTGCACCAATCAACCTCAGCAAATCCCTCTCGCTCTCCATCCGCAATATTCCCTCTCTACCAGCCCAGACATTACCCTGGCCACAACATCCATGTGTATTTCTGAAGGAGCCAGGATCAGAATTCCTGGCTAAAAGTAAATGAGTGGAGTGGCAATCTGATTGTGACTGTCAGCATATCTGGGCCATTGCATTGGATTTAACTTCAATCTCTGTTTATAGATGTTGGTGTGTTTGCTGAACTGGGAGGTTTGATAGCATTGAGGATTGATAGCATTTGCTATCAAACCTCCCAGCTCGGTGAACACACCAACATCTACAACCAGCACCCAGGCTACAAATCTTCACTCAAACCCTGAATCGCTGTTTATGTTTCAAGCACCACATTTATGTAAAGTCTTGAAATACATACACAAGGACAGACTTTGCTCTCCATCCACATAGTCTTCCCTGAGGAGATCAGAAGTCAGACAATCAGTTGCATTATACTCAATATACAATTTTGCAAATATTAATCAGGAGAGATTTAGGAGCCAATTCTCCACATTCCTATCAGCAGAGGTCCATAATAGTGTCAAATTTGCAACATGAAATTAATGGGAAGGCAAGATCTGACTGATTCATCAAGGCTGTCCCATGCTTGGATGTCTGAAACACAATAAATATTCCCTCTGTCCCTTTGTCTATACTTTCCCATTCATGTGTTCTCCAGAAAAAAAAAGGAAGAATCCACAGACCTGATTGGGGAATAACCCTTTCCAACTCCTCCCACACGCAACTTAAAACAATCTAGGAGATCGCACACTCTAAAGCCACTTACCTACTGTACACTGAAATCTGTAACTCTGTCTGTCACCGTTTTCATGGCATAAGGACGCTCATCACTTTTATGCTAGTTACATACATATCTGTGTTCTAGTTCAGAGTACGAACAGAAAACAAAGGACAAAGTTAACAAGATAACAAAGTTAATTGCAGGCACAAGGAACAATGGAAAAATGAAAATTTATAAATATCTGGCAGAAACAATGGTATTTCAGCTACAGACTAAACAGGTTGGTACATTTAGAACATTTCAGAACAAATTTATAACCAAAACTAAACAAGGGCAAGAAGCAGCAGAGCCCTTCAAATCTAAGACAAATAGAATAGGGTAATTCTGGATTAGTGCCCAATGTAACTTGTCTGTATAGGATGTTACAACTAGTCCAGACTAGATTTTTGAGTAAACTCATCTCAGTCAAGGTAACAACGAGGGCTTTGAATTGGCTTCAGCACCTCTAATGTAGGGCTGGAAAACTGAGCAAATGCATGCCCCTGATTACTTTCAGAAATGCTGTATTTGTTGACATGGGGCGATGGGATAACTCCTGCAATTAATGAGGATCACATGGTGCTTGACATTCATGGCAATGTATTCCAGCAAGGAATCAGAAACAACTTCAGATGTATTCATGTTGCTAACTCTTTTATCTTTACGGATCAGTCAGCTCCCTGATTCAGTGTCTGCTGCGTTGCTGCTAATTCCTACGGGCAGCGGTAAGACATTTAACTGAAGCATCCTTGATCAAAGAAGAGTAAACTCACAGCCATAGATTCTGGCTTGTGACCCAGAAGCAGAACATTGAACTTTTAACCTATGATGTAGCAGTAGTCATCTTATACTGCACAGGCCCCATAAGCAGCAATGTAATAACTCTTAGATGATCTGCTGCTGTGAAGCTGAGACTGAGGGATAGATAATGACCAGGACACTAGGGAGCTCTTCTGTAAAACAGTGCCATGGAATCTGTTACATTCACCTGAGGAGGTTTTCAAAATATGAGATAAAATTTGATATATGAGATATTATTGTTCATACAACATGTGAGCAGTGGTGCAAATTCCATTTAGTTGCCTCACGCTAGCAGTGGTGGAAATCTGAAAATTTCTTCAGTCACAACTTTAAGTTCCTTGCTCGTGCAGACATTCAGCAGCAACAAGAGTTGTACCTTCAACAGCCCTACAGAGGAAATCTTTGTGACAAGACTGAAGAAGGCCGAATCTCCAGTCAATGGTAAAAACATTCCAGATTTAGTACGAGATGCTGTACTGCAGGAGAGTACAGAAATCGTTGGAGCTGGAGTATTAATCACTCCAGGCAGTTACAGATCATATTGCGTCCCAGTAAGCTGTAAGAGCAGTCCCACGTTGGAGTTCAGGTGGAGGGCTTACAGACATCAGCAGACACCAGTATTAATGTTAAAACACCTGATGAGCAGCTACAATGAGAGATAGTAGGAACTGCTGATGCTGGAATCTGAGATAACAAGGTGTGGAGCTGGATGAATACAGCAGGCCAGGCAGCATCAGAGGAGCAAGAAAGCTGAATTTCAGATCTGGACCCTTCTTCAGAAATGGGGGAGGGGAAAGGGGCTCTGAAATAAATAGGGAGGGGGTGCGGTGATAGAAGGTGGATAGTGGAGCAGATAGGTGGGAGAGAAGATGGACAGGTCAAGGAGGCGGGGATGAAGCTAGTAAAGGTGAGTGTAGACAGGAAGTTGGGATGGGAGTTGGTCAGTGAGGAGGAAGGGGCGGATAGGTGGGAGGGAAGACGGACATGTCAAGGAAGCGGGGATGAGAGGGGCTGGACTTGGGATGAGGTAGGGGTGGGGAGATATTGAAGCTCGTAAAGTCCACATTGAGACCATTGGGTTGTAGGGTTCCAAGGCGGAATATGAAGTGCTGGTCCTCCAGTTTCTGGGTGGCATCGTTGGCTGTTCCTCCAGTTTCCGGGTGGCATTGCTGTTCCTCCAGTTTCCGGATGGATACAATAGCTACAATAGCAGAAATCAAGGACCTCAGATGCAATTCAAGTTGAAGACACAGAAGTCAGAACTAAATTGATAAAGAGGCAGTTTTGATGACTAAAAGGGTGTGGGTTCATGGAATGAGAAAGTTAAGAGAGTTTATTAAGGCTGCGTAAATGTTGGAAACCTTCATTTCAGCTACAGAAGGTGGGAGTCTTCCATTTTGACCACTCAAAGCTGAGGAAAACCTTGTAGTAAAATTAAAATCATTTTAAACAAGAAGAATTATTACATTAGGAAGGCATTGCATTAGAAATCACATTGCCAGTAAGATATGATGTTGTTGTTTGGTCGTACAGAACTTTAAAATACACTTGCTGTTGAAGCTTTTCATCTTGCGTTCATCCTGACAATTTGCAAGAATACAAATTAAAAAGAAAGACCAACATTTTTACTGAATGAGAGGAGACTGCAGATTGGTTGACAAAAGTGGACTCTGATTAGTTGGAGGCATTGTTACGAAGAATGTACCATTAATGTAAGATTTGTAACATTCAGAAGAAAGAAATGATTTAGGGAAAGCCATACAAGTGGTGAATGTAACTGAGGTTCAGAACCAGCACAGACTAACCTTGAAAGGAAAAGGTCAAACCTGTCCCAGGAGATCAGAAGTATCTATTCAGTTCTAAAGGGGAGCTGGTGGTGTTATGGTATCGTCAATGCAATAGTAATCCAGAGACCCAGGTAATGTTCTGTGGATAACAAGGTGTAGAGCTGGATGAACACAGCAGGCCAAGCAGCATCAGAACAGATCTAGCAACTCAACATTGGGCACCAATGAGGTGCTGTAGGCCAGCAGCTGCAGCAGTAGAATTATATTCCAACACAATTTGAAACCTTATGGCACTGCATATCCCCCACTGTACCATCACCATCAAGCCAGGGTATCAATCCCGATTCAAGAAGATTGGAGGGGACATGCCAGTAGCAACACTAGGTACTTCTAAAAATGGAGTGTCAACCTGGTGAAGATACAAAACAGGACAACCTGCATGCCAAACAGTACATGCTGCAACTGATATACAGAGATAAGTGATTCTACAACCAATGGATTAGATCTAAAGCTCAACAGTCCTGCTGCATCTAGTCACAAGTAGTGGTGGATAATTAAACAATGCACTGGAGGAGGAGGAGCATCTAAAATTATCCCCATTCTGAATGGTCAATGAGTCCAGTTCAGCAGTGCAAAAGATAAGGCTGAAACATTTGCAACAATCTTTGGTTAGAAGTGCCGATTGGATGATCCGTCTCCTCCAATGATAGCTAGCGTCACAGATGCCAGTCTTAAGCCAATTCGATTCATTCCACATGATATCAGGAAATGGCTAAAGGCTTTGGATACTACAAGAGCAATGTGTCATGATGTTCTGGCAATAGTACTGAAGTCCTATGCTCCAGTACTTGCCACACCCCTATCCAAGCTGTTTCAATATAGCTACAACATTGGCATCTATCCGACAATGTGGAAAATTGCCTGGACATATCCAATTCACAAAATGTTGGACAACCCAACCAATTATTGCCTCATCAGTCTACTATTGATTGTAAGTGCCCAGTGATGTTCAGTTTGGGCTCGGCTGGGCACTCAGCTCCTGTCCTCATTACAGCCTTGGTTTAAACGTAAAAGGCACTGAAATCCAGGGGTGAGGTGAGAGTGACTGCCCTTGGCATCAAGGCCGCATTCAACTAAGTGTGGCCTAAACAGACCCATATAACCAACAGTTTCAAATTAATTCCAGACCTCAAGGCACTGGCAGATAACATGCAGGCGCAGGTGTCATACTGAGACATGGTGCAAGAAATAAACTGTCTATTCTATATTTTCTTTGAGGTAGATCCTTGGGTTGCACTTAAATTCAAAAAGTAATTTTGTGCTTAAAAAGGCTAGAGACCACCTTTGAAAAGCATTACTATCCTGCGCCAGTTTTCTCTGTGGTTTGAAAGAAGTATCACAATGAACATTCTATATAAATGTAGAGAAATGCATTGACACATTTTTGTCACTTTCTGAATGAACCTAAGATTTATCACCCATTTGTTTTTACTTTGTGGTCCATATTTGGTAAGAATTGACTTATGTCAGCCAATAGAGAACTTTCCAGCTACCTGAGACAGAACATTAGCCTTATATAACTTTAAACTGGAGGTCTGGAGCTGAAAAAGCATCATTCGAGATTACATTTTCAAAAGAAAAGTAAAAGAGGAAGAACTGATAGACCAAGAACTGGGTATCTTAACAATTTTGATACAATTTTTCGCAGTTATCTGTTGTGGTTTATCTTCGGATTGAACATTTGCGCAGTGTACAAGATAAATAACCTTGGTAGATTAATTGAGTATATTTGCAGGAGAATTTTGCAGAGAAAATAGCACTAACCTTGTCTCGTAATAGGATCATTGCCCCCAGATCAGAAGATTTTTTTAAAAATACTTTGGATATTTGAGAACATGATCAAGTTGATGCTTCAGTGCAATATCAAGGGAATTTTGGCTGTGCCATTCTCCGGATCAGATGCTGAACTGAGATCTCACCTGTCGTCTTCAGGTGAATGTAAAACAAGAATAACTGTTCACAGTAAGAATACAAGAGTTCTCCTGGTGTCCTGGCCAATATTATCAAATCAAATTTATGAGTCATTCAGCATTGTTGCTAATGGAACCCTACTGTGGGCAATTTAACTGACATATCATCCAAATAAATTCACTCTGGGCAATTTAACTGACATATCATCCAAATAAATTCACTCTAAATTTTGGGATATCCTCAGCCTGTGAAAGACGTTATATCAATGCAGGCTCTTTGTTTTAGAACAGTGTTTCTCATGTGATTAAATTAGTGTAATGATGTTGTACATATACCTGTTATTGACGGTGTGTCGAAAGCATTGTTATGCATTTGAACACATAGAACCTTATGATGGACCTACACATTTCAATGTTAAACTACTAAAATTTGTAAACTAGATAATCTAAAATGATAGTCACCTGTAAATAATGAAATGTTCTTTCAGCTTTGTCCACTGTTTTTCAGAAATCAAACATGAACATAAAGTCAAGTACATTCCTTTACATTGAATCCTATTTCTCATTATAGGCTTTGAAAGTCTACGTATATGCTTTTATGTTCGTCAAAAATACTCAACACACTTGATGTATTCAACATGTTTTAAATCATTTCTTTTTCTATTTTAGCAGATGTTTAAACAAATGGGGTAAAACAGTAGCAAGAGGAACTTCAGATTAATGTGTCAAACATTTATATTAGGAATCCACATCACAATTGAAAAGCCAAAGAGTAACATCAACATTTTGTAGCAATTAACTGTTGTGGAACAGTGAAAGAAATGTTCTGATATGACATAATTGGCCAGAACAGCTGCGATTAAATGGCTCATCAACAAAAAAAACAATCGTTTTCTTATATTTAAGTATCTTTGAAGCTAAACCAAATATGCTGTAATCTCATTGAGTTGTCAGAAAGTAACACACAACTGACTTTGTCAGTGGATACAAGTATTGTGCGATAGATTTTGCTTGCTTCATAATTCCTCCTTTTTCTGTTGTTTTCTCAACAAGATGATTTCCTGTGGTCCAATGCAATCATTTGCTCAGTGCCTTATTCGGAGAAAAATAGTGACAGCGGATAGCATTCAAGAGACCAATCTCCGACGCTGTTTATCGACCATTGACCTCATTGCTCTGGGCATTGGAAGCACGCTGGGTGCTGGTGTATATGTGTTGGCTGGAGAAGTTGCCAAAAGACAATCTGGGCCCAGCATTGTAATCTCTTTCCTAATTGCTGCACTTGCATCAGTGTTGGCAGGTCTATGTTATGCAGAGTTTGGTGCGAGGGTACCAAAGACTGGATCGGCTTACCTCTACAGCTATGTTACCATTGGAGAATTTTTGGCTTTCATTACCGGTTGGAATTTAATTCTCTCATATGTCATTGGCAAGTATCTACCTATTATTATCCTCTTGTTATCATTGTAGCAATATAGTACCTTAGTTGATAATGTAATGAAACAAAGTCATTGGAATTTTGTATTAATAGTTCTATCACTAGTGTGTTGGAATTTCAGCCCCATTAGTGCTACTTCTGCTACCATTGGGATTTTACTTGTCTATCTCAGCCTTGGATGTATTCATTGATTCCACAGTTTTTTAGGATTGAGGATTCCAAAGATTACCAAGTGGAAATATTCCTCCTCATCTTCTTCCCAAATGGGTGATCAGCCTCATTGCAACTTCTGCTAAACTTCCCATGAGAGAAACATCCTCTCAGCACACATCCTGTCAAATCTCCTTAGAATGCTATGCTTAAATAATATCTCCACTCATTCTTCCAAACTGCAATGAGCATAGGCCCAATCAGCTCAGTATGTCCTCTGAAGACAATACTTCATCCCAGGAATCAACCTAGTGAACTTTCTCTGAATTAATCCAATGCAAGTGAAGCTTACCTTAAATAAGGAGACCAAAGCAGTACATAGTGCCTTAGGTATGATCTTAACAATGCTCTGTATAGTTGTAGCAAGATTTTCTGCTGTTTATATTCCATCCTCTTTGCAATGAATACTTGCCTCCCTAATTAATTGCTTTACATGAAAGCTAACATTTTTTGTGTTTAAAGTACATGATGCGCCCTGATCATTGCAATGTAACTCTAATTTCTTTGGTCTCTCCCCATTTAAAAGCAAAGTTGCTTTCTCTTCACCTCTTCAACACCCCTTCGCAACCCCTACTTTCAATGGCGAAAGAATTCTTCTGCCGCTATAAAAGATGGTCCTTTGTACCCTCCTCACAATTTGCTTTCCCACCGATCTTTCTATCAACAGCAAATGTGCCTCAATGCACCCAAACCACATCATCCAATTAAAACAGTGTAGAAATATTTCCTACCCTGCCAGTGATCCCTGTGGCATTCCCCCAGGTTGCAAAATTGAAAAAGGCCCATGTATCTTAGCTAAAAACCGAAAGAACTGCAGATGCTATAGATCAGAAACAAAAACATAAATTGCTGGAAAAGTTTAGCAGGTCTGGCAGCATCTGTGGAGAGAGATAACATTTTGGATCCAGTGACTCTTCCTCAGACCCTTAGCTCTTTGTTTCCGGTTAGCCAAACCTCTATCCAAGCTAATGTCAATGCCTCAGGCTCTTATCTCGTGTAGTAACTTTTTTTATTGAAACGTTATTGATTGTCTTTTGGAAATCCAAATACTCTATATCCACTGGTTCCCCTTTACTCATCCTGCTTATAACATTCCTAGAGAAATTTAATATTTATCAAACATGATTGCTGAAGAAATTCTGCATGTCTGGCATCATCTGTGAAGAGAGAAACAGAATTGACATTTCAAGCCTAGTATGACTCTTTTTCAGAAGAAGAGTCTCTACCTCCTGAGGAAGAGTCATAATAAAGTCAAAATGCGAATTTTGTTTTCTCTCCACAGATTTTGCCAGACCTGCTGAGTTTCTCCAATGATTTGTGTGTTTGTTTCACTCTGTTTAATTGTGTTATGATTTTCTAAATGTCCTGCCACTTCTTCCTTAAGACTGAATGCCAATATTTTCCCAATAATGAACATCATACATCATTGAGGTGCCTTTTTTGGACCTCCTTTGATTTTTATTCCAATTGATTTTAATGGTATGAAAATCACACTGGATGTATCGTAGATGACCAATCTGATAATATCTGGTTTACTCTATTGGCAAAAGACAAAATTATCACCAGTTAGTTTCCTGAAAATAAAAATACTTTTACCCAGTCTCATTTTACAATTTTTTTTCTACTTCAGGCACATCTAGTGTGGCGAGAGCATGGAGTGGTACCTTTGATGAACTGTTAGGCAAACCCATTGAAAACTTTCTCAGCAGCCATGTGAAAATGGATGCACCAGGATTGGCCAAATATCCAGATTTCTTTGCGGTGTGTTTGATAATTCTATTGGCAGGTAACATTAATTTATAATATCATTATTATATTAGAAATTTTGCGATCGGTTTCAAAAAATACATTGAAGTTTCAACATGGCAATAGATTCTTATAGTGTTAGATATGATGTGGAGATGCCAGTGTTGGACTGGGGTGGACACCAAGTTATAGTTCAACAGGTTTATTTGAAAATGCAAGCTTTCGGAACTCAGCCCGTTCCTCAGGAGGATGGAGCTGAGCTCTGAAAGCTTATGTTTTCAAATAAACCTGTTAGACTATAACCTGTGATTTTTGACCAGTGTTAATTATAACCTAGATACCTTGGGGTAGATTTGTCACCACCAATCGTTCTTGCTAGTATTAGTCTAGGCTGTATATGGGGAAGGGTGTCCACATAACATCTTAGGCAGATGTTAGGCTCAATATTGATGAATAGTAAACAGGTTTCTTAGATATTACTTAATAGCTTGTAACATCATTTGATTCTAAGACATCAGGCTTAATGAGAGGATAGGTTCAAATTACAGCTAATGAAACATTCTCACACAGCAGAAAAACAAATACAGAATCAGAAGCAGAACTAATTAAGACACAAACACAACATGATTGGCTCCACCCATGAACAGTCCTTTACATTCCTGATGGACAAAACTTATCTTATCTTTTGAAGTCAGTTAACCCTTTTGAGGTCTCACCGAGTCATACAGACCATCTTGACGTAACCACTTGGTGTCAGAATTTAACCTTTATGAAAGCCATTGATTCTAATCATATTTACTTAATTTGTTTCCATGTCCTTTCAATCCTTTTTTCCCACACGTCTATCCATTTTCATCTTCAAAGTCGATTTTGTTTCCAAGTTGAGCACTAACTTTAGAAGTAAATGAAACAATTCATCATGCAAAGTAGTTTCTCCTGCTCTGTGTTTTAAATCTCTCATACATAGGTTTGCTTGTATATATGGCCCCTCATTCTATACCCCTCGGTTACTGCAAACTATCTGCTTCAATCCTTTAATGTTTTCTTTGTTTCTCTTTTTGAAGTCTGTGTGCACTGCAATTTCTAAGTACACATTTGCATTATCTACCCAAAGAATTCCGAGAATTTTGCCATGCTGGCTATTTATAATTATGTTTTCTTTATCTACATGCATAGTAATTTGGTTATTAATTAAAGTATAGCATTTCCCTTAGCAAGATCTTTGGCTGACTGGCTTATGTTCTTAGTTGGATAATCACTGGTTAATTTCCAAGAGTTTTTTTTGGGAAATCCTAAAGGCAATCTAATAATGCAAGTCCCCTCTCCCTCATTAAGAACACTGATGGTGGATTCATAAAAAACAGAAGTGGTGAAAAGTTGGAGCTCACATGAAGTGGTTAAAACAAGTAGCACAGATGAATTTAAGAAAGAGTCAGATAAGAACATGAAGGAGAATGGATGAGAAGGATATGTTGATAGGATCAAATGGGGTAAGGTGGGAGAAGGTAATGCATGAAAGTGTCCTCGTCAAGACATAACTAAAATATTTCCTCATCCTCCCCTTTTTAGGACTCCTCTCATTTGGTGCAAAAGAATCAACAACAGTAAATAAAATCTTTACAACGATTAATGGCCTCGTGCTTATGTTTGTTATTATCGGAGGTTGCATTAAAGGAAACATTTATAACTGGAGCATTACTACTGAGGTGCTGTTGAACATCACCGCAGAAGCACGGTATGTCCCAGCCTTCCCCCTACTTGTCATTGCACATCGGAGGTGTGGAGTGAATGTGTGTCAAAGCAAAGGATCATTTTCTCAGCCTGTGAAAGCTGTACAATCCCAGTGTGTGGTGTTTTACTACTATAGCACTTAACAGTTCACCGTTGCCACCTTTGAATGAAGATTTGCCTATTATTTGAAAAATACATGATAAGCAGTCAAATGTTTACATATATATGAAAAAATTAACTTAAGATCAATAGTTAAAAGAGTAACAATTGGCCAGTATGTACAAATTAAGCAGGGCAATGGACCCACTGGATTGCTCTTTGAAGGAGCTGGTGCAGACAGTGCTGTTCTTATTCTGTGATTTTCTGCTCACAATCGATGCAGCTTTTCTTGGCTAATTCAATTCCATTCACTCTGAAAATGCTAACTTTTGTTGCATTAAATTCAGAGGTTCCAGCAGCCTTCCACTGGCTTAGACAAGTATCACCAATTTATCTGTATGCTTTGAATGCAATTGAGCAGTGTAGGTTCCAGACCCCAAACCCTAGGTCCCCTAGACACCATTCTCACTGGTCTGAGCTTGGCTGCTAGCTGGTGATTTACACCTGACTCCCATCTCCTGGTGACAACATGGAAGGGAAATGGTGAAATGGTTATGATTCTAACTTAACATTTTTAAGGCAGAGGTAGGTAGATTCTTGATTACGAAAGCAATGAAAAATTATCAGGGATATGCAAGATTGTAGAGTTGAGGTTAAAATCAGATCAGGCATGATCTTATTAAGTAGAGGAGCAGCCTTAAAAGGGCTGAATGACCTATTCTTGATCCACATTCATATGTTTATAACTCAGATTGCTCTGCAGTGCAAATGCAACTTACAGAGTTTCGCTGAGGACAGGATCAGGCTCAATCATACGAACACAAGAAATAGGAGTAGAGTAGGCCATCTGGCCCATCGAGCCTACTGTGCCATTTAATAAGATCCTGGCTGATCTTCTCATGACCCAGCTCCACTTATCTGCCCACTCACCATAACCCTTAATTCCTTTACTGTTCAAAAATCTATCTATCTATCTTAAAAACATTCAATGACATAGCCTCACCTGCTTCACTGGGCAGGGACTTCCACAACTCCGCAGCCCTTTAGGTGAAGAAGTTCCTCCACAGCGAAGTCCAAAATCTGCTCTCTGTTATTTTGAGGCTAAGCCTCAAAGGAGAATCATCGTCGTTTCTCTCGTTGAATAGCTTGCAGATGCCGGCTTTTTAAATTTATGCTCAAAATAATAGCCATGCGGCTGATATATAGTCAGGTGGGCTGCTAAAATCGATGTGTACTTATCATTTTTTTATATTCTTTAGGAATCTGACCTCCATTGTAAACATAACCAGCGATTATGGAGTAGGAGGATTTATGCCTTATGGATTCAGTGGCACTTTGACTGGCGCTGCCACTTGTTTCTATGCATTTGTAGGGTTTGACTGCATAGCAACTACAGGTATGTTCTTTTGTAGCTAAACAATAAGACTACAAATGCTAGATAACCAATGTAAAAGTTGTTGACCATCAATTATAATAGCATTGTGATTATGTTGCTGGACTAATAATGATGCAAGGACATGAGTTAAAATCACACCATGATAGATGGAGAATTTAAAATATGAGTCAAAATCTGCATTAAATAGCTATTCCCACTAATACTGACCGTGAGTACGATTGTTATCAAAACTCATTAGTGTATCAGATAACAGGCAGAATCTTCTAAGGGTCTGAGTAACATGGGCTATTGAGAGATTTGTGGCAGAATTGGATGAGAAGTCCTGAGAGTCTATCCCAAAATTGGGAACATTGACAATTAAGGGAAATTATTGCTTGCTAAATGCCTTCTTACCAGACTGAAACATCACTTTAATAGCTACTTATCTTAACAAATGCACCCAACAAGCTACATGTCGAGGAATCTTAGCATGGAAATCAGAACGGGTACCTGGCAACTTCAGCTCGCCACTTGCTCTGAAGGACCTTCAACATCTCAGGACATGTTACATGGGCATTGACAACATATACACCACATCCATGGACATTGGCATCCAATATGTGACAACCAGTGGACACCCTCATGGTGCATCTCCAATTCACTTACAGGATGTTTCCGCACTTCAGTGCTGCACCTTGAGCTGCTCCTGCAATTTGAATGCTGCAGCAAGGACTCTGTGCGCTCAGGGACATGCACCCAGTTCATAAGACTCTGCCATGTGGGGAAATATCCTTTCAGCATTTAGCCGATTAAACCCCCTAAGAAACCAATATGATTCAATAAGATCCCGTCTCATTCTGCTAAATTCCAATCAATACAGTCCCAACCTGTTTAACTTTTGCTCATAAAACAATTCCTCCATATCAGGGAATCACTCTATGAAACCTTCTTTGAACTGCTTCCAATGAAATAGTATCTTTTCTAAAATAAAGGGACTAAAACTGCACACAGTACCCCAGCTGTGGCCTCACCAGTACCTTGTCCATTTGCTGCATTTCCTACTCTTATACTCCAGCCTCCTTGAAATAAGGGCTAACATTCCATTAGCCTTCCTGATTCCCTGCTGCACCTGTGTGCTAGTTTTCTGTGTTTCGTACACAAGTACCCCCAAGTCCCAGAAATGAAGGGTCTAGGCCCGAAACGTCAGCCTCTCTGCTCCTATGATGCTGCTTGGCCTGCTGTGTTCATCCAGCCCTGCACCTTGTTGTCTCGGATTCTCCAGCATCTGCAGTTCCTACTATCTCTACCCCCAAGTCCCTTTGTGTTGCAGTCAGAGATTGTAAGAACTGCCGATGCTGGAGTCAGAGATAACACAGTGTGGAGCTGGAGGAACACAGCAGGCCAAGCAGCATCAGAGGAGTAGGAAAGTTGACGTTTCAGGTCCGGATCCTTCTTCGATTTCTGAAGAATGGTCCCGACCTGAAATGTCAACTTTCCTACTCCTCTGATGCTGCTTGGTCTGCTGTGTTTCTCCAGCTCCACACTGTGTTATCTATAACCAATAAATGTATTGAGCATCATTGTGTTTACATCAATAATTTGGTAGCATTTAGCTAAAGCTGGGAAGAACATTTACACCACCTGACTAAACTGCTTGTTCGGCTGCAAAATGACAATTTGGCTATTAATCCAGCTTAGGGTGAATTTGCCAACACAGAAGTAACTTACTTGGGGCATACTGTGGGACAAGGTCAAGCAGCACCTATAGAAGTGAAAGTAAGGGCTCTTTTGGATTTTCCCATGCCTAGGATGAAAGGTTAAATTTTGTGTCATGTTGACATGAATAGATTTCATTGCAAGTTTGTCCTGAACTTAACCATTTTTGTTGCACTATTTAAAAAATTTGTTGAAGAAAGGCAGAAAATTTGAATGGAAGCAAGAATGTCAATTTTTTGGAAACATGAAAGTTATGTTGACAACCACAGTATTTATAACCATTATAACCAACAGAAAAATATACATTCTTGGTACATATGAGTTAGTTTATGAATTGTGCAATAGTTTTGAAATATAAGGAAACAACATGGGCAAACTGACGTTGAATTTGAAAGGGTAAAGCAAAATACCTATGACTGTTGGTTATAGGTATTAGGAGTAAATAGCATGTATGGAGCTCTCAGAGAGATTGTTCTCATTAAAGAATTTACAAGTTTGCTACCTCCAGTAATTAAAACTCATATTGAAGGCCTGAGGGTTTCAACTGTTGGATAGCCAGTAGAGATGGCTGATAATTATGAGCTGATCCATAAAATTAAACCATTTTCTTGTCACCCTCATAAATGCAAGGATAGAAAAGGTGGGAGAGTGAAAGGAAGCCAGTAGCCACAATAAAGAAAGGATGGCCAGGCATTTGTGTCCAGACAAAACAGGAAAGTGCTGACCGCGGAAGTGGGAATCAAAGACCTAAAGATTTCCATTGTAATGAAGCAGGCCACCTTCATTCAGAACACATGGAGTTGTTTAGGAAGGCAATGGGACTTATTGTGGTTTGTGAGGCTGAAAAAGGAACTCAAATTATGACACCATAGATCAAAGTGTAGCTTTTCCTACAACATTAAGAGCGAAAGTAAATACTGCTGGGAGTGCAGAAGTGAATAATTTGGATGGGAGATATAAAGAGATTTTTTTTAATCAAAAGGAAGGATAATTCCTTCATCTTAAAATGATGTCACCAAGCCCAGAATTATATTAAGGGACACAGGAGCTACTCCATCTCCTGTGCTGGAGAAAAATATAATCCTTCCTCCAGAGAGCGCAAATAAAGCCAAGGTGTGAGCACATAAGTGGAGCATATACCCTGGTTCTATTGTAAGACTAAAGGTATACGTAGCTGTGAGTGCATGAGAGGTGAATGAGGTAGTTGAGAGTTATAAAAGATTTTTGTCCCAAGGAAAAGTAACCTCTTATTTATGGCTAAACCCTGAATTATATTAAGGGATACAGGAGCTACCCCTTTGCTGGAGAAGGACTTTTTAAAAAAATTCAGACAACACATTGAAAATCAAAGTTTTAATAAATAGAATTAGTGGAGAATATATACACATTCCTTTGTATATAGTGCATTTAGAGTATGACTTAATGTCTGGAACAGTGGAAAGGAATTGTTCAGGCATTATGCACGGATAGATTTGACTTACTCCCAGATAATGATTTGACAAGAGTAAACTTGTAGTTTTGAACATAATCATAAAGAATCTAAATGCGGTTAAAATAAAACTTACATCATGTTTCCGCCATAATCCAGAAAACAAAATTTATTTATTAGAACCAAACATATTCTTTAATAAGTGGTAAAATGGATTATTAATTACTAATATGCAAACTTAAATATTGCCTCTTTTAAATTCAAGCATACACACATTGTTCACAAATTGGATAGATAAGACAAATACTTCTACAGAAAAATGATGGGTGGAAAACATAAGCAATAAGGAACAATTCTGCAGTTGAACAGTCACAATTACAAGAGTGCAATGATGTGACATTGTACAGTTCTTTTGGACCTTGGTGACAATATCACACATATGCTGACCACAGAAGATCCCCAATTTGGTAGCCAGTCAGTTGGACCTAGTTCTTTACGCGGGTTAGAAGTTCACCTTTTCAAAGCATTTGACTATTGTTTTTCTACAATTCACAAAGGGACAGGGAGAGACAGAGGGAGACTTTCATGTACAGGAGGTGTGAGTGCAACTGCCCCTCTCTCAGTTCTGTGACAATCTACAAATGAATTCCAAAAACTGTTGCTGGGCGGATTTCTTTTCAACTCAAATGAACATGATGCCAGGGTGTTTCACAATAGTGTCAAATCCAGTTTCTCCAAAAATTACATGACCTTTTGTGACCAACAAATGAACCCCACACAGTTTCACTTTTCCTTTGAGTTGTAAAAAAGCTAGTCATTTCTTTTCAAACCAAACCTCAATTTTTCCATTTTCTATTTCAATTAAAATAACATGTAGCCCTTACAGATGACCAAAACAATGGCTAAACAAAGACCATCACCAGAGGTGAAAGTGATATCACAAACATGTTAGAGTAGCCGAAGATGGGGATAACGCAGAAGAAGTGTTTCGTAAATCTTCTTTTATTGAGGTTCATCAAGCAAATCTGGAGTTAAGCAGGTTAATACAATTAGCCCACACTGAGGTTGAGGCTGAAGGAGTTACAATGTGTTATTTTGTTAAAAATAGAATTCTGATGAGGGGTGGAGACCAGTGGACACTTATTCATTAGACAGTGTCACTGCCCAGATATCAGATTAAAATATTGTGGGTAGCATATGAAATTTGTATGGCAGGACATGTAGAAATATGAACAAAATCAAGCATTGAGGAACTGATTTTTTTTTACTGGCCAGGTCTTCATAAAGTTCTAGCCCAATTATGTCAAACATGCCATACTTGTTAGGTAATGAGAAAACGTCAATTTATAATCAAACAATCATCCTTATGGCCACACCAGTTTTGAGTTCTGGTAAAGTGTTGTAAGACTGTGTAAAACTGTTGCCTAAAACAAAAATGGGACACCAGTATATTTTTAGAATTATGCATATAACAACTCAATTTCCAGAAGCAATTCCTTATAGTGGGAAAATGAGCACAATTTTTGACGTCATGTGCTATGAATAGAAATACAGTTGCTCCAGGGTTCCAACTTTAGAGTTGAGCAAACTCCAACTTAATGTCTGTTTTTTTCCAAAATATAATAATTAACTTGGGTATAAAACCGTTGAAGCTTACCGTGTATCATCCATAAACATGGGAAGGTTTAGAGAGATACCATTAGACTTTCAAGACAATGTTTAAAGCAGACTGTCATGAACATTTTCAGGATTAGGACAAAGGTCTGGATTCTCTGTTATTTATTACCAGAGGTTGTCCAAATGAATCCACAGGGCTTAGTTAATTTGAA
This sequence comes from Rhincodon typus, assembly GCF_021869965.1. Lineage (NCBI taxonomy): Eukaryota > Metazoa > Chordata > Chondrichthyes > Orectolobiformes > Rhincodontidae > Rhincodon > Rhincodon typus. The sequence continues at coordinate 58,705,469 of NC_063343.1, read as the reverse complement.
TTAATCTATTCGTCATGAGATAGGAGGTCCATGAAAATTGATCAAGGAAAATGCTTCAAGACAGAGAGACAAATCTGCAATATTGGATTTATGTTTCTGTTTCTAGAGAAACTCACAGGAGCATGCAAGGTAGCACATAAAGGCATTACATGCAAAGATGAAAGAATGGGCATATAAATGAGTTGAAACCAGAACATTTCAAACAGGCAATGAAATTTTAATGTTCTTCCCTTTAAAAGACAAACCTCTGAAAGCAACATTCAGTGATCCATACAAGATAATTAATAGGATTAGTAAACTATGTCGTCTGATGGACTCGCTAGATAACGGGAAGAAGAATTGGTTATGTTACTATAACATATTAGAATGATATAATTATAGAGAGAAATTTGGACAGGAGCAAGTAGTAAAAATAGTGGAGCAGGTAGAAAATGACAGTGAAGTAGAAAGAGATGTAGACAATTCACAAAGGGAACTTTCAATTAGAAAATACTGAAACATTGGGACAGTTAGATACTATTTTCTCAAATTTTGTGGAAAAATAATGAGAGAATCTAATTAGGTTGCTAAAGGAATTAAAGGAAATATGTTGGGTTGTACATCTTTAGCCAGACATGATAATGGCATAGGGGAATCAGTATTAACAAAACAATATCCTTATACTTTAAACCTTGGAAAGCAAGCTCTGGTAAAAACAGTGACTGAAAACATGTTAAAAAATCACTTGAATGCACGTAGTTAAAGCAGACAGAGTTCCCCAGAGCTATTAGTTCCTTAAATTGATTAGTTCCTTAATTACTACAGAAAAGTAGTTGCAGTAACAAAAACTGATTTCTTGGTTAGAAAATTATATTATAGGGTTGGCAGAGCCTCATTCATAACCAAGATTGATTATAATGTAGAAGAACTGGCAAGTACAAATGATATCAACAACTGAAGAGAAATCAGCTTTTGTTACACTACATGTCGTGTATCAATTCAAAGTCATGCCATTCACATTTAAAGACATTCCAGATACATTCCAAAGACCTATTAGCCATGTTGAAATTGACGTACCGATATGTGTTGTTTACTTAGATGTCAAATCAATGTTCAGGAACACTTGGGAAGGACATGTTAAACAGCAGGAAGTTTCATTTAAACATTCATAATTACTTGAGTATTTTTTTGCCGAGTGTTGTTTGCCGAAGCAAAAATCACTTACGTAGGACACATTATAGGGAAAATTCATGTCTAGCCAAGGACAGCAAAATTAAAGTCTTTGATAAATTTCTTTATTCCTAAATATAAACATGGAAAATCATGAGCTTTTTGCAGAAGCATGGCTCGTATTGAAGATTTTCATCAATATTTAGTACAATAGCTGCATTTTTGACAGATTTATTATGAAAACAGGCAAATGTAAAATAGCCAATAAGTCCCAAATAGCTTTATATGAAGCTGAAGGCAATCCTAATGAATGAACCATGTTGGCTGTCCCTGACTTCACTAAACATTTTATTGGCAATTAAAGCTACAGACTTGAGGGAGGGATGGGGGGGAGGGGAGCAGTGGTGTTCCTGTTGCTTAGGGTCCTTTTCAAAGCGACAAAAAGAAATTGTTGGATTATTACTACCCCATTAGACATTTAAAAATTTACAGCTGTTGCAACTGCTAATTTACACTGATTATAATCCCTTGGCCTTTGTAGAGAAATTTAAAATACAAATTCTGGACTGTTTCGATAGAGTTTGTTAATACCAAATGACTTGTTTGTATCACTGGAAAACATAATATAAGTGCAGACACATGATCAAGAATCAAGATGTTGGAACAGTTTTGAGATTAAAAAGATAACAAGAAATTATACATACACAGACAGAATGAGGATGAATGAATGTAATGTTTCTGCTTTTTTTTATAGATGTGTCTTTGTGCATCGTAAAATAACACATATGTGATTTAATGGAAACAAAGTCAAAAGGTCAAACAGCACTACAGATTATCTGCTATTTACTTAAGAAGCAAGTTCTTTTTGCAAAAATGCTCTAGAAAAGACTTTCAGAAAGAGAGAAAATGTGGATTTTATGACCGTTAACTGTTAGACAAGCAGACATGTAGAAACCACAGGAATTGTGATGTTCATTACCTAGCAACAGCCTCTGGCGTCAAGTGTGTTTTCAGAGATGTGAGATGAGAATTGTTAAAGAAGCAGCAGCAGAAATCAGCTCTCACTCAGTCAGTGAGTGTTAAACCTTAAAGCAAAATCAAAAAAAAGTCAGTGAAGTAGTTTCAACACTTGATAACTTTTCAAATATTAGGTCTCCTAACAGTTTCCTGCCTGAATCTAAAATATGGATCCAAAGATCTTCCATCACCCTGTGACTATCAGGAACTGTACCTTGTCAACACAAAGTCAAAGGAACTTGAGAAGTCAATGCATTCTGTCTTCTGAATTTGTACACTTGGTTGACAGGGGTGATCTTAATTTTTTGCATCTCTTTTCCAAATCCATGCTTTCACTGCAGACCTGTACTATCTTATCTTGTTGTTTTTTAATGTGTGTTCGGAATCAGGGGTAAGGTAGTTTAATTCTGCATTGTAGGTTCATTGATAACCAGCTTTGTTACTTGTTTAAAGCATAAGTTTGTTTATAATAAGAAAGTCACTTTTAATTTTTTTGAAGAAAACCTGGTGATAGTTTCTTTTCTTTGAGATAACAGCAGTAAAATTCATTATTTTCACGATAAAACAAAGTAATTACAGTATTGGTATAGCTTATGAAGTAGTGAAAGTTGATTATCGGTGCACACCTCCCGTCAGAGTACATTAATAACATTCCTGACATAGATAAAGTGTCAGAAAGTAATGCATTTAAACTTGCTGATGATACTATGTTAAGTGGGAATAGCAGTTTTGAGCAGGGCAAGGATATTGTGCTAAAATATAGAAAAGCCATAAGATGTAGGAACAGAATTAGATCATTTGGCCCATTGAGTCTGCTCTGCCATTTGATCATAACTGATATGTTTCTCAAACTCATTTCCTTGCCTTTTCCCTATAACCCTTGATTCCCTTACTAATAAAGAACCTATCTATTTCTGTCTTAAATACACGCAATGACTTGGCCTCTACAGCCTTTTATGGCAGTGAGCTCCACAGGTTCACCACACTCTGGCTGAAAAAATCCTCCTCATCTCAGTTCTAGAGGGTTATCCCTTCACTCTGAGGCTGTGCCTTTGGGTTCTAGTCTCTCCTACCAGTAGAAACATCTTCTCCATGTCTGCTATATCCAGGAGTCTTAGTATTCTGTAAGTTTTTATGAGATTCCCCCTTATCTATCCAAACTCCATCGAGTACAGACCCAGACTCCTCAACTGCTCCTCATATGACAAGCCCTTCATTCCTGGGGTCATTCTTGTAAACCTCCTCTGGACACCCTCCAATGCCAGCACACCCTTCCTTCGAAATGGAGCCTAAAACTGTTCATAATATTCCAAATGCAGTCTGACCAGACCCTTATACAGCCTCAGCAGTAGTCTTGTATTCTAGCCCTCTTGAAATTAATATGAACATTGCATTTGCCTTCCTAATTGCCAAGTGAACCTGCATGTTAACCTTAAGAGATTCCTAAGTCCCTTTGTGCTTCAGATTTCTGAAGCCTTTCCCCATTTAGAAAATAGCGCATGCCTATATTCTTCCAATGAAAGTGCATAACTCCACTCTTTCTCACATTATATTCCATTTTCCACTTCTTTGTCCACTCTCCTAGCCTCTCCAAGTCCTTCTGCAGCCTTCATGCTTCCACAACACTACCTGACCTTCACCTATCTTTGTGTCATCTGTAAACTTAGCAACAATGCCTTCAGTTCCTTCATCCGATTGTTTACGTATAATGTGAATTCTTGTGGTCCCAGCATTGATCCCTGTCCAACTCCACGAGTCACTGGTTACCATCCTGAAAAAGACCCTTTTTCTCGCTGTCTGCATTTTGCCAATCATCTAATTCTCTATCCATGCCAGTACTTTGCCCCATCACCATGGGCTCTAATCTTATTTAGCAGCCTCCTATGCGGCACCTTGTCAAAGGCCCTATGGAAATCTGAATAGATCACATCCACCGGCTCTCCTTTGCCTAACTACCCTTACTATGTTACCTCCTTTAGGATTCTAACAGATTTGTTGGGCATGGCCTCCCCTTGATGAAGCCGTGTTGACTCAGCCCTTTTTTAACTTACACATCCAAGTACTCTGCAATCTCATCCTTAATAATGGGCTCTAAAATCTTACCAATGACTGAGGTCAGGCTAACCAGCCTATAGTTTCCTCTCTTCTGCCTCTCTCCCTTTTTAAACAAGGGTACCACATTAACCAATTTACAGTCCTTTGGGACTCTCCCTGACTGCAGTGATTACTGAAAAATCACCACCAATGCCTCCACAATTCCTCAGCTATCTTCTTCTGAACTTTAGGATGTGATCCATCCCGTCCAAATGACTTATTCACCTTTATTCTTTCAGCTTCCCCAATACTTTCTCCTTAGCGATGACCACTACACTCACCTGTGCCACCGACTGTCTAGAAGTTCTGGTATGTTGCTAGTATGTTGCTATACAAAACCCTGGCACACCCACATCTGGAGCTATACAAAACCCTGGTTCGACCACATCTGGAGTATTGTGTCCAGTTCTGATCCCCTCATTACAGGAAAGATGTGGAAGTGTTGGAAAAGGTGCAGAAGAGATTTACTAGGTTGTTGCCTGGAATGGAGGGAAGGTCTTACAAGGAAAGGTTGAGAGAGCTAGGGTTTTTCTCTTTAGAGCAACGAAGGATGAGAGGTGACTTGAAAGAGGTGTATAAAAAGATCAGAGGTATAGATAGAGTGGATAGCCAAAGACTTTTTCCTAGGGTGAAGGTAACTATTACGAGGGGGGCATAGTTTTAAAGTGAGTGGAGGTAGATATAGGGGAGATGTCAGAGGTAGGTTCTTTACTTAGAGAGTGGTAGGGGCGTAGAGTGCATTGCTGGAGAGGGTAGTGGAGTCGGCCTCATTAGGGGCATTTAAGTGGCTATTAGATAGGCATATGGATGATAGTATAAGGTAGGGGTGGAAAAGGAGGTTAGATAGACTTTAGGTTGAGGGTAAAAGTTCGGCACAACATCGTGGGCCGAAGGGCCTGTGCTGTGCTGTGTAGTTCTATGTTCTATAATAATTTTCATCTTGAAGGCTGATGCAAAGTGCCTACTCAGCTCATTTGCTATTTCTTTGTTCTCCATTACTACTTGTCCTCTGTCATTTTTCAGCAGTCCAACACCGACTCTTAACTCTCTCTTACCTTTTATATATCTAAAAAAAACTCTTGCAATCTTCTTTAGTATTACTAGTTAGCTTACCCTCATATGTCATCTTTTCCCCACTTATTTTTTTTTTAGTTATCCTCTGCTGGGTTTTAAAGGTTTCACAATCCTCTGGCTTCCCAAAAATCTTCACCACAATATATGTATGACAGGTTAGGTCAAGGTGGAGTAACAATAGAAAAACAGAATATATCTTAAAAGGCATTAAACATATAATTGCTGATATTCAGAGGAACTTAATTGTATTCAGACAGCAATCAATTAAGGAGGCAAATGGCACGTTGACATTTTCTGTAAGAAAGCTGGACTACTTCAATGAAGAAGTCCTGCTATAATTACGTAGGGTCTCGATGAGACCACATCCGGAGGCCTGTGACAGTTTTGGTTTTCAAGTTTAAATATGGACAAACATTTATTGCAAGCATTGAAGATGTTTTAGATTGGTTCCTGGCACGAAAATATATCCTATATGTCAGGCTGAGTGATTTAAGTTTATGGAGTTTGGAATTTTGAGAGGCAATCTCATTGAAACATACATGATTGAAAGGAGATATTGCACAGTATTCATAGGGTAGACAGTGATGTATCATTAATATCAGCTGAGAAGGAGTATCGGAGAAACATACGGGACTAGAATCTGAAAAAGTCTTAGGATTTCATCCTAGTCCTAGGACATCGCTGGATGGTCTAGAACATGAGGAGCACAGTCTCAAGATAAGGGAACAGTCACTTAGATTGAGAGGAAAAGAAATTTCTTCACTAAAAGGATTGTGAATCTTTAGAAATTTTTACCCCAGAGGATTGTGGATACTCTATTGTTGAATTGTATTTATAGGGGACGGATATAGATTCTTGGTCTTTCAAAGATTTAAGGTGAGGATCACCTGTGATTGTATTGAATGGTGGAGCAGGCTTGAGCAACTCCATGTTATATTCTTGCACTTGTTGCATATATTATGCTCTTAGATAAACCGACAAATACGCACCAGCAGATTTTAATCATTTCTCTGCAAGTCAATGTTTATTCTTTAATTATGCACCACTCACGGGCTCTGTGGTGCAGTGGTAGTGTTTGTACCTCTAAGCCAGGAGTCCTGTGTTTAAGGCCTATCTGCTCCACAGGTGTATCATAACACCTCTAAATAAGTTGATTTGAAAATACTTACATCACTCAGTTCCTCCCATGATTTGTGACTGGGGATTCAATGAAGTAGTGCTGCAGGATATAGATTTTATTTATTTTAAATCCATAGTCAATTAAACAACCCCAAAGGAAATGCATTGATCACACTGTTTAAAATAATTCTTTAACCTCGTAATTATTATTTCAGATTCTTTCACTATCAGTGTCATATCAATTTCAAGGTTATTATTTTTCTATGACGATTACATGAGCAAGTAATTATTGAAGCTGCGACTCGTGATAATATTGTTTAAAAGATATGGAAGGAATCTCATATTATTTTTCTCCATTGTATCTCACACTGATTCTTTTTATTTTACTATTTCCCCAGGTGAAGAGGTGAAAAATCCTCAGAAGTCCATCCCAGTTGGGATTATAGCATCTCTTGTCATTTGCTTCTTAGCCTACTTTGGGGTTTCTGCTGCTCTTACACTTATGATGCCTTACTATCTGCTTGATATTAAAAACCCAATCCCTGGGACCTTTGAGTATGTGCAATGGAGTGCTGCGAAATACTTTGTGGCTGTGGGCTCTCTGTGTGCACTTTCAACAAGGTATGACAATAATCTAATTCGTTCCTCAATCTAATAAAGTTAGTAACAAAATGCACATTTTTAGCATAGCAAGACTCCTATCCTTCAAATGTATTGACATTGCATGCTGCTTCTTGCATAACATTTCCAAGAAATTCATTTATTACTGTATTGATCTGCTTCCATTATGGTGCAACAATAACATTGATGCAACCCTATTAAGTGCCCATGGAGTCTGCCTTATCTAGGAGTGACTATTGTCTGACCTCAAGAGGCCCAACAAACGCTACTTTTTGCGGTTTAATGTACAGATTGCTGATTTTTGTATTATAGCGCTCGAGTACAGTTATTCTATTCCTCTCAGTGTGGTCAGTTAGCTCAGTTGGTTGGACAGCTGCTTTATAATGCCACCAGCTGAGGTTACCATGAAGGCTTCTCCTTTACAACCTCTCTCTTCACCGGAGGTGTGTAGTGACCCTCAGGTTAAACCAGCAAAATAGTTGTCTCACCTACTCTCCAATTGGAGAGCAGCCCCGTAGTCCTTTGGGACTATGGTTATTTTAACTGTACATCATATAATTAATATATGTGTTCTTCTTATACTACATCTACCCATGCCCCCACCTCCCCCCCAGCCCGCTTTCTCTCAACTTTTATGCTAACATGACTTCAATAATTTATTTAAACTATTTACATTCTCACTATCTTCAACATGCACCAAACACCACCATCCCCCCGCCTCTCATATCCAAAAGTCTTTGTCGAATGCTGTTTGTTTTACTGTGGTTCACACAATTGTTTAATGAGGTAATGATCTGCCACCATTTCTGCAATCAGTGTACCATATTGCAAGGTAATGTGGTCCTGTTCTCATTATCCATTTTCTATATATTCAAAATCGTTTGTTCTCAATGCTTTGACAAAAATCTATGCTTTCTATTCATTCTGATGTTCATACTGATATTCAAACAGTGTAACACCTGCCTATATTGCTTTTCTGAGGACTGTATCTTCTGATTTACTATCTCTGATCCAAACATTCTGCCTGGTTCCAAACCTTCTGCCTGGTACCAAACCTGACAAAATCTTCACTCTGTGCCTGGAATTGTACCAATTCTGCTGTTTCCTTTAGTGGCCATTCTGAATTTCTCTCATTCTCTCATGGTCTTGTGATGTTAGACTTAGTCCAAGGTTTTTGCTATAGTAATAGAATTTCCACTCTCAATCTTTTACTCATAAGTGACTCTGACGGTGAACATCCATTACTCAATTGTCTATAGAAGAAGGGGAGAACTCGTAACATGATTGATTCCTGATTCTGTTGTGAATCTCTTAAACTGATCATTCATGAATTGCAGAACATTGTCTGAGACAATCTCTAAAATTGAGAAACATTTGCAGCCTTAAATAACTGCTCTTACTCCACATTTAAATTGTCTTTTTTTTCTACGAGTGCCCTAGAAGCAAACACATGTCATCCTGAACTGGAATGAGTACTGTGCCTAATCTGTGGAAGATAAATCTGTACCCACTATTGTGGGCAATCTGGGATTACAGCATTCAAAGCAAAGTTGTTTCTGTTTTATCTTCTCCAAAGCCTCCACTGTTGAATTTTCTCTAAAGCTCTCAAAGATTGTATGATTATAGTCAGATTTAGAATAAATTTCCCCACTTGGTTGACCATTCCACAAAGAGTTGAACATCACTGACACTCTGGTTGTGGAAATTCATTCATTGCCTTCATTTTCCTGGAATTTACCATGATTCCTTTCGCTTGCATGATATGAGTGAATAATTTAATTCTTATTGTTGCGAATTGACAATTCCCATTGAGCATGAGGGCTATGTTCTGCAGTGGTTTCAGAACTTCATAAACACTGCTCATGCTCCTTTTCAGCACACGAAAGTACGTTCTCCATAATAAAAGATTACTCATGTTCCCTTCAAGCTTTTGAGACATTGCTTGTGGAAATATTTCTGGTACAGATGAAATTCTAAAAGGTCAGTGATTAAAGTAAAATCACCAGACAGCATGATAAAATTGATTGACAACATTGACTTGTAGTCTAGAGGTACTTTACAAAAGCTGGTATTTCCAATTAATTGTACGAAGAGCATACTGTTGGTTAGCTCCATAATCATCCATTATTGAAATTGGTTGGACTTCTCTCTGGACAGCTTTGTTCAATTGTGTGAAGTCTATACATGAACTGAACTCTCCATTAGACTTAGGAACTGTCAATAGTCTTGACACAAGCTTGTTGGCTCTGTAGCAGGTGACTTTGTTACTCACTGCCAAGTAGGACCTTCCTTTTCTCCAGCAAACTTGAAAGGGTTCAGAAAAGATTTACAAGGATACTGCCAGGGTTAAATGGTTTGAGATATCAGAAGAAGCTGAGTAGGCTAAGGCTATTTTCCCTGGACTGTCGGAGGCTGAGGGGTGACTATATACAGGTTTATAAAATCATGAGGGGAATGGATAGGCTGAATAACCAAGGTCTTTTTCCCAGGATAGGGGAGTCCAAAACTAAAGAGCATAAGTTTAAGGTGAGAGGAGAAAGATATAAAAGGGACCTGAGGGGCAATTTTTTCACAAAGAGGGTGGTGCATTTATGGAATGAGCTGCCAGAGGACGTGGTGGAGGCTGGTAAAATTACAACATTTAGAAGGTGTTTGGATGAGTATATGAATAAAGGGTTTAGAGGGATATGGGCCAAATGCTGGAAAATGGGACTAGATTTATTTAGGATATCTGGTCGCCATGAACAAATTAGATTGAAGGGTCTGTTTCTGTGCTTACGTCTCTATGACTCTGGGGGTGTGATACATACCTGAAAGTATATAATGATGTTATCCTGGCATCTTGAAGTAATGTGATGTGATGTTCTTTCTTGAACTTTTCCAGACCTTTACAAAGTTTAAGGGAATTCTTTCTGAAATTCTGTCCTGTTTGCATGTCGTAATATTGCAACCCTAATCATATGTATGCATTTCTACTAAAAATAGCTGCGGCTTCAGTCTTTGAGACATCAAGAGTATTGTTGCTATGACAAGGTGTAGAGCTGGATGAACACAGCAGGCCAGGCAGCATCAGAGGAGCAGGAAAGCTGACGTTTTGGGTCTGGACCCTTCTTCAGAAATGGGGGAGGGGAAGGGGGCTCTGAAATAAATAGAGAGAGGGGGAGGTGATGACAGAAGGCGGATAGAGGAGCATATAGGTGGAGAGAAGACGGACAGGTCAAGGAGGCGGGGATGAAGCCAGTAAAGGTGAGTGTAGGTGGGGAGTTGGGATGGGGGTTGGTCAGTGAGGAGGGAGGGGCGGGTAGGTGGGAGGGAAGACGGACAGGTCAAGGAGGTGGGGATGAGGTTAGTAGGTAGGAAGTATTGTTGATTTCTTTCTGCTTATCGCTAAGTGTGGTAGAGAACTGACCTTGTACCTAAAGATCTGTGCTCCCTTGGACCTTGCAATTTGATGCACTTGGGCTGGACACCTCTTGATTTAACTATGCAACCTGTTGACTAAAATTGAAACAGCTGAGCTGTTGTAAAAAGATAAAGTCACATATCAGATTATGTGGCTACTCCCTTACAAGAGAGAGACAACTGGCAACGGATTAACTTGAGGGTCACCACATCTCAGCTAAAGGGTTGAAAAGGAGAATCCTTCATGGTGACCTCAGCCAGTCACAGGAATTGAACCCATACTCTTCACATCACTCTGTATCACAAGCAGACTTCCCAGCCAACTGAGCTAATCAACACCCTAGCAAAAGCTCTGCTTGCCTTCTTTTGGCTACATCTAAAAATATATGGTTAGACATATAGTTTTTCCTTCTCCATTTCCTGGATTCTTTCTTTCTCCAGAGCCTTTTCAAATAATTAGAATGTTTATGCTGCCCTTGGAGTGATGATATACATTTAAACCTGAAAATGTGCTGAAACTGCTTGGGTTTGAAACATTGAATGCACCCAACTCCTCCTGCTGGTCATTCCTGGCATTCATAATACCGCCATGTTTCACAATGTGAACAACCCAATAGGTCTATTGTATCTGTTCTTCTTACTGCTTTACCATTTTCATTGGCTTTTGTGAGGGTGACAATGGCATCTTGGGACCTACTCAACTGACCAATTTAAATGATGCCGAGGTGTTTCCTTCAATGATGGCCTGATTCTGAGCCCTGATCTCAGCCCGTACTGAGTAGTTAAATACTTGTTCTGAAATCAAAGTCTCTTTTGACTGTAAAACATTCGAAAATGTTTCATTGCAGATGCCTATGATGACCTGATCCCTAATGTGGTCAGCTTTTAGTGCTCCATATCTTCAGCAACTCACTAAGTGGTAAAGATCAGTGAGAAAAGATTCCATGAAGTCCCTTTAACTCTGAGACCTTTGATTAAATCTTGGTTGCTCAATTACGAATTTTCATTTGGGTTAAAATATGCAACAAATGCCTTAAGGATGGACTCGAAGTTTGTAGTAGCTTCTTCTGCCCTCCAGTCTCCCAAGGAGGTTATTGGTAATAGGCCTGACTGTATACTGGAACATACTAAGCTGGTGCTGCTGATCTTTGGCATGTGAAGCACATGCTGTCCTTTCTTTAGGTGTAAATTACTGCAGATGCTGGGATCTGAACTGAGAACAAAAAAAATGCTGGAGATCACAGCGGGTCAGGCAGCATCCATTGGAGAGAAAGCAAGCTAATGTTTCAAGTCTAGATGACTCTTCATCAGACCATTGTAGACGTTGCTCTCTTAGAGTAGATCAGTACCTATTCTGAGTCTGCTAAATATACGATACAATGCAACACAGCACAGAAATAGACCCTTCGGCCCACCAAGCCTGCACCGATTTCTAATTCTTATTTAGACCCACTACATTTTTGCACACATGTGCTTTCTCTGATGAAGAGTCATCCAGACTCAAAACGTTAGCTTGCTTTCTCTCCATGTGGATGCTGCCTGACCCGCTGTGATCTCCAGCATTATTCTGTTTTCAGTTCTGTCCATTCTTGTTTGAACTGCTTCTTCCACAATTTCCTTCATTGATTTCTCTATATACCCTCTGCATTCTCAAACTGCAGTGGCAAAGGCAGTGCCTCAGCTGGTGCTGCCAATCCTTCAGGGTTCCAGTAGACCAATGAACTAGGTAAATCTTTTGGTTTTTTTCCCTTGTACGCAAGAGTCTTCCAACTGTTTCTCTTTGCTCTGTTGAAGTTTTCTGACTTTCTCTCTATGCTGACAGCTTCAGATTCTTTTCCCTTTTGTATTGCTTCATGAAATTTGGACTACAATTTAAATTCATTGCTATATTGAATTCTCCCTCACTGCCTGATGGATTTCATTGACAATGTGGATACAACATTATATTGCTAATTCCTCACAGATTTTATTTACCATGCGGTCTGGGCTCTGTCCTGCATTGTAGAGGCTGTTCTCTTACACTAGACCCGTTCCTGCTCTGAGTCTGCTAAATATGCAACACTGCACAGGAACAGGCCCTTTGGCCCACCAAATCTGTGCCGATTTCTAGTCCTTATTTAGACCCATTACTTATTGCTCATACACATTGTCTATCCCTCTGCTTGCCTCGTGTTCATGTGTCTATCAAGATACACCTTTAATGTTGCTAATGTGGCTGCTTCCATCATCTCCACTGGCAGTGCGTTACAGGCATCCACCACCCTCAGTGTGAAAAATTCTCCCTGCACTTCTCCCCCTAAACTTTCCCCCCTCACCTTGAACTTGTGCCCTCTTGTGGTTGACCTTTCCACCCTGGGGAAAAAAAACTTTATCCACCCTATCTATGCCTCACATAATTTTGTAGACCTTTATCAGGTCACCCTTCAGCCTCTGTCAAACCTCCATGGATGTGCTATGTGGATATTCACTGCCTGTGAGTGTACCTTGAGAGTTTGGGGTCTGCTAGCCACAATGGCAATCTTGACCACTTAGAAGGTCAAGGGTAGCAGCTGCATGCACCACCTGTAAGTTCCCCTCAAGCTACACACCATCCTAACCTAGAACTGCATTGCTCTCTTTCATGATTTCTGGATCAAAATCCTGGAACTCCCGCCCTAATGGTTCTCCTATTATCCTTGGCTGATAATGGTCAACCTAGGAGAATGAATGGTTGCTAATGGGGACCATCAGTGGTTAACAATGGTAGTATGTTATAGCTGGCCATGTGATAGCAGACCATGTGACCATATGACCAGGTCACATGGTCTGCTATCACATGGCCTGCTGTTATACACTACCATTGTTAGCCACTAATAATCCCTATTAATATGCATTCATTCTGCAAAACTGACCGTAATCCACTCCCTTGCCTATCTAACTGTTCTTTGCTCTCAATGGGCTCTATCACCACCTATCGTTTACTCCTTACCCCCTTCCCCCCATCCTATCTTCTGCTCCAAATCCACCTTTTTCCTACCTACCATCAGTTCTGAAGGAGGGTCACTGGACCGAAACACTAACTCTGATTTCTCCCCGTGGATGCTGCCAGACCTGCTGAGCTTTTCCAGCAATTACTACTTTTGTCCCACAGTTTCAGTTGCAGGCTAGACCGTTTAGGACTGAGATTAGGAAACACTTCTTTACTCGGAGGGTGGTCAACCTGTGGAATTTGTGACAATGGAAGGCTGTGGAGGCTGGGCCACTGAGCGTTTTTAAGAAAGTGACTCAATCTTTTAGCATCCAGGGATATGGGCAGAAAGCGGGAATATATAGATGTACATTTGAGATAGAAGATTAGTCATGACTATATTGAATGGCAGAGCAGGTGCACACTCCTGTTCCTGGTATCTACAGTTCATCCATCAGTGCCATCATATATTATTGTTTTTTTCTTAAACATTTGACAGTCAAGATATTTGGTGAGCACTACACATCTCTCACTTCTTTTTGGTTTTAATTCTGATTTATTCCTCCACAGCCTGCTGGGCATCATGTTCCCTTTACCCCGCATCCTGTTTGCTATGGCAAGGGATGGCTTACTGTTTGACTTTCTAGCAAAATTGAGTAAGCGTCAGACTCCAGTTATTGCCACAACAATTTCAGCAAGCATTTCCGGTAAGAGGCATTATTTGTTAACCTTTTAACTGGGGCTGAAAATGTCCATGTACTATGGATCAGCAGATTTTCAAACGATGGAAACACACTCTACTCTCTCTCTCTCAGTATTTGTTACTTTTTCAAATCGATCAATAATGCATTAACAGAAGAATATTTTCAGTGCTGTACTTCCAGTAAAATTCTTGGGCCAACTGGGCTGGGAACAGAAGTGGATGGGGCCTGAAAATACAGTGACATGCCAGTCTCCAAGATGTGGAGATTAGACATGTTAAACAAAATGAACGAAAACAGACCAGGATTTTCAGTTGCCCTGAAGTTCCCCATGTGGGATGAGGGACAGTAAAGGTTTCTGGGGGTGGGTGGAGATAGGCCTAACAGCAGGCCAGGGTGGAGGATGTTGAGGCCTAGATGCTTTCCCTGCCTGCTTGGGTGCAGGTACAGCCCCCAGCCACCTTGTAGATGGGCTCAACACCCCACCCCAACCTACCACAGCTCCACCCACTCCCACCCCCATTGGAACCCTCCCCAAAGGCACTGTGGATGTATCTATACCAGATAGACACCGGTGATTAAAGAAAACTGGTCACTGCCATCTTCTCAAGGTCATCCAGAGATGGGCATTATAAATATCAGAACTAACTGGTGTGCCAGTTTCCTGACTCTGTTCCCAGCACTACTTTGGCCATGGGGCTCATGAAGAACCTTGTTAAAGGCAATTTTAGAAGGCTGGCTAAAATCTTCTAATCTACCTTCAGTTTCTGATGCAGTGGGTGGAGATGGCGGAAAATAGATTGCTTGGAGGAAGCCACTCAGTGTGTAGTTCAGGGTGCTAGAAATCCAGAGACCTGCAGCCTCTCCTTCCCTCCCTCCCTCCAGACCACCTTTGAAAAGGAGCACACTCCCTCCACCTCATCAGTGGCAGCCTGGCTGCTTTTTTGTACTTTCTGAACACACTTTTTAAAAAGTAGCAGAGACAGCAACTTGATGTTGAAATTAACTCTCATTAACTTACTCTTTACTGAAGCCACCTTCTCCTCTGAAGCTGGGAGCTCTCTGATTGGGCTTCTATTTACAAGGACCTGCCTGCTGTGTGTAATCGAACAGGGAATCTGTCTTCTTAACCATCCAAATTAATCACCATTAAAGTCTTGATGAAAGTCTGTTTTTCACCTGGGATCACGTTTAGGATCTATTAACAATTTGCCAACTTTTACTTGACAATTTTAGATCTTGACTGCTGCCATTATCTATTTAGTGAACTTTTGCCAGGTTAAATATTTTCCCCCATATAGAAACACAAAATATTGCTCAAAAGATGTGGTCAGTGGCTAGGATCCTAATCGGTTTAATGTTGCTTGAACTTTTCTCAGTGGAGATGGGAAGCGATCTCAAAGTTCTGTAAATTATGAGATTGATAGCATCTGTGAGAAAGTGTGAGATTATGAAATAGTTTCAAAAGGACTTTGATTGGAATAGACTCAGTGGGCTGAAAGCCCAGCTTTCTCCAAACTATGCTGTTTTCTTAAATATTAAAGAGGCTTAAGACTTTAGAAAGAAAGAAAACTTGAGCACAATCCTAAGTGTTTTCAATATATATTATTTAACCCAAATGCTAAACAAATTATTTTACAATTATTGTCTGCTTTTCTTAGCTGTAATGGCATGCCTATTTGATCTGAAGACACTGGTTGACATGATGTCCATAGGAACGCTTCTGGCCTACACATTGGTGGCAATATGTATCATTATTTTGAGGTAAACATGATGTTTCTAGGTTCTGGGAGTTCAATCTATATGTTCTACCCTTGTCTGAACAGAGCTCCCACATAGCAAGAAAAAATGTTTTTGTTTTGCAACAGGTACCAACCAGATTTTAGTAATAATGTTGACATCGAAATGAATGAAGAGAAACAATGTCAACACACTATTGAGGCCCCAAAGGAATCTTTCAACATCAGCTCATTGGTAATTCCTCTTCAGTTCCCATCACAGCAATCGTCAAGTATTGTTACACATTGTGTGGGACTAACAGGTGAGTACTCAAACGGAATTTTGAAAGTATCAGAGTCACTGAAGAGCCAAAGGTATGGTTAGCAGTGTAATACATGGTTTGTAGCATGGCACAACTTCAGTGCTAACATATCATAGATGGTCCTCCAAGCACCATACAGGGGTGTTTCAAACATATATGGATAGACCCCTTTGGTGTTCAGGCCTGTTTGTTACCACCAGGGCAGGTGTTGCTGCATCTTACTCACTTCTCAGGGACCATGATTTGCATCTGGAGAGATTCCAACCTGAGTTCCTCCTAATTCCACATCAGTTACATTGCCAGGGAGGTCCTTTCAACACCTTAAGATCCTGATTAGCTTTTATACAGATGCCTCATCCATCAGCACCATTAACATTGGACCTCGATGTGAATGGAACAGGAAACAGAGCCATCTTAGTTCCCTACCCACTCTGTTTCTTCTTTTCATTTATATCCAGAAGTGTTCTAATGCACAGCTGAGCATTTTTCTTCCCCACTACCGAGTCACTGGTGTTTTTGTTTCTGCATTATGCTCCACCATGAAATCACCCGTGTTTCCAATTAAATTAACAATTGACGTGCAAAACCTGGGGAAGTGCAATAAGACCAAAGGGCGAGGGAAATGGAGAGAGAGAGGGAGGGGACTAAATCAAAATGCAGTCAAAGTAGGAATTAAGGCACTCCATCCCGTAGAGTGCCCATCCCCCTCTGTAGAGTAACTGAGAGTGTTGGACTCTGTTTCTTTTGAAGCTTGGATTTTTAAATAGAATGTTGTCTATTTTAAACAGTGTTTGATGAAGTGATTAACTTCCACTGCGCAATATTTTTTAGAATACAGTTAATGTGCTCACATAAAATCCCTGCTGGTGCTATTATTAATGCAATAAAACACTCTGGGGAAATCAGACCATTAGAATGCTGTTTCTAAATCATTGTACATCATGAAGCGATTGTAACTTTGTCTTCTAACTTCTCTCTTATTAGTCATGTTAATTTGCATTCTAAGTGCAATGACCACTCTTAGGCTGGATTCGATCATAGCAGCAGAGAGCTGGAGTCTTGGTTGCTTGGTGCCAGTCCTGTTGATATTAGCAGTCACAGTATTTATAATCTGGAGGCAACCTCAAAACCAGAAGAAAGCTTCATTTATGGTATGTTGATGGTAGGAAAAATAAAAGTGAAAATGTTAGTTCAGGAGGATAAGCTTCTTGATTAAACATTTCAATTGCATTGTTATTTGTGTTTGGACTCTCACCAGTTTTATTTTTGGTTGACATATTAGAAAAAGTACCTTTGGAAAAAAGTGACAGCATTTCAGAAAGATAAAGCTATAGGGTAAAGCAATCAAAAAATAAAGTTTTATGGAACCTGTTTTAAGGTGTGACAAGACACCTTCATGGCTGTCACAAGCTAAGTTGGATGTACATACAGACCATGTAGCCCAGAAGTGTGGACCCTGCCACTGCATTGTGATGGGCAAGTTGGGCCGAAGGGCCTGTTTCCATGCTATAGGTCACTTTGACTGTGACCATATTTGTACTTACATAGTGTCTTTCCATTACAACATCAGTACATCTGAATACATTTAATCTATTTATCTTTGGCTTCCTCCTATTTCGCATTTCAATGCTGCCCTCCCACAATATCATTCACAAACACAACACTGCGTTCCACAATAGCACTGAATACACTAGGTCTATCTTACAACCACCTCTCACAATACCACTGCTGTTGATTTACCACACTGCTGGTTCAACATTGGTTGAGTAGAAATTTCTACTTTTTAAAAATTCCTTTGATGGGATGTGGGCACCACTGGCAAGGACAACATAGGTTTTCCATCACTAATTGCTCTTATGATCAGTTGATGTATAGTCATATGGTTAACATATAGCCTTATGGTCTTATGAGCCAACCATTCTGTTATGGACCTGAAATCACACATAGGTCAGACCAGGTGAAAAATGTGAAGGACAACAGATTCCTTCCCTGATGGATGGTACAGTGAACCTTCTCCAAAAATGAAACTGAAACTACCTTTCAATTTCTGATTTGTGTTAATGAATTGAGTTTTTATGAATTAATTACATTTAAATTCTAACAGGTGGGATTTGAGTCTATGATCCCTAGGCCATTAGTCTGGGCCTCTAGATGCCTAATCTAATGGCACCATTACTGCACTACCATCTAATGTGCTTGATCAGCCTTCCATTTGCATCATCAGTTAACTTGAGCTCATCAAAGCCTCTACTGTCCATACCCTAATTCAAACTAAATTCTGCTCACCCATTGTCTCTGTGCTTGCTGGCCTACACTGAATCCCACTCTTTTAATGGATCAATTTCAAAACACTTTAAACATTCATTCATAATTTCCAATGGTTGTACATTCCCCTAAGCAGTAAACTATCCTTTGAAAGTTGGTTCAATAGTGGCTAACAAGAGAAATTTAAGGTAGTATTAGATTAATAAAAGAGATTCCTAATGTTGCCCAAGAGAATAGTAAGCCAGAGGTTTAGGAGGATGTAAAAAAATTGGCAAATGATGACTAAGAAACTTAAAGAAAATGAAAATAAGATAGAAGAGTAAGCTGACCAGAGACACAAAAATATTGTAAAAGCTTCAATAGCTTTGGGGAAACTAGGACACTACCTAAAGTAAACGTAAGTCCCTTAGAGGCAGAAACAGGAGGTAAGGCAATGGGAGACATTAAATGAATGCTTTGTCAGTGTTTTCAAAATAGAAGACAAAAAAATCCCAGTGAACAGAAGGGTCTAGTGAAAATGGGGAATGTTAGGAAATTATGATGTGGAAAGAAGTAGTATTGGAGAAATTAATGGGACTAAAATCCCATAACAGCCTCTGTCTGAGGGTTTGAAAAAAGATCATTGCATTGGATGTCTTGGTTTTGATCTTCCAGAATTCCCTAGAAACTAGCATGGCACCTGTGGATTGGAAAGTATTGAATATAACCCCATTGTTCAAGAAAGTACAAAAAGAGTAAATAGGGAATGTTAGACCAATTTGCCTGACACAGTAGAAGGAAAAGTACTATGATCTACACATAGTGACATGATAACACAATTACATAGAAAATAATAATATGGCTTGGCAGAATGAATACAGATTTATGAAAGGGAAATAATCGTTGATAAAATACTTTTTTTGAGAATGTAACAATTAGGCTAAGTATGGGGAACCAGCGAGGGTAGTGTTTTTCTATTTTCTGAAGAGCTTTTGATAGGGTGTCATACAAGAATCTGTTGCACAAAATTAAGTCTCACGAGCTTGGGAGTAATATATTAACATGTATTGAGGATCGATTAAAGGACAGAAATGAAGAAGGAACAAATATTTAAATTTTGGGTCAGCAGGCTGTACCAAGTGTAGTACAGTAAGTATGGATGCTTAATTTCAGTTATTTATAATCTACAAAGATTTACAGTAGGAATCAGTTCATAATGTTGATGTTAGGATCAAGAAGTGTCATAGCTGAATCACGTTAATAAGAAACTCGTTTCTTTCCCCCACTCTTAACTAGCAAATTTAAGGTTAAGTAAAGATTTACCTTTCTGGAGCTATGACACCCCACACAATGAGCAATTTTATGGTTGGAACCATGTTACAACAGACAAGAGGGGAACAGGTTTGTCCTGGTTTGCTGATAACCCGAAGTTAATTTGGAACGTAATCAGGATATTCAGATACTGAAACACATCCAGAGATGTGCAGGTTAGGTAGATTGGCCATGCTAAATTGTCCCATATTGTCCAGGGTTCTGCAAATTGATGGATTAACTATAGTTAATGCAGGATTACAGGGATAGGATAGGGGGATGGGATGCTCTTCGGAGGGTTGGTGTGAGCTCGATGGTCTGAATGGCCTGTCCCACACTGTAGGGGTTCTATGATCCTGTGATTTATTCAGGTTAATTCAGTAGGAAAGTAATTTTTGGTGGAATATGATGTGGAGAAATGTGAAGTTTTCCAGTTCGGAAAAAAAAGAACATTTGAAAAATGGTGAGAGGTTGAGGAATGTTGAGCACAAATCACAAAATTAACATGCAAGTTCAGTACACAACTGCAGAATCAAATGATATATATTCCAAGGTGAATGCAAATAAGAAACCTTGTTGCAATTTTATAGTGTCTTGTAGGGATTATATGCATGAGGTAGTGGGTACAGTTTTGATAAGCATACTGAAGACGATATTCTGGCCTGGGTCAGAGAGTAACAAAGGTTTGTTAGATTGACTCATGGATGAGGGGATTGTTCTCGGAGGACATTTTGAGTAGAGGCCTACAATCACTGGAATTTAAAAGACTAAAAAATGATCTCACTGACTCATAAATAATTAAGGAATTTGACAGGGCAGATACTGAATGATTTTCCTTCCAGGGAGTCCAGAACTAAGGATTATAGTCTCAGAGATTG
The DNA here is from genome assembly GCF_021869965.1 of Rhincodon typus. NCBI lineage: Eukaryota > Metazoa > Chordata > Chondrichthyes > Orectolobiformes > Rhincodontidae > Rhincodon > Rhincodon typus. Next base: position 58,684,871 of record NC_063343.1, on the reverse strand, counting down.
ACAATTTAGAACTGTGTTATGATCCCAGCTCATGGAATACTGGAGAACTCAGATATCAGGCTTGATAGACCATAAGTTTTCATTTTCTTTTTCTTTGGCATTTACTATGGTCCTCAGTCACTGAACATATTCACAGGAGATTGCCAATGTACTTTCAACAAAATAACATAGAAGTTTATTGTGTACAAATGGAAAATATGAAATATGAAACACTATCCAAGAAGTATTACAAAAATCTTATTATAAATATCAGAGAGAGAGAGAGAGATTTAATGGTTTATACCTCGCTCAATGACCTTATGAACATTCAAACTTCAGTAAAGAGTCACACCTGTCTCCATGCTAAAGCTCCTTGATCAGTTGTGATCCTCCCCTTTTCAGCAAATTCTTGTATTCACTCAATGCCATTTTGTTTGATTAATGTCTCTTTGTGAGACTCTTACGCAAGCTGTCAACTCAGCTCATTTATGATCAGATATGGTTCCTAAAACACATGTCTTCAAAAGCTCTATAGGATGTCTTTCCTCCCTTACTCCTCCACAGCCTTTAGCTTCTGGAGGTTTCTCCTAAGCAACTCAGGATTTGTATCTTTCTGTCTTGAACATTTTGGAAACTGCTAAACTAACAGCATCTCTATTGTTAAAGATGTTTCCTCTCTGACTGAATCTGTATGCCGCTTGACATTTTCCTGGATTGTTCTGATTTTCTGTGTGACTCCTGTTGCTAGGCAGCAATTCTTTTCCTCTCTACGTTTTTCTCTAATACATTGAATAATTCTCTTCAAGGTTTTAAAGACTTCATTTAGATGCACGGAATCAAAACAAATCTCCAAACACCCTGGTTCCACTCACAGAACATATCTAAAATTAATAATAAAAACTATGTTTTCTCTTACTTAGCACACAACATATAACTTGAATTTAAAGTTTTACATTGTTCTTCCACTTTAAAAACCTCGGTCTCAAACAATAATAACATATTGTGAACTTTCATCACAACTAAGTTGGATTTTCTTCACTCAAAGCATTGAAAACCTTTGGAATTTTCTACTTAGAGAGAGCCATGGAGAGCTCAGTCATTGAGTATACTCAAGTCACAGATCAATAAGATTTTTGGATACTGAAGGTATCAAGGGATATGGGTATAGTGCAGGAAAGTATTGCTTAAGTAGATGATCAGCTCTAATCATATTGAATGGTAGAGTCATTTGAAGAGAGGAATTACCTCGTCTTGCTCCTATTTCTTGTGTTCTCTTGTTAGGACTCTGTAGCTTCAAACTTCCCTATCTCTACACTACTATTGGTGGCCACATCTTAGTCTCTAAGACTGAAACGGCTTTCCTAAATCTCTTTACCCCTCTTGTTCTCTACTCCTTTAAGATATTATTTAAGATCTATCTCTTTGCTCAAGCTTTTGGTCACCACTGCTAATATACCCTTTGTAGCTTGGTGCCAAGTTTGGTGGCTTACCCTTTTTAATTTACCTAGGAATGTTGTACTACATTAAGGACATTATATAAATGCAACTTAATTGATTGTATAGCACTACGATTGTATTCAATTGGGTATCATGGTTAGAAGTGATGACAGAAAAAAAGTGATACTTTCAATTATGACAGGTTGCACTGATTTATGGTGACCCTTGTTGCTACTATTTCCTATTATTTGAGATGATGCTGTCTACAGAGACCCTGGAAAGATTATATTTATTTAGATATTAACTGGGTAATTGAAGAATGCCATAAACTTCAGACAGGTATACAAACTTTTATTTTAATGTTTGTGGCATAACTATGTATACAAATTTATCTTCATTAACTACCCTCAGTGGAATGCTTTAATGGTTTGATCATGATCTGAATTATAACAAGGGGCTGCTGTACTGTTAAATGTTCTATACTTCACCACTCTCCAGTCTCGTTCATGTATCCTCATTTGTATGCTTTACTGTACTTTAAAGGTGCCCTGTCTACCATTCCTGCCGATATTCAGTATTTTGATAAACATTTACCTGATGGTACAGTTGAGTGTAGACACCTGGATTCGCCTCTCTGTTTGGACAGCAATTGGTAAGAACCTTCACTACAGTTTGAATGGTTAATATTGGAACTCAGTCAATACCGAAAATATTTTACTTTATTCTAGGGAGCAGCAAGTTATTTCATGGAGGAGGCGATGGCCTAGTGGTATTATCCCTGGATTGTTGATTCAGACGTCCAGTTCATGTTCTAGGGACCCGGGTTTGAACCCTGCCATAGCAGTTGGTGGAATCTGAACTCAATAAAGAATCTGGAAATAAGAGTCTAATGGTGACCTTGAATCAATTGTCAGGATAAACTCATCTGGTTCACTAATGTCCTTTAGGGAAGGAAATTGCCATCCTCACCTGATCTGGCCTATATGTGACTCCAGACCCACAGCAATGTTGTTGATTCTTAACTACCTTCTGGACAATTAGGGATGGGCAATAATGATGGCCTAGCCAATGACACCCTCATCTTGTGAAGAATGATTAAAGAAATTTGAATGATTTTGAATTGATTTGCTCAATCAATGATAATTTCCCCAAACAAATGGAGAAAACAAGTGTAGAAAACACTAGACTGTTAAAGGCTACATTGAGTGACATTTTCTTCAGTAATTTATTATCTTGACTCAGTGCAGATTGTGCAAAGCAATTCACCTAATTCTGGTACTTGAATGTGCTATGGCTCTCCAACTCTTGATATCCCCCATTATATTCTGTGATAAAATTCTCCAGTTTGTAAGCTCAGAAGCCTGTTTCTGAATTGTAACATTCCGAGCAAACTCAGTTCCAAGAGATAACAAAGTGTAGAGCTGGATGAACACAGCAGGCCAAGCAGCATCATAGGAGCAGGAAGGCTGACGTTTCGGGCCTAGACC